>NC_092773.1:38750901-39950901 GCF_047496795.1 Chiloscyllium punctatum
CTCGCTCTCAACGTCAGCAAAACTAAAGAACTAATCTTTGACTGCCGAAAGAAACGAGCAGGGCACGGCCTCATCCACATCAATGGAACTGAGCTTGAAAGGGTAAAATGCGTTAAGAATGATGATAACCGACATGTGTACTAGAACTCCCACGTAGATGCAACAGTGAAGAAGGCTCAACAACGTGTCTTCTTCCTCAGGCGCCTCAGCAAAATCGGCGTGACCATAAGGAATCTCAACAACTTATGCGACATTGGAAGAACACTGTGGTGCTGGTGTCAGCGATGTTGTAGCTGACATTCATTTGGAAATTGCCAACACAATCACAGTTGTGCTGCGCATGCAGGCAGGGACTGTGAGTGCAGACTATCCGGAACAGAAAGTCTTTGGGATGGCAACTGCTGCGCATAGGACCATAAGTAAGTACAGAAGCTAGTTTGGGCGTGGTTATTGATCATGTTGGCAGATTTTGCATGGAAATAAGCAGTGGAAATGGAGTTCCTGAATGGCAGGTTTGCTTCCGTGATAGTCAGGGTTGTGCACACCCCATCAGGAAGAAGATACAGAAGCCATTTCACATTAAGGAAATGGTTTAGGAACAATATCTCCCAAGCTCTTATTAGACGAATGAATGCAATCTCTCACCTCAAATTTTGCTGATCTCCCGAACATTGCTCTTGCCTATTGCACTACCTGTACATGCTAACCACTATGCCTCAGTCTAATTACTTCTGATCTTGATATCCTTGCTTGGTATGACCTGTCTGCACTGCTTATAAGCAAAATTTTGCACTGCTGCTTGGTTTCACATGGCACTAAATCAATCAATCATTCAGTCAATATCACATCATCAATTCACCACACAGAACCTGCGCAGACACGTCTTTTTTAATTCACTCACACGAAGGGGGCATCAATGGCTGGACCAGCGTTCATTGTTCATCTCTCAGAGGCAGTTAAGAGTCTACGTCGGGAATCACAAGTAGGTCAGACCAAGTAATGATTTTCGTGCATTAACCTATAAACGTGGACGAGGTATCTGTCGAGTATTTTAACTCAAACACATTGATCTATAAACGTGTTTCAGATCTTATGTCCAGCACTGGGAGCTGTGCCGACCTCAACAGTGTACAGATCTAAAAACCCAGATGAGGTATATATCCAACGAATACAGCTGTGCAATGAACGTCAGTCACTCAATCTATGAAGCAGGATCAGTTATCCTCCAAGTATGTTGAGGAGTGAATACCACCACCAGTGCGTTGTTGGGTAACAGTGTGTTCCATCACTGGTCAGCATGGGGAAACTTACAGCCAATTGTGGAAGTGGCAGAAGTGCAGATCCTATCCATGTAGAGCTCGATATCACCGTTGTGCCAATATAAGGGGTGTTTGTGAGTGTGAAAATCACTGCCATAGAGATATGGCAGGAAACTCTTTGAATTGGCAACATATGGGAGGGCTGTGGGAAATAACAGAAAATCAGAGATTGAAAGACAATGCCAGTAGCAGGGTATGTTCACAGGTTTTAGAATGATGAAATATACACACGTCGATAGTATCCTGAAACATGAGACAGTGATTCTCGGAAGGACGTGTGAATGAGTTGTTGGCATGTGGTCATATGCTGGATAGTCTTGAATGAGTATTTGTTCTGCAACTTTCTACCTGGAAGCAGAGTAAGCAGAATACTCGACTCAATGGGCTAGATGTAAGAATAATGTGCCCCAGTGCCACTGTTACTGTGTGCGACAGAGTATTTATCTCCACGATGCCGAGCTAGTTTCCTGGAGCTATCTGAGCGAACTCAGCTCATTAGCTACCCTCCTCACACCATAGTGTCCCTCCCATTATGTGCCAGCCCGATTCTCCCACCCATCATGGCTGGAGGTACTCACCATCCCTGAGATGTCTCTGAATGTTCTGTGATGCCTGGAACTGATGCCAACCTGCAAAGTCCAACGGGTACAGGATTGAACTTTCTCAGTTGAGAGCTGCCTGCACAGTTTAACCTGAGCAAGGCATATATGGGACAATCACACAGTGATTTGTCGATAGAGACACAGAGGTCCTGTTGGATTGGTCAGCACAGAGGCAGACCATTCTCTTCCCACAGGAGACCACACCACCAAACCCACCGAGCCTGGTCTGAGCTCATCGCGTGCTCAGTGCAGTATCTGCTGTCTGAAGAGAAGTCCAGCAATACAGGACGTGCATCAAAGCACAAAGAACAAAGAAAGTTTCACCAGAGGAACAGGCCCTTCAGTCCTCCCCTTCTAAGCTGATCGAGATTCTCTATCTGAACCTGTCACATATTTTCTAATCGTCTGTGCCCCCTTTCTCCCCACCCATTCACGTGTCTATTTTGTTACAGATTAAATGGCGCTACCGCACCCGTCTCTATCAGCTCCGCTGGCAAAAGATTGCAGGCACCCACCAACCTCTACGCACAGAATTTCCCACGCATATCCTCCTATTTTTTCCCTCTCACTTTGAACTCGCTACCTCAAGTAATTGATTCCCCCACTATGGAAACAACAGCTTCATGTGATCCACCATGTCCGTACATCTTATGGTTCTGGTGACCTCAATCAGGTTCCCGCCAACATCTGTCTTTCCAGTGAAAGTAATCATAATTTACTCAGCATTTTTTCACAGCGAGCGCCTTCCACACCAGAAAACGTCCTAGTGAACGACCTCTGCAACCTCTCCACAGCATCCACATCGTTTTGGTATTGAGGCGAACAGAACAATGTTCCAGATGTGGCCGACCAAAGTCTTATCCAAATGTAAAATGATTTGATAACTTTTGTATTCAATACTCCTTCCAATGAAAAAACAAGGTTCAGAAACATTGTCGTATAGCTTATGTTGTCCTCTTTATTTTCAATAAGGGAAACAGGTAAAATACAGGAAACTCTAGGCTGATAAATCTCGCATCAGTGCTTGGGAAGGTTTTGGAGAGGATTCTAATGAATAGGAGTTACGATTATTTCGAAAAACAGTGCCTAACTAAGGACTGTCAGCCTAGCGTTCTATTGGTCAGACCATGGTTACTAATTTGTTTGATTTTTTTGAAGAGGTGACGGAGATGATTGGTGAGTGTGGAATAGTGGATGTTGTCGGCACAGATTTTGATAAGGCTTTCGCAAAGTTGTATTGAACATGACGCCAAATAAAATTAATCCCATCTGCCTGCCGTTGGCCGATAACCCTCCGTTCCTTCCATTTCATGTGCATATCGAAATGTTTCTTTCCTGTCCTTATCGCATCCACCATCACCAACATCACCCCTGGCAGTACCTTCCATGCTACTGCAACTCTCTATTTAAGGCTGTTCCAGAAGATTAAAATGCATGGGATTTACAGGGACTTGGCTGTGTGGATTCAGAATTGGCTTGCTCACAGAAAAATACTTCAGAATAATTTTGAATGATACAGTGGGATATAGATCAGTTGGAGGTATGGGTGGGGAAATGGCATATTGATCTGTGTCTGGGTAAATGTGAGGTGCTGCACTTTGGGATATCAAATGTTGAGAAACCTTCCACGATTAATGATAAAACCTTGAACAGCATTAATTTACAAAAGGATCTTGGGGTTCAAGTACACAACTCACTTTAAGTGATCAAACAATTGTAGAAGGTAGGAAAGAAGTCATATGACATGCTTGCTTTTCCTGATCGGGGAATTGAGTACAAGTATTGGAATGTAATCTTGCAGCTTTATAAGAGCGTTGCGTTGGCTGCACGAAGAGTATTGCGTTCAAATGTGGTCGCCACATGACAGAAAGGATGAAGATGTTTTGGAGCGAGTGCAGAAGAGGTTAACCAATACACTGTTTGGATTCAATTTTATGAAATTTGAAGAGAAGCCTAGAAAACTGGAGCTGTTTTCTTTGGAGTACCTTGGCTGAGGAGAGACTTGATATAATTATTGAAAATTATGAGATATCTAAATAAAGTTGATGGTCAGAATTCTTCTCACAGTGATGAAATATCTAAAGCTATTGGGCATGCAATTATGGTTGTAGCGAAGTTCAAACGAGATTGGCAGAAGGCTGGAACGCTCTGGTGGGTGTGGTGGTGGTGATGACAGAGTGGAAAGGGGCGTTTAACAAAGTTTTTGACAGGCATATGAATACGAAAAGAGTGGAGAGTTATTGAACAACGGCAGGCAGAAGGGATTTATTTTAATTTGGCGTCATGGTCTGCACAACATTGAGGGACGAATGGCCGATTCCTGTACTGTACTATGCTACGTTTCATGTTCTAGCGAGACTCAATGTGAATGCAGCCGCAAACCTCGCCCAGACTTGAATCAAAAGGTAATTTGGTCTTCCTGAATACAGCATTTCACAACAAAACTTTCAGGAGCAAAACACTGAATATTCAATATCTTTACAAAGGAACATGAGGGATAGGAACAAGATTTTGTCATTCAGAACTCCAACCCTTCATTCATTACGATCACACCTGATATACGCACACCTTCAAATCGAATTTCATGCCATGCCTTCTATTGCTCAACTCAAGTCAGACAAAAAAAAAATCAATCCACTTGGTTTTGAAAATATTTTCAGTGATTGAGACTCCGGAAGTCTCTCAGTTCGAGAGATCACAGGTTCGCTGCCATGTGAGAGAAGATATTCTTTTGCATTTCATTTTTAAATGAGTATCCCCAGATCAATAAATAAATCGCCTCTCGTTCTAGATTTCCCTCGGTTTGGAGACATCTACTCAACATCCCCTCTATCAGACACCCTTTGAATCGCACAGGTTTTAACAATATGATTCTTCATTCCTTTCAAACATAAGCTATAAAATTAAAAATCTCACACACCAAGTTATAGTCCAGCAGGTTTATTTGGAAGCCCCAGTTTTCGGAGCACTGCTCCTTCATCGGGTAGCTAGTGGAACAGGATTATAGCGTACGGCATTTACAGTAAACGGATTTAACTTTAAGCTGTGTATCCAATAAAGCTGCACCTGTAACTCCCAGATGAAGGAGAACCCGAAAATATGTACGTTCAAATAAGCATGTTGGACAATAACCTGGTGTTGTACGATTTTAAACTTTGTACACCCCAGTCGAACACCGGTAACACCTCAACAATAATTAAGGGCCTACCTTGTTGGTAAGACCATAAGACCACGGAACAAAAATTGTGCCATTGAGCCGATTGCATCTGCTCCTCAATTCAATCAAAGCTGATAAGTTTTTCAACCCAATTCTCGATCTTTCTGCCCATTACACTTGATCCCCTTGGTACTGAAGAACCTCCCGATCTCACTTTTAAAATCAATCAATGACCTGGTCACCACAGCCTTCTGTTGCTGTGAGTTACATAGATTCATCACTCGCTTGTTGAAGAGATTTCTCCTTATCCCCAATATAAAAAGTTTTCCCTCTACTCTAATGTGGTGTCCTTGGTGCGAGTCTCGCCTAACAATGGAAACATCTTCCTAACATCTATTCTGTGCAGGCCATTCAGTATTCTGTATGTTGCAATTAGATACCCCCATCGTTCTTAACTCAATCGAATACAGACGAACAGTCCTCAAATGTTCCTCATACGTTCAGTTTTTCCTTGCTGACATCATTCTTGTGAACCGCCTCTGACTATGCTCCAAGGCCAATATATGATTTCTGTGATATGGTGCAAAAAACGGCGCAGAATGTTCCAGATGTTGTCTGGCCAGAGACTTATGGAGCTTTGGAAGTTCGGAACTACGGCCTTGATTTTATATTCAAGTCTTTTCGAAATAAATGCCATTTTTGCCTTTGCCTTCCTAACTTCTGAATTAACCTTCAAATTTACCTTGAGGGAATTCTGGAGGGAAGTCTCTTTGCACTTCAGAATTCTGAACTTTCTCCCCATTTGAAAAATAATCGATGCCTCTTTTCTTCTTTCCAATGTAAATGACCTCGTACTCGCCCATGTTGTACTACACCTGTCATTTGTTTGTCCACTCTCCTAACCTGCCCAAATCCTTCATCATCTTTCCCCGCCTTCTCAATGCTGTGACTTTCTATCTATCTCTGCATCGTTTTAAAAGTTCGCCAGGAGATTCTCAGTTTCTTTTCCAGGTCATTAATCTTTAAAGTGAATAGTTGTTGTTCTAACACAGCCATCTGGAACACAACTTGTCAACAGCTGCCATCCTGAAAAGTACGTTTTTTTCCCCATTGTCTGATCTCTGCCAGACAACAAAGCTTCTATCCATGTTAGCACCTTGCTTCTGACATCATGGAACTTACCTTAATCATAGGACTCCTGTCGGCACATTGATCAAGGTCCTCTTGAAATCCAGGCAGGTAACACTCATTGGTTTTCCTTCGTCTAACCCGCTCGTTACTCTCTCAAATACTTTCAGCAGATTTATCCGTCAAGATCTCCCCTTGATGAAATCATGTTGACTATGCCATACTTTACCATACACTTCCAAGTATTTGGAAATCTCATCTCTCACATTGGATTCAAAGATCTGACCCACAACCGAGGTTTGGATAATTGATCTATAATTTCCCCACATTAACGTTTTACCTGACTTCCTTAATCTAATGATTATTGAAAGATCAACATTAACACAATCATTACATCTTCTGTTCGCTCTCTTAAAATTCCGTCGTGTAATCCAATGGCCCAGGAGATTTATCCATCTTCAGACCATTCCGTGTTTCTTGCAGCTTCTCCTTGTTGATGGCCACCATAGTCAGTTCTGACCTTCACTCTCTTGAATTTTCAGGATACTATTCGTGTCGTCCAGCAGAAGCACTGAAAAAAAAGTAATTGTACACTCCCTCAGACATGTCCATGTCTCCCATTACTGTCCCTCCAGTGTAATTTTCCAGCGGAACTAGAAATGCCCACTCTTGCCGTTTGTGTATCGAAACGCAATCTTACATTAGCTTATCTACAGATTGGAAACAGAACATTTGGCTCAACAAGTCCACACTGACGCTCCAAAGAGTAACTGACACGGACCCATTCACCTACATTTACCCATGACTAATGCACCAAACACTACGGGCAATTGGACATGGCCAATTCCCCCAAACTGTACAACTTTGGAATGTGGGAGGAAACCAGAGTGCCTGCACAAAACCAATGCAGACACTGGGGAATGTGCAAACGCCACAAATCCAGTTGCCCAAAGCGGAAATGGAGGCAACAGTGCATACCGCTGAACCACCGTGCTGCCCCTTGTCCCCTGGCTAGCTTACCATCATATTTAATCTTCTCCCTTCTTATTTACTCTTTTGTTGCCCTTTGTTGGTCGATGTAAACTTCCCAATCCTCTGGTTTCTCACTGCCCATCATCGCATGATCTTCTTTCTCCTTTGCTTTTCTGCTATCCCTGACTTCCCTAGACAGCCATGTTTGTCTCATCCTTCTTTTCCATGCTTAATTTTCCTGGGGATGAATGTCTGCTGTGTCTCCTGACTTACTCTGAGAAACCCTTGCCATAGATACGTAGAGTCCTCCAGAATGGAACTCTTCGGGCCAAACTCGCCCACAGCGACCAAAGTAAACCTCCACAACATTTTTGCATTTCCCTGAATTTGGTCCATAGCCTTCGACTCTTATCCTCTACACGTATTTCTCCAAATATCCTTGAAAAGATGTTGATGAGCACTTTAATCACTTCTGCTGAAAGATCATGCATATGTCTAATACTCTCTTGTGCCAAAACAAAACCCTCGGGTTCCATTTTATTGTTTCCCTTCTAACCTTAAACTGATGCCCTCTAATCCTCGTTTCCCGACCCTCGGAAAAAGACTGAATACAATCACGCCATCCATAACTCTCATGATTGGAAGCAGTCTATATGATGCCCCCTCAGTCTCCTGTAGTCATAAGTTAAAAAGTCCCAGCTTGTCCAATCTCTCCCTATAACTCATGCTGTTGAATCCTCGCAACATCCTTGGCAACATATTCTGCACTCTTCCGAGGTTAATATCGTCCTTAGTCTCAAAAGGTGACTAAAACTGGAACACAATATTCTACATGTGGCAATATCAACGTCCTGTATATCTGACTGATAACGTCCCAACTTCTACACTCAATGCCCTGACTAATGAAGGCCAGTGAAGCAAAAACATTCTTCACTGACCTGTCTTCCTGTGACTCCACTTTGGGAGAACTTTGAACTCGAATTCCAAGATCCTTCTGTTGCACGACACCCCTTTATGCCTGCCCATTAACCATAAAACTCTTACTTTGGTTTGTCTATCCGAAATGAAAGATGTCACACTGTATTAAATTTCGTTTTCTCTTTCTCGGTCTACTTTCCCAGTTCATCAAGCTCCTGTGGAAATTTGTGACAAGTTTCTCATCTGCGATCTTACTGATCATGCTTGCACATTCCCATCCAAGACATTGGCATAGATTTTAAAAATGGGCTTAGCTCTGACCCCTGAGGCACACCCGTATTCGCAAGCCTCCAATCTGACAGCTATTATCCTCTGCTTCCTACCTTTATGCCAATTGTGAATCCAATTTTTAGCTTCCCTTGGATCCCATGTGATCAAACCTGTCATTGCTTGCCCACTATCGTTTCTGCTAGGCTCTTCTCTCTGTTGATTCTAAATAACTCGTCCCTCGTTCCTCCATCGTCGCCTTTATTCAGCTGTCATACCATTACCTCTGAATCTATCTTCTCCCTCTCAAGTTGCAGTTAAAAATTGCAATACAAGCTGCTCGAAAAACCCGTCTCATAGGCATTTTACAAATTACTTCTTTTTCAATCGAATATCAAGCTGATTTTTCAAATCGACATGCAAATTGAAATACCCCATGATCACTATACGTTTGCCTTTCTTACATATATTTTCAGTCTCCAGGTGTGCCGTGCACCCATCCTCAGACAACAGAACACGGAATGTACATGACTCCAACTGCGTTCTTTTTAACCTTTTTGGTCCATCAATTCTACACACAGAGATTCGATGACGTCTGACATGAATTCGTTTCTTAACATTAACATAGAGTATCTCTGCAAGTGAAAAATATAGTTTATGTTTTTTGGTGTTATTATATTACATCACACATTCTTACAATGAACACCATCTAACTATTTCTGCTATTGAACATTTCTGTTATTATTATCCCTCCATGTACTCCAAACTATTTTATGTTTCATCAACTATCGATAGATTGTGTTTTGCCTCCTCCTCGAATTTATTATTATAGAGAGTAATTAACGAACGTCCAAAGGTGGATGGTTGTGTTCATACACTAATGATATCTTTACAAACAGATAATTTAATTTCTTACTGATAAGGCAACCCACCCCTCTGCCCACTTTTTCGAAAACATGTATATCCTTGCATTTTCACCCCCATTTGTGATCCCCTTGCTGCTACGTCTCCCTGATACCGACCACGTGTTACCTGCCAATTTCGATCTGTGCCACGACCTCATTTACCTTATTCTGAAAACTGCGTGCATTGAGATACGACAACATCAGTCATGCAGGAACCGGACTTCGTTTTTCATTGTCATTTGTTTTTCCACTGTTTTTGTAGTTTGTTTTCTCACCCTTACCATGCAATATCTATCTGTGCTGGAGATGTAAATAACCTCTTCGGAGTTCTGCACTCTTACATCCTCGTTTAATACAGAATTTCTAATTTCCCCCATAACTGAACTACACACCCGTTGTTCGTTTGAAACAATGTCCAAAGCCAGAGTTATTTGAACTTCTAGCACATTGGTCACTGTATGGTCAAAGTTAAGATCATCCCATCGGAACCTTCCCTTCTTACCTAGTACTGGTGCCAATGTCGCAAGACGTCATATCCTTTTTGCCCACACCATTCTTTGATCCAAGCATTTACTTAATTTCATTGAGCCTGTGCCAATTCGCTCGTGGGTTCTGTAGTAATCCAGGGAACAATACCATTTTGGTTTTGCTTTTTTAAAATTTTGCTCCAAGCTTTTCGTCCCCCTTTTTCAATGCCTCTGCCCTCGTTTTATCTGTGTCATTTGTCCTGATGTGCGCCTGAAGCACTGCATCTTTACCCTCCCATAGAAAGTTCCTCTAGAAACTAGAAAAGATATCCCGAACATGCGGAGATAACACAATCTTCGGGACGATTCGTTGTGGTCACAGAGAACACAGTCTATGACTCTTCTTTAACGCAATGATCAGCGTAGTAAATTGACCAAGATTCTTGATGCACCTGTATGTTAAACTTTTGAATTCCATGCACAGCTAAACCCAGATTTTCTGTTCTGCTATTTTGTTTAGAGTATCTCTGCAAGTGAAAAATACAGTTTGTGTTTTTGGTGTTATTATATTACATCACACATTCTTACAATGAACACCATCTAACTATTTCTGCTATTGAAGATTTTTTTTATTATTATCCCTCTATGAACTCCAACCTATTTTATGTTTCATCAACTATCGATAGATTGTGTTTTGCCTCCTCCTCTAATTAATTATGATAGAGAGTAATTAACGAACGTCCAAAGGTGGATGGTTGTGGTAATACACTAATACCATCTTTACAAACAGATAAACACCGTTTGACTCACTCTATTGTACCAATCCACATGTTGAATCTCTGACAAAAACCCACAAGCATCGTGCTTCTGCAATACACATTTGATGTAGTAGACTACCAGTCGTTTAACAAAACTAAATACACAGTCTTACAGTTTGATTTTTGTCACCGCTTGATATATCCTCAAACAATGTTTGTCAGACACAATTTAATTTTCAGAAGAGGAGGTTGACTTTTGAATACATTCATTTTTTTAAGTGTCCTGCTGTGCATTTTCTCTTTTTATAAACTCAGTTTCCTCATCATAGATATAAGACAATCAGGCCTATAGGTTTCAGCATTTGTCTTTCCTGCCTGCTTGAAGATGGCAGTCACATTCGCAATTTTTGAATCTACTGTAAACCTCCAGGTGTTTTGTAGGAACAGACCAACAGTTGCTTATGCACAGTCTGTTTCTCTTCTGATGCTTTTCTCAAACAGATATACCACGAAAATAAGTCTTGTCGCAAGATCTTTCCTGTTCTTAAGAGCTGTAAATACATTGGGTTGTTTCTCTATCTCACCAAAAAGACCATTAATGCAAAATAATTACTTAAATTATCTGCTATCACCTTAACTCCTGTGTAAAATTCCCCATTCTCAATTTACTAGTCTCACTGTTGTGGTTCTGTTCGCCGAGCTGGGAATTTATCTTGCAAACGTTTCGTCCTCTATCTAGGTGACATCCTCAGTGCTTGGGAGCCTCCTGTGAAGCGCTTCTGTGCTGTTTATTCTGGCATTTATAGTGGCCTGTCTCTGCCTCTTCCGGTTGTCAGTTCGAGCTGTCCACTGTAGTAGCCGGAATATTGGGTCCAGGTCGATGTGTTTGTTGATAGAGTCTGTGGATGAGTGCCATGACTCTAGGAATTCTCTGGCTGTTCTCTGTTTGGCTTGCCCTATAATGGTAGTGTTGTCCCAGTCGAATTCATGTTGTTTGTCGTCTATGTGTGTGGCTACGAAGGATAGCTGGTCGTGTCGCTTCGTGGAGAGTTGGTGTTCGTGTATACAGATCGTTAACTGTCTTCCTGTTTGTCCGATGTAGTATTTTGTGCAGCCCTTGCATGGGATTTTGTCCACTCCATTAGTTTTGCTCATGTTGGGTATCGGGTCCTTTGTTCTGGTGAGTTGTTGTCTGAGCGTGGCTGTTGGTTTGTGTGCTGTTATGAGTCCTAGTGGTCGCAGTAGTCTGGCTGTTTGTTCAGAAATGCTCCTGATGTATGGTAGTGTGGCTAGTCCTTTGGCTTGCGGCATGTCCTCGTTCCGTTGTCTCTCCCTTAGGCATCTGTTGATGAAATTGCGAGGCTATCCGTTATTGGTGAATACTTTGTATAGGTGTTCCTCTTCCTCTTTTTGTAGTTCTGATGTGCTGCAGTGTGTTGTGGCCCTTTTGAATAGTGTCCTGATGCAACTTCGTTTGTGTGTGTTGTGGTGGTTGCTTTCATAGTTTAGGACTTGGTCTGTGTGTGTGGCTTTCCTGTAAACCTTTGTGGTGAATTCTCCGTTCGGTGTTCTCTGTACCATCACGTCTAGGAATGGGAGTTGGTTGTCCTTTTCTTCCTCTCAAAAACCAAATATACGAACAAATCAACGGAACACCCATGGGCTCACCGATCTCTGGACTCATAGCAGAAGCAGTCATGCAAAGGTTAGAACAAACAGTCTTACCACAAATCCAACCCAAACTCTGGGTCAGATACGTGGATGACACCTTTGTAATAATTAAAAACACAGAAATAGAGAACACACACCAGATCATCAGCGCCACACTCACAGGAATCCGATTCACTAGAGAGGAAGCAAAGGACAACCAACTCCCATTCCTAGACGTGATGGTACAGAGAACACCGAACGGAGAATTCACCACAAATGTTTACAGGAAAGCCACACACACAGACCAAGTCCTAAACTATGAAAGCAACCACACGAACACACACAAACAAAGTTGCATCAGGACACTATTCAAAAGGGCCACAACACACTGCAGCACACCAGAACTACAAAAAGAGGAAGAGGAACACCTATACAAAGTATTCACCAAAAACGGATACCCTCGCAATTTCATCAACAGATGCCGAAGGGAGAGACAACGGAACGAGGACATGCCGCAACCCAAAGGACTAGCCACACTACCATACATCAGGAGCATTTCTGAACTGACAGCCAGACGACTGCGACCACGAGGAAGCATAACAGCACACAAACCAACAGCCACGCTCAGACAACAACTCACCAGAACAAAGGACCCGATACCCAACATGAGCAAAACTAATGGAGTGGACAAAATCCCATGCAAGGACTGTACAAAACACTACATCGGACAAACAGGAAGACAGTTAACGATCCGTATGCACGAACTCCAACTAGCCACGAAACGACACGACCAGCTATCCTTCGTAGCCACACACACAGACGACTAGCAACATGAATTCGACTGGGACAACACTACCGTTATAGGGCAAGCCAAACAGAGAACAGACAGGGAATTCCTAGAGGTATGGCACTCATCCACAGACTCTATCAACAAACACATCGACCTGGACCCAATATACCGGCCACTACAGCGGACAGCTCGAACTGACAACTGGAAGCGGCAGAGACAGGGCACTGTAAATGCCAGAATAAACAGCACAGAAGTGCTTCATAGGAGGCTCCCAAGCACTGAGGATGTCACCGAGACCGGGGATGAAACGTTTGCAAGACAAATAACCAGCTCGGCGAACAGAACCACAACAACGAGCACCCGAGCTAGAAATCTTCTCCGAAACATTCAATTACTAGTTTCACAAATAGATTTGAGCGACTCTGATGCATTTTTATTTGGGCACATGCAACCACACGCTATTTCTCCTGATACCACTTTGCAATTTAATTTCCAATCAATTTCCTCCCACTTTATTCGCTTTACATCAGTCAAGAGTTAGATCATAAAATAAAACAATCTTCTGGTGTACCAGCAGTTTTCATGATGACATGTGTCTCTGTTTTTCCATTGGGTACCAACGTTAATGCCAAATGTTCACCATGAATGTTTTATTGTTTCATCAATTTCTTTTTGTAATTTATTATTGTTATAAAATATGTGACCAACATTTGCCGCCGTTCGTCAACTGAATATCCCTTAGTCCACATTGCCAGGTCACTTTAATCAACAATTAATACAAAATTGCTGATTTGACGCCTGGAGATTGGGCTTCCTCATGTAGGTAAACAGTTGATCAACTGACAGTGCCGAATACAGTCTTTCAATGGATAGGCACGAAACAACTTATATACACGCGGGTCAAAGTTGCTCAAATGCCCTGTCCAACATGGGGCACCAAGTATGAGACACTCGGAACTGAAAGACAATACAAATAAAAACATTTTGGAATCACCAACACTACAGTCAGTTAAAATCATGGTCAATGAGAGAATCAGAGGCAAATACAATTGCTTTTAACAGAGATTTGGACACCGCTGGCAGGGAAAAGGTCTGAGGAACATACGAAAAACAATTTGGGTGGCAGACTAATTGGATAAGTAATGCCATAGAGGGACCCATATGATTGAAATCAAGAAAATGGGGTTTTAGCACACCAGAAGTCAGTATAGGTAACGATTACAGGATTATGGGTGAACCAGACAGTGTGTGAACCAGTGAGTAGTGATAGGTGAATGGACAGTGTAGGTCAGTTATTTTAGGGTTGATTGTTGTACGGCCAGTGTAGATTACTGAGTAAACAGGTGATGTGTGAATGGGACAGTGTAGGTCAGTGAGAACCGCAACCGCGGGTGAATGGAACTCAGACTGAGTTGACGGACGGACAGCAGCATTGTGTATCATTTGAAGTTTATGGAAGTATGAAGCAGTTATTGGAAAACCTAACTCTGGAGCTATTAATGACTTGGATGAAGATTTCAGCAAGAAAGAGCTGAGGCACAGGCAAAGATGGAGGAGTGAAAAGAAGTATAAATAGATGGAAATATTGGTGATGAAATTGAAAATTGTTCAGAAACGCTTTTCAATGAAAGATAGATTGCTGAGGTTTTACATTAACTGGCTCACACGTGACAAAGGCTTGTGTGATTCAGAGCGGAATAATTCTGCCGACACATTGATTCTCCTGCTCTGCGCATGCTGCCTGACCTGCTGTGCTTTTCCAGCGTCACACTTATGACGCCTATGTTTTAATAGCGTACTCTGTACTGATTAGTGCAGAAAACTTCTATGGAGCCTGAGAGTGCAGTAGAAATGAATTTATATGATGAGGACATACCATTTATTCTATCATTCACAATTTGAACAATATCATAAATTCCATCAGATTAATCATTCAACATGGCGCATCCTGAGCAATGCACAGATCACAGCTAAAACCTCATTGTATCTGTGTGTGGGGAATTGAACATTAGGGTAAAGATGCTACACTACAGTTTTACAAGATATTCATGAAATTACATCATGAATCCTATGTGCAGATTTGTTCAGTACAATTGTTTTGTAAATAACTCGGAGGTAGCCCAGAGGACGTTTACCCAGTTGGTGTCTCGGATGAACACGTCTCATGAGGAAAGTTGGCAATCTGACCTTATTTCCAGCATTCTCCTGAGGATTGAGGAGTGAATGTCTGAGTTACTACTCACAATGCATGTCTGAAAATTATGCTGAAGCTTGTTGGTGGGTCCACTCACATTGTTTTAAAACTATCGCTTATATTTTAAGGACAGAGATGTATTTGATATAATTTATGAACACTTCATTTCAGAATATAACAAAAATCAGCGTACCATCCAACAGTATGCTTTTCAGCCTCTCGGAGATTACCCTGTTTTAATAGGATCATAGCTGATCTCATTGTAATGTTGAATTCCTGCCTATTCTTGATAATCTTTCCATTCTTGCTGGCCTGTAACCTATTTGCCATTGAGTTGAAAAAAAAATGTAGGACTTTGCATCCTCCACATTTTCAGGCAGAGAATGGCAAAGTCTCATCAACTGCAGAAAGGGTAGCAAATCGCTGTTTAGAGTGAGCCTGATATAAACTCGTGAACCGTAGGTCTGGATTCACACATAAAATAAAATATTCTATGCAATGTTACTCTGTCAGGATCCCACAGAATGTTTCTCAAATTTTAAACCAAAGCAGCACATTCAGCTGATCAGGTCTGATCTGCCATTCAGTGCCTTAGTAGCTGATTTGGTAATCCTCAAATCCATATGCTTGCTGTATTCCCATAGCCATCGATTCCATACAGATGAAAAACTTGCCCTGCAATGGCCCTCAATATACTAACTGATAGAATTTATACAGTTCAGTAACACATTATCCTCTGAGAGAAGAATTCCTCCACATCCCTATTATAAAAAAAAAGATCCCTTAGACTGAGCTCTGCCCTCTGGTTCTGACTCTCCTGCAAACAGAAATAACGTTTTTTTTTTTGGCAATGAACCCGTCAAGCCCAATAAGAAAGTTAAACATTTTTTCATAACTCTTTCTTCTCATTTTTCCAGACTGCAGTGAGTGCATACGTAAACAACTCAACCTCACTTCATAATAAAACACTTCAATTCTCGGTATAAGTTTTGTGAAACCTCTCTCACCTGCTTCCATTGCATCTGTCTTATCCTGAGAACAGGGGTGTAGAACCTTTCATATTATTGCAGGCGCGGTCTGCATGGAAAATTATATGTGTTTAGATTCATACGTCGACATCAGCGTGTTTGAAATAATTGCCATCAGTAAATTGCATTCCCTGTAACCTGTGAAGTTTTCTGTTGGTCTATACAGAAACTGAAGTTCTACTTTGCTGTGGCTTTCTCGAATCTTTCTTAAGTAAATCGTAATCAGTTGCTCCGTTTTTATTGAAGTCAGTTCATCATCACAAACTTTCTATTTTTCTGTGTCAGTTGCCAGGTTTGTGCACAATCACTTAATCTATTGCATCCCATTATAATTTCCTTGCATAATCCTCCCCATTTCCCTTCCCAATTCTGTGTCTGTCACTTAAATATATGGAGTTTTTGATTTCACTTTTATCACTCAAGTCATTGTGTTGGAATTAATTATGTCTCCAGAACTGATCCCTGTTTCACCGAACTAGTTGCAGGTCCTAATAGAAATAAAAATGCTCCCGAAATGCCTCGCTGCCTATTCTCAAATCTTTTGTGCAGATAAACTTTAATCTATTAAACTGTAAACTCACACAGCCACAGCGAGGATTTCCCATGCTATTGCCATTATTATGCTTTTAAAACCGCCTCTAACTGACTGAAGTAATCTGCACCAAGTGCTTGGCACCACTGAAACATTACCCCTGCTTCGAAATTCTGTGGGCGTACGGCATTTCAACTGATGGATTCGACAAAAAGTGAGGCATGCTGGGAAACTGAGCCGAGTTTTGACCAAAGTGACCGTGCTAATAAACAAGCTGCAGAAACCACACAACCTGCGGCGACAGACAGCATGTAGTTGACGAAACAGCTGCAGATCATACAATTTCACTTGAATTTCAATCGACGGAATTAAACTGAATGACATGCCCAGATCACTCACAATATGGAGTTGCTTACCGGAAACAGGGGCAACTCACACGCGTTTTGGAGAGTGCTTCCTAACCTGTGTGCACAAGGACCATCCTGCTATCTCCTGTCAACTCCTGTTTGGGTCCATTTAATCAAAGTAATCAAGCTCTGATCAATGGATTGGATGATCGGGACAACCCTCCCAAAAGGGCTCAAAGACTTCTTTGGACAAGAATCACTGCAGCCCCACCCACAGGAGCGGCAACTCCCGATCAACAACCGTGAAGAAAAGGCAACCCTGGGACTACGGGAAGAAGACTCGGCAATCATCTGCACGTGGGTCAAGGCCACGATCGAAGGTATTGGAGCATCCAGAGTTAAGATAAAGCACAAGGTAGTTGATCAGATTTATAGCATAATTTGTTAGTTTGGAATGTATTTTATTATAATAATATTATTTGTGTTAAACAAATAAGTATTATCAGTCATTACTATTACCTGTCAACTCACAGTTTGTTCACTTAACAAGAGTTTGAACGCACAATGTGGCAGGCGCAACCGTTCAGTTCTGTGACCGTTCCCCACTACTCTTGATTCAATTATTCTGCATTCCACATATGAGGACTCCTAGATCCCTCTGCAACTCATAATCTGTCATTTCTCGTCATTTTGATAATTACAACATTTTAAATTTTGTGCTAATGGACAATTTTACGTTAACCCGCCTTTATCCATTTGCCCATATTGTGGTTCACTTACCTGACCCATAGTTACCATGTTAAAAACAGCACAGATGATGGAGGTGAAGTATTCGTGACCAAATAAGGTTAAGGGTTATATATTCTGGTTAACAAGAAGGTCACCCATATTTGAGGGTATAGGAGATGCTGATTACAAATCAGAATTGGATCAGTCATGATCTTGTGGAATGGTAGAACTGGAAGGCCCAAATGGACCACTTCAGCTCCCAGTCTCTGTGCATGTTCCTGACGAAGTGCTATCTGGACGACCTCCTTTTCATCAATGTTGCATTCATGCTATTCCGCATAATTACTTGTTATGGAATCGGTATGGTTCACTGAGGTTCTTTACACAGCACCTTCTCAATCTACAAACACGTCTACCCAGAAGTATAAGTACAGCAAATACTTGGGAACACCGTCACGTGCAAGATCCCCTCCAAACCACTTGCCATCCTGACTTGAAATTATATCACCCTCCTTCAGGTTTGCAGGATCAAAATCCTGGGTCTCCCGCTGAACGATATTCAGGTTCCACAAAACCAACGGGACTGCAGCAGATCATTCAGAAACCGACTAACATCTCATCCAGTCGACTTGGAATTGACAATAAATCTGGCCCAGACAATAACACCAACATCTCATGGACGTATGCAACTCAATGCAAGGTATTCAGTTCAATTGCATTTTGAAAGACGTTCTGTCAAACGCACATGAAAATAAAAACAATGTGGGTCCCTCGCCCGGAAGTGATGACCTCTACCACCTAATGAATTTAGAGGTTAACAGCATCATGGCATTTAATGGAAATGTAAACAAAGCCTGCCGTGAAAGTTCTTGGTTATATACGTTGAACAAAACTATGACCTTCATGGCCAATGTGAGCATAGTTCTCATCCTGGTGTGACACGCAAAATTTGTTAAATGTGAGGCACAACATTTTGACACGGCTTCACATTTGAACCATGCGTGCCTCTCCCTGTGTTCTTGGTTTACTAATTTGTTGGGAAAGTCTTCCTCGAAAACTCAAGGTTTGTGAGATAAGTGCAACCCGCCTCAGCTCCCTGACATCCCCAAACTCATCTTCTTTCCTCTTCACAGACCTTCTCCTACCTGTGGTCTTTCCTCAGTTTGTCAGTGAAACTGCAGATCCTCACCGAACCTCAAGTACAACTGTGAGCAAAATTTCACAGCACCTGCATCAACTTTCCAAATCGAGTCCCCATCACGTTCCACAAATGCAAAGGTTTCCTCCTCGGTGTTGATCAGAACACTCTCCTTTCCAGTCTTTTAGGTATTCTGGTTATTCACTATTCTAACATAATACTGTCAGATGTCCAAATAATCTCAGCAAACTGCAAGATGGATGCTTCGTCTCCCCGGAGAAATAGCTGATAGTGTAATTCATACCATTGTCTGAAGATCAGAATCACTACCAATGGTAAACGCCAAACTGAGTTGGAGAAACAGAGAGATTGGAATGCACTGTAAGAAGCGAATGAGGTATATATGCAAATGGAAAAGGATTTTCAGGACAAAATTGTGATAACAGAGGAAAGGGACTCATTTTTGTTGAAGCAATCTTTTGTTATATGTGTATTGCACGTAAAAACAGATCTAGGGATCTATCCTGATTTTCCCTGAATTGCGTGTCTTGCTCGGCCATTCTCGAGCACAGTTCATAACTATTAACGTTCCTATTGTTGTGGAGTCGCGCGCAGAACAGACTTAGCAAGGAAAGAAATATCCTGCACCAAACGAACATAACCGTAGTAGGATGAGGAAAACAAAATCACGAAAATACACCCGTGGTATTGGTAAACATGTATTTGATGCAAATTACGACAGCTGCAAAGGAATGGGGTGGAATTCCACTCATGCCCCCACTGCATGAGCCTGGGGATCTGGGTTTCAAGTACAGCAACACTATGGCAATCTCATGTCATCCCAGGATATCAGCTTGTGTCGACCGCAGAGCAGGAAACATTTCTGATTGAATTAGTTACAGTTTAGAATTGTACGGGGAAGAGAATTGGAATACGGAAATTTGAATTTAAGAAGCGTATAGATTCAGTATCGACAGTCAGACTGACGTGAAGACAAGGGGTTTTGTGGAGTTGATAGTGCTCGTAGTTTGAGACAAAAATAAAGGTCACGCCTGGGGTTTGTTTATCAGTTTGTTTCATCCTTAGATATTGGTTTTAAAGATAGTTGACGAAAACATAGAGTTTACTGATGGAAATTGCAGCAGTTGTTTCAATCCTTTCCTAATTTAACTAACTAGAATGCTATTCATAATAAATATAGTTTATAGTGTTAATGTTCAGATAGACTTACCAGGAACACCAACAATAGCGAGGGCGGGATAGTATCCAGCTTGAATCACCCAAAGTGCAGCTCGTATCCGCAATTCTAACCGGAGCCTGTCTTGTGAAAGCCAGTGAAGACCCAAGGAAAAACTCCGGCCATTTGTTATTTCTTTCAAGTCCATTTTTCTCAGTTTCCGATGTCTGCTCTCCTTTCCTCTGGAGATGTTGGTCCCTGCGAGTGTCGAAAGTAATGGCCCCGCTATCAGTATGGAATAAAACATTGAAATGACTCCCTTATTAATACAAGAGAGAAACTCTCCAGTGGCACGGTTAGAACATGAGATTAATTAAATTCATTAAGTAAGCAGCTCCAGTTAACCCCTCTCAGTCTAACACCTATTCGATTACAGTCAATACAATATTTACCCAGTTTGAATAGAATGCACTGCGGTCACTGAAGGAAGCATTTCTGGAAGTAGCAGAGCGAAATTCCATAATTATGCTATCCTTGGTCATTATGGACCATCATGAAATTGATTTAGGAATTTTCAGAGAACAACATCTAGAAAAATATGCTATTGCTCAGAAAACATAGGGTTTTTTTGCGGAAAGTAAAGCAAAATCGACAGAGAAACAGAAAAGCGTATCTTTTGAATTCCAGTCAATCCTTTGACGCAGGGAGCTGAAGTACCTTTTTTTGAGCTGAATGTCTTTATAACTGTATGTGCATCAGAAGAAAAAGTGATCGATTGTAATTTAATTGTATTTGTTTACAAAGCAGAATGCCATTGACGAGATGGGAGTGAGAATCTGAACAGGGTATTGACAGAAAAAGAAAAGAAAAGGGTGGAGTAAAGGAACATGGCTGTTCCAATAGCATTCTCCAATCGGAACATTGGCAGGATGTAGATCTGGGCTAAGAAGCGGCAGATGTATTTCAATGTGGAAAGGTGTGCAGTACTTAATTTTGCAAGGGCGAATTTGATTTATTATTACAGAGGTAAAGGCAGTATTCTTGGCAGTGTGGAGGATAAGAGAGATCTTGGAATGCATGTCCATAGTTCTCTCAAAGTTGCCAGCTGAGTTGACATGGTTGTTAAGAAGGTATATGTTGCATTGGTTTGAATTAACAGGGGAATTGATTTTAGAGCTGCGCTTTGATGTTGCAGCTGCACAGAGCCGTGGTTACATCAAGTTTGGAATGTTGTGTTGAGTTCTGTTTGCCTCATTATTGGAAGGATTAGAGATGGTTGAGAAGAGATTACTGGGAAGTAGTCTAGACTGGAGGGCATGTCTTGTGAAGAAAAGTTGAGGGAGCTAGGGTGTTTTCTTATTGGAGTGAAGAAGGGTGAGTGGTGACTTGTTGGAGATGTATAAGATGATGAGCGGCACAGATAGAGTGGATAGACCGAGTGGTTTTTCCTATGGTGGAAATGGCTATCATGAGGGGATATAATTTCAAGTTGTTTGGTGGAAGACTTAGGGAAGGTGTCAGAGGTGGTTATTTGCACAGAGAATAGTGATTGCGTGGAATGCACTGCGAGTTGTGGAACTAGAATCAGAAACTTTTGGGAAACGTAAGCGAATTTTGGATAGGCACAGGGACAATAGTACAATGAAAGTTATGGAAGTTAGCTTGATCTTTGAGTAGGATAAATTATCGGCACAAAATCGAGGTTCGAATGTACTCTACTGTGTTGTATTTTTCGAAGTTCTATAAACACAGAAATGTTCTACAGCATTGTAGAGGGTACTTGTGAGACTACATCAGATGGACTGTGTGCAGTTTCATCTACTTAAGTGAAACACAAAGAAATAATGGCTTTAGAAGCTGCACAGAGTAAATTATATGCACTCATTCCTGTGATGAAGTGCTTATCTTATCACAGTTTAGTTCACTTGGCCTGAAAATGAAACGTGATCTTATTGAACCATCCTGACCTTGAGGAGACTGGATAGTCAGAATGATTAGGTTTTTTTTTGTAAAGGTGCCCAAACACAGAGAAAATAGCATTTTCATGTAGCTATTACAAAACTTGAATCATGTAAAAACTTCTTGACCCATTTACAATTAAGTAGCACTTCCATAATGGGGATATATATTGAACTGGGAACTTTTCGAGGCCGTTCATCTGATTTAGTTTGGGGTTGTGGAATAATTCGTACACGTTGGAACTCAGAGAGGGAGAATTCTTTCCCTGCCTGAGAATCAACAGCTCATTTCCCTCTCTCTTTCTTTCCAGCCACATGGATAAGTAGAGAAACCCAAAGTCATCTTTAACACTCTTGACGCATTTCTGCGGAGTACGCTTTAAAATCAAGCCACCACCTCCAGCAGAAGTATTTCAGCCAAGTAGAACTGCTCATTGATGAGCATGCAGCACCTACATCTTGTGTGAGAAGTTATGCATCGTAAAATCATCTGGTACAATCTGTTGCCTAGTCTTTGTCATGATTGAAACTTTCCCTCGTCGAACTGTTCCCATGTTAACAAGAAAGTGCTTTTGCTGTTCAAAAGCAAAAACGGTAGGCATATGGGAACAGCATTTGATGAAGTTGAATTGTTGGATTGTCTATAAATATGAAGGGGTTGGCTTGTCATAAACTGCTAAACACATGAAGCCTCCATTCTTGACAGTTCTGCTTAATGGATACCTGGACTGTCAATTTATTGGTAAATTGTTGCCTTCGTTCAACATTCCATCTGTAGAGCATTTCGTATATCTTTGGTTATGGAGGCTTGGCTAGGTAATAGTCTTCCTCTTATGAATAAATATGTAAGCATAGCAGACTTATTAGCGCTGAACCAGATAAGTCTGAGACCTATAATTTTTCCAAAGTCACCAACCTGGGTATGTTTAAAATTGTGGTGACTGACGGTGTATGGCACACGAAATGAATTAGTGACCCCCCCTTCGAATTGAATACGGAATCATCGAGACAAGGTGGAAACATCCAGAACCTAATCATTTTGAACTTGCTCCACTATTAAATATGATCATTGGTGATGAATTCTGGCAACATCATATTCCTGCTTCCTTTCAATAACCGTTGATCAATGCAAGTACTTCCAAAAAGCCATTTCGTTATTTAATATATTTAATATCTTGCCTTTTTTTTTCTCAGTGATCAAATCCTTTCCCATCTTTCATAATATTAAAAACTGTTTCTGGACAGCACAAACATAGAAAGCATTCCCTTTGCATCCAGTCTCTCCAATTCTGCAAAATGTGATCCATTTCCCACAGCGTTTTCCAACTGTTCTGCAAATCACACCTTCCATAGTAAACCCGCACAGTTTTCTCTGTGTTTATGTAAATTGGTCTGTCCTTCAGTCTTTATTTTCCTCTCCTTTTCATGCCAAATAGTGAAATGACATTTACGACAGTCCAATCTGCAGGAAGAGCTTCACAGATGGATTGTTGAATGAAGGCAACAATTTGCCTTGTATTTCCAGGTATTCATTCACCTGAACTATCAAGAATGTAGGCCTAATAAGTTCAGAAGTTTCTGAAAAGCCAGAGAGCAGGGGCGTTCGATGAGAGTTGTACAAATAATCGCGTATGCCAGAGTATGATTACAGTGTGCAGTCCCATTAGCCATGCCATACTATGCTGTGAATTCTCCGGCGGGGGTGCACCACATATTCGCCAAGGTGTTTGGTGGACAGAATAAATTTAGCCAGTAAGACAGTATGGATCGACCTGAGCGTTTTCTTTATAGCTGAAACGGCTTTGTGTTTCCAGAGTGAGTATTATGAGTTTACGAGAGGCAACGGAGCAGAGGAATTATGTAGTAGTTTATTAAACTGATGGAAAAATAACGAAGAGGATATAATCTTACGTTTTGTATTTCGGGGCTATCAAGGATTTTGTTTCGCAGCCAAATAGTTTGGATGTCTGGAAGTGGCTGCCGGAGAGTGTAGGGGTCAGTCAAAGTGCTAAATCTCACCAATGTTAAAAAAAAATATCAATGAGAGTTGAATTATGATGGCAGAGAACGTCATGGGCCAAGCCTTGGAATGTGGGATGAGTGTCACTAGGACAGTGCAACTTCATTTTCTTTTCTGTTTCGAACATGACACTATGCATCTAGGAAACGTGTCAACTGATCTGTGGGCAGTGAGCACGGCTTTCCAATTCTTTCCCTTCAGCCAAAAAGCGTTGAAACCACACATTAATTAATAGAGTGTGCTTCCGACATTCAAGTCTCTCTGCATGGATCACGACATGGGAATCGATGCAGGAATGACAAGATATGATATTGCCAAATTTGATTGAGTATGCACATCTGATGTTTCGCAGATAAGGAACTTTTCTGAGCTTGTGATCTTTCCGCATCATTTAATACTATGCATTAACTATGGCTAGATGAGACACAAGTAGGTCTGTACTGGGTAATCTGTGATTGTTGGAAATGCAGCAGAGAAGCATGAGTGAGGAATCTGGTGGAGGCATGGACCACTTTGAATGGCATTGATTCGGTGAAACAAAAAAAAATTCGTGTTGGTCGAGATGTAGTCAGACTCTTGCGTAAATTAAAGTGGAAGACTTACTGTTAAAACAATACCTTGCTTAAAAATACAATAAAGTAGACAAGCACACACACACACATAAGTGTGTCAGTATCGTATCATTGTGTGACATATTACATTGAAAGAAATTATTTTGATTGCATTTGCTGTTTGGCAGAAGACATATGCGAATAAAAAAAGCAACTTCGCCTGATGAAACACAGCTGTTCTAGCAAATTCTGTGGAAAGAAACTCTGTTAATGTTTTCAACACTGATTCTCTTCTTCAGAATACATGAGACAGACCTGAAGACATCAGTGTCGTACCACACAGAATGATTGATCGAAAGCGTTTGATGCGATGTTTCCAACCTTCCCACCCCCCGGATTACAAACAAGCATTGCTGAAAATCAGTTTCGATTGGCGTAAATTCCTACAATAGTTAGATGGACTGATATGAATGTTGTACTAATTCTAAACGTGATTTTAAATGGGAACTTGGTTTGGAGAGGACTGGAATAATATTACCTCTCAGCTCTGCTGAACTAAAGCGCCCCTACGGCTTTATTCACCTCCTGCATTGAGGTGGAGTGCGAGAGAACAGAGATGGGAGAAAGCAGTATTCGGTTTCCTCCTGCGCAAATCTTCATCATCGGGTGGGTCACTTTCGCATGGCTTCTGACAGGGACAAATCTGAATGGTTTCCACTTTCGCAAAGGGTTTGGATAAACAACATTTCTTGTTGTATGTTATTTACAGAAGCAGTTAATTAACTTAAAACATATTCACAATGACACCACCAAGAAGTAAAGTTGAAGCAAGTGACAAGAATGTTTGGATGGTTTAAACATTTTTCAGGTGATATTTGAAAGTGTAAAGCAATGCAAAGTGCATGCGATTAAGTACTTAATCGTGCTAAGGAAACAAATTGTACGTCGGAGTTTATTCGATTATTATTTAAAATGTGAGAATCAACCCAAAAAACAGAACGCAGCATAAACCCATGCCCAAACTTACACCGTGATAATCAACGTTTTGTTTTGAGTTAGATTGTGACAAATTGCCACGAAATTCCAGCTTTCAGTTTTCAGACGAAGATTGAAAGCTCATATCATTGAATACATTGTGTCAGGATCTGTTTTATCCAGCGATGACTGCATCAGTTGTTTGTTGTCTCTGTTGGTGGTCATGCTGCTGATAGTATCGAATACCGCATTGAACATAGGTGCTGATTAACATAACCAGGATGTCCAGAGATGGCAGTTAAAAAATTGATTTTCGCAAACCCGTGTCTGGGATTTCTTTTAGCATTGATCATAGAAATCAAAAATGTACATGATAAATGCAGAAAACTTAGAATGCTTTAACTGCAGCCAATTGTCAGTGACATTGCTGAATTAGATTAGCCTGTGAATTAATTTGTAGATTGATGAGTCAAAGGAAGAAATTTCGTCAAATGAACTGAACAATAACATTGTATTCGGACTCAGAAACCTGTTTACATGCTACCAAATAAACCAGGAAATGACATAGGAAATTTCACGGATGTTACTTTTGGGACAAAGATTGTGGAGAAGGTATATAATTTCCAGATTTAAGGTTTGCACTCGCAAAAGAACGAAATTTAGCAAGTCTGGAGTTTTTGGAGGGTTTGGAAAATGTGCAAGTCTACGTAAAAAACAGAACTCTAGTTTCATAAATAAAGGCCAGCATACAGAAGCAAGAAAGCCTTGCACAAAATATGCATTTCCCAATCACAGCAGTCGTACATTCTTTTCTTCAATTAAAATATACCGTTTACAACCTCTAATGCATCTGTGGGTCAACCGTGACACATCTATTGTGCACCTATATTTCATGGTGCATGAATCGAATTGGAAAGTCTGATTATACTTTCTTGCAAGCGAGAAGTGATGATTACAAGATGAGATATTTATTTCTGCTAATGTTACAGTCCATTGCATTTTTTTCTAACTCCGTTTCGTTGATTGTAAACATTCATTACCATGAACGTACAATTTATAAGGTTTGTGGAATATTTCATTTAATTCATACTCTGCAAGTACATCATAGGCATCCTTGTCATTTCCAGCAAAATCATTAATTATGCAGCAACAAGCCGTTGTGAATTTCTTTTTAAATGCACTTTATAATTAAATGGCAAGTTTAAAATCACAGGAAACAATTATAAGTATGGTGAGCTATTTTCCATTAAAAGCAGACGATACACTTCTCAGCCTGCTGAACAACTTTCCCACAATTAGTAGGTCTTTGTATCACTTTGAGGTTCACTTGATAATAATATCCAACATACTTCGAGCGATTCCACTGGGAAGACTGTTGGTACCTTTGAAAAAAACACGCTTTGATGACAGCCTCTTTACTCCTTCTGATTTCTCATCCTGATCTTATATTTCATCACATTTAAATTGATTGCAGTATTCCTTTTAATAGTATGTTGTAATATATTTTCAATCAGCATTTCTCATTAGATATTCCCTTTCAACTTTCTACGGCTATATTTTCAATTTGAATTTTGTGACTACCATGCACAGGGTTAATTCCTTCTGCGTTTTTAATGTACTTGCAAATTCTCACTTCTCGGGGACAACCACGCCATTAAATCAGAATTGGAAATTGTTGATTACTACTTTAATAAGCAGTATTCATTGACAAATTCATCTACTTAGATTTCACAAGCAAAGAGAATATGAACCAGTGAAATTTAGTCAATGCATGGTATTGAAACTAATTTACTAATCTCAAGAATACATGGTGTAATTATGAACTTTGTAGCATTCCACTTAAGTCGCTGGAACGTTTTACTCTTATATTTGTGGGAGATTCTTCCAATAATGTCTCACATAGTGTAACGTCACTAATATGCTGCTGGGATCGGGTGGCATTGAAAACTGAGAGACAAAAACTGTGAAATTTAAGCGAGGGGTCAGATTTTGAGAATTTAGCTCGAATTCCAGGGCAAAACAGTGGAGGGTGTCCTATTTGTCCGATTATATTTGGGCAGATTGTTTGACGCTAGAATATGGCATTGAGTTTGGTCTTCTCATTATCCAGTCGTTATAGTTTTCATCGCACCCTCGCTCTTTTTGGCGTCCACGGTAAGTGAAGTATCGATTTCTAAACTTTACGAGCTGCCATGCTTGACATGTACTCGCCTCTCTGCTCGACTATTCCTGTGGCTGGAGAATATTATAACCAATTCTGGTGTTGTAGTTGCTGGACCTCCTCCACCGCCAAACCATTATCATACGACGCCTGGAGAAGGAACACCTTATATTCGGCCTTGGTTTTCTGCAACAACACGGATAATTGTGGACGTCAACAGCTCCCTCATTTCCTGTCCCCCGCCATTATCCCAGTCTCAAGCGTACAAATCGGCATTGCCCTCTGGACCAGTCCATCACTCCTCCTCCGACATATCACCTTGGGCCTCACCTTCACCAACCTCTCACTTTTCCAACCACCTTCCCGCAACTCCATCCCCTCCCAGTTATCTCTCAGCCCCAACCCACACGCCTCTTTCCGAATGAAGCGTTTATTTCCAAAATATCAATTCTGCTGTTCTTCGGATGCTGGCTGACCTGCTCTGCTTTCCCAGCACAACGTTCTAGACTCTGATCTCTAGCATCTGCAGTCCTGACTTTACCACTAGACATAAGTCCACCTTGCTTACCACACTGAACAACAACTCAACCAACTGCTAATTGCAATTCTGTCAAACCCCTCCTTCTATTGTCTCAATGTTGCACAATATACCTCAATGTGCTGCGGTGAATTCCGCAATTTTACAACCCTTTTGGAACGGTAATTCATTCTCACCTACGTTTTCTGTCTACCGTCCTGCATTTTATTTCACATGAGGAAGCACCTATTCCATGTTTACGTTATTTTTCGGAGAGCTGAAAGTATTCAATGGCTTCCTTAATGTCTTCACAAAATATCTGCAAGGAGAAACGTGCACATTTGTGCGTATCTATGTCCCCTTCATTCCTTGTAAGATACTGTAAATTCCACTTTGGAAATACAACCAGTCTGACTCAAGATTTGCACACAGACAGACTATAACTTCACAAACCGAATATAACCCGTTCAACTCTGATGCGGTAACCCTCACGAGCGGGACAACGTGTCTGCAACTTATACTGCGTTGACTCCCGACGCATTGCAACAGAAGTCGGCCATTCTGCTCTTGAAGCCGCTCCGCCTTCATCAGGATTATGGCTAAACATTTGAACTCAACAGCCTAATTCTTCTTTCACCCCATAACCTTTGATCCCTGTCGTCTCAGATTCTGTATTACGCATCTTTTCCGATCGCATTAATTGTTGCGGCATTCATTACTTCCGATGGTGATGAATTTCAGAGACTAACTGCAGTTTCGGTGGACTTAAGACTTGTCATTGTCCTATAGAGTGAACGCTGGTTCCTCAGATTATGATCTCCGTGTTCTCGAAATACACTCATACCGTCGGCAACATCTTCCCTGCATCTACCCTGTATAGTCCTGCTCGAATTTTATAACTCTCTGAGATATTTCCCATTAATTCATTTGCACTTTAGTGAAACAATACTAATCAATCTCTCTCCATACCTCACTGCCATCATTCCTGGAATCAGACTGGGAAACTTTCATTGCACTCCTTCAACAGCTACACCATTGAGAGCAAGATATGTGCAGCATTTATAATTCTATGCACTTACACACCATTTCAAATATTCTATTTTGGAGAAATTAAGGTGAAACTACCTCCAGTTGGTTTTATGAAAACTACAGAAAAGAAACCGTTCTGTGGATTATGAAGATTATCCAGTTGTACCTTCTTGGATTAAAGTGGTACTGGAAAAATTCACAGCAGTTCAGGCAGCATTCAAGGAGCAGGAAAATCGACGTTTCGGGCAAAAGCACTTCGTCAGGAATAGAGGCAGGGACTCTGCAGGGGAGGGAATGATGAGAGAGGGATGTGGGAGGGGAGAAAGTTGCATCGAGTGCAAGAGGTGAATAGGGATGGGATTACGATGAAAGGTCAGAGACGTGGGTGGGGCAAGTTAGCAAAGTGGACAAGGGGTGTTTGGGGGTGGGGATGAAGGTGCTAGGTCAGAGAGGAGGGACGAGTCGATAGGTGGAAAGAAAGATGTGTTTCTGTTTTCTGTTACCGTCTTTCTGTTTGTTCCAGTTAAAAGTTTAGTTCCTCTTTCTGCTGCTACAGCTGCAAGTGAGACAATTAATGCAACTCAGTTAGAAATTTTTCCACGTATAACGCTAATGAGGCTTTTCTAAGTTTGAATTGTTAATGGTAATTGTTTTTTGGGGATTGAAAAGAGGTCAGCCAGGTGTACTTCATAGAATATTATTTAATATGAGTTAGTCGGGGATTAATGGCTGACAGATGTAATTAAAGTGTCGGAGGTTCTTTCCTCTCTGAGAGCTGTCTCTGAGGAAGCCAAACATATGTCAAGTGTTACGCACTTGTCTGAAAGAGTGCCTGGGTAATGGGATGCCAGCCTCTTTGGAGTATTTTCAATGCACAGAAAAGAAAAAAAAAGTGTGACTGAAACATTGGGTCTCAATAATCGTCATTGATTGCAGTCAACGTTTCAAGCATCCAGCCAATATTTGGAAAACTGAACACATTAGATCCAAAAGTTTAAAAATTGACCAAGCATGTCTTAAAATAGGTTCTTGTTTCTGATGCAGTTTTGCTAGTTCCAAAGTTATCCTGAGTTTGTACGACACTGTCATTTTAACTCTTACCTTTCCAATATCTGCTCCCAATGACTTTTGGAGATACATTGTCAAGACACGAACACTTTTCAGGACAAAACATGTTTATCCATTCCACATGGGAAACAAAATGTTAGCTTTTCCAACAGAATGAGGACTGTGGGGGTGGGGGAGATTTGAACGAATTTGATGTTATCGTTGTCAATGGGAATTCTCACAGTCGCATCTCCCATGAATATTTTCACCGTGTCCTCTGGATCTCATTGCTGGTTAGAAACGTAATTCATTCGCTGAATAAAGTTTTGCAAAAAGACGACATTGCAAATGGATAGGGATCATCGAAACAGCTGTTAGCAATTCTGTTCGACAATTTGCTCAATTTGCTGTTCCTCATGCGAATGACTTAAGGCTGAGTGAGAGAGTTTTAATCCCGCAGTGCCTGACTAGGCCATGTACGTTGACCGCTGTTGCATTGCTTATGTCCACAGGCAGATCCAAACCACGGCAGACAACGCCGTCTGCATCGCAAGCAGCCTAATTCAGAAACAGACTTGCAGGTAACGATTCCCGTCGTTTCAGCTCCAGCTAGACTGAAACCAAAGGTAATGTCCTCGATGTCTCCAGATCGTTGGACTGACACTGAATAAACAGCAGTGAACTGCGAAACTCACATTATAAGTTGGCATCGTTAATCACAGTCCGCATTAAAACCAGGGGATTATAAATTGGAACTCTTCAGAGCTGCTTCCAGCAACTTATAGAGCGAAATGTCCAGTTTCCTCTGAAATACTGTCCTTTTGTTTTCTCGCGGCCATTCGTACCAGGTTTGCTAACACTGCGCACACTGCCATTCTCGTGAGAGAGTCCATGTATATACCTGGTTTAATGACCAACACACCACCCCTCGACCCCAATGATCTGAGTGCCTGCCCAGTTGTGAAGCTCCAGTGTGGATTAATTCCGACTCTGCATGAAATGGTGCCCAGAATAAGAACCTCGTCCACTCCATCTTTCTCCCTCTCGCGCCATCTCCTTGGCCATATCTTTGTCTGTTATACCTTTCTGTTTCTACACTGATGGGCACGTGGCACTTCGCATCATCCTAAGATCACTGCATTTGAGATCACACTGTTGCAATTGCTTCCCAATACGCCGCTGCCTGCCTCTTGGTCCTCACCCTTGTTTTGCACACATGTTGTTGGTGCCAATGTGCCCGACGACCATTGAATAGACTCTCTGAGAGATCCTTTTACCGAACACCGAGAAAATCGCACATCCTCTTGCACTTCAGAGGAAAGCTTTGAAACCCTTTCTCTCCCCTTACAATTTGTTCACGACTGCATTTCCCACACATTTTCCCATTTACATCTGCAGTGGAGTCAACGGGTTTCAAGCAATTTTCTGTTAGTACCGCCTCCATCCCGAAGGCCCACTCGTCATCCATAAAAATAAAAATCATTTCACTTCTTCTCTGGGGAATATCCATAGTGGGATAGTGTTCCTGCTGAGTCCCCTCTCTCTGTCACGAGGACAAACATCTCCCCTGCTTCCCGGGAATTGCTAGCCTTCTGTGCGTCCTCATAGCCTCATCCCCGTCACCCATTTGTATTATCCCTGATCCAGTCTGCCTCACCGGTAGCGAACTGTATTCCCAGCCCCGGCTCCCGTTAAACATGTGCTCTGAAGAGCTGGGACTGGAGACATCACCTGTTTCATTGGTGGGTCCGAAGGCATGGTATTATTTCTGCTTTTAATCCCATAGTACAGGAGGAGCACCCAAAGATTTGAGCTCGCCTGGCCTGCCTTATGAACCTCAATAGCCTGTATTGCAGTATTCTCCTCGACAACATTGTCTTTTTCCAGTGTGAATACTGACGGAAAATATTAATTTGGCGCCACTCCTGTCTCCTCACATTCAATGCAAAACTTTGACTGCTGTCCTTCACTGACCCTAAGCTTACACAGTATTTCTTTTATTTCTGAAATAGGTGTAGAAAGTTTTAGGTTCTCCTTAATATTACCTGGCAAACACTTCTCATGTCCTCTTCCGGCTCTTCTTCGCTCTACCTTCAGTTCCATTCTAGCTAAGTTGAAACTCTCAGTGCAGTAACTGAGCCTTAACGTCACATCCTCACACAAGCCTCCATCCCTGTCAGGGCAAGTGATTCAACTTGTTTAGTTAACCACGAATCACTCGCTTGACCACTTCCTCCCTGCCTGAAAAGTGCAGACCTATCAAGGAAACGAATTTGCTCATCCTTAATCAAGCTCCGCATTTCATTTGTGCCCATCCCCTGCAGCTTCTTTCCCCATCCTATGCATTCTAAATCTTGCCATTCCCGTCCTAATTGCCTTTCCCTGAGCTATAACTCTTGCCCTGCAGCACATAATATTCCTTTTCTATTGCTAAAATAAACGGAACCGAATTGCAATCATTATCACCAAAGTGGTCATCTATCTCCACAACTAATACCTGGTTAATTACCGAATACCAAATCCAATTTAGCCTCACCTCTTGTTCGCCTGTCCAGATGCTGTGTCAGGAATCCCTCATGCATGCATTAGACAAAAACTGAACGACCTAAAGTGCTCAAATTACACAGTTTCTAGTCAATATTTGGAAATTTCAAGTCCCCAATAACAAGTAACATGTTACTTTCGCTGCTATCCAGAATCACCTTTGTAATCGTTTCCAGTAAGTCACTGGAACTTTTCGGTGGCTCATAGAATAATCCCAACCTCTTCTTTTCTGTTTCACTCCTCAGCCCACAAATCTCAGAAGTCGAGTCTTCATCAAATGTCCGTTCTGTTACCGTAATATTGTGCTTGACAAATAATGCTACACTTCTCTCTCTTTCATCACATCCCTGTTCTGACGCTGGAACCTGCAACGTTCATTCCTGACCCTGCTCTTTCCACATCTCCGAAATGGTCATAACATCGAAATCCCAGGTCCGACTTCATGTTGTAAGTTCACACGCCATAATCTAGTTGTTCATTTTCGTTGATGCCTATGTGAAACAAGTCTTGAGATCGTCACCCTCCCGAGTAAGAATTCCAAAAACACGATCGGAGTCAACCTGAACCATGGCACCTTGGAGACAGCATGTCCACTTTAAGTCTCTCTCCTTTCCACAGAAACAGCTATCTGTCTCCCAGCTATGGAGTCGTTTATAAGTGATGGTCTTCTTCCCCTCCACCCAACCCCTTCCGTACTGAGCAACATGGTCAGACTCTGTGCCAGAGATCTGAAACGCCTAGGTTACCTTTGGTAAGTCATCCCCGAACAGTATCAGTAACCACTCTGAAGAGCTGCGATTGCCGGTTTCTCTTCCACAAAATTTCAGTGACAGTCAAATGCAACAAAGCAACACCTCAGGGTAGAAACGGCCACACTGAACAAGGCTCCCCTTATGGCTGCTCTTTCAAAGGCCTCTGAAAATCTTTGCAAGGCATCGAGGCATGCAAAACAGAAACAAAACCTTGAGTCCAACCAGTCCATTCCAACCATAATCCCAAACTAAACCATTCGCACATGACCAATCCTGTTCAGAGTCTTTTGAAACTTTACTTGTTCACGTATCGATCCACATGTCTTCTGAACGCTGTAACTGTAACCATATCTAAGACTTCCTTTGGAAATTAATTTCTCCCACGAACCACATGCTGGTTATTTGAATACCCCTCATGTTTTTGTAAATCTGCTCCACTCACTTTAAAAAACACTCTTCGTATTCAAATCACCCACCATTTGGAAAAGTAACCTGCCATTTATCTTCGCTGTGCCCCTCATGATTTAAAGAGTTGTTCAAGGTCACCCCACAACCTCCGAGTCTCCAGTGAAAAAGCTCCCATCCTCTCTTTGCTACTCAAACACGCCATGTCTCGCAAACTCCTGGTAAATCGCTTTGGTAAACTCTCAACTCGCTTTGGAATACCCACTAATGGACGATGGCCAGGACGCCATGCATTTCTTCAGCTAAAAATATCCACCCGTACCCTTGTTTCTCCATCTTACGACACTACCCAAAGCTCTATGTATGTTTTTATAAGCCCTCCCCTCGGTTGTTTTACCAAAATGCAATGCATTGTGTTGATGCAAAACAAACTCCGGATGTTCAGCCTCTCAATCTTCTCCATTCATGATGTTCCACGCCCATAATTAAGCACTTACACCTTCTCTGTCTATTATCCTCGAAATCTATGTGTTGGTTGTACACAATAATGCGCAAAGTTTCAAATCCAAACGCTTTCTGTGGCACTGAAATTCACAGACTCATAATTCCCCTGGTTGAACAGAAAGCGAACGAAACAAATTAACCTTCCTTCCGGATCTGTTGTTGGTAACGCATGTGCTGCTCTTCTCATTGTCCAAAACTTAACATAGCTCATTGTAAATTCCTGAGTTTATCCTCCATCGTTTCTCTGAGCTAAGAAATTTCAGTCAGCTTGGCCTTTTGTGTTAGATATCTGTGACTCACTTTCATTCACTTACCAAGCTTCTGAGAAGTCTGTACTCTGAAGAAACCTCCCATAAATGATAAGAAGTCTTCGCCTGTCCACTTAACTCTTGGTACCTCAGTGTGATTAGATTCAATTGCTGACTTTTCGTCCTTTAATTTGGATCTAAGTGCCATCATAGAACATAGAATGTAGAAGATTACAGCACATGACAGGCCTTTCAGCCCTCGATGTCGCCCCGACCTGTGAAACCAATCTGAAGCCGATTCATCCTGAACTATTCCACTTTCATCCGAATGTTTATCCAATATCATTTAAATGCACATTAACTTGGCGAGTCGACTAATGCTATGAGCAGGGCATTCCACGCCTTGAGTGTCTATGAGTGACGAAACTACCTCTGAAATCAGACCTTTATCAGTGAGCCCAAAATTGAAGTCTATGCACATCGTATTGGCCTTCACCATCCGAGGGAGAAAGCTGTCAGTGTGCAACTTGTCTAAACCTCTGATAGTCTTACCTGTTTCAATTAAGTCACAGGTTGACCTTCTTCTCTCGAACGAAAACAGCCTCGAGTCCCTCAGTCTTTCCTCGTCAGAACTTCTTTCCTTACTCAACAACATCCTGGTAAATCTGCTGTGAGTCCTTTCCAAAATTCCCCTGTCTTTACTGTAATACAGTTACCAGAACTGCGCGCAATACTCCAAGTATGGCCACACCAGAATTTTGTACAGCTGAAACTTAACCTCATGGCTATGACGATCAATCCCTCTACCAAAAATGCCAATACTACATGTGCCTTCTTAACAGCAATATCAACCTTAGTGTTAATTTTAAGAGATCTTTGCACATGGACACCAAGATCTCTCTGTTCATCTACACTATCAAAAATCCTTCCTCTAGCCCACCACTCTGTATTTCTGTTGCTCTTTCGAAAGTGACTCACCTCACACTGATCCACAGTAAACTCCATTTTCCACCTCTCAGCCTAGCTCTGTAGCTTGTCTAAGCCGCATTGTACCCTGCAACATCGTTCGTTACTATGCACAACTCCAACAACATTAGTGTCATTCACAATTTTCATTACCCATTCTGCTACGCCCTCGTCCAGGTGACACACTGCAGTGGCCGAAACAGATCCTTTCATTCCACTACTGAACTCAGGATATACATCTCCCATCAACCACAACCCCCTGTCTTCTCTCAGCTAGCCGATTTCTGATCCACACCCCAAATCACGCTCGATCCCATGCCTCTTATTTTTTGTGCAATAGCTTCCGATGGGGATCCGTTTTGAAAACCTTCTTGAAATCACCGACGTCACCCTTATTCACTGGGAGTTTGCCTTCTGAAAGAAAACAACAAAGTTTAGGAGGTACGATATACCCTTCACAAAACCGTGTCCCGTGTCTCTAATCAACTCACTCCTTTCTCGGTGATTATAAATCAATCTCTTCTGACCTTTTCCAACACTTTACCCACAACTGACATAAGGTTCACTGGTCTATAATTTCCAGTGGTGGCTCTCGTCCCCTTCTTGAACAATATGAAAAGCATTTGCTTTCCTGTAGTCTTCTGGAGCTATGCTTGGTAAAGATGAGCTCTAAAGATCAAAGCCAAATGCTGTGCAATTCCAATTCTCAATTGTGATGTTCGACAACAAAATGAGAAATGCAAAAAAGTCAGGTAATCTCCTATGGGACTGTGCTTTAATTGCACGATATGCTTAATGATTTCCATGGACCTAAAGTTATTAAAATGCGTTAAATCTGTCTTGGACTGGCCGTCATGGAAAATAAAGCTCCTCACTTAATTGGCACTACATTTGGTCCCTGCAACATTGAGGTCTAATTATACCACTCAACACAATCTCCAAGATACACTTTAGGAAAATCACAGTATTCACGACAGATCACCTTTTATTTCCACTACGATTACCAAGAACGGAACACCAGATACGTAGGAACACCTCCCTCTGCAACCTTCTCTGCGCACCACTGAGCACCTGATTGCAAACTTCTCAAAGTTCCTTCGATGAGAAGATTTCTGGAATAGCAGTGTGAGTTTACTGACAGCACAAGTACAGCAGCAGTTTTTTTTTCTCATCAGGACAATTATGGACAACTAACAAAACACTGAATAAAACAGAAAATTACACATTACAGATTCGTTTTTGTAAGATATTTGGCAAATAAAGACTAAACTTCTCTCAGCAGATCGACGGTTAATTTTATATCATGTCATTGCAAATATCAAAAAAACAGTCAGTGCCGGCATTCTGAACTGAGGCGAATTAATCCCATATAACTGGCATAATGGTTTCCGAAATAACTTTTCTTGACAAACAGTTAGAGCAGTCTAGTGTTCTCTTTTTTTCCCCTATGCAATGGCTTTCAGGAGCTGCTTGCCATTCTTCCATTTCTGTGTAACAGGAACAAAGATAAAATGGCTGTTGTCCAGACTTTTTTCTGTGACTCTTAAGTAATTAAAAGTTGCCTTATGCCTCCCTGTTGCAGTTCAAATAGAGTTCAGCGATGTCTTCACTTTTCATTTTTTCAGGTTTGTAGTCACTGATGATCTCAACTAATTGACAAGATATCAGAAGTACTGAGCAACCTCGTTCCAGTTGTGTGCGATGTGCTGAAGTGTACTAATGGGAGTGCCTGCTCTGTCATTTCAGTTTCTGAAAAAAAAACAATGTGTTACCTCGGGTGCTTCTTGAATCGTGTCAAGCATTTAGATCAAATGTGTTCTATATTCAGCAGGATATTTTATGCATGCTCTTAGATATTATCAAATTCTCTTTCAGGTATTGGTCCGATGGAATCAATTAAAATCCTCGCAAAAGATTTCTCAAATGCAGAAACGGGTGTTAAAAATGCTGGTTTTATTGATGCCTCTGTTTTTCCAATTGACTGACACGTATGACATTTCCGGCAAAATGAAAGCACATCTTTGTGCATAAGAAAATGTTTTTCTGTATCAGCAAGACTTTTTTTTCCTATTGGTAATTCAAGTGCTTCCTCCAACACTTCTTTTCTGTGAACCACTGGCACTGCACCTTTTTGAAATTTTCCCCATCCCTCATCCATATATCTTTTGTTAAGATGGTCACATTCTGAAATACGTTCAGAATATTCTTCTGCATACGCATTTGGATATAATTGTTTCAGTTTTCCATTTTTTGTTGTAACTTAGTTAATTTTTCCGAATGAAAAACATCCTCTTTGTCCTCCACCTGCCCATGATTTGGCTCAAGCATTCAATCGAACACAATTACAGACAATTCTACTTTAACATGATAATATTTATTCATTGATTTCTCATCCTTTTTCCACTGGTGATATTTTGACCTTGTTATCAGATTGTCAGGAAAAATCTCATGATATATCTTCTGTAAGACCTCAGTATTACAGAATTCTGCTTCTCCATTGGACTTTTCATCACAGCAGGCAGCACACCTACCTGTGGCCCAACTATATTGTTATAAAACACCAATTGTCCTCCAGGAGCCTAGAGTTTCTCCAGTACTCCTAGTAATAATTCACCACAATTCCCTCCACACTCCAAACTCACTGCACATATGGAGCATTTCTCAGATCGCCATAAATTCCACGTTATAGCAGTGGACTAGTATTTCAGCGTTACATATTCTCTTCATCCATCAACATGAAGGATTGAGCTGATCCCGTATCTCTGAATACTAAATATTCTTGAGGTATTGTTCCCACTCTATGAGAGGAAATCCTATTTTCGCAAGTAAATAATTGATGAAGTACTACCACTTTCTTCACAAGTATAGTCTTTCTGGTGTAGTACGTTCTGGTGCAAAATTATCGCATCCATTGTGATTCATTTTGCAATTTTAGCAACATTCCCTGTCTTATGCTGCTTTCCGATACCTTCTACCCAGTGCTTTTACTGAACCACAAACGCTGTGCACTTATTGGGCCTATTTTATTGCAGTGAAAACACGTCAGCCTTTTCAGTTATCTTCCCCCTTCATGGGTTTCCATTTTATCTTGTGGTAAACTATCTTTATTAACTTGAACAACGTCTACTTTGCCCTTACCAGAGGATTTCTCTTGAACATCATTTCAATTTCACATGTATTGAAATTAATGTCAGAAGCAAGATTTTACCCTTTCAAACTCAATGTACGTTGGAACATTGTCCATTCTTAGGTTTCTAAATCGCTGCCTGTGATTTTCGGATAGAATGTCATATGCACTCATGTATGGGTTCCTTGACCTCGTCCCACCTCCCTTTTCTGATGGTGATGCGGATACACCACTAACTCTACCTAGCAAATATCTTTGGTTCAGTCAAACCCATATCATGAGGGGCCACTTCATTTGTTTAGCCTGTTTCTGGAATGAAATGAAAAAGGCTTCGATACTCTCCGAATCAAACGTGCATACTGCCTGGATACATTTGAACAGACTTCCACCAAGTCTTCAGGGACGATGACTTTGCTCAACATCACTAACTTCCTGACTAAGCGTAACTTTTAACTTCACCTTCATCCATTTACATCAACTTTCCATTAGAACTGCCAAATTTTGTCGACCGAACTCAATCTGTTTCTCCCCATCCTTTCTCTCTCTGTTATCTTTCTTCTGTGAGGGCACTCCTCTTTCATTCTTTTCTTTTTTCTGAGAGTGACTCTGTCCTCCTACTTTTTCCTCTGTCTTCAACTAATGAAAACTATTTCAGTTCCAGTTCATGGTCAAGCTGCTTCATATCCAATTGAAGTCGAGTCAATTCCAACATTTCCAGCAAAGTTAAATTTTGAACTATTGTTATTACCGTTTCTTTTCTCACTGACGAAGGTAAAAACAAGTCCACCCTTGTCTCTGCAAACCAGCCTGCCAGTTGCAATACATTTAGCTTTATCTTTGCCTTCTATAAAATGACCAAATTGCTTCATCCGCCACCCGCAGAAAATTCTCACTGACTGAAAGAGTCATTCCACCGCAAAGTACTGTTTAAACGGTTGTGGTTCTGTTTGCCGAGCTGGGAATTTGTGTTGCAGACGTTTCGTCCCCTGTCCAGGTGACATGCTCAGTGCTTGGGAGCCTCCTGTGAAGCGCTTCACACAAGCACTGAGAATGTCACCTAGACAGGGGACGAAACGTCTGCAACACAAATTCCCAGCTCGGCGAACACAACCACAACAACGTGCATCAGAGCTCCAAATCTTTTCCTAATCTTTGAAACACGCAGCAAAAAAGAAACCGACATCTGCTACTCGCCTTTAAGTCCAACTACTCCAAAACCAAATTTGAATGATGAAAACATTCCAACAAAATGCAACGGTACAGGCTTGACCCTCTCAAAGTATTTTCAGAAGGTGGCCCTGACTGTTTTTTGTATGAAGGTTGATGTGACGTGAGTGTTCCCCATCTGATACAAGTCATCAAAGCACTGGAGTTTCAGGAGAAAAAACAGTAATTTCAGGACAACAGTTGTAGCCCCAACAAATGAAAACGTAATTTTCAATAACTTAACTGTCGAAATACTACACCAATCCGCTCCAATAGCTATTAGTAATTAACTGTTCCAATACTTTAAAAGCGCATGAACATATCCATGGCAAAAACATATCAAACACAGACTCTTATAGAAGGAAGAAAACAATTTCAAAGACATAACCTTCAATATAAATTCAGAAAAGTCTTTTAAAGAAGCTGGCGACTTCCCTGCACTCCACCAACTTGTGTCTGCTGCAGATCAAATAAAGTCGAAAAAAAGGGCATGAACTGAGAGCACTGGCCATTCCTTTTCCAGCTTTAACCGGGAAAGTAATGCAAGAAAATAAAACTGTTGGACTATAACCTGATGTTTTCGTCCAATAACGACACCTCCAAATCCTTACTAAAATCGACACTGCGGCAGCAATGCCTTTATGACCTCTTCATATAAGAAAAGACAGAATATCATTTATAAAGTGACAGCATTGTCATCAGCACAATACTTTTTTTTTGTGATTCCACTTCTCTCGCAATGGTATTGATATTTAATTCCACCCGCATATTCTTCATCATTAGTTGCTTGCTTAAATATCGTAGAAACGATGCATGTCGTCAGTAATGAATATTGATATTTATTCAGTGTTCTTTGCCTAATCCCAGGCGTTCAGATGAGCACGACTAAATTTCCAACTGGTCTGGAATGAGTTACTGGATAAATAGATCGCATTCATCACATGTGATACATGAAAAAAATATCCAATGTGGTAAGTCAATCTCTTCATGTGCATTTTCCTCTATTTGACACTAAGTGCACAATTTCAGAAACTGGACAAATATTCGAATTTGATGAGCAACAATATGCGTAAGGATACAGCATTTGGCAGCGATGAAGTGCAGAGTACAATTGATAAACGTATTAATAACAAAAATAGTCAGGAAGCAGGGTAACTTTTCACAAAATCCGGCTGTCTAAATTCTGAAATCAGGTGATGTACATGACATCTGACGTCCAATGTATTCAGAGCACAACGAAAGTGAAGTCGAGAATATCAGGGCCAGATCTTATTTTGTTTCATTGTGTTATGCAAAACAAAAACATTCTAAATGAGCCGAACTAATGTAAGTGATGATTTGACGTAATCGACACAATGGAGGTCTGATGTGTGCATAAATACAGCTCAGCATTTCCATGTGTCGGTCATATGGCAGCCAGAGACCTTCAACAACTACAACAGTCATTCATTTTCAGAAATGAGGAAACCACCGGTTTTGCTGTTGCAAGAGATTTACTATCCACTTCTTGCAGCTGCTGCTCTTCCAGGTAAGCCATTGATCTTGTTTCTTTCCGGTTGATTTTACTTGACCCCGTGTAAGCGTTGAATACTCTATTTTTCCATTGTCAGTTTTCACAAAAGATTATCAAACCAGTGATTGAACACTTTAGGCTCCTCCATTTTAAACGGGAGCATAACTCGTGTATTAACAATTGCCACCAATGTGCCGCCTGCAAGGAGTCGTGTCGTTCTTTAGACAGTCTGGTAATACCAAACAAAATGATGTCTACAGCAGCATATTAAACCTTTGCGTGAATGTCATGTTTTGTAAATCACTCTAAATGCATTCACATCCTCTGAATAAATATCTACACCTCTATATCAATCATGCTTTGCAACATTGCCGACTCTGTCTCTTATATCTGTCTTTATTACAGCGAACACGATGACTATTTTAATTCTTTTGCGACGAACCTGTGGTCTTTCCAAAGGCATCACTGCTTATATCGTGGCCATGGCAACAGCGGATCTATTGGTCGTCATCAATAATGTTGTAGTGTATGGCATTTTAAGTTATCACTTTCCATTGTCCTTCTTCTCCCTTACACCTTTTTGCAAGCTCATTATATACATGACTGTCATCAGTCTCGATTTAACTGTTTGGTTCACTGTGTCCTTAACATTTGACAGATTTGTGATGATCGGCTGCCAGAGATTTAAAACATTATATTGTACCGAAAGAACTGCAACCACGGTATTAATAATCATTTCGGTCTTGACGTTGTCAAAGAATATTCCAGTTTTGTTTGCATTTGAGCCAGAGGAAATCATTAATGGAATCCAATGGGGCTGCCGATCAAGTGGAACATCATCTGCATGGGTAGCTTTGGTCTGGTCTTATAGTGCCTGGCTTGGTTGGCTTCCATTTCTCTTGATATTCTCGTTTAATTCTTTAACCATCCACTGTATTGTGATGGCGAATCGAACTCGGATTAGGTTCCGCGGTCACAGAAATAAGAATGAAAGCAGTGCAGAGACGGAGAACCGGATGAAGTCCATCGTTCTATTATTTTCGGTATCCATCAGTTTCATGTTGCTTTGGTTGACATATTCGGTTATTTTGGTCATTACCAGACTGGCAAACACTAATTATTACAGAGGTGACTTTTACGACCCTGAATATATTGCAACTGAAACAGGAAATATCCTCAAGTTGTTGAGTTGTTTCCTGAATCCCTGTATTTATGCCACAACCCAGAAAAAATTCAGAGGAGAACTGAAGAATGCAATGGAATCGCTATTGAAACAAACTCTCAGAGTATTTATAAAAAATGTGGACAAGAGCAATCTATTTTAGCGGAATCTCTTTGCAGCTGAGGCTAGATTTCACCCTGATTTCCTTAATTCTCCGGGTTGTTAAAAAAACTTTGCACAGTTACCCTTCAGATTTTCAATCAGAATTTTGATGTGTGATAATTTCTGTTTCGTGCGAATTTTGATTGAAACATACTTATCAAACACCCATTGAAATTTTCGTCTTCAAAATCAGGTGTCAATGTTCTAAAACCTCTCTTGTGCAGGATATTTTTAAAATAAATACATGAATATAAAATCGATACCGTGATCAAATACGTCAGCATAAAATCGAACTCATATGTATTGCTGTCAGTAGAAATTATCAAAAATAGTATTGCTTCAAATTGGAAACTGGCTATTTTTGTGCACGTTTTGCAAAATAGTCTGACGAAATTACACATTGGAACACCATAGTCGACAACTTCAAACTTGCAAGAAGAAACAAAGGAAACGTTCTTGCGGTTCTGGCTCTTGTATGACACGGAACAGAGCATGAATTCATTCAATAGACTGATCAGATAACCTCTGTCAATCGGCCTACTATGTACACAGGAATAGTGCCGATAACACTCAGTGATGAGTCCATGAACGAAATGCATATTTAGAGAGATATCGAAAATAAGAGCGATCTTACATCTCAAGACTTCTTTTTCGTATTCTCTCGATGCTCAAGCATCCTCAGAGACCTCAGAAATATGCATTGCTATTACTTTAATACATTTAAGGAAACGACCACAACCGGTTTCTGTGACAGAGAACGCCACTGTCTCTGTTTGAAAACACTCTCTTCATCGCAGTCATATATATTCTGTCTCGTCTTCTGAGATTCTGAAGCATGGCTCCATCGCGCAATAAGAATTGTGGAAGATCTGATGGATCTTACTTTTCTTGTTCTCAAACATAAAGCAAGATTATCGGATGGAAACCCTCAACCTACATATTTGAATCAACGTGATGTATTTTCAGTCACTGTCTAAGGCAAATTTAATGTCTAATCCTTTTTCGCCTGCCTGAAGTTACATTGTACTTTCTTCGTTAACTTCTGAAATTGGTGTGGGAATACCAAATGTGCGAATGCATGGTCTTGAGGTGAAAGAAGGGCATTTAGTTAAATTCGTCTTTATCTTTACATGCAGATACAAGTATCAATGAACAGTTGCTCTCTGACGATTACAACATGATCACATAAATAACGTGTAGTGTCAAAGAGTCCCACAGCACAGAACGCAGAAACGTTCATCTAGCCAGTTCGTGCCATCCATAATCAAAAATAAACTAGTCGCACTTCTCTGTGTGTGGCCCATCTACTTTCAAACAATTCTTGTTATCATACTGAATTTAATGAATTTTAAAAGTCGTAACTCGATGTCCAATTCTACCTGTGCAAGTTCATTCCACAACCGAACCACTGTTTGCGTAAAAAATACCAGCATGTATTTATAAAAGTTTCTCCTCTCACCTTGAAAATATGTGACGGTTTATTAAACTCCCCCATACAATGGAAAACCCACCTGCACTTCTCCTCATCTGTGCATCTCATGATTTTATAAACCTGTATAATGCCATCTCTCAACGGCAATTACTTCATTAAAAATGTCCTTGCATATCCAGTCAATATTTCAGAGGTAAACCCTTCATTCACAATAACATCTCACTGAATCTCTTCTGACCACTCTGCAGCTGAGCTCTAAATCATATTCGGGGCTTTGACGGGCTGAAACTGAGAACTCATCCTTTCAACATTACAGTCATGGTAGACTTGTCAAAGGAAGATTGTGAACAAATCGCTGCCCAATTTCATGTGATGTCCGTTGGCAGGAAGAACCTCGACCCTCCTGAGAAGCAGGTAAGGGGTGTATTCTGCTGCAATTCCCAGTTGCTTCTATCCTTCATTAAATTAGCACAGTCAGCAACAACTGACCATCTCCAGTTGTAAGTTTTAACACATTTTGGGCTACATTGTTAGCCAATCGCATTACGATTTCAGGTGGATGATAGTTCACTGACTCATTCAGTGACGGAACGTTCAATGATGCATTGGGAATCGGTTTCCCATATCCTAACACCTATAGAAAGGATTATACCAGATATTGATTTGATGGTAATTCTGCTTCTTTTGACGAAAGCACTATCAATGGTGAAAGAGGCTGAGTAATGTTTCCTGATTTATTTCTAGTAAAACTGCAATTCCTCATTTTCATACCTGACTCCTCATCGAACAATTACCTCTCTCCGCAGGGAGAGGAGATGCTGAAAGATCATCTCCATTGCAAGAAATTGTTGCGAAAACTCCACATAAAACAGGAAGTAGGAAACCGTATTGGACATGAACATGAATAATATTCAGTGTTTGTCGGGGTCTCAGAACAGGATCAAGGAATAGTATGTTGTTGCGGTACGTTATTGGTGTCGTAGAGTCGTGGAAATTGTTTTATTGAAGTTTTTTTCTGATATTGTGTTGGTGAAGGCGTTTTCACATTATGTGGAGCGTGAATTAGTGTGATCATGAAGGGGCTTTTAATGTTGTGTGACTTATTATTTATTATGTTGGAGTACTTTGCATAATACCCTTTTGAAGTGGAAGTAGGAAGATGTGAACACACAAAACTCTGGATCTCAAAGAAGATCAAAGCCAATTTTCGACAGGCAACAAGGCAATTACAAGGTGTTGCCTGCAAAAAGGAAAATCACGCCGAATTCTCGATTCATTCTACCAATGGATAATGCATAGGAATGGATGACTTTGTCTCTTTGAATTAACTTTGGAAAGATATTCGAATATGGGTAGAATGGCAAGTTTTTTTTTCAAAAGAAACGACTGTGAATGCATTTAATGTCGTTCTCCAGAAGAAGATATTCTTGCCTCTTCTTCCAAATCAAACAGGAATAAAATATATATATTTTCATAACTGTTTTGCAGGCATGAAGCTCATCAGAGAATTCGGAGACGATTTTATCCTGTATGAGCTCACTGAGACTCTGAGGTTGGGAGTCTGCAGAGGGAGTAAATTTGATATGTTTGCATTAGAATTTTGCCAGTATGTTGGAGGGAATGTAGATAGAACAAAGGCCTGCCTCATGACGAATGTAGCATAGTAGAGCACAACTGGAACAGGAGGCTCTGGTTGGAGGCTGAATAAGCTCGTGCTGTTTATTGTGGAGCAATAACTGTCTATGAGAGGCATGGTCATGGTGATAAGGAAATCGCTGTCTCCCTTCGACCACGGGGCACAACAAAAGGGGCACAGTTGTCTTGGAAAACAGAATGTTTACCGGGGAGTTGAGGGCTAAACATTTAAACCCAGAAATGGTGGTATTCTCGAGCGGATTGCCTCGGAGGGTATTTGAGACGGGTATCATCTACAGTTTGAACGATACTTGCATGAACACTTACAGTGTCATGACTTCCATTCCTATTGACCAAATCCGAAAATTAGACACCTGTAGGTATGGCATAGTTAAGGTAGAATAGAATCGATGAACCGAAGTGTCTCTTCTAAAGTGTTTCTTCGAAAATTCCATAAAAGAGTTTGGGAGAAGGGAATTGTGCATGAGCAAAGACTACAAATATCACCACATGGTGGAACATATTTGAGGAAATTGTAGTTTCAAACATAAAGTAAATGATGTTTTAAGTGGTAATACAATATAAATTCAAAAGTTTGAATAAGCAAATAAACAAAATATGTTATGTACCACAGAAAGTACCTTAAAGCCTTGGGCACACAGACATTAAAAAGTTATCCTAAAAAAAGTTGCACATAGTAGGCACGTGCGAATTGCTCTAACATTCAAGTGAACGTTTCATATGTTACAAGCTAGACTCTGGAAGTGAAAAGAACGCGAATCAGAAAAGTACATATTTCAAGTTGCTGAGACGCTACAAGGGCAAAAGAATTTGACAACTCATTCTGAAAGGCAAGTATAACTGTTCAGGCGATGTATCGATATTTTTAATTGTATCCGAACTTCCTCTTTACAAACAATTTTCAGTAAATTGAAAACTGGAATTGGTAATTTTGATGAACATCTTTAACATTACTCTCGAACTGAATTGAGCATTCATTGAAAAATAATTCACTAACAATGGATTGCGAGGATGATTCAGGAGAAGAGTGAAAATAAGAGGGTGGTTGTTATGGGGTATTTAACTTTCCTGATATTGACAGGGAAAGCTATAGCTCGAGTTCGTTAGATGGGTCGGTGTTTGTCCAATGTATGCAGGAGGGTTCCTGACACAATATGTAGACAGGCCAACAACAGGTGAGGCCATAATGGATTTGGTTCTGGGAAACGAGCAAGGCCAGGTGTTAGAATTGGAGGGAGGTGTGCAGTTTGGGGACAGAGACCACAATTCGGTGACGTTTACTCTAGTGATGGAGAGGGATAAATGTGCACTGCAGGGCAAGAGTTATAGCTGGGGGCAGGACAATTATGATGCGGTGAGGCACGACTTAGGTTGCATGGCTTGGAAAAATAGGTTTCAAGGCAAGGGCGCAATTGATATGTGGAGCTTGTTCAAGGAGCAACTATTGAGTGTCCTTGATAAGTATGCACCTGTCAGACAGGGAAGAAAGGCCGTGTGAGGGAGCCGTGGTTTAATAAGGAATTGGAATCCCTTGTTAAAGGGAAGAGGGCGGCCTATGTAAAGATGAGGAGTGAAGGTTCAAAAGGGCGATTGAGAGTTATAAGATAGCCAGAAAGGATCTGAAGAGAGTGCTAAGAGCAGCAAGGAGGGGACATGAAAAGTCCTTAGTTGGTAGGATTAGGGAAAACCCAAAGGCTTTCTCTCGGAATGTCAGGAATAAAAGAATGACTCGGGTAGGAATAGGTCCAGTCAAGGATAGTAGTGGGAAGTTGCGTGTGGAGGGTGAAGAGATTGGAGGGACACTGAATGAATACTTTTCGTCAATATTCACTCAGTAACAGGACATTGTTGTCGATGTGATTATTGAGTCACAATTAATTAGAATGGACGGCTTTGAGGTATGTAGGGAAGAGGTGTTGGACATTCTGGAAAGGGTGAAAATAGATAAGTCCCCTGGGCCTGATGGCATTTATCCTAGGATTATCTGGGGAGCAAGGGAGGAGATTACAGAGCCATTGGCCTTGATTTTTATGTCCTCGTTGTCTACAGGAATCGTGCCAGAAGACTGGAGGATAGCAAATGTGGTTCCCTTGTTCAAGAAGGGGAGTAGGGATAACCCTCGTAACTATAGTCCGGTGAGCCTCACTTCTGTTGTGGGCAAAGTCTTAGAGAGAATTGTAAGGGATAGGATTTATGAACATCTGGATAGGAATAATGTGATCAAGGATAGTCAGCATGGTTTTGAGAAGGGCAGATCGTGCCTCACAAAACTTCGTGAATTCTTTGAGAAGGTGACTAAGGAGGTGGACGAAGGTAAAGCCGTAGATGTGGTGTATATGGATTTTAGTAAGGCGTTTGATAAGGTTCCCCATGGTAGGCTACTGCAAAAAATACGGAGGTATGGCATTGAGGGTGTGTTAGAGGTTGGGATTAGGAATTGGCTGACTGGAAGAAGACAGAGGGTAGTAGTTGATGGTAAGGGTTCATCTTGGAGTGCAGTTACTCGCAGTGTTCCGCAAGGATCTGTTTTGGGACCATTGTTGTTTGTCATTTTTATAAATGACCTGGAGGATGGGCTTGAATGCTGGGTGAGCAAGTTTGCGGATGACACGAAAGTCGATGGAGTTGTGGACAGCGAATAAGGATGTGGCAGGTAACAGCGGGATATAGATAAGTTGCAGAGCTGGGCAGTAAGGTGGCAAATGGAGTTCAATGTGGGGAAGTGTGAGGTGATTCACTTTGGTATGAGTAACAAAAAGATGGGGTACTGGGCTATTGGTCGGATACTTGGTGGTGTGGATGAGCAGAGGGATCTTGGTGTCCATGTACACAGATCTCTGAAAGTTGCTACACAGGTCAGTCGTGCTGTGAAGAAGGCATATGGCGTACTGGCTTTTATTGGTAGAGGAATTGAGTTCCGGAGTCCTGAGGTCATGTTGCAATTGTATAAGACTCTGGTGCGGCCGCATCTGGAGTATTGTGTGCAGATTTGGTCGCCATACTGTAGGAAGGATGTGGAGGCACTGGAACGGGTGCAGAGCAGGTTAACCTGGATGTTGCCTGGTGTGGTAGGAAGATCTTATGAGAAAAGGCTAAGGCACATTGGACTGTTTTCATTGGAGAAAAGAATGTTTAGGGGTGACTTGATCGAGGTGTACAAGAAGATTAGAGGTTTAGATAGGGGTGACCATGAGAACCTTTTTTCCACGTGTGGAGTCAGCTATTACGAGTGGGCATAGCATTAAATTAAGGGGTGGTAGGTATAGGACAGATGTTAGGGGTAGATTCTTTACTCAGCGAGTCGTGAGATCGTGGAATGCACTGCCAGTAGCAGTAGTGGACTCTCCCTCTTTTTGGGCATTTAAATGGGCATTGGATAGGCATATGGAGGATAGTGGGCTAGTGTAGGGTAGGTGGGTTTGGATCGGCGCAACATCGAGGGCCAAAGGACATACTGAACTGTATTTTTCTATGTTCTATGTTCTATGTTCTAATGCAATTTCAGATAGTTTCGTGAAATTTTGGTTGTTCGCATATTTTGTTTATTTTCATGAATAAATGTATGAAGTCTCATTATCAGTTCAGCAACTGACATTGTTTTGAGTACACAAAACTGACAGGTGGTGTGCATAAAATGCAGCAAGGCATTTAATAATATTTCCCACGGTAGGCAATTTCATAAAATACGAGGCATTGGATATAAGGAAACCTGTCCGTCTGGATGCCGATTTGCCTGACCCACAAAAGAGAAAACGCAATGACAGATGATAAGTATACTGGCTGGAGCTCGTTGGCCAGTGGTGTTCCACAGACATCGGTTCTGGAACCTCTGCTGTTTCTGACTTTATTAATGACTTGGAAGGAAGGATTAGTTCGTTTGCCTATGACACGAAGATTCATGGAATTGTGGGTAGTGTGAAGGGCTGTTGGAGGTTGCAAGAGAACATTAACAGATTGCAGAACTTTGTGAATCAGTGGCAGCTGGAGTACAACGTTGAAAAGTGTGAATTCTTTCATTTTGAAAGGTCGAATTTGAATGGTGAATGCATGTTTGAACGCAACATTCTTGACAGGAACAGAAGGATCTGAGGTACATGTTCATGCATCCCGAAAAGTTGTCACCCAAGTTGATTGGATTTTCAGGACGACATATGGTGTGCTGGCTTTTATTCGCAAGGGGGGTTTTGATTTAGAGTTGCGAATTTATGCGGCAGATCAGTAGAGTTTGGTCAGACCACACTTGGATTGTTGTGTTCAATTGTGGTCACTTCATGAGACGAAAAATGCTGAAGCTTTAGACAGTGTGCAGAGGAGATTTAATGGGATGCTGCGTGGACTGGATGGCATGTCTTATGAAGAAAGGTTGAGGAACGAGGGCTAATCTCATTGGAGTGAAGAAGGATAAGAGATGTTTTGATAGAGGTGTACAAGACGTTGAAAGTCAGAGAAGGATTAGATAAACATGGACTGTTTCCCAGGCCAGACATATCGATCACGAGAAGGGATAATTTTCCGGAATTTCAATATAATGAAGTATTTCAGCCTGGTGATGACCAGGGGACCATTTTTAATTTTCACGTATAAAAGAAACCAAACAAATCCCGTTCACTGTTCTCTTTGAGGAAGTCATTAGCTGCTCTTGCCTGAATGTGATACCAGATCATTAACAATTTACTTTTTTCTAAACACCTCTATTGGCAAAAAAAATGTTTGGCAATCACTTGTGGAATAGACAGCGACACATATGTCCGAGCAATAAGTAACAAGAAAAAGTAAATCATGGAATGAAAATTAACAGAAGTGCCACGGCAGCACACCAGGTCGGTTGCATCGAAGTGAAATGAAATTTTTATTTGTCCCATGGGCTCCAATGTTATCGCACTTCAAGAGATATACTAGCATTTTCACATAATTCAAATTGAAAATATACCCGTAGGAAGTTGGAAGGGAATATCTACTGAGAAATGCTGATTGAAAATATATTACAACATACTATTAAAAGGAATACTGCAATCAATTTATATCTGATGAAGTATAAGATCGGGATGAGAAATCAGAAGGAGGAAAGAGGCTGTCATCAAAACTTGATTTTTCAAAGGTACCAACAGTCTTCCCAATGGAATCGCTCGAAGTATGTTGGATATTATTATCAAGTAAACCTCAAAGAAACTGCATGTTCGGAAGCAAGTGATACAAAGTCCTACTAATTGTGGGAGAATTGTTTAGTAGGCTTATAAGAGTATCCTCTGCTTTTATTGGAAAATAGTTTACTGTACTTATGATTGTTTTTTTTGATTTTAAATTTGCAATTTAATTACAAAGCGCATTTAAAAAGAAATTCACATCGCCTTGCTGCTGCATATTTAACACTTTTCGATTTTGATTTTGATGGAAATGTCAAGGATGCCTATGATGTACTTGCAGAATATGAATTAAATGAAATATTCCACAAACCTTTCAAATTGTACGTTTACGGTAATGCATGTTTACAATCAACGAAACTGAGGTAGAAAATAGCAATGGACTGTAACATTAGCAGAAATAAAGATCTGGAAAAGACAGACTATCTCATCTTGCAATCATGACTTCTCGTATGCAAAAAGTAAAATTAGACTTTCCAATTCGATTCATGCACCATGAAATATAGGTGAAAAGTTGATGTGTCAGGGCAGATCCAGAGATTCATAGTGGTTGAAAATGGTATATCCTAATTGAAGAAATGAAAGTACGTCTGCTATGATTGGGAAATGCATATTTCGTGCAAGGCTTTCTTGCTTCTATATGCTGTCCTTTATTTATGAAGCTAGAGTCCTGCTTTTTGAGTGGTCTTACACATTTTTCAAACCCTCCAAATTTTGTTCTTTTGCGACTGTAAACTTTAAATCTGGAAATTATATCGCTCTCCACAATCTCCCAAATTAATCTCTGTGAAATTTCCTCGTTTCTTTGGGAGTATGCGAACAGGTTTCTGAGTCTGAATACAATGTTATCGTAAAGTTCATTTGACGAAATTTCTTCCTTTGACTCATTAATCAACAAACTAATTCACAGACTAATCTAATTCCCCAATGTCACTGTCAATTCGCTGCAGTTAAAGCATTCTAAATTTCTGCATTTATCATGCACATTTTTGATTTCCATGATCAATGCGAAAAGACATCCCAGACACGGGTTTGCAAAAATCAATTTTTTAATTGGGATCCCTGGACATCCTGATTATGTTAATCAGCAGCTATGTTCAATGTGTTATTCGATACTATCAGCAGCACGACCACCAACAGAGACAACAAACAACTGATGCAGTCATCGCTGGATAAAACAGATCCTGACACAATGTATTCAATGATATGAGCATTCAATCTTCATCTGAAAACAGTATGCTGGAAGTTAGTGGCAATTTGTCACAATCTAACCAAAAACAAAACGTTAATTATCACGGTGTAAGGTTGGACATGGGTTTATGCTGCGTTCTCTTTTTTTGGTTGATTCTTACATTTTAAATAATAATAGCATAAACCCCGACTTCCTTTTTTCCTTAGTACGATTAAGTACTTAATCGCATGCTCTCTGCATTGTGTTATACTTTCAAATATCACCTGAAAAATTTTAAAGCCATCCAAACATTCTTGTCATCTGCTTCCACTCTACTTCCTGGTGGTGTCATTGTGAATAAGTGTTCATTTCTTTAACTGTTTCTGTAAATAACATACAAAAAAAAGTTGTTTCTCCAAACCGTTTGCGAAAGTGGAAACAATGCAGATTTGTCCCTGTCAGAAGCCATGCGAAAGCACTCCACCCGATGATGAAGATTTACACAGGAGGAAACCGAATACTGCTTTCTCCCATCTCTGTAATCTCGCACTCCACCTCAATACATGAGGTGCATATAGCCGCAGGGGCGCTTTTGTTCAGCAGAGCTGAGAGGTAATGTTATTCCAGTGATCTCCAAACCAAATTCCCATTTAAAATCCCGTTTAGAATTAGTACGAAATTCATATCAGTCCATCTAATTTTTATACCAATTTACGCCAAACGAAACTGATTTTCAGCAATGCTTGTTTGTAATTCGATGGGTTAGTAGGTTGGAAACATCGCATCAAACGCTTTAGATCAATCATTCAGTGTGGTGCGACACTGATGACTTCAGGTCTCCCTCATCTATTCTGAAGAAGGGAATCAGTGTTCAAAACATTAACGGAGTCTTCTTTCAACAGATTTGCGAGAACAGCTGTATTTCATAAGGCGAGCTTGTTTTTTTTTATTCGTCTATGTCTTCTGCCATACAGCAAATGCAATCAAAATAATTGCTTTCAATGTAATATGTCACAAAATGGTACGACACAGACACAACGATGTGTGTGTGTGTGCTTGTCTACTTTATTTCATTGTAAAGCAGGGTATTGTTTTAACACTAAGTCTTCCACTTTAATTTTATGCAATCGTCTTATTGACATCTGAACGAACGCGATCTTTTTTTGTTTCACTGAATCGATGCCATTCAAAGTCGTGCATGCCTCCACCAGATTCCCCACTCATGCTTCTCTGTTGCATTTCCAACAATCACAGATTACCCAGTACAAACCTACTTGTGTCTCATCTAGACATACTTAATGCATAGTATTAAATGATGTGGAAAGATCCCAAGGTAAGAAAAGTTCATTATCTGCGAAGCATCAGATGTCCGTGCTCGGTCCAATTTGGCAAAGTCATATCTTATCATTCCTGCATCGATTCCCATGTCGTGATGCATTTAGAGAGACTTGCAAATTCGAAAGCACATTCGGTTGATTAGTGTGTGGTTTCAACGATTTTTGGCTGAAGGGAAAGAATTGGAAGGCCGTGCTCACTGCCCACAGATCAGTTGACACGTTTCCTAGACGCACAGTGTCATGGCTAAAACAGCAAAGTAAATGATTTTGCAAAAATGATCCTGAACTGTCTTAGTGACACTCATCCCACATTCCAAGGCTTGGCCCATGAAGCTCTCTGCCATCACAATTCAAGTGCTCATTGACATTCTTTTTCACTTTGGTGAGTTTTAGCAATTTGACTGACCCCGACACTCTCTGGCAGCCTCTTGCAGACATCCAAACTCCTTTGGGTGCGAAACAAAATCTTTGATAGCCCCTAAACAAATAACATAAGATGATGTCTTCTTCGTTATTCATCCATCAGTTTAATAATCTGCTACATAATTCTGCAGCTCCGTTGCCTCTCATAAACTCATAATCCTCACTCTGGAACCACAGAGTAATCTCAGCTTTAAAGAAAAGCCTCAGGTCCGTCCAAACTATCTGACTGGCTAAATTTATACTGTCCAGCATACACCTTGGCGAATATGTGGTGCACCCCGGCCAGAGAATTCACAGCACAGTATGGCATGGCTAATGGGACTGCACACTGTAATCTGGCTCTGGCATGCTCGAAGTTTTGTACAACTCTACTCGAACGCCCCTGGTCTCTGCACTGTTGTACACATGGCAGGAAAGGACAGAAGCTTTATTTGTCTTCTGAAGCACAGTTTCAACGTTTGGTGCCAATTTCAATTGTCGATGGACAAGGATCCCAAGTTCCCTTTGTTACTCAGAGCTTTCAAACGTCCTTCAATTCATTGAGTAACTGTTTGTCGTGTTACGTCTTGCAAAGTGCATTATTGAACAGCTTTCAGGGCAAATTTCGATCGGCTGCTGATCTGCCCATTTGAGCAACCCATCTAAAACTTCCTTAAACCTAATATCTGCTTCTGCACTTTTGACCACTAACATAAATGTCCTGCCATTTGCACACCCATTTATTATCTCTATCCTCAACTTAACCATAGCTTATGATAAAAATAATGTTTTGTACTATTTCGAAGTCGTCCAGAACAATGCTTCTGTGCAATTTAGTTTGGCATATTTCACTTGTCTGCTGGACGTGCAGGCGAAGTGTTGCGAGAAATATCTCTGATTTATTCACTTAATCTTTAAACATAAAATTCATGGCAGCTGCTGAAAGAAAAAAACAATTTTCTATTCTTCTTCATGTTACTGCATTTGAGGCGGTAAAAACAACTCTTGATTTTGTGAAGATCTGATGACCTCTGAACACTTTGTTCACAACTTAAGATGTTTAGCTTTTCGGAGCCATAACAAAGTTGCTCACAGCCAGAATATTTTAATCAACAATATCTCAGAAATCCACAGTTGAATCAGTTATTACTTTTCAGGCGAAACTCAACTCGTGGACAGTCTCAAGTTTTCCCCATCGTAACGTTCTCATCAACGAGCAGCTGCATAATACTGGGGAGACTCCGTGCCTCAAAAATTTGCTTTTGCTTTAATGATTTGTTTCCCCAGTTCATCCAAATACGAAGTACAAATTAATATAAAATAACGACCTTTTCAAACAGGGGAGGTTCAAGCAGGATTTCGGAGCTGCCGATGGAGTGTACAAAGCTGGAAGATCTATATGGGCAACATGACTGAAGTTAGAGGGCTTCCAAACGCTGCTCATTCCTCCTTTAACCAAAGTGTATTCCTGAAAACTATTGAGCATTCTTTGTTATTCTGCAAAAGAGGCATGTACGATTGGAAACGTTAACGCATTTTGTCTTTTCGCTGACCCTTTCACATCTGCTGTTTCACCAATTTTTCACACGTTTCAGCTCTCCATTATCTGCTGTACTTCATGTAAATTTTCTTAGTGTTGCTTGGCTAATGCTTGTCTGATGTAAGGGAACCAGACGTTTTATATCTGTTTACGGGTGGTGATAAAAATATCAGAATCAAAATTGAGAAATAACCCCTTTCCCATAACTTGCAAACTCACGCAAATAACATCCATTCTCTCATTAACAAAGACTGTTTTGAAACAGATCAGGCACCTTCAAAGCATTTCAAGAACATGGACCAAACCTAATAATTCAATTTCCTGATTTTCCATTCAGTTTCAACCACTTCTAGTGGTGAATCATCTTTATCATTATCAATCACTAGTTACATTCCTGGAACAGAGCGCTTGTCCGACCATGACTTCCCCACTCTTCTCAAGACACTGTAACATAACTTTACATAATAGAGCGTTCCTTGTTTCACTGTGAATTGTTGTCTCTGGGACCTGTTCCAGCAATAGACTTTCAGAGATATATAACGCCTCATCTATCAGCATCAGATATTGAGAGGTATCTCGGAACATTGTAAACTCTTCACTTCCCGCTCCTGACATATGGGAGTAAAACTTACATTCACAGGTATATGATTTAAGAAAATCTTTTCCTCCTCAACCAAACTCCGACCACCTTGTCCGTTCTGGTTCAGTTTTCTAGCCTTCACTGGAGTTTCTGTCACCAGTGCAACAAAATTTATTGGCATATTCTGTTTCCTTACAGTTGGTTTCCCAAAGCTTTTCCTCACATTCCAGCAGTGTGATTTCCTATGGCCTACATTATTGCAATGCAAACACGGGAGGTATATTTTCTTTTCTCTGTTCCTTTTAACCGTTTGAATTTCATTGAAATCTACCTTTCCATGTCCACGTGAGAAATTCTCTTTTCCCGAATTTAAATCCCTCACTGATTGAAATTTATTAGAGAAGCCAAAATTGACAACTGACCCAATTCATAGCCATCAGCCATTTCAGCTGTCAATCTTTTCGTCTTGATCCTTTTCTTTTCGTCATGGATTGTTGTTATTTCATGACGTGAATTTGTGAATTCCTCCAAACTGGTTTGCTCTATTTTGAATGCCATGACCGAAATGCAAAATTACTTGATTTGATCCTTTCAAACTCAATGGAAGTTTAACCATGTTCCCTCCTTAGATTCCTGAAGCGTTTTCTGTCAGCTTCATGCACCAGTTTCAATGTAATCGTGATGGCTTTCTTCAACTTCTCATAAACCCCAGATCCGTCCTGTTACAGTGATGGAAATGCCTCATCAGCTCTAACCACAAATTTTGTTTGGATCAACATAACTCACGTGAGATTAACAAAAATGGCATCCGCATACTTCTCAGCAAAACTAGGGGATGCATGAATGCATTTAAGCAGATGCTCACCATATCTTTGAATGTCAGGGTTTTGCTCTTCCTTACTCTCTTCCTCACTAAGCTTGTCTTCAGCATTCATCTCCATCCTTTTACGTCGAATTTCCTGTATAAATGCCTGTCGTGTCGTTTCGTGGCTAGGTGGTGTTCATGAATGCGGATCGTTATCTGTCTTACTGTTTGTTTTATGTCGTGTTTTGTACCCTTCATTGGTTTTGCTCATGCTAGGTATCGAGTCCTTCGTCCTGGTGACTTGTTGTCTGAGAGTGGCTGTTGGTTTGTGTGCTGTTATGAGTCCTAGTGGTCGCAGTAGTCAGGCTGTCAGTTCAGAAATGTTTTTGAAGTATGGTACTGTGGCTAGTCCTTTGGATTGCAGCATGTCCTCATTCTGCTGTCATTCCCTTCGGCATCTGTTGATAAAATTGCGCGGGTATCCGTTTTTGGTGAATGGACAGTGTAGGTGTTCTTCTTCCTCTTTTTGCAGTTCTGGTGTACTGCAGTCTGTTGTGGCCCTTTTGAACAGTGTCTTGATGCAACTTCTTTTGTGTGTGTTGGGGTCGTTGCTTTCGTAGTTTAGGACTTGGTCTGTGTATTTGGCTTTCCTGTATACCTTTGTGGTGAATTCTCTGTTCGGTTTTCTTTATAACATCACGTATAGGAATGGGAGTTGGTTGTCCATTTCTTGCTCTCTAGTGAATAGGATTCCTGTGAGTTGGCATTGAAGATCCAGTGTCTGTTCTCTATTTCTGTGTTTTTAATGATTACAAAGGTATCATCTATATATCTGACCCAGAGTTTGGGTTGAATTTGCGGTAAGACTGTTTGATCTAACCTTTGCATTACCGTTTCTGCTATGAGTCCAGTGATGAGTGAGCCCATGGATGTGCCGTTGTTTTGTTCATATATTTGGATGTTGATTTGATTATTTCCTTAGTAGCCACACACTCAGATGAGAAGCAATATGAGTTTGACTGGGACAACACTAGTATTATAGGACAAGCCAAACAGAAAAAAGCCAGTGAATTCTCGAGGCATGGCACTCATCCACAGATTCAATCAATAAGCATATCGACCTGGATCCAATATACCAGCAACTGCAGCGGACAGCTGGAACTGACAAACGGATGCGGCAGATACAAATCACGATAAATGCCGGAGGAAACGTCACAGTAGCGCTTCACAGGACACTTCCAAGCACTGAGGATGCCACCCAGACAGGGGATGAAACGTCTGCAACAAAAATTGCCACCTCGGCGAACAGAACCACAACAACGAGCACCCGAGCGACAAATCTTCTCCCAAACGTCTCAATCCATGTCTGGACTTTGTCCAGATCTTCGTTCAATTGGATATGGACAGATTGTGGATTTCAAGAACCCATTATGATACAAGACATAGAGATGTCATTGTTGAAAATCGCTGTTATTTTGGGAAGATCATTGATGATGCAGCTGGAGATGGTTGGAAAGAGGAGAAACTTAGGAATTCCTAAACAGATGTGCTCGAGCTGGGATGACACATCCCCAACAACCACAAGCATCTTCGTTTTTGCCAGAAGTGAATGGAAGGTAATTGTCATGATTCTCATCGTTTCCTTTTTGTCCGCGGCTCCGTGATGCTCCATTTGGACAGTTATGGCGTTGAAACAAAGAGCTGACCTCAAATCTCGATTTTACTTCTTTTTGACTCTACTCAAACTACGCGTTGCCATAGGTTCTGGCGTTATTTAAAACCAAACCACCAGAAAACGCCTCACCTTGTAATATATTCAAATGTGAGGTTCAGGGGAGTTCCCAATTCCCATTTCAATAGAAATAACAATTTATTGTCCTCATTCAATAGTGAACACTGAACAAAGAAGTTGTTGTCAAATCCAACCTCCCTTTTCTTAAAGTTTTACTCTCTCACACAAATCTATATAATTTCCTGCTCCAGTGCAATTATTATACACCCCATCTTAATCTCAAGACCACACAGTATCTGTCTTGTTCGCTGACTTCAATCTTCATCAGCTGATCGCTCAACTTTATTTTCTTTTAAATGTTAGTAAGTTTCACATGAAAAGGCACCTTCGGTAGAGACGTTTTCTAATTTCGTTGGGAGAAAGATGTTAGATGGCCAGCAACGTCTCCAGCTTGATGACCGATACTTAGCTGATCGGTGGCAGTTGCGCACTGTTCCAATTGTCAAAATTCCCTTGTATTTCAGGCACCCCCAACGTCGGAACTTTGCATTGGACTGACGTTGTCAAAACAGTGAATGCAAATTTGATTTGATTTTTGTATCGTGAGGCTTATTAAACAAATTGTTTGTGTACGGATTGTTGTGATTCAGCAACCAAAACTCAGCTCCCAATTCCACCGCCATACGCTACATGTATCTATCTTGTTTCACAGCCTTTCCATTTGTGCACCTGAGCATGCACCTTATGTGTCCTTCAAAATGAAAAAAAAACTCTTTCTATTTTAAACTCGACGTGAATGTTTATGTCGTAGTATTAATTGGTAAGGTCACATCTGCATTAATGAGACTGGCACTGGTGATGGCACTGAGCGAAGTATGTTGCTGTGTTAGAAACATAATGGATAGCCTCGACCAGCGAGACTGGAGTTGAAAGAATCAGTGGTAACATAATTGACACAAAAAAGAAGGATCCTGAGGAGAATTCACTCGATGCATTTGGAAATCGTGCTTCTGTTTGAGGAAGCACCAACAAATGAAGATTCAACATTTCCTTTTTAAAAAGTAGTTGACCCAATCTGGATAGAAAGACTGGTAAAATAAATATCTCAGACATTTTTTGATTCTCCGCAATTCACTTTGTCAAAATGAAGTTAGTGCAGAAACATTTAAGAATTTTTAATCAAAGGTTGATACACTGTTGTGCGTAAATAAGCGAAGAAGCTGCTGACTAAAAACAATATGTTGTTCTTAGTTTTACTTTTCTTTCCAGACAGTATGAAAATGACACGGAGTCCAAAAAGTCAACGGTTGAAGGGATTGAGGGCCAATTTGATAATAGCTAACCGATGCTTTCTCAGGCTGTAGGCTTTCTCTTCAAAAAGAAAAGTTGTGAAATGGAAGGGGAGTGGCCAGTTTTCGCAGCTGATCTTTAGTCAGTTTTGCTTTGGTTTCTAGCACGAGTGTGAAAGAAGTTACTGGACACAAAGAAGCAGATCCAGGCAGGTATTCTTGTTCTGAATTCAATCCTGGAAGAATCTTTGTTTGATTTTACTGATTGTCTCCGGAATGTTTATGCGGATTTTGACAAATGTTTGCCCATAATTAACTGGGATGATATGTTGGGTTTGCGGAGCGGTTAAGTCACTCGGTATACTGTCTTCTGTTAAATGTGATTCATCGATAATCCCCTCAATAACTTCTGCCTTGTTTGAAAGGAAATGATTTTAACTTTGGCATTTTTCGTGAAATATCACGTTCAAGCTGCTTCAAACAAACCAGAAAATTTATAGTCTTCTGAAAATTTTTTGGGGTCTTCCTTGGTCCGTAACAGTTTGGGGGCTCGTTGAGGGATTTGTTCTGTATTTTCGATTTGGAATAAGGATTCTTGGACTCGACGGAAGCATATGGTAGGTATTAGGGTCGTTGTTTTTTTTCCAAACTTTGAACGCAGTTGATTTAAACTCCGTTTGAAATAACAAGTTACGAAGAGTTTGCTAGGAGTGGAACAATTGATATTCGTGGATTTACACAAGGCGATAAAGGCCAGCCTGCTGGAATGAGCAGACACTCTGGACTGAGAGTTTATTTCTTGCACGAGGAAAGGAGAGGTAATTCCTGCAATTGCTCAGTGTTTAAATTTGCTGGAAATGTAATCAGAATCAAAAGCAATTAGAGCTGGTGAAATTTCAATTGTCAACAAAGTACCTTTAGTTAGAGGTAAAATACAATGGCAGTGTAACAGAAACGAAAGAGTTTGATGCACAAATAAAAGCCGGCGAGGGAGAAAAGGAAAGAGCGTATGAAGAGAGAGAGATTGAGAGAGAAAAAAAGGACGTCGGAGAGGCATTTTGAATGTTAAATTCGGGAGGAAACATCACAGAAGCGCTTCACAGGAGGCTCCCAAGCACTCCGGATGCCACCAAGAGAGGGGCCAAAACGTCTGCAACACAAATTCCCAGCTCGGCGAACAGAACCACAATAATGGATTGGGTAGCCATGTATAAGATTTATGCCGAATAGGCGATAGGCAAAATCATCTCCATTAAGACCCTCTTTCACCACTGTCCCATTACGTGTAATTGTGTTACCATTAGTAACTCTTTCAAGGTCAGTATCCTCGAGTTCCTATGCACCAGAATCTCAACATGGCTCGCAACGAAAATACAGTGATTACAAGAGCATGTCAGTAAACAATAATACTGCGGTCTGTAACACAACTCCTGAATCTCCCCAGATCCTGTCGATAACCTACATCGAGATGGAAGCGAGAAAGTATGGGGAAATAAACAGTGATGTCTTGAAAGCTGTCTATGTTGGTCAAGGACAGTATTGCAGTTGCAGAAATGATGTTTGGGGACTCGTCTACAGAGGTAGTATGGGCTTGGGTTAAAAATAAGAAAAGAGAGTTCACCCTGTTGGGAGTTTTCTCTCAGCCTCCGAATAATTCCAGGGATGTAGTGGAAAGGATAACAAAGATGATTCTCGATAGGAGTGAGAGACACAGGATGGTTGTCATGGGGGTCTGAAATTTCAAAATATTGACTGGGAACAGTGCAGCACGAGTACGATAGATGGGTCAGTTTTTGTCCAGTGTGTGCAGGAGGGATTCCTGACACAGTATGCAGACAGGCCAACAGCCTCATTAAATTTGGCACAGGGGAATGAGCTCCGCCAGGTATTAGACTTGGAAGTAGGTAAACACTTTGGTGTTCCCGATCACAATTCTCTTATGTTTACTTTGGTGATAGAAATGAGTAGGTGTATGCCACTGGGCAAGAGTTCCAGCTGGGGGAAAGGCAATTACGATCGATTAGGCAAGATTTACGATGCATTGAATGGGGAAGGAAACAGCAGGGGATGGGCACATTAGAAATGTGGAGCTTAGTCAAGGAAAGGCTCCTGAGTGTCCTCGATAAGTATGTAACTGTCGGGCAGGGACGAAGCTGTAGAGTGCGGGAGTCGTGGTTTACAAAGGAAGATAACACTCTGGCCAAGAGGAAGAAGAAGACTCATGTTAGGATGAGAGAGCTTGGAAGAGCCAGGTTGAGGTACGAGAAGTTGCTGGCGGATAGGATCAGTGTAAACCCTAAGGCTTTCTACAGGTATTTAAGGAGTAAATGGATGATGAAATTAAGATTAGGGCCAATCAAGGATAGTAGTGGGAAGTTGTGCGTGGTGTCAGAGGAGATAGGGGAAGCACTAAATGAATATTTTTCGAAAGTACTCACTCTAGAAAACGACAATGTTGTCGAGGAGAATATTGAGGTACAGGTTACTAGACGAGCTGTGATTGAAGTTCAGAAGGACGAGATATTAGAAATCCTGCGGAGTGTGAAAACAGATAACTCCCATGGGCCCGATGGGATGGATCCTCGGAACCTCTTTGAAGACAGCGAGGAGATTGCTGAGACTCTGGCATTGCTCTTCATATCATTATTGTCTTCAGGAATCGTGTCAGAAGAATGGGGGATGGCAAATGTGGTTCCGCTGTTCCAGAAGGGAAGTAGAGACAACCCTGATAATTATAGACCAGTGAGCCTTACTTCAGTAGTTGATAAAATGTTGGAAAAGATTATAAGAGATAGGATTTGGAACAATTTCAAAAGAATAACTTGATTAGGTATAATCAGCATGGTCTTGTGAAGGGTAGGTTGTGCCTCACAAAACTTATTGAATTCTTTGAGAAGGTGACCAAATAGGTAGATCAGAGTAAACCGGTTGATGTGTTGGATATGGATTTCAGCAAGGCCTTCGATAAGTTTCCACAAAATAGGCTATTATACAAAATGTGGAGGAGTAGGATTGTGGGAGATACAGCAGTCTAGATCAGTTATTGGCTTGCTGAAAGAAGACCGAGGGTGGTGGTTGATGGGAAATGATTTTCATGGTGTCTATTTACTGGTGGTGTTCCGCAAGGGTCGGTGTTGGGACCACTGTTGTTCATCATTTTATAAAGGACATGGTGAGTGCGAAGAAAGGCGGGTTAGTAAATTTGCAGATGACACTAAGGTCGGTGGAGTTGTGGATCGTGACGAAGGATGTTGTAGGTTACAAAGAGGCATAGATAGGTTGCAGAGCTGGTCTGAGAGGTGGAAAATAGAATATAATGCGAACAAGTGTGAGGTGATTCACTTTGGTCTGAATAACCGGAATGCAAAGTACTGGGATAATGGTAAGATTCGTGGTAGTGTAGATGAGCAGAGATGTCTCGGTGACCAGGTACACAGATCCTTGAAAGTTACCACGCAGGTTGACATGGTTGTTCAGAAGGCATACAGTGTTATATCTTATATGTGTTGAGTGATCGAGTTGCAGAACCATGAGTTTATGCTATACCTTCTAACCTCCCTCATAATCTCGCTTCCCAGTTCTCTCTCTCTCTGTCCTTTCCCATCTGCTCTCCTTCTCTCCACCCACCGTCACTGCTTCTCAACGGCCTCCCTCAGTAACTCTCTTTCCTTTCTCACTCTCCCCTTCACACACTCTCTTCCGTTCACTATCTCCGTCCACGAGCATTCCCCCCTCTTTTGTACCCCTCCTCCCACCGCTTTTTCGCGCCCCAGCTCTTCTTCTCTCTCCCTCTCTCCCTTTCACTCTCTCCTTCCACTCCTTGCCTCTCTCCTCCTCGCTCTCTCCCTTTCCACTCTTCCACTCTCACTATCTTCCCTCCCACGCTCTCCTCCTTCCTCTTGTTCTCGTTGTATCTCTTCATCTCCCAGTCTCTCCCACCCGCTCTCTCTCCTTCAGGCTCGCTCCCCGTCCCCTCTCAATGTCTCTATCGCGCTCTCTCCCCTCCTTATCTGCACGCTCCTTACCTCTCCTGAGTCTCACGCGATATACACCTACTTCTATGTCTCCCCTCCCCGTCTCTTGCTCCCTGACTCTCTCTAGCTCTCTCTCTCCCTGGTCTTGCCCTTCTCCCCCTCCCTCTCTGTTCATCTCTTCCCTCTCTCATCCCTCCCGATTCTTTCTTCCCCGTCCCTCACTCTCTCTGTTCCCTCTCTCTCCCGCCTCCATTTGTCTCACCCCCTCCATCACTCTCTCTCATTTTCCTCTCTTTCACTTTATCTTTCTACCCGCACCTCTCTCCTCCTGCATTTCTCCTCTCTCTGTTGCTCCCGTCACCACTGTCCCGCTCTATCACTGCCCTCTTTCTCTCGCACCCTCTCTACCACTCTTTCTCCCTCGCCGCTCCTTTTGTCACTAACTCATTCTCTGATCTCTCTCGCACTTGTCCCTGTCTCACTCTCCCCCTTCACATCTGACACTCCAGTCTCTCTCACTCCCTTCCCCTCACTCTCCCTTCCCATTTCTCTCCCTTCTCCTCTCTGTCTCTCTCTCGCTCTCTTCCTCCCGCCTCAGTCTATATCTCTTTTCCTCCCCTCCCCTCTCTCCCTTCTCTCTACCTTCACACTCTCTCACCCACTCGCCCCCTAATGTTTGCCTCTCCTCACTATCTCTCTCTCTACTTCTCCCTCTACCTCTCTCCTTCTTCACCTCCCCTCCCTCTCTGTCACTGCCCTCTCTCCGTCTCTCTCTCACACCTTCTCTTGCTCACCACTCCGCGCTCTCCCTAAGCTCTCTGACCATTCCCACAACCTCGCTTTCCCTCTCCATCAATCTATCCCTTCAGCCCTAGAACATAGAAAAACACAGCGCAGTACAGGCCCTTTGGCCCTCGATGTTGCGCCGATCCAAGCCCACCTAACCAACACGAGCACACTATCCTCCATATGTCAATCCAATGCCCGTTTAAATGCCCATAAAGAGGATAAATCCACAATGGCTACTGGCAGGGCACTCCATGAACTCACGACTCGCTGAGTAAAGAATCTACCCCTAATATCTGTCCTATACCTACCACCCCTTAATTTAAAGCTATGCCCCCTCGTAATAGATGACTACATACGTGAAAAAAGGATCTCATGGTCAACCCTATCTAAACCCCTAATCATCTTGTACACCTCTATCAAGTCACCCCTCAACCTTCTTTTCTTCAATGAAAACAGCCCCAAGTGCTTCAGCTTTTCCTCATACGATCTTCCTACCATAACAGGCAACATCTCTTCTGCACCCGTTCCAGTGCCTCCACATCCTTCCTATAGTATGGCGACCAAAACTGTACACACAATACTCCAGATGCGGCCGCACCAGAGTCTTGTACAACTGCAACATGACCTCAGGACTCCGGAACTCAATTCCTCACCCAATAAAAGCCAGTACGCCATATGCCTTCTTCACAGCACTATTTACCTGGGTGGCAACTTTCAGAGACCTCAGTCACCTTTCGTCATCTCTCTCCTCCTGCTCTTTGTTTCTCGCAAAGCTCTCTCTCTCCCTCACTCTCCTCGCTTTCCGATTTCTTTCTCTCGCCTCCTTAGTATATTACACTGCCATCCTCCCTCCAGCCCTGTCTCTGTCCTCTCTTCACTCCCTCTCTCGAATCCCTTCATCTGTCTCTTTGTCCCTTTTCTCTCGCTCCCCTTCCATTGTTTTACCCCTTCCGTCCAGTTCTCCTCTCTCCTACCTCTCACTCTCTATCCCGACCTCTCTCTCTCTCTCCCTTGGCTCTGCTTATTTCTCCTCCTCTCTCTGCCTTTCCCATCTCTGTCGCTCTGTCTTTATCTCCCGCTTCCTGTCTAGCTCCGTCTTCCCTCCCACTCTCTCATTCATCTCCCTGTCTCTCCCATTCGCTCTCACCTCCACTACCATCGTTCTCTCTTTCTCTCTCCCTCTTGCTCTCTCTATCCTCCGTTTACGTCCACTGTCTCTCTCTTCCACCTCCCTCGTTCTCTCCTTTGTCCCTTCCCTCTTCCCTTTCGCCTCCTTCTTCTGTCCCTTCCCACCCCTTTCCTCTCTTACCCCTCCTTCGCTATCTCTACCCCACCTCTCTATCCACCCTCACTCTCTACCCCTCCCCCTCTCTCGCCCCCGTCCCTCGGTCTGACTCTCACTCCAGTTCGCAAGCACCATCCATTTCTCTCTGTCAATTCACTCCACCTCTCTCTTTCTGCCAAACATTTCACTGTCTCTCCCAGGCCACATTACCCCGTTGCCTCTCACTCTCTTTTTTACGCACCACACTCTATCTCCATATCTCTTATTTCCTCCTCTCTCTCTTGCCTCTCACTTGGTGTCTCCAGATCACCCTCTCCTTATCTCCCTTACCCTGTCTCTCTAAACCTCCCCCTCACTCTATCTCTCTCTCTCAAACCTCTCACTCCGTCACACTCTCTCTCCATCCTCTCTGAATCTTTGCCCCTCTGGCTATCCTGCTCTCCCCATTCTCTTTCCACGTCTCTGAGTTTCTCCTTCCCTTATCTCTCTCTGTCTCTCTGTCCCACCACACTGCCTCTGTCTGCACCATCATTCTCTATCTCTCCCTCTCCCCTACCATTTCTCTCTCTTTCAACCCTGCCTCTGCACCCCTCGCATTCGCCCGCTACGTCTTGCCTCTCTCTCGCTCGCTCACCACCTCCCAGTCTCTTTTGCTTCCTTCCCCCTCTCTCTCCATTACCCCATCCCTTTCCACTCCTCCGCATCCAACTCTGCAGTCTTCTATCTTTCTTCTCCCACTTTCACCTTCTATGAAACAGGCACCTCCCTCTCACTCAAACCCTCCCCCTGATTCTCCCCTCCATCTTATTCCCCCTTCCTCACTCTGACTCTCCCCCAACTCCGTCACTCCCCTCAAGCTCACAATTCACCATTTCTCCATTACTTTCCGAAATTTCCTTTCCCTCCTCTTTCTCTCTGTCTCGCTTCTCCCTATTTCACGCTCACCTCCCCCTCTTTCTAAATGCCTCCTCCACCTACCTTTTCTCCCCCTCCCCATTCTCCCTCTCTCTCATTTTCTCTCCCCCTCCCACACTGTCTTCCTTCCCTCTCTGCCGCTCTCTCCTCACCTCTCTCTCCCTTCAATTTCCATTTCTCTCCCCTCATTCTCCCCTTCCCACTCACTTTATCTCCTCCATTCCCTCTCTGACTCTGTCTCTTCACTTTCTCTCCCTTTCTCCCTCTCGACGTCATCCTCTCTCTGCTTCCACTCTCTCTAAGAGAGCAATGCCTCCGTCGTTCTCTCTCACACACTAATCCCCTGTTCCGTCTATGAACGGTGTCCAAATTGCTACAAGCTTCCCTCTCTGCCCCCTCCCCATCCCTCTGTCGCTCTTCCCGCTGTCTCTCTCTCTCTCTCTCTCTCTCTCTCCCTGGTGTTCCCTTTCTTCCCGTCTCTCACTGATTATCTCTACCCTCTCCCTTCACTCCCAATTACTCACTCCACCTGACCATCCCTTTCCCCACTCCATATCTCCCTGTCTTCCTCCTTCTAACCCACTCAATCTCTCCCTCTCCCTTCCCCGCACATTTCTCCAGCTCTCCACCACTCCTTCTCTGTCCCCACTCCATTTCTCTCCCCTTCCCTCTCTCTTACGAGTCTCCATCTTTTTATCTCTCGTTCTTGATTGCCCCACTATGTCGCTACCCTGGCTCTTTTCTTTCTCACTCCTGTATGTCTTTCCCCCATTCTCCCATCCCTGTCACTCACCCACCCTTCTCTCTCTCTCCCCCCGTCTGCCCCCCTTCCAGTTCTTTTTATCTATACTCGCCCCTCTTTCTCTAACTATCTTACACGACTCTCTCTTTCCCATCTCTCACTCTCTCACTTAACCCCCTCTGCCAGTCCAATCTCTCTCTCTGTGTTTCCCTTCCCTTCTCTCACACTTCTCCCCTCCCTGGCTCTCTCTTTCTCCAGCCATCCACTAAATCTCTCTTTATCCAGCTTCCCTCCTTATCTCACTTCTTCCCGCCTCCCTCGCTATTTCTCTTCCCCTCTCTCTGCCATCCCTCGCAGTGCCCCTCCCTCTCTACACCATCTCTATCTCCCTCCTGTCTATCTCTCCCCAAAGCCTGCCCACTACCCCTCTTGCTCCCTCGACCTCCCCCTCTCTCCCTCACCATCACGATCTCTCTCTCACTCCCTTCTCTCTCTCCATTTCTTTCTATATTCCATCTCCCCTCTCCCTCTGTCAGATACTGGTTATGTTCCTTAACCCCTCCCCCTTCCGCTCTCTTCCCTTCTCACTGTTCCCTCTCTCCCTCTCTTCCCCTGCTCTCTGTCTCTCACCACTGCCGTCGCCCTTTCTCTGCCTGCGTCTCTGTCACCGTACAATCTCTCCCTGTCTCTTATGCATCCCTCTTTCTGCTTCCCTTATTACTTTCTCTGGTACCTCTCCAATTCTATCTATCTCACTCCCCATCTGCCTCACTCTCTCATTCAAACGTCTCTCTCTCTCTCTCCTCTCTCTGTCCCTCCCCATCCACCTCTCTTTATCTCACTCTCCCTCTCTCTCAGTCTGTCTCGCACTCACCTTCCTCTCTTCTTTCCTCTCTATCATAATCTCCTCCTTCGCCCTCTCCTCCCTCCCTCCCTCTTTCTGTCTGCCGCTCCTCATCTCTGTATCTCCCTTCAATCTCTCTCTCTCTATCGTTCTCCACTTCCTTATGCCTTATATCCCTCTCACTCTCTCTCTCCCCTATTTCTTCCTATCTCCCCTTTGCTCTCTCTCTCCTCTGCAGCATTTCTTTTGCTCCCCACCTCTCTCTGCTCTCCCTCTCTCTCCCCCTCGCTCCCGCTTCTCCCTCACTCTCTGTTTGCACTCCCTCTCGCTCCCCTCTCATCCTCACACCTACCTATCTTTGTCCACCCATGACTGTCTCTCTCTCCTTCTGTCTCTGTGTCTCCCTCTCACCATTTCACCCACCCACAGTCCACGAGTTCCTCTCACCACCCAAACTCTCTCTCACACCCTAGTCTCTCTCCACCTTCCTCCATCTCTCTGCCCGACCATTCCCTTTCCTTCTCTCTCTCACCCCATACTTTGTCTCGACTATTCCCTCCCTTCATCCACTACCCCACTATCTCTTCCTCTTTCCTCACTCTCAGCTTCCCTCTCTTCCACATCCAGTCTCTTTCCCCATTCCTCTCTCCACCCACTCTGTCCCTGTTGTCTCTCATACCTCCCTGACTCTCTCTGCCCCCTCCTTCACTCTCCTTCCACTGCTCCCGTCCCTTTCCCTCTCACCTTGTTCTCTCTTCACCCGTTTCCTCTGTCTCTGCAAAGTTCTCTACAATTATTTCCCTCCCTTTCCACTTCTCTTTTCTTTCAAACCCTCCCTTCCCCTTCCCTCCTTACCATTTCCTCCGTCTAACCCTGTCGAATCCCTCTCTGCCTCGCTTCCCCTCTCTCTCGCTCCTCGTCACTTTCTCTCTCTCTTCCTCCCGCCTCCCTCTCTGTCTTTCGCCCTTTCTTCTCTCCCATCCTTTCGCTTCCTCACACCATCATTCCCCCCTCTCTCTATACTGTCTTTCTCTCTCTGCCTCTCCCCACCTCTCTGTCTTCGCGCATTGCCCCTCTCTCGCTGGTTCTCTTCGTCTCTGCCTCTGAAAGCCTCACACACCTCCACCCTCTATCACGCTTTCTCCCACATCCCTCTCTCTAACACCCTCCCTTTCTCTCCGGGCACTTCCTCACTTTCTCTCTCTCGTTAACTTGAACTCTCTCTTTCTCTCTCCCCCTGAACTCCCTGTCACTTCACTCCCCCCTGCCTCTCGGCCTCTTACCGTCATCCCCATTCAGTCTCCGCCCCTCTAACTTTCACCACATTGTCTCTCCAGCCCTCGCTCCCACTCCTTACTGTCTCTCCCCACTTCCCTGTGCCCCTCTCTCACTAACCCTCCCCCATTTCTCTCTCTCCCTCCCCACTCCCTCACCTTCGCGGCCTCCCTCTCTCCCTCCTTCCCTCCTCTTCGTTGTCACATCCCTCATTCTCGCGCTTTCCCCCTTTGACGCGCTTTATCTGCCCTCACTCTCTGCCTCTCTGAGCCCTGTCTCTCTCACTCCCTCTCTGTCCATATTTTTCTTTCCCTTCTTCTCTTTCTGCCTATCTCTCTCCACCCCTTGCTCTCTTCCCACAGTTCCTCGAATTACACATTCTCTCTCCCTCCACTCATTCACTGTCACCCACCTCCCTCATTCTCCCCCCTCCATTTCTCTCTCCATCCACCCTCACGCCTCTCTCTCCCTCACTCTCTATCTTCATCACTCTCTCTACTTCCCCAGCACACTCTCACTTCTGTCTCTCTCTCTATCTCATCCGTCCTCCCTCCCTGTCTCTCTCTGCCTGCCCTCTCCCACTGTCTCTCCCATCCTCCCGCCCAGCCCACACTCTCTCACTCTCCCACCTTCCTCTATCTCCTCTCCTCTCGCTCCTACTCTATCTCTGTCACAACCAGACTCCTGCTTTCCCCCTCCGCCTTTCACTCCTAGTTTCGCCTTCGCACTCTCCGCCACTCTCTCTATATCTCTCTCCTATTTCCATTTCTCTCCCTTCCCTCTCTGTCTCTTCCCACTGCCCTCTCTCTCCCTCTCTACCCCACGCTCTCGCTCTCTATCTTCCCACTCCGTCTATGTCTCACTGCCTTTCTTGCCCGTGCTCTTTCTCCACCGTCTCTCCATCTCTCTCTCTCTTTAGCTCATCTCTCTCGCTCTCCCTCTCCATCGTTCTCAGCCCTCCCTCTCTCTGTCTCTCTGCTCTCCCCATCTCTCTTCCTCAAAACCCCTCTCCCTCTCACCTTCTCCTGTCTCTCCTTCCATCCCGCGATCTCTAACCCCCACTCTCTCTCACACTGAGCCCCGCCCGCTCTCTTCCTCAATCGCCTTCTTAACTCTCTTCCCCATCCTACCCTCTCTTCTAACCCACCACACAACATCTCTACGCCTACTATCGCCTCCATAGCTCCACTCCCTCTCTCCCAATCTCTCTCCCCGCACTCTCATCATACCCTCGCTGCACTCCTTTCCCCTCCCCTACACAGTCTCTCCTGAACTCTCTCTGCCACCATCTCGTGCTTCCACTCTCCCTCCCCCTCACGCTCACCACACTCTTCTCTCTCCCGTTCCTGCTCTCTCCCCATTCCTCTTTCCTCCACCTACCTGTTCTCACCCTCACTCCTTTCTCTCGTTCCACTCATCCTCTCCGCTTTCCCTATCTCTCTCTCACCTGCTCTCTCAACTCATACCTTCATTTCCCTAATCTCTCTCTACACGTCCTCTCTTCCCTTAAACTCTCTCCAATGTTCACTCTCACACTTACCTCACTCTCACTCCCTTCACATTCTTTTGCTGTGTCTTGCCTCCCCTCTCTGTCTTTCGCTGTCTACACTCCTCCCCTCCCATTCTACTTCGTCCTCTCTCCCCAAACTCTCTCAACTCCCAATCTCTGGCCCCTGCCCTTACTCTCTCCCGCTTCCCTCTCTCTCCCTGTCTCTCTCTCCACTCACTTCCTCCCTCTCTACGACAATTTCACTCTGTCCAACCTATCCACACTCTCTCCCGCTCCATCTCTCACCTTGTCTCCCCATGTATTTCTCCCACATTCCCTCTCTCTCTTTTCGACCGTTCATTTCTCTTTCTGTACTCACCAATCTTATCTCTTGCACCTCTCTCATTCTCTCCCTTGTACCCCTCCATTCCCTCTCTCTCCCTCCCTCTCGCTACCTCCTCATCTCTCTCTCTGTGTTCCTCACTTTTCCATCTCTCGCTCACTTCCTCATTCTATTTCATTCTCGCCACTCTCCCTCCCGTCCCTCTCTGTCTCTCACCACCGCCCGCTCTCTCTTTCCCTCCCTCTCCACCTCTGTTTCCATTTCTCTCCGTCACCCCTCCCTCTCTCCCTGTCTCTCCCTCTAACCCTGACACTCTCCCTTTCTCTCCTCCATCTCTTTCTCTTTCCATCCCTCCCTCTTTCTTCTCTCTTAACCCTCTCCCAAAATTCTCCTTTCCGTGTCTCTGCCCGCCCCTTCACCCCTCTCCCTTTGTCATACACCGCTCTTTCCACCTTCACCCCTCCCCATCACTCTTTGTCTCTCACCTCCTCCTCCTCTGTAACCAACCTTCCTCTCTCTCCGCCTCTCTTCTTGTCTCTTACTCTCTCTCTCCCCCGCTGTGTATCTCTATCCACTCTCCCTCTTTCTCACCATACCTTTTACTCTCCCCCTCACGATCGATCTTCCTTCTGTGCTGCCGCACGTTCACTTCCCTCCTTCTCTCCATCCTCTCTCCCCTTCTCACCCTCTTGCCTCCCCTCCTCCACTTTCTCCCGTTCCCTCTCTCGCTGCACATCATCCATCTTTCTTTCCTCCTCCTCTCTCTCCACACCTCATCCTCGTCCTTTCACGCTTTTACGCTCCCTTTTTCTGCCCCATTCTCCCTCTACACGTGTCCCACTCTCTCCTTCCGTTCTGTCTCTCCCCACCTCCCTGTCTCTCTCTCCCCCTACTCTCTTCCCAATTTCTGTCTATCCGTCCCCACTCCATCTCCGCGCCTTTCTCTCGTCCTCCCCGTCTCCATACCTCTCACATCCCTCAATCTCCCCCTCTCCCCCCTTGTCTCTCTTTAACTGCCCCTCACTCTCTGTCTCTTTGGCCGTACTGTTGTCTCTCTTACACCAACTCCCTCCGTCTGTTTCCTTCTCTTCTTCGCTTTCTCTCACCCCATCTCAATTTTCCCTGTCTCGGTCCCTCGTCTCTTAATCTCACTCCTCATATGCCTCTCTTTCTCCACCCCTAAGGCTCTCTCCGCATGCCTCTCTCTCTCCCACCGTCTGTCTCCACTCGCTTATTTACTCCCACATCCCTCATTCTCTCCCATTCACTTTTTCTCTCTCTGTGTCCTCACACTCTTTCTCCCACTCTCCAAGCCTCCTTCTCTTTCCTACTTTCCCTCCTTTTGTCTTCTGCACCATCACACTATCTCTGACGTCTCTCTCCTATTCTAACCACTTCTCTCTCGCCTCTCTCTCTCTCTCATTCTCTCCTGCTGTATCCCTCTCTGCCTTCTCCCACTCTCCCTTTCTCACCTCCTTCTCTCGCTTTTCCCCTTTCTCTGTCCCCAATTACTACCTCTTCCTCTTCCACCTCACTGTGTCAACGTCTCTATCACCCACTACCACTTTAACTGTCTATGCCCTCCTTTCTCTCTCTCTTTCATCTTCGAGATCTCATCTTCACCCTCTCTCCCTTTAGCCACTCTTCACTCCCTCCCCAGCGACTCTCTCTTCCCCTTCCTTGTCTCTCTCTCTCACTCAATTGATCCCCTCCCTCTCAATCGCCCACTTCCCTCTCTCGCTCAATCCCCCTCTGTCCAGCCTCCCTATCCCTCTCTCTGTCCTTCCCTTTATTTATCCTCCCCCGTCTCTGTATTGTCTCCACCCTCACTCTTCTTCTCTGTCCGTTTCCATCTGTCTCCACCACGTCATTCACACTCTCTCCCATCTTCCCACTCTCTCTTTCACTCCCCTTCGCTCTCTTTCTCTCTCCAGCCCCTTTTCTCTGTCTTCTCTCTCTCTCTCCCAGCATCCCGACCTCTCTCTCTTCTTACCCTCAGTATCTCTCAGCTCCTATCTCTATCTCGCCGACATTATTTCTCTCCGCCTCACACTCCCCCCTCCACTCCTCTCTTTATCTCCTCGCCACTCGATCTCTCCCTCTCTCTGTCTCTCACTCCCCCTCTCCCTCCCTCTCCCAACTCCCTCTCAGTAAAGTCCTCCCTATATATCTCTCCCCTCCCTCTCTCTTTTCCTCACGTTGTCCTCACCTCTCTATTTCGTTCGTCACACCTGCATCTCTCTCTCTACGCCTGGATATCTCTCGATATCTCTCGAAAGGGCGAGTGCACAGAGGGAGTGAGGGAGGAAAATGAGATGAAATAACGGGGGAGATAAATTTGGGACTGTGTGTAAATGAAGGATTCGAGACGGAGCCAGTGATAGAGAAAGCGAGATACAGATGATGTTGACTGGAGATAGCAGCAATGGGGTAGAGAGATGAACTGTACCAAAGACCAGGTCGGTGGGGGGTCCCAGAGGTGAAAGGAATGACATAGCGACTTAAATCGAACTCCTGAGCTCAGGCCCCGGTCGTCTCCCCTTCCCCAAGGACAAAGACTTGTGGCTGACTCTGTCTCTATCCAGCTCAGCTTCTTGAAAACAACGATAAAGAACAATATCCTTCACTCTGCTGGTCGGTAATTTTTAATGGACATTTTTATTGTTTATAATTTGAAGTGATCGAGACAGTCAGTAGGATAGTGCCTTTACTTCCTGGCACCTGAGTTGATAGAATCATTGAAATGTCCCCGCAACCCGCCTGTCGGATAAGGATGGACAAACCCGCACTACCCACAGGCTGATACAAAAGCGACAGGCTGCTTCATCGCTGAAAAATTCAACTAAAATGAGAGACTCCCGGATGGATTGATTAATAAGTGAATCTGATTGATTGGTATATTTGGGTGAAGGGATATTTCAGCACATTCTTCAGCTGCTGTCTGAACTTTGTCTGCGTCACAGCATAAATTGCGGTGTTTGTGCAGCAACTGAGGAGCTGCAGCATGAAGCCCAGTTCCTTCACACAGGTATGTAAAGACACACGTCGACGCCCAATCACATCCATCCGGTAGGATATGGAAAATATCATTAATACTGACCATAACAGGATGAAATTGGCCGAGATCACAAACAGTAAAATGATAGATCTTTTGCGATTGCTCATTTCTGTGTCAAAACGATCGTCCCCACTGGTGTGAGCCCTGAGTCTCCTGCGGGCTCTGCTGCTCACTAAAATGTGTCTGACGGTGAAAACATTGAGCAGCAGGATCAGGAGAAATGGGAGAGCTGGGGTAAGAATGTGGTGGAGGAACTCGATTGCCACCCAGAAAGGGGAGAAATGAACACCGTCTCTTACTTCACAAAACCAGGGCTGGTTCGCCAGCCGATATTCACCTGTCAACATAAAATACCAGAAAATATTTTTTAAACAGCTCAGCACAGTCACTGTTGCCAGAACAACAGCCGCCGTTTTCTCACTGCAATATTTCCTTTAAAGCTTCTCGCAACAAATGGCCGAAAATTGATCAAAGGTGAAAGTGACGGTGAACCAGACAGAACAGTCAGTGGCTGCATAAAGCAGGACGGCGTGGATATTACACACGGGAATATCCCACATGAAATAAAACTGTTCCCGATAAACAATGGGAATGTGTCGCAAAATCAGGTCGAGGATAATAACCTGTAGATCCGCCACTGCCATGGCCGCCAGATAACGTCTTACACTTGGGGACAATCCACAATCTTTATGAAGCAGGACGTAGGTCGCCACTACGTTAGCTGTGAGGAAGGTAAAAAAAAACATTGTACATCAACATGGAGGAAAAGTGACTTGTTTGATTGATTGAGGACAGATAGAGATTGTCAAAGGTGTCACTGTACCCTGAGATTTATTAAAATAGTTGGAGCTGAAATGACAAATGTGAAAATCTGAATTTCTGACAAAAATGTATCATAAACCACAAGAAACATTCCCTCCCGAAACATACTGAGACAGATCCAAAGGAACAGATGATTTCGAGGAAACTCCCACATACTCGATCGTTGGAGAGCAGACCCAGATCACTTTTTTTCCATATTCTACCACGGAAGGTGAAACCTTGCTTTCGTGAAGGATTCTCTCCCAGTTCCTTAAAGACAAATGGAGTTTGGACATTTCTGACTTTTCGAGTCGATTGTGAATAATCATGCTCACTGAATAAGTGTAAACGGAGGGAAAATGTAGTCACCATTTTAACTGCCTGTGGGGACACCGTAACAGTGTCTCCCTCACCCTGCAACTGGGCGTCTTCACTTGAGATCTGATCATTTCTTTCAATTCACTGACGTCCGGCCGTTCCGAACTAATGTTGGGGGCAGAATGTAACAGAGAATGATGGTTGAGTATTTTCTAGGGAATTCGAGTTCCAGACAGAATGTTTTGTGCAGAATTCTGCGGGTAAACTTCACAATTACACTGGCAACATTCCCCACCTTTCTTGCCGCTACTTTGATGAATTTATCGGCGGCATTTCGTGCTCCCACGAGAAGGTTGCACAGTTCATCAACTTCACCAACACGTTCCATCCCAAACTCAAGTTAAGCTGTACCATCCCGGACACCTCCCTACCTTTCCTGTAAATCTGCATCTCCATCTCTGGTGATCGTCTCAAAACGGACATCTACGACAACCTCACCGACTCCTACAGCTACCTCAACTACACATGCCTCCACACTACTTGCTGGAAAATACGACTTCCATTATTCCAAATTCTTCGAAAACGGCCCACCTGCTCCCAGGATGACCAATTCCACCTTAAAACATCCCAGATGTTCTCCTTCCAATACCGCAATTTCGCCTCCTACATGGTCGATGATGCCCTTCAGCGCCTCTCATCCAGTTTGCCCACCTCTGCCCACGAACTCCGCCCCCACAATTGCAATACGGACAGCATGTTCCCGGTCCGAACCTGCAAACCCACCTCACTCTGTATCCTTCGCATCATACTCCATCATTTCCACCACAGACAAAAAGACACATCACCTCCATCCAGTGCCCCAAAGAGCCCTTCCGCATACGTCACAAATTTACATGCACTTCCACACATGTCATCTACTGTATCCATTTCAGACAATTTCATTACGTCTACGTTGGGGAGCCAGGGCACCAACTTATGAAATCCGTTATAATACGGGACACAGCACTGATCCCTGTGGTAAACCACCGGACTCTGGTCTCGAGTTACGCAAACATTATTCTGCCACCACCCTCTGTCTCCTACAAGTAAGACAGTTTTGGATATAACTTCCCAAGATACAAATGATAACATGAGATTTGCCTTATTTTTTTCGGTTGTTTTCATGTGGGGCTTTGTCAAACGCTTGCTGAGAAACCCATTCAATGAATTCCTTGAAAATTTGCAACACAATTTCATAAGGCATCTCTTCGCTCTGATAAAGCCATGCTGACTGTCCCTGATCAAACATCGCCTCTCAAATGGAGATCAGTTTTCTCCTTACCTTTTTACTCCACAATTATCACTGTCAGTGAACTGATACTAGCTGGTCTATCTGCACTATACTTCCTTTGAATTCGAACACATCAGTCCTGTGGCATCACTCCTGCGAACACATTCCATATTCAGAAAATTATCAGTAACTTTGATCCCTTGTCTCAAACATCAGCCTGGGGGAAAAAAAAGACATTGGATCATTTGTCCAATTTTATACGAGCGTAAACCATCAATCCCCGCTCATATCTGATATCAATCTGCTCAAGAGCTTCCCAGTCTATCTTCTCGACTTCTGTCCCTGAACCCTTCTTCTCTCAAGGAAAACAGACGTGAAGTGCTCATGTAGCAATCTGTCAATGTTCACGAGCTTCATACACAGATTGCCCACTTGGTTTCTAATGTGTTCTTATTGTTTCCTGGTGATTGTATTCTGCTTGATGTCCATGCAGAGTATCTTGGGATTCTCTCCAATCTTGCCTATTCCCACTTATCCATGTACCTGTTTTAGTCAGTCCCCTCCGTGAGATTTTTCTCGTTTTTATGAAGATTACTTTTCATTAGTTGAAACTCGAGGGAACACAGTCCGAATTCCCTCATCAGACAATCTTGTCATCTTAGGGATTAATCTGGAAAATGTCTATTCAGTATATGTTGTCAGTATGTTCTCCCTGAGATCTCTAACCAAAACTGTGCACAGAACTCCAGGTACACTTTCGCCGACACTCTGTGAACGTTATGCAGGGCGTATGCCTTTTACTCGGAATAAATTACTTCATATACTTTTATCTGTACTGAAATCAACAAATGCTGCAGTTCACAGCGGGTTAGACAGCATCCATGCAGAGAGCGCAAGCTACGGCTTCCAATCTGTATGACTCTTAATTATCTACTCTCTCATACCCTTTAAATGAAAACAAACCTAAATTTTATTTTCATACCTGCACATGGTCTTCCCAATAACTTTTGCTTCAATTATTTTCAAATGCCTTACTGTGTGATTTCATTGAAATATCCTCCTGAATGTGCAATGTATTTCACATACATCGGTTCTCCATTGTTTATATCTATAAACGATATCTTCAAATAAAATACTTTTAAAAATATGACTTCCTTTTCATACGTGCAGAACCATTCTCTTGAAGTGTGCTATTATTTCCCAACCGACCAAACCACTTTCATTATCATAGATTCCAACAGATTCTCTCCTGTGGATGGCATGTTAACTGGTCAATAGTTCTCCATTCTTCCTCTTCTTCCCATCTTGAATCGTTGTAATACATTATTAACCTTGCAAATTGATTGCAGAAAAGAAATACAGTGATCCTCAATGCAATCCATATGTGTCTTGCTGCATTGTTCTATTGGAATACTGGTCATTTTGTGTTTCCGGGAGATGATGTATTCAGACGTCATCAAAACTTCCATATTTTAGGAACGCTATTCCCAAAAGTTATTTTACTGCCTATTTTTCAATTAACTGTTCTGATCACATATCACTAATTCCAAATTGCCTGGTCTCGATCTTGATGCTCAACATATTGTTACGAAAACCAGCTCAAAAACACTCGTGAAACTCATTTTTCCCTGCGTTAAAATTAACTTGGTTTCTTAGAGTTTGGATGCAACTTGCATGTCTCCACCATTACTGCAATACCGACAAAGTTGGATTTTTATTTTCCTGTTTTGTAACATAGCCAATACTTGCATCATAATTTCGACTTTGATATATAATTCCCATGAATTTTTCATTCAACTTGCTGTTTCTAAGGTGCACATTATCCGATTCCATGGAATTTGAGTGACGTGGGCTCTGGCGAGATTAATGGTCGATATAGGCAAAATGTTTCCCGAGGCATATCTCAGTATTGACATTATATTGCCACATTTTATCCGTTCTTCTCAAGCATCATTGTAACATTTTCACCAAGATCTTCCATTGTGCTGGGGGAGTAGACAACGACAATGATCCTTCAGTAATGCAGTACATTCCCCCTGACAGGTAAGGTTGGTCTAACCTTGGTGTGAAACCTCCAGCAGTATGGAGAAGTGCTGATGTTGTTGTCCAGGATTTTAGTGAGATGACATCAGCAGTAGTGTGTACGGACTTCATCTCCTCACAAAGGAAAGGATATTACAATTATCTCAGGGATTTTTCTCTCAATTAATTTCTGTTACTAAATTGTTAATCATAGAAGCACTGCAGTGTGGAAGCAGGCCATTTGGCCCATCGTCTCCACACTGATCCTCTGAAGGAGACCATTCCATCCAAACGTACCCACACCACCGTCCCCAACACAATTTCTGTTGGCCCGCATTTTCCATGAGTAGTGCACCTCGCCTGCACATCCCGGATAATTTAGCATGGCCAATCCACTGATCTTATAGATCTGGGGACTCTGGGTGGAAATGGAACACACGATGAAAACCCACGCAGACGAGGAGAAAATATGTAGACTCCACGCAGACTGGAAGTGGAATTTAACTTGGATCTTTCGTACTGTGAGGCATCTCTGCTAACCATTGAGCTACCCAGCGTGAGCGGCATCGCTTGCCCATACAAATAAGTCGCGACACAGCCTTGTTTGTACCCAGAGAACTTTCACATGTGAGGTGAATGCAATAACCAGTACACTGCAGAAACGGAGTGTGGCCCCATCCCGCGGAAGTGGCTGCCCTGTGTCGTGCTATGGATCACTTTGCATGAAACAGATTGTATTGAGTTGCGTTCAATTTAAATAGTCCTCACGCGCACCCAGATTCAGTAGAACACGTTGTGAGCATAACTGACAGTTATGCGATGTGAACTCACAGCAACCTCCATACTGAAGCCGAAGTCAAGCGCCTCAGCGTGCACAGCTACGCTACCACACTGAACTTACCCCACCTGCTGGTTTTGGATCCTGATGAAATTACTGCATCACTCGAAGGAAAAGGAAGTGATTATATCAGTGTGCCACTACCTTAATGGAACACAACTTTCTCTGATCGTGGCCAAACACAGGCAACAGGAGAGGGAGTGCTAATTGCTTAAAACATAGAAATCAATTTCAGCCAATACCTCTCTGCTTCCACAGCACCACGTTGGATCAACAACCTGATGGAACAGCAACATGGCATTTGACAGAGGTTTGAGCAACGACTGGTTAATGTCATGCGTTTGCAATGCTAAAGTTTGAACCACGGAAGCAGGCACTTCAATCAACTGATCCGAGCGTCACGTTAACTTAAGATGGAGCGATGAGCAGATTGATCCAATACTTTTTAAAGTTGAGAAGAATGACAGATGATCTTGTTTTGATGCTCAGCAACAGAGGACAATCACACAGCTAATTGAGGAGTTTGATCCACCTCTCGAACCTGTAACACAAGAGCTGCAGATGTAGATTAATTGACACTGTTACCGTAGATCTAGAGGAGTCTGTTTCTTTCCTGGATCCTGATATACCGTTTCAGGAAGACGCCAATCAGCCCCTCCACGCTCCAACACAGGACCCATACTCGACTGTGCAGCACCTGTATCCTGTCACACAACAATCAGATTACACCGTTCAGCCTTCTGAATGCTGCAACACTAGAACTGGAAAAGGCCACAGAGTCACTGGATATTTTCAAACTCGGTTAAGGCCATTCAGCGTAACTCATGTATTGCACAAATACAGGAGAAGAACATGAAATCGTTTCAGGTGTTTTGATGTGAACGGGAGGAGATAATTCAGCCATCTGTCTGTTGTATGGGAACAGGGTACTACCAATCTCTCTCTCTCTCTCTCTCTCTCTCTCTCTCTCTCTCAATGCCGTTTCACGGATACGGGGAGGAGACTGTTCAGTATCTCAATCGTGTTGTGGAGATACTTGAGGAGACATTTCAGTTACTCAAATGTTGCTCTGCAGCAGCAAGATTCCATAAGGCACCAAACCACTCATACAGCAGCGGGCAAGAATTTTCGGCCTTGAGCGGTTTGATGTGGAACAGGAGAAGGACATTCAGCCCATTGATACTGTAATGTAAGAAGACCAGGAGGACATTCAGCCAATCGAGACAATAATGTAGGAGCAGCAGGAGGACACTCAGCCCATCGAGTATGTAAACCTGGAACAGAATGAGGCCATTCAGCAACTTATGTCTCTTACACCGAATTCAGAGCAGATATTTTATAGCTTTTGTGCCTGTTTACACAGGTATTGAAATGGAACGTAGACCTCATAGAAAGCAATGAACTTAGAATAACCAATTTCACTAGAGAATAAAAGGAAGTGAAAAAATCTTGGGATTGAATGCAAATTGTTAGGCTAATTCAGTAAGGAACTAAAAACAGGAGATTGTCCAGTTCAACCCATAGTCAATCATAGTCAACATGATTTTATGACGAATAAATCGTATTTGAATTATTTGCCTGAGGCCATTTTAAAAAAATTGGCAATCAAGTTGGAGGATGGGGATCCGATCGACGTATTATACCTGGAATTCCAGAGGCATTGCAAAATGTGCCTCACAAAAGATTAATTTGCAAAATAAGAGCACGTGGGGTTAGGTAAAGATTATTTGCTTGGTGAGAGGAATAACTAATCAGGATATGAAAGTGCTGGTGTTTGACTGGCTTGAACAAGGTCAAAAATCACACGACACCAGATATCGTCCAACAGGAATATTTTAAAACCATAGCTTCTGGAGTGTTGCTACTTAAACAGGTGTTAGTGAGAAAGGATGATGTTTGATACAGAATATATACGGAAAAGATCAAAGTGTTGTACTATGCATACGCTTTAATCGAACACACTCGATGGTTTTTAGTTCTTTAATTCGTTAGAATGGAGGTGCAGGATTTGATTGATTAATATGCAAATCCCAGAATTTCTTTCAATTCACTCCTGGAGGTACCGGGTGTGTGTGCGCGTGTCCATGTGCGTGTGTGTGTGTGTGTGTGTGTGTGTGTGTGTGTGTGTGTGTGTATGCACGCATGTGAATGTGTATGTGTGTGTGAGTCTGTGTGTGTGAGAGAGAGAGCGACAGAGAAAGAGAGAGAGAGAAGGGTTGTCTGGGGAGGTGGGGAGAACGTGAGTGTGTGTAAAGGGGGAGAGTGAGAGTCTATGTCTCCAAGTTCAGACATCGACAGATACAGCAGATGCCTTTTCCCACACATACTCACTCCATGGTTTTCGATCTGCCCCTCTATGCAGCCTCTGTTTCATTTGTTGTTCATGTTGCAGACCCAGACGCTGTAACTACAGTTCCCATGCTCCATCCAGAGTTGGGCCACTAAATCCTCAGATCTCCCTGAATGTCGGAGGCAGTTCACAGCACAACCTGCAGCAAAGCAACCCCAGCACCTCCACTAATTCGTCAATATAAAGAGTCAGTCAGAAGCCTCTCAGCTATATGCTAATGCCAATACTTCACAATAATACTCAAGGGGCTTCCTTGTGTTATTAAAAGCACGATCACCTGACAGGTACCAACATAGTCCATCAGTGGACAGACACAGACCAAGTTTCAAATTCACGCATCAAAGCTACTGGAAACCCCTGTGTAACTTCGAGCAGCACAGTTGACACACCAGGAAGGGAACAACAGCCCGACGCACACCTTTTCATTGATTCTGAGCTTCTCACTGGCAGCACTCGACAGACTGGGTGCTAAGAAACCAAGTCCATGGAAAGATGCAGAGGGGCAGAAAGATTCACATTAACATAGAAACAGGCAATTCATGAACTGAGGACATACGTGGAAACATCGGGGATGTGTGGAAGAGAGGGGAGTGAGTCGTACTGGAAGTGATTCGCCTTGGAAGGTCCAAATCACAGGAAAGACAACATTGAATAAAGGCATGACAAAACCCGTTGAAATGGTTCTTTGCATCAAATTCTGGATCGGTTTGACAGAACACCTTAAACTGGGACAAGGTAACAGCCCAGCAGGGAGAGTTGCGCAGATTATGCCAGTGTATTGCTCTGTCAACCAGACTACCTGCCCAGTATGGGAAGTACTGCAAACCTTTGCCACTATAATGTTGCCACGATTGCACTAGCTATCTGCCTAACAGAAGTAAGCTTAGCATTCTCTAAGGTAAAGCAGGACAAGACTGATATTTAGGGTCTTGTGAAGTGTTGCCACAGGCAAAGACCTGAATAGAGATAAATAGAACGCTTGCAATATGTAAACAGGCCATGAGGCCCACCAACTTCACACTGACCATCCAAACAGTGTCCCACCAGACACATCCCGTGCCCTATCCCTGCAATACTGCAATTCTATAGTTAACCTGCACATCAATGAATAATGCAGTGCAATTCCTCAAGGCCTGTCCACCTAGACAGCGGATGTTTGGAGTGTGGGAGGAAAATGGAGCACCTGGAGAAATACACGCAGACACGGAGACAATGTGAAAACCCCACACAAGCAGCCAGCTGAGGGTAGAATCAAAGCCAATCCAAGGCACAGTTCTAACCACTGAGCCACAATGCCAACTCAATGATCAACGGAGAGTGACTGCATTCACCCTCTTTCCTCTGGATCTGTCACATGTGATCAGATCTTTCTGAATTCTACTCCGGTACCTCAAACATGAATTTATTTTCCTTCACCCGAGGATTCACATACCCCTCACCGCAGCCAAACGCTGATAGGTTTGGCTTCCGGCTGTCACCGCTCCATCTCCTGCAATTTTACCGTTATCCTTTCCCCTTCTTCCTTGAGCACGTCATCCATTAATATCATACGAACAACAACAGAATCTCTTCAACCATGTCGTGTTGTATCTGTTGCGCCCGATGCAGTGTCCCCTACATAGGGGAGTTTGGACGCCTCCTAGCAGAGTGCTTCAGGGAACATCTCCGGGACACCCGCACCAATCAACCACATCGCCCCTTGGCCCAACATTTCAACACCCCCTCCCACTGTGCCGAGGACATGATGGGCCTCCTTCACACCCGCTCCCTCACCACCAGACGCCTGTAAGAAGAACGCCTGATCTTCCGCCTCGGAACACTTCAACACCAGGGCATCAATGTGGACTTCAACACTTTCCTAATTTCCCCTTTCCGCACCTCACCCTAGTTCCAAATTTCCAGCTCAGCACTGTCCCCATGATTTGTCTGGACTTGTCCTACCTGCCTATCTTCTTTACCACCTATCCACTCCACCCTCTCATCCGTGGCCTGTCACCTTCATCCCCTCCCCCACACACCTATTGTACTCTATGCTACTTTTCCCCGCCCCACCCTCCTCTAGCTTATCTCTCCACACTTCAGGCTCTCTGCCTTTATTCCAGATGAAGGGCTTTTGCCCGAAACGTCGATTTTACAGCTCCTTGGATGCTGCCTGAACTGCTCTGCTCTTCCAGCACCACTAATCCCGAACAATACTTGTCAATCTAATACAAACCAAATCACTGCAGATCCTGGAGATGGGTAACAAAACTGTTCTTATGAAGGGTTCCCAAGTTTTAAACATTATCTCTCCTTTTTTTTTCCGACAGCTACGAGCAGAACAACTGAGTTTCATCAGGAATGTATTGAATAGCTAATTTCCTGTTTGATGTATGCACAAAATTTGCTCCACAGTTTTACCTTCGATATATAACTCTTACCAGTATATATGTTTTTCTAGACCTGCTGTTTCAAAGCTCCGGGCAAAATATTTCTGTGAAATCTGAGCACAGTGGGCTGTGTTTGGATTATTGGCACAGTCAGTGAGATGATTCCTGAAGCCTTTCTTGATCTCATGATAATCTAGCTGCCTATTATTCATTCTCATCAAGAGTATAGGTGACAATCTCCGTGAGCAGCCCCTTACACTGATGGAGGGAGAAGGACAATGATCTCCCTAAAATGCTGTATATCCCTCTCGATGGTTGAGACTGCTCCAACCCAGGGGAAAATTCAGAGCAGGCAGGCATGGTCTGGTGCCATGGCCCCCACCACTGGTCCTGGGGGAAGGGCAAGTCCTGATTGTGACCCTCCCCTCACAGGAGGAGATCTATGGCCCTGCGCACAATCTGGGTTTAGGGAGGAGTGTAATGTTCCCCTGCCTGCCATTTAAAGGCTCAATATCAGGGGCTTTGCACGGTAGCTCCACATGGACTGTGCGTGTCCCAGTGCACTATGGGCTTTCAAGGATGGCACTGATTCCCGGGATGCTGGGTAATTCCAGACTCTTTGCTGAGAGGGGAGGTGCTCTGGGAATGTTGTGTCATAGGAATTACGCAAACCCAATTTGACTTGCATTGTGTGGGCTCAAAAACCAATTAATATGAGGAGTTGGTGAGATCCATTCCGCCTCCCAGTGCGAATTTCTAGCCAAACTCAAATCAACTGGTACGTTTTACACAAAAACAATAAGATTAGTGCAAAGCAAAAGAACATAAGAAATAAGGCAGCATTATACGATCTGCCCCAGTGAACCTGCCGCGCCATTCAATCCAAATATGCCTGATTTTTTCATGGACTCAGTTCCACGAACATGCTTCATTTCCAACAATGTTCAAACACCTCAATGTTTTTCCCCTAATAACATGCAACCACGTAGCACCGACTGCTTCCACAGATTCACAATCCTTTGGATTAGTCAATGCTAAATCTGCTCTTCCTTATTTTCAGGCAGTGTCCCGAAATCGTGTTTCAACCGCCCGTGGGAAAGAAAATCGCTCTCTTGCGATCATATTTGTTCCCTTGATGATTTTCGATAAGATTTCCCCCTCATGTTTCTAAATTCTGATGAGAATATACCAGTCTACTCAATGTGTACTCATCAGGCAACCCTCCCATCTCCGGAATCCACGCAGTCAACCTCATCTACACTCTACACTCCATCCAGTGCCAGTGCATCATTTCTCAAGGACAGAGACCAAAACTGTACACAGTACTCCAGGCGTGACCTCACCAACACCATAAGCAACAAAATCTCCCTGATTTTATCCTTCATCCTTTTGACAATGAAGGACTTTATTACCTTCTGAACCTGAAAACCAACTTTTTGTGATTTATACACGAGGTCCTTCTGCACCAGTTGTTAACCCTTTAAATGATAGTGCATTTTGCTATTATTCCAAGTAAAATGCATAACTGCAGTTTGACAAACATCATACTCCACCTGCCAGACCCTTGCCAACTCAGTTAACCTATCTCTATCCCTCTGCAGACTGACACCGTCCTCTGCAAACTTCGTTGTACAACTCATCTTAATATCGTCTGTGACCTTTGACACAGTGGACTTGTTTCTGAACACTACATCATCTGTGTAATACCTTGAACTAATTGATTTCAGATCCTCTTTTCGATCGTACAGATGCCCGCCTTTACTCGGAGATCTCTCCCACCTCATTCACAGTTTGGTAGAACACTTCCAGGTGTACATGTTCTTGAAATTCAGTTCCCAATATCAGTCATCCTGTCACCATTTCTTTCTAATGCCATTAGATCACATTCATTTACCTAAATATATACATTAATTTCCTCAATTTCGTTCGATAATACAACACACATTTAGAAAGACTGCCTTTCATTCAGCCCTTTACCCGATTATTCCCTGATACATTGTCACCTTTATTTCTCATATTGACCCAGTAAGGAAACATTCTGGCATCACCATACTCTCAGAATCAGACTTGATACTTGACGTTTTATTAAGCCCCATCACAATCTCTGGGTATATCCTGCCCCAACGGCAGGACAGACCCACCAGTGGTGGGGAAACCGTGGTATACAATCAGGAAATGAGTTACGCTGGAATTCCCCAGTATTGATTGTGGAGCCCAAGAAATCTAATGTTAACAGTTCAGATATTGTCAGGAAATCTCTGGCCGATGCACATCTACTGTGCTCCAAACTACCCCTCGGTGATAACTCAGCTCCCCTCGATGTTGAATATAATCGGAGGAAGCACTGAAATTGTCAGCAGCTGTCATGGTGCATATCAGCAACCACGATATAGGTAAAAAACGGAATGTGGTCATACAAGCCGAATTTAGGCAGTTATGAGCCAAGTTAAAATGTTGAACTTTAGAGGTAATAATATCAGGATGGCCACCAGTGCCACATGCTAGTCATAGTAGGAATGATAGATTAGGCAGGATTAATGCGTTACTTGAGAGATTGTGGAGGAGCAAGAAGATCACATTTTTGCGACATTTGTACTAGTTTTGGGAGAAGAGGGACTATTACAAATTGGAAAGTCTTCACCTGGGCTGGACTGGAACCAACGTCCTGTGGGGTGCTTTTGTAAACACTGTTGTGCAGGATTTAAACTAATGTTGCAGGGGTTGTTGGAACCAAATGGGCAGTTTAGTGGACAGTAAGGGGGTCGTAACTGAAGCCTGTCAGAAACGAGATAATGAAGTCAGCTTGACTAACGTAAGACTTGGCACGAAGCGGACTATGAACACAAAGCGACAGGTGGTTTCAGGTGTATTTGCTTTAATATTAGAAGTGTTGTCGGTAAGGCAGATGTACACTATTCTTGTATGGGTATTTGGGAGCATGATGTTATTGTTATTACTGAGGACTGTTTGAGGTTAAGGCAAGATTAGCGACTAAATGCCCCACGATATAGATGCTTCAGGCAGATAGCAAAGGAGGAAAAATGAGTGGGGGAGTTGCAATACTGATCAGAGGGAATATCACAGCTGTGCTGCAAGAGGGCATTATGGACAGTCGAGTATGGAGGCAATATGGGCAGAGCTCAGAAGTAGGAATGGTGCAGTAGCAATGTTGGACATGATTTACAGGCCTCCCAACAGTGAGCGTGAGATCACGGTACAAATATGTAAACAGAAGATGGAAAAATATAGGAGCAACAGAGTGCTGGTGATAGGATATTTTCATTTTCCCAGCATTGACAGGGATTCACATCGTGTTACTGGTTAATTGGAGTTGATTATACATCACAACAGTTATTTAATATGATGAGATTTGATACCGCTAAAGAGTCATGATTATGATTTCTAAGAGTAAATTTTAAAACTCTGTCACCAGTTATTGAAAAGAAGCTGTGAAGGAATGATGGGACTGGCCGAAAGATAAAAGAAATTGGACAATAGTGTGAATGGGACAGTTCTGCTAAAATACAATTGCGTCTTATTTTGTTGTCAAGCAAATACATTCAGACTTTTCACAAAAGCTATGGCTGAACAGGAAATTGGAGAAAATTCCATTGATACTTTGTGCTGCTACTCGTGTACTTGTGGACTGAATGTGAAATTGATTGATCCAATGCTGCAATGGTGACATTATGTCACCAAATTTAGTGAGTCAACTGGGAAGACAACTCTTTCCTTCTTAGTTTTGTTTTGTTTCTATTAGGTTTAGTTCCAACAGTGCAAGGAAATGAAACCACCATTATTTTGTTATTTTATTTTGAAGACAACTTCTAGAAAGTTGCGGGTTTTGAGGAAACACTGGTGCTTCAAATGGCAATATTTCCCATGGTTTCTGATTTAATCGTGCTTTTTTAAAAAAAAAACATGGCTAATTCAGTCTCTAAAGAAAATGATATTTGTTGCTGTATGAATGCTCTTTTTCGATGGGCAGATATTGGCTTCGCGTTGGTAATCCCACTTGAAGTAGTCTGTTTGATAAGAAGTGTCATTACCACTGCACAAGCCTGGTGTAAGACAGCACAACTGTGAAATATGACCACAGTATTGCATAGTATACAATTTCTTGTATGCGTTCTTAATCTCTCAAAATAAAATTTGATTTCTTTTAAGAAAATATCACTCAGCAATAGGTGTGGTCCAATACGTTACTTCGAGTCACTAAACTTCGAAGCGCTGCTTCTTCAGCAGTTCGTTAAAGGAGCAACAGTTGGAAGGCCAGTGCCTCCAAGTCAACATGTTGAAATATAACCTGATGTCGTGTGATTTTATAACATTGTCCACCCGGGTCCAACACCGGCTCCTCCAAATCAGGTTTAGATAGAACAGAATTTGTAATGAGCAAAGAGGAGTGTTTTCAATGGCAGCGTGTTCATATCCAAGTCGGGAAGAGTCGATATGGACCTGGTGTTGGGGAATAAGACTGATCTGGTGGTTAAAGTTTCCGTAATGGATTACTCTGTCAGTGGTGATCACATTGTGGTAAGTTAGAAAACAGCCATGGACAAAAACGAGAGTGGTCGGATAGGAAAAGTTCTTCATTGGTGGGAGGCCAATTGCAGAAGATTCGGCTGCTGGGGAATGTGGATTGGGAGCAACTGTTTGAGGAAACATCCAGATTTGATATTAGGGAGGTTTTCAAAGAGAGGTTCATTAAAGTCCATGAGAAATATGTTCCAGCAAAAATGAAGAATGGAAATGGCAAGATGATAGAACCATGGAGGACAGGTGGAATTGAGAGAGGAGCTAAGAAGATAAAAGAAACATTTGTAACGTCTAGGCGACAGAGAGCAAATGAAGCTATGGAAGAATTCGAGGAAAACAGGAACAATTTGAAACGAGGGATTAAGAGGGCTGAAAGGGATGATGATATAACTTGAGCAAACAGGTTTAAGTAAAATTCCAAAAGCTTTTTTTCGTATATAGGATTGAGATGGTACCAAGGTTAAGTGTAGGCCCACTCATGAATAAAGTGGGAAAGTTATGGGTGGAATTTAAAAAAATAGCTGAGATTCTGAATGAGTAATGAGAGTCGGTACTGACATAACAAATGTTGAGGTTTAGGATGGATGTTCGATTACTCTCGGTCCAGTCAGCACAAGGACGGAATTAGCGTTGGGTACTTTAAAAGGCACTAAGGTGACATGTCCCCAGGTCTGGATGGGATCTACCCCAATTAGTGAAGGAAGCGAGAGACAAATTTGTTGCAGCGATACTAGATGTCTTTGCAGCATCCTTGAACACGGATTAGCATGTTTTCAGATGACACTAAGATTGGTACCGTAGCAGATAGTGAATGGAACGGTCTGAGAATACAGCAGAATACAGATGCATTTGGAGTGTTGGCCAGAGAAATGGCAAATAGACTTCCATCGAGCAAATGTGAGGTAATTCAGTTTGGAAGACCCAGTTCTGGAGTGTACTACATGGTAAACGAGAAAAGCCCTGGGGGAAATTGAAGCACAGAGAATTCTGGGTGTAGAGGTCTATCGTTCACTGAAAGTGGCAACGTAATTCAATAACGTGGCTAAGAAGGCAAACAGCAAGCATTAATTCATTGAACGGTGTGTTGTGAGTTGTCAAGTCATGTTGCAGTTGTATAGGACTACGGTTTGTCCCCTGTCGGAAAACTGCGCGCAGTTCTGGTCGCCACATTAGCAAAAGAATTTGGGCGTTTTGAAGAGGGTTTAGAGAAAGTTCACCAGGATGTTGCCCGGTATGGAGGGCGCGAGCTATGAAGAGAGATTGACTATATTAGAATTATTTTCCTTCGAAAGACATAGACGGAAATCTAGAAAATCATGGGAGATGTAGACAGGTTGGAAAGTCAGTTGCTTTTTTTCCCAAAGTGGGGACCCCATTACTAGGAGTCACGAATTCCAGGTGAGAGGGGAAAAGTTTAAGGGAGATAAGTGTGGAAAATTCTTCATTGAGGGGTAACGTTGCCTGGAATGCATTGACGTGGGGGCGGGGGTGACAGAGGCGCATACAATAGCGCCATTTTATATCTATCAAGACAGATACATGAATCGGCAGTGAGCAGAGGGATACATATTGCTGGAAAATAGACGACAGGTTTAGTTCGAGGGTCTGAATCGGCACAGGCTTGGAAGGCCGAAGGGCTTGTTCCTATGCTGTGACTTCATTTTAGCTTTTATTCATTGCTACATTGACACAGGACGTACCATTAGTGTGGGACTTCAATATCAATCACCAAGAGTGTCCCCACAGGCTCACCTCTGACTGAACAGGGCGAGACTTCTAATACACAGCAGCCAGACTGTGGGAAGTGATGGAGGAACCAAAAAGAGGGAAACATGATCAACAAACTACTTTTCAGAGATGTAGGAGCAGCCTGCACAAAGTCGTGACAGAGGAAAAGGCTCAGCCTAATATTGAAGATACAACCGACTGTGCCATGTGGCAACTCCTCCTCTGTAGGACTGACAAATGGAAACTGATTGTCCATGAGTCACTGTTGGCTATCAGCAACTGCAGCATCAATGACCTTGCCTCAATGATAAAGAAGATGTGGATTGTTCTCTGATGGTTTCAAAATATTCAGTACCATTCAAAACCTGCACCTATCCTGAGCCAGATGATTCAGCCCATCAAGAGATTTAAAATGGAACAGAATGAGAATATTCAGCTTTTCAAAATTGCGACACAGGAATACGAGGAGGACCAGTTACTGAGCCAGAAGCAGGGATAAATTCGGGATAAATTAGTCTTTATCAGATTGACACAGATTCACTGTGACACAGTGACCAGTGCTGAGAACTCAACTATTTGCAAAATATTTCAATCGTTTTGGGAAATGTAACGAAACCGTAGCTAAATTTGTGGATGAAACTAAAATAGGCTGGAAACTAAGTTATCAAGAGGAGGTAGAGAATCTCGAATTGGATACGCAATGGACAATAATTGTTCGATTGTATATAATATGGGGAACTGTGAATCTGTGACGTTTTCAGGCAGAATTAAAAGGTTGAATATTACATTAATGGAAACAGATTACTGGATTTTTTGATAGTGTGTACTGGAAGTTTCACTCAGTTCCTTTCAGATATGGGAAGGGTTGCTCCATCTCCTTGATGGTTTGCTTCATGCAGTTCATCGTGGTGCCATTGCTGTCGGTATACACGGGATATTTGCATGTCGTCGGATGACGGTGAGTAGTGATTGGGGGAGGGTGTTTTAAGCCATGTATCAAAGCATCTGCCTTTTTCTGAGAGTTCATCCTTTCTTTCTACGTGGAGACGCGAAGATGATGAGAATGGTTGACTGCTTCCAAATGAAGCGGATGTGGCTGCTGCCAAGACAGTGTGTATACACCAACATGATGTACTGCATATGGGCACAGTTTAACATTAGTACAGTGAGATACGGAGGGTCCAACCACAAGAATGGAAACATAAAGGAAATACATTGATAGGTCCGCTGAAATAGTTACTTATATCAGGTTCTCAATCTCACTTACAGAACCAGCCCATGTACCAGAATTCCCGAGTAGATATCTATTCAGCATTGAGCACTGCGTTGAGCAAGCTCTACTTGATACACACCATCAGACTACTCAGAGTGCAACAATGTGCAGACCATGGCCGTGCCTTGATCAATAAACCCGGACGAAATATATGTCCAGCAAAGAGAGGTATGCAGACCACATCCATACATTGACCTATAAAACGGAGTGAGCTACCTGTCCTGCACAGGGAGCTTTGCAGACCAGAGGAGTACATTGGACCATAAATTCAGACTCGATACCTGTCCAGTACGGGGTGCTGTGCAGACCAGGACACTGCATTCATCGAGAAACACGGACTAGATATAGAGTCATAGAGATGAACAGCATGGAATCAGAGACTTTGGTCCAACCCGTCCATGCCGACTAGATATCTAAACCTAATCTATTCCCACCTGCCATCACCCCACGCATATCCATCCAAAAACTTCACATTCATGTACCCACCCAAATTACTTTTAAATGTTGCAATTGTACCAGCCTTCTATTACCAGCAGCTATGCAGACTACGGCACTGCACTGACCTAAAAACGTGGACTCGATATCTGGCCAGCAGAGGCAAATATGCAGACCAACGCAGTACAGTTGTATCCAGGCGTTTTGGAAGAGTTTGAGACGAATTTTATGACATTTTATTGATGTACTTTTCCAAATAATAGTGATAATTGATTACAATTTCTGGAAACAAGCCCAGTGGTATTTTTCGGGGAAGTAATGGCTGTGTTGGATTCATACAGACATGGTACTTCGGACGAAACTGATGTATTCCGATGAACCTGAACACTCACGTCGTCCCATTTCCCTGCACGCAGACCATATCCTCCGTAACATTGCCTATCCATGTACTTGTCGTTTGCAATGTTGCTTACAGACCCGTCTCAACCATTTCCGCTCGTAGCTCATTCTGTATGCATACAACCCTCTGTATAAAAACGTTGTCCCTCAGTTTCCCCTTTCTCCTTTCCTCTCGAATTTTCACTGATGATTTCTCATCCTCGCTTTTCCAGTCCTGGGCGAAAAAAAAGTTTGTGTTCATTCACCATATACATGCCTCTTATGAACTTATACTCGTCCATAAAATACACCTCTATAAGAGACACCACAGTCTCCTTTGCTGTAAAGAAACAAATACCTGTCTTGTCCGAACTCTCCCTATATATCAGACTGTTGACTTAAGGCAACATCCTTGTAAAATCCTTCTTCACCTTTTCCAGTTTAATATCATCCTTCCCATAGCAACTAGGAAATAAGACGGCAGGTGAATACCCTGTTGCAGTGAAAGCACCGTAAGACCAGTGACCATAATTCTATTAAATTGAAAATAGTTCTGGAAAACGACAGTGCCGATCCAAAAGTTAATATTATAAATTGGGGCAAGGACCATTTAGACGGTATTAGACAGGAACTTCCAAAAATGATTAAAGCAAACTGTTCACAGGTAGAGGGACAACTCGCAAATGAGACTCTTTCAGAAGCGACAAAATAAGAGTCCAGTAACACCATGTTCCATTAAGTGTCAAGGGCAATGTTAGCCGAAGTAGGGAACAAAACATGGTAGAGATTCTGGTCAAGGAAAAAAAGAAGGATGCATATGTCAGATCTAGGAAGCGGGGCTCAATGAAACCATTAAGGAGCATGGAGGATGTATACTCATGTGAGAAATTGGGAGAGGAAAAGGGGGCATGAGACAGCTTTGGCAAATAGTGTTTGCAGAATCAGGTAAGATTCCATAAGCATATGAATGGCAAAAGAGTAACCAGCGAGAGAATAGGGCCTCTTAAAAATTGAACAGCCATTTATGTCATAGAGTCATTGAGATGTACAGCACGGAAACGGACCCTACGTCCACCTCGTCCATGACAACCAGATATCTGATCCCAATCTATTCCCACCTGACAGCATTTGGTCCATATCCCTCTCGAACATTACTATCCATATACCAATCCGGATGCCTTTTAAATGTTGCAATTGTATTAACCACCATCATTTCTTCTGGCAGCTCATTCCATGCACGCACCACACTCTGAGTGAAAAGGTTATCTCTCAGGTTTCTTTTATATCTTTTCCCTCTCACCCTAAACCATCTGCCCTCTATTTGCGATGATTCACAGGAGAATAATTAGGTTTATTAGATTTATTGTTCGATGTACTCACATGAGGACAGTAAAAATGTTACAAGTCTCCACATGTGATGCAATCTGACTGACAAAGATAACAGCTCCCCACCCTGCCTAATCCACCCTGCCTCACCCACCCCCATCCGAACCACTCAGGTACAGAATCCTGGTACAGAAAATAAAGACAACAACATTACAATGTAAAACATTACATCGCTTCCTGTAAAAGTGGGAAAAAGCAGCAACATAGTTGACAGTTCAACAAAACAGTTCATAAGTGCCTGGCCAAGCTGGGTTCACATTCCTCACAACGACTCAACCTTCCCCACTCCTCTGCCTTCCAGTCTATTTCTGCCGATGTGTGCGTCCGATACGAATATATCTCATGAATATTTACTGTGGGGAAAGACATTCAAGCGAATGAAATCAGGGAAAGGAATCCATGGAGTGATGTTTTGAAAGGAGTCTGCGTTACAGAAGTTGAAGTGCTGGAGGTCTTGAAATGCTTAACAGTTGATCAAGACCCAAGACCTGTTTGTGTATGTCAGGTCATTGTGGGAAGTAGGGGAAGAAATTGCAGTTCCACTAGTTAAGATACTTGTATTATTCCTCAGAGATCTGAGAAAGGGTCACTGGACTCGACAAATTAACTCTGATTTCTCGGCGCAACATTTTAAGTGATATAATGGAGACGGGAGCTTTGAGATATCAGGATTGAATGGATAGTGCGGGATTATTTTCCCCCTTTGAGTGGGTGGTGATGAGGTGACCTTGAGAGGTCTATAAGAGGGTGCATGGATAGGGTGAATAGCTAAGGTCTTTACTGGATGGTACAGGTATCCAAACCAGGCAGGATAAGTTGAGAGGCGAGAGATTTAAAAGGGAAATAAGTTGTAGCAGTTTCTCAGACAGGGTGGTGTGTATATGTAACGAGCTGTCAGCGGAAGTGGCACAGGCGGGGACAACGACAACATGTAAAACACAATTGAATAGGGACAGGAATCAAAGTTTCAAAGAGGTATGTGCCACGTGCAGGCAAATCTGACGAATTCAGTTTATAAAGCGTGGTGAGCATGGACAAGTTGGACTGAAGCGTCCTTTAGCTTTATGAATTTCTCTAAGTGTCTTTGACTTTATAATGTCTCTTTCATCACCAATTCTCCAAAGCCCTCAATGCATTTCCAGGTCAGAAATTCTCTTCAAATACTTTCAATCATATCCGAACCTTTTTAGAGTATTCCTGACATTGATTTGGGGCTGTGGACCACAGCAGTAGCAGCAGAACTGTATTCAACGACAATATGTAACTTTTTGGCTGGGAAAGTTCTTTCGTCTACCATGACCGACAAGCCGATCTATTGATGAGGAACGAGTGTAGATAAATATTCAAGGATCAGAACCATGTGTACCTAAACCTGATGGCAACCCGTGAAAGCTACCTCACTTGACCGCTTACATTCCAAACAGCAGGAAAAAGATATGACGGAGAGAGCGATATGTTCCCAACACCAACAGACGAAGAATCCTTTTGCATCCACGTCTTAATTGATATCATCTGTCTTGGCCTCCAGTAAATGGTGATGGAAACAACTCACTGAAGGAGACTTCTTCAGAAACATACCGTTGCTAAATAATGGAACAACCCTTTTCATCGGTGTAAAAGATAAGGATGTAGTGTCTGCAATATCTTCAGACAGAAGTGTTGAGTCGACAATTCAACTCACACTCACCATAGAATCACAGATACCTGTATTCAATCAATTTGATTCACTGACCGTGACATGAAGAAACAGTTGAACACAATAGATACGACAAAGGCAATGGGCCCTGACACCATTCCTGCAATAGGAGTGAAGACTTGTGCTGCACAACAAGCCGTGTCCCTGGGGAAGCTGTTTCATTCCAGCACAAACTCTGACATCTCCTTTGCAATATGGAAAGTTGCTCAAGTATGTCCAGTAAACCAAAGAGGGGAATAATCACAGTCTGACCAAATAGCACCCCTCGATCTCATCACAACAGTCAATCTGCTGGAAGTTATTTTTCAGAACTGTTAAGCAGCACAGAAATAACCCGCTCAGTGTGTTTGGCGGTAGGTACCCACGTGGAGATTGGGCTGTTGTGGAAATATCATTGGAATATTAATCCACACCAGTCCAATGCTCTGGCAATTGGTGGAAGTTAAGTACAATTTATAAAATCAAGATCTAAAATCTGATGTCAGTAATAGTCACGTTGAAGCCAATGTCGTTTGTAATTGTATATCTGCTTCCCCAATGTACTTTCAGGAAGCAAATATCCCGTGTTTTCGTGGTCTGCCTGAAAAGTGACTCCAGGCACACAGACATGTGATAAACCCTTCAATTGTGTCTGAAACGACGAAACAAGAGACTCAACTATCCCAAAGTGCTCCGAGGCCTTAATGGGTTAAATCGGTCAGAACAACCGTCAACAGCCTCGATATCAGAAAAGGGAATGAGAATACAGTCCAGTCGACCCTGCAGAGTCCTCCTTCCTAACATTCGAGAGCTTGTTACAACGTTTCCAGAAAATTCACATAGACTGCACATAAACACCAAGAAAGGAGTAGGTCATTCAGGAAATAAAGCTTCCCCCATTCTAGTGCATGACGGAGTATCTTCCCAATGTATTTTTCCCGCGCAACACATGTATTACTTGTTGTGATTGCTCTTTGGAAAAATGTGAAGTAGGAACTACAAGTTTCCCTTCAGTCCAAAGAGTTTTCTACCCCATAGATAGCGAATGCTCTATCACAACAAAATATTCCTTCTCCCTCCGTATCCCTTTCGTGTCTGTACGTCTTAATTGATATCATCTGCCTTGGCTTCCATAACCTTATGTCGGAGAAAATTCATAGTTGGCCCTGTCTCTGAGTGTAGGCATTTATTGTCATATCAGTGTAGAATGGCCTGCCTGTACCTAACACTGTGGTCCCTTAATTTTACACGTCCCAGTAAGGGGAATTATCGTCCCTGATTCCAATCTGACTTGTCCTGCAGTGATTTAGATATTTCACTGATTTCTCCGCTCATTTTCCTATACCCATGGAATACAGGCGCAGTCGACTCAAACTCTGCTTACACGAAGAGCCTATCATCATAGAGGTCATCTGGTCATCCTTCGTTGCAATCACTCAATGTCAGATTTGTTCTTTGGTAGGTAAAGAGACCAAGACTGCACACAATACTGAATAACGTTCGAGACAAGGTCGCACCAAGGCCCTGTACCGCTGCAGATATGCACGCAACACCTATCCTCAAATGCCCATGAATTCAAGGTTCACACACCATTTATTTTTTAACTGCTTCCTTTTCCTGCATTATTGTTTTCAGCGATTGGTGTGTAGAAAGACTCAGATCCTTTGCGATGATACAGCTACACACTTGCTTGGATATGTACAATAGTCCAAAAATGTGCAGGTCAGGTGAATTGGGAACAAAAAATTGTCTATAGTGTTAAATGCACTGTCAACGGAAAATGGGTCTGTGTGGCTTGCTGTTCGGACGGTCGGTGTGGACCTGTAGGTCAGAAGGGCCAGTTTCCACACTGTAGTGAATCTAATATAATCAGTATGCCAATGCTATTCTCAGTATCGACCTTTGACTTTAGAACTCAATGCCCTGCATGGAGCTCAGATGTCAGCGCAGAAGGAAACAAAAAAGATAATAATTCACTTTATACAGTGACGTTTTTCAACCAACCACTTTCAATATAGTAGTCTGAAATCTATTGTTCTCACCAATGGGCGCAACGTCATATCTACCCACAGTATTCTCCTTCTGTCACTTAGTTCCACATTCACTCCACTTGCCTCCATCACCTTGGAGATTTTTTTTATATCCAGTTCACACAACCACAATCCAATGTCCTTTAGTACCGTCAGCAAACTGGGTTATTTTACATTTGATTCAATCAACCGAAGGCGGAATGTCTATTGTGAGCAGCTGGTGACCAAGCGATGGTGGTATTCCCTGACATCTCTGCCCTTGTCCTCCTGGATAGACGTGGTCATTGTTTTGCAAGATGGTGTCTGCGGATCTTTGATGAATCATTTCAGTGAAGCTTGGAGATAGTACGAACTGATGAGTATGATGGATGAACTGCTATTCAAATTCGGCTGCCTTGCCTTGGATGGTGTGAAGCATCTTGAGTATTATTTGGGCTGCACTCATCCAGGCAGGTGAGTAGTATTGCAATACATGCCAGTCAAAGTTTAAATACTTCGTTTAACATCAACCATGATCTACTGTTGACCTGTCTACCCTTATCAGTTTGATAAAAAAAATCTTGTTCCTTTCGTTCGAGACATCTCATGAACTTTCGTCCAAGTCCCATTTTACTTATATCATTGAAATATTTACCGTCCCTTCCGCTGTAAGGAAACATGTAAAGTACTGGTGTAAATTATCCGCCTGTTCTCTGCACTGAATTCCATGGTCACGACTTTCAAATGTTCTCAATATATTTTCTAAATTTGAGTTCTGCCAAAAGTCGCACACTCATGTTGATTTTCTTTCTTATATATGTGAAGAAATCTCATGATGCTTTTGTAAATATTCCTTTCCAATTTACTTCCATAATACTTTAAAGCTTTTTTCTCAGCTGTATAGATTCATATACCACAGAAACTAATTCTGATCCAACTTGTCCATATGGCCAAGTTTTCCAAACTTTACATTCTCGACAGGGTGGAAAACGCCCTTCGGCCCAGCAGGTCCACACCGCCCCTCCGAAGAGAAACCCACCCAAACACATTCCCCTACCCTACATTTACCCCTGACTAACACTGTGGGCAGTTTAGCATGGATAGTTCACCTGCACTGCACATCTATGGATTGTGGGAGGAAACCGGAACACCAAAGGAAACCCACGCAGACACAGGGAGAATGTGCAAACTCCACGCAGATAGGCGGAAATCGAAATCCGGACCGTGGTGCTGTGAGGCATAGTGCTAACTATAGAGCACCTTGTCGCCCACTTAATTAGTCCCATCTGTTTGCACTTGGCCCAAATGTCTCTTAACGTTCCAATTCATATGATTGTCCAAATGTCTTTTAAATGATGTTGCTGCACTTGCATCTATCACTCTTTCTCTGGCAAATCGTTCCATACCGACATGAGCTTATGCGTGAACAAGTTGTTCCTTTGTCCTTTTGTAATCTTTCCCCTCGCAACTTAAGCTTCTTCCCTCTATGTTTGAACGCGCCTGCAGTGTGGAAAATTTCTTGGCTATTTACGCTACCCATGTCTCTCACGATTTTATAAACTTCGAGAACGTCACCCCTCGACATCCTACATTCCATGTGATAATAACTTCAGAAAACGCATTTAAAAGTAAGAACTGCGAATTTGAAACTATATTGAAAATGATAGGTAAACCGCACTCCGCCGAACACTTCATACTGTTGTTTGTTTTTCTTCATATTGCAATGCTAAGGCAGCATGAGAAGTTTAATAGTGCCAATATGAAGCCAAGAACCTGAGTTCTTTTTCTAAAGGAGCGAATGATCTCTCCAGTGAAAAAATATTTCTGCCAGATCTATATAAGAAAGAGAATTCTTCCATTTCACGGTCAGCCTGCATTTGCCTTAAGTAAAGTGAGACGAAGACTGAATATAATTTTTGAAACTTGCATGAAAGTATGAATTCTGTACAAAGCATGAAAGATGTATTCAATAAGGTTTACTCCAACAAGCAAACTTTCAAGAATGAAATGTGAGTGGAAGATATAAAACAGCATGAATGGAGAGGCTGAGCCAAACTGCGACCAGAGGCAGAATAGCAGCACAAAATCAGATTGATGCAAGTGCATGGACGATAGATTTAATTAAGCAGCTCAAGGTGAACTGCGTGACAGTCATGTCAGGGAATGCGCTGTAAGGTTTGGAGGAGAACTAGGAATCAGAGGTATTGTTATTAGCATCGAGTAAATGTTACTACAAAGGCACGAGGGAGAGCAGGCCAAAGTCATTTGGAAGTCAGCAGGAAACAATGTCGAGCAGCAATCGCAGAGCTTTTTGGGGATAACTCAGGAAGCACAGCTGGCATTCATGCCTATCACGTGCTTCTGGTCCCCGAGAAAAAACCCCTAAATCGGTCCTGACACTAATGCTCGCCAGTGTGTGATTGAATACTCTCCATGACAGACTTTATCAACCATGGATGCATCATCTTCTTACCGAGTCTTCCTGTTTGATCAGAAACAATAATTGAGGTAAAAACAATGACTGCAGATGCTGGAAACCAGATTCTGGATTAGTGGTGCTGGAAGAGCACAGCAGTTCAGGCAGCATCCAAGGAACTTCGAAATCGACGTTTCGGGCAAAATCCAGGGGATTTCGAAGCTACTTGGATGCTGCCTGAACTTCTGTGCTCTTCCAGCACCACTAATCCAGAAACAATAATTGCTGAGTGTTACAAGGTATATTTTTGTATGTCTTGCCATCCATGCCCACTGACCTTCCTTTCGGTCTTTTCCCACATCCTGCTTCAGAACAGATGGAAGCCAGCAATCCTCAATCTCTGTGCCTGGTTCATTTCGGACATTCATGGGAACATCTGCATGTGGGTGACCACATGATCAGTTGTCAGTGACTCAATTCTCCTAGTTTCTCCATCTCTGCCATTTTTGTGTGGTGATACCATATTCCCGTGAGCAGCCTTTCATTTGACCTGCTTTTCTTTCTAAATAGAAATCCCCTTAAATCTTGTCGGCTGAGCCTCCAGCTGTGACTGTCCCAACTCCTGGGGTTCTGGTCTCACCCCTTGCCCTCCTTCCTCGAACAATGACAGAGATCCCTTTGTCCTCACTTCCCACTGCAGTAGAATCCATATTCACAGATTCTTCGTCATCTACTTCCACGACTCCCTGCATGACAGCGCCATCAGACACATGCAATATAGAACATTACAGCGCAGTACAGGCTCTTCGGTCTTCGACGTTGTGCCGAACTGTGAAACCAAGCTGAAGCCCATCTAAACTACACCATTTTATTTTCATACATTTATAAATCCAATGCCAATTTAAATACCCTTCATGGTGACCAGTCTACTCCTGCTGCAGATAGTCCGTTCCATGATTCGACTACACTCTGATCAAAGAAAATACCACTGCAATCTGACTGATGTCTTTCACCCCTCAATGTAAAACTATTTCCCGTCGTGTGAGCAATCACCATCCGAAGAAAAATGCGCCCACTGTCTACCCTATCTAAACATCTTCTTATCTTATATGTCTCAATTAATCACCACTCAACCTTCTCTCCATAACTTTATCAGTCTCAAGTTCCTCAGCCTTTCTTCGGAAGACCTTTCCTGCATTCCTGGCAGCATCCTATTAAATCTCTTCTGAACAGTTTCGAAAGCCTCAACGTCCTTCTTGTCATACATGGGATTGCGTGTGCTTTAGTGGTTTCGATCAGAAATTGGCGAGCTGGAAGCAGACATTATCGGTTGGCCGAAAACATTCTTCAACACGATCCACAACTCTACCGAAGTCAACCACAAATATACGAACCCATCCTTCTCCGCTCTCATCCAGGTCATTTATGAAAATGACAAAAAGCAGTGTCCCCTAACGAGATCCTTGCGGTATACTAAATGTAACTGCACTCCAGGATAAACTTTTCCTCGCAACCTCCACTCTTTGTCATCTTTCAGCTAGCCAATTTCTGATCCAAACAGTCAAATCACCCTCAATCCCATGCCTCCCTATTTTATGCGATAGCCGAAATTGGGGAAACTGATGAAACGCCGCATCAACCGCTTTATCCTCATCCAACTTTTGGTCACCTACTCAAAGATCTCAATGCGATTTGTGATGCACGACTTATCCTTCACAAAGCCGGGTTAATTATCCCTAAACAATTTATTCTTTTCTAGATAATTTTAAATCCTTCCGATTATACCCTTTTTCAACACATTACCCACAGCCGAAGTAATGCTCACTGGTCTATAACATCCAGCGTAGCCTCTACTCAGTTTCTTGACCAAGGGAACAACATCCTACTGTCTTCCAGCACTATCCCTGAAGACAATGAGGACATAGACATCAAAGCCCAAGTCTATGCAGTCTCCTCCCTGACTTTCCAAAGAATCCCAGGATAAATCCCATCCAGTCCAAGGGACTTATCCATTTTCACACTTGCCAGAGTATCTACAAACTCCTCCTTGTGAACCTCAATCCAATCGCGTCTAGTAGCGTGTATTTCAGTATCCTCCTCGACATTTTCAATTTCCAGTGTGAATGCCGACGAAAAATATTCATTAACCTTTTGCACTACCTTCTCTGACTCGACACACAGCTTTCTACTACTACTGCACTCCTATTGGCGCTAAACGTCTTCTAATCATTTTTTTTCTGCCAAACCGATAGAAAGCCGAAGGGTTTTCCTTGATCCTATCCGCCAATGCCTTGTCATGCCCTTTCCTGACTCCTCTGACCTACAGCTTTCGGACTTCCCTGCCAAAATTTTAACTGTCAAGCATCCTAATTGAGCCTTCATGTGTCATCCTTACATCAGGTTTCTTTTTTCTGTGGACAAGAGCTTCAAACAGGGTGACCAGTCCATTCCTGCTTCCAACCTCAGTCCATACTACGTTTGTTGACGGTTCAATGAACGTTTCATTTGACTCTCCCATCTTCCACTACGGATCATTGTCCGCATTTATATAGTTCCACTCCATTTGTAAAATTCTCTATCACTTTGAACACTTTTCGATTTCCCCAGTAGCCCCTTCCCATGCAATTGCAGGATCTCAAAGACCTGCCTTTATATGTCTTCCCTCCTCTTTGTCCGAGACCGGAAGCACATTTTCCATATGAAGCAGCATTTCACTTGTCATGGTTCAATCCAGTATCCTGTCATTGCTGTTCAGAATTAGTCTGTTTTACACTGGGAAATCCAAACTGAGGCGGCTTTCAGTAAAGCTGACACACCATCTGTTGGAATAATCCAAACGTTCGGATTGCTTCCCACTTCAATAACCTAACTTCCTCAAATGTGAACATTTCAGCCCTGAGATTCTGCAATGTTTCAATGAAGAACAACCAAAGGTCGAATAGCACCTCATTTTATATTTTGGTACTCTGTAGCCTATAGGAGATTATGTTCAATTCCATAACTTCACAGCCAGACATCACCATGACGGTGCTCCATTTTCCTTACATTCCCCCTTTTGGCATCCCTATTCCCTTGCCTGGGTCTTGTTTATCTTGCTGCAATAGGGAGAACCCACTTCCCCCATACACCCCTAAATTTTCACCCAGTTTTTACCTGTCTTTCTTTCACCACAATTAAATGGCCATTCTTCTATGACATTGTGCCTCCACATTATCTATTTCCCATCACTCCCTTCCACTTCTGTCAAGTTCTGAAAAAGCCCATTTTCCGGTCCATTTTTACTTCTGAAAAGTGGTCCCGCTGGACTGGAAGTTATCTCTGTTTTACATTCGCCACAGATGCTGCCATACCTTCTGATTTTCGAAAGAAATTGATGTTTTTGAACCATTCAAAACATGTGTGTTCAGCCATGAAGCACCGTACACTGGGGAGTGAATGATAATACAAGGTGTGCAAATTCATTTGTTTTTAAACGACATAAGGCTGGAATCACCGACACGACAGAGTTCTTAACCATAGTCGGGCAGAGAAACAGAGGGAAATACATCATTTCAAACAGAGAAGATAACAAAATTCGAATGAAAGTTTTCAAGTGAGTGTGTTGCATAGTTTTGCAGAACGTGACACCATGGACAGACCCTCAGAGGAAGTAGAATATTGAAATGGATGTGTTACCATATCAGACATCAGAGTGGGTAAATGGGTACAGGGGTGATAGTTGTATGGGGCTCGGTGTGCCTTCGGGGACAGACAGCAGACTTGCACTGCAGATATTTCAGCACAAAGACGAAGTCATGTGGTGCTGTGCACCACAGCGGAACAAAAGCAGAATTGTAATCAAACACAAACTGTAACTTTTTTGTGGGAATAATCCCTCAGTTTACCATTACCATCAAACCAATCTATGGCTCAGTGAGAATTTAGGCAAACATGCCAGGGTCAGGATCAAGTCTACCTAAACTTGATGACAAACCGTGAAAGCTACTACAGTTAACTGCTTACATTCCAAACTGCAGAAATAACATCTGAGAGAGAGGGCGAAATGATACAAAAATCGAGTTTTTGCATTCCTGCCACAACCAGTCAGAACTGGACTTGAACTCTGAAACATCTGACGAGACAAAATGACTGCACAAATATTATTTTTAATCAAACAATTACTCTTGGGATTAGGATAGGTCTCATTTATTGTCCAGTGGGCAGTTAAGAGTCAACCACATTGCTGTGGGTCTGGAGTCACATGTGGGTCAGAGCAGGTATGGATGGAAGTTTCATTCCCTAAAGGACATTAATGAACCTGATGAGTTTTTCCAACAATCGACAATGGATTCATGAGCATTATTAGACTCTTAATTCCAAAAATTTATTGCATTTAAATTCCCACATCTGCTGTGACAGGATTCGAAGTCATGTCATCAGAACATTACCAGGATTGCTAGACTAACACCACTAAACCATTACTTTGGCATTCCCCGGAAGAATGGAACAGGCCTGTATATCGCTGTAAAGACAAGGTATCATTCTCTGCCAGAAGCGTTATGTGATGATATAATCAGAATTACAGATCCCCGTCTTCAAATATTTCGATTGCTGCACATCAAGAAACAGCTGAATACAGTAGATACGACAAAGACAATGGGCACTTACAGCATTCCTGCAATAGACCTGAATACTTCTGCTGGACCATAAGCCGTGTCCATCGGGAAGCTGTTTAATTCCAGCTTCAACTTTAGAATCTCCCTGGCAATTACGAAAATTTCTTAAAAATGGTCAGTCCCTTAAGAGGAGAATAATTACAATCTGACTAATATCCACTTCCTCAATTTCATCACGATAGTTAAACTAGTGGGCGTTCTACTTCACAGACCTTTCAAGCACCAAAAAAATAACGTGCTCAGTGTGGTTTACAACAGGCGCTGTCTTGGAAATGTCACTGATTTTCTAATCTAGACCAGACTAATGTTGTGGCAGGTGGTGGATGTTAAAACCAATTCCAAATCTGATGCCAGTAATATTGATCTTGACGACAGTGTCAATGGTAAACATCAATTTCATTCCTCAATGGACTTTCATGAAGGAAATCTCCCCTGCTTTCCAGGTTCTGGCCTGAAAACAACCTCAGATACACAGACGTGTGATAAAAACTTCAATGGTCTGTGAAACGGCCAAGTAAGTTATTCAACTGCATCAAACTGCCTCGACATCTTAATGTGTAAGTGCTGTCAGAACACCCGACACCAGACGTGGTATTGGAAAAGGGAACGAGAAACACAGTCCTGGACCTACTTCCGAACATCGGAAAGCTTCTGACAACATTTAGAGAGTTTTCCCACAAACTGCACAGAAACATCCGGAAAGGTGGAGGCCATTCAATGCATTGAGCCTGCCCCATTCCAGTTCATGGTCAATCAGCTTCTTAATTTTTTTTCCCAAATACTGTGTGCTATAATCCTTTGAAGTTATTAACTGTCGGAAAGACACAAAGTGGGAACTGCAGTCGACCCTTTAGTCCATCAATTTTGCTTTCCCCTTCAATATAATGAGGGCTGATCCTCTATCTCCACACCATACACCGAGTGCAAACTAATGCATTTCGTGTCGAGAAATCCTTGCTTAAATTCAATGCCTTGGCTTCCACAGTCTTATGTGGGTGATAATTTCCTAGCTTCACCAGTCTCTGCATGCAGACATTTGTTCGCATCTCAATGCAGCTTGTCCCGCTTTAATTAATATGGTAGCACCTTGGTTTAGACTTCCCACCCAGGAGAATTGTCGGGATGTAATATACTTCACGGAGATCTCCACTCATGTTCCTGAACCCGATGGAATAGCGGCCCCATCGACCCAAACCCTGCTCCCATTACATCCTGTCATCTCAGAGATCAGTCTGATCATTCTTCGCTGGACTCCCTCAATGTGAAGTTTGACCTTTGTCTTAGAGAAAAACTGCGTACAAGACTGCACAATGTCCGAGATGTGGTCTCACCAAGGCCTGTACAGCGGAAGAAAGACACCCTTACTCAACCAGTCAAACCCACTTGATGTGGAGATCAACACATTAATTATCGTCCTAATGGCTTTGTGCTCCTGCAATAATGATTTAAGTGATGGTATGCATTGAAACCAAGATCCCCTTCCATGTTCCAGCTACCCACTTGATAGATCTATGCACACTGGTCAGTGTGTCAATGCCATTCCCAATATTAACTTCTGACTTCACAACTGCCATTCATGAGCTTCGGAGTTCGCTGAAGAAGTCAACCAACATATGCACATAAGAATTTCATAATCCAACATGTTTACATTAATACCTTTTGAAATGATAACCAGCCATTCTGTTTTCCCACCAAAGTACCTAAGCCAATGTCCATCCATATTGTTCTTCCTCTCCCACGTATTTGCCTATTCAGTTCACTTGTTTCAATCCCATTGGAACTTCTTTAAATGTTCCCTACCAACTCTCAATCTCACTTTTATGGCATTAGCAGATTTGGAAAGATTGCATTTAATACACTCGAATAACAGTGTGATCTGCTTTCTGAGTATCTGGGGGCCAAATATCAATTTCGGGATTATCCCGCCAGTCCCTGCTTTCCACTCCAAGTTCTGAATCGAATTCTCTATGTTATCCTAAGCAGGTTTAAAGTGGATATCCCAGGAGTGGTACAGCCAGTCAAATGTTTCGTTTTTAACACAACAGTATTCCTTTTTCAAAATTATCAACAGAACCACAAACGAAAGAGGATAGAATTTTGAATAACTTCCCCTATCTGAAAAGTGAACCCATTATCGCAAATTAATGAGGTTGCTCAAAGTGTTTGCAACAATCCACATAAACACTCATTGCAAACAAAAGAAAGAAAAACATCCAATCACAGGTTTTTGCAGGAGAGATGTCGTAGGGTGGGAGGATCATCACTGCACTGCTTCTTTGGGTTCAGCATCTTCACAACTGGCTCCTTACTTTCATTGTTGAGTCAGCCTGATAAACGCCAAACCATACAAACTGAAGCAGAGGAGCAGGTGGAGGCCATTTGACCCTTCCAGCCTGCTCCACCACTCAAAACGATCACATAAATTTTTTCATGAATTCCCATCCACGTACCTTCGCTCTCACCCTATCCCTTAATTACTTTACTGCTCAAAAATATCTATCTTTGCTTTGAAAACGTTTACTGAAGTAGCGCCAACTACTTCACTTTGCAAAGAATTCCATCTATTTACAAGCCATTGGGTGAAGAAGTTGGTTCTCAATTCAATCCTAAATCTGCTGTCACTAACCTAGTGGCTATGCTCTTTTGTCCTCGCTTCACCTGCCACTTGAACCATCCTCTCTACTTCTATATTGTGCCTTCCCGTCATAACTTTATATATGTCTACGACAGCCCCCCTCTTTGTTTTAAATTCCAATGAATATATTTCCAGACTACTCAGTATCTCTTCATACATCAACCCTTCAACTCCAGACTCTAACTAGTGAACTTATTCTGCTTTCCCTGCAGCATCAGTATACAATTTCTCATGTAAGGAGAACAAAACTGCACACAGTACTCCAAGTGTGGTCGTACCAGCAGCCTATTCAGCAGCAACACCACCTTCCTGCTTTTAATCTCAATCTTTGTAACATGATGGACAAAAATTGTTTACCTTTCTAAGGACCTGTTGCACCTGCAGACCGACCTTCTGTGATTCATTCACAAGGATACCCAGTGTCCCTCTCCATAGCAGCATTCTGCTAAATGTTATCACTCAGGTAATAGCCGTTTTTACCGTTACTCTTATGAAAATGATTGACTTCACGTTTATTATCATTGTATTCCATCTGCCCGACGTTTGCCCACTCACTTCGGAGATCTATATTACTTTGTATAGTCTCACAGTCCTCTGGCACTCATCTACGGGTTAACTGCAAATTTTGACACCCGACACGTGGTCCCACAACTCCTCATCATCTGTATAAAATGTGAATAATTGCAGTTACAACACCGATTCCTGAGGCACTCTTCGAGTCACTGATTGCCTGCCAGAATAACACTCATTTAGCCCCACTCTCTACCTCCTGTTAGTCATCCAATTCTATGTCCATGCTCATACTTTACCCCAAACGTCAATGCATTCTTATCCTATGCAGCGGCCTCTTGTGCAGCACTTTGTCAAACATGTTTTGGAAATCTCGGTTCACCATAGCTACCGGGTACCCGGCGCTCTCTTTTCTAGTAATGCCTTCGTCGGTTTCCAGAAGATTTGTTCAGCATGTTGTGTCTTTCATTAAATCCTATTGTGTCTGCTCAACGGGACAATTTCTCTCGAGATGCCTTGCACGTATTCGGTGGTAATGTCCTCAAGCATCTTCCCCACATCAGAGGTTATACTAATTGTAACCGTTCATTAGTAGGAGTTACTTTATCTATTATTCTGTTAATGTTTTCGGTAGTTAAGTTATTCAAAACTCCTCTTCTTTTTACGCATTTTTATTCGAGAGATTAAATAAATTCAACCAGACTGTGATCACTCCTTTTAAGAGGATCTGTAACTGTGAAGTCATTAATTATTCCTTTCTCATTACACAGGGCCACATCTAGGACTGCTAGCCCCTCATTGTACAAATTGCATTTTGACGTTTATGAACATTCCCTCATAGTCAAACCCAGGTTTTTCGGAAACGCTGCTTTTACGACATCTCTGATTAAAGTAAAAACACCAAGGACAGCTTAACTTTGATAAAGGAGCAGCTTTGTCTCGACTTGGGACATCATCAAAAATGTTTTGTGAAAATCAAAATTCACAACATCCAATTGCTTCACCCATAATTTATTTACTAGTCTGTTTGTCTAATATGAATCGCATTTAATAATTCGATATTGCCTTCACCTATATTCATTACGTTTTAATTAATTCAATTTTCAAAGTTCCCTGGTAATGCACCCTTTAGAATAGACTCTTGTATTGTTCTGACTGGTTCTTTTTGCTCAGCAGACTGCAATTTCCTGCTGTCTCCCTGCCTCATTTGGAAATATTATGGTTATATTTGCTTCTCTCAAATCTGAAACTTTGGTTCCAGGAAACCATCACTTCCTGTCTTAATCTGTTAAGTAGTTGATTTTCCACCATCATACAGTCAGAGAAGCATGGAATCTCTACCATCAGAAATACAACACCGTCTAAGTTGATCACACGTTCCGACACAAGACCCGTTGCCGTGAAGGTTATGAACCTCTTGGTGCTTGCCTAATTACTTTTTTTTAACCATTTTATTGTGACAACTGCACAGTCATGAAGTGAATTCCAAATCCACAACATCATCTGGGTGAAAACAATCCTCGAACACTCTCTGAACCTCGAAACCTTCACTTTCAAAACTGTATTCCCTAGTTCTTGTTCCTTTAACTAAAAGGATTAGCTGCTGTCTATTCATTCTGTCCATTCTCTTCGGAAACCTATCCTACTGAATCCCAGCACCCCTCGCCTTCTCTGCTACAAAGCAAATGAGCTAAGCTTATCCAGCCTCTCTTCATAGCTGATATGCTCCATCGCAGGGAACGTCTCCTCTGCACCCCATTCAGTGCAATCACATCCTTCCACTAATGTGGCTCGCAGAACTGGACACATTATTCCATTTTGGGTGAAACATTTTTTTTTACATCGCTCTTACAATCTGCACCTGAATGAGTAAACGCAATATTTACTTCTCCCAGTGACTTCTTAATAACCGATCACCCATTTCAGTCACATTCATAGATTTATAGAGAAACACCCTCTGAGCCTCCTCGTATGCTGTCACTCCCCGTCTGGTTCCTTCTTCCAAATTATATCACGTCATAATTATTAGTGTTAGAGTCCACATGCCATTGATCTGCCCATCTGAGCATTCTTTCTATATCTTCCTGTAACATAAGACCCTCCCCCTCAGTGCCAACCACCCACACAATCTTTGTGTCAAGTACAAACTTACTTATCACGCTGTCCGCACTGGTGACTCCACATTCACACCAACGTCAATTATAAATAGCACAGATAATAAGGGGCACAGCAGTGATCTCTGTGGTACAGTAGTGTATGCTGGTTTCCAGTCGCACAAAGAGTATTTTGCCGCCAGTTATGTATTTTTTTTACCCTAAAAGTGTTGGAATACTCACTGGTCTGTACTTTCCTGGTTTATCTCCACCAGCCTGTCTATCAAGGGTGTGGTCCAGTCTACTGGCACCACCCCTGTGAACAGATTCTATTAAAACGTTTGCATCAGCGCCATTCCTCCCTTGTCTCCAACAGCAGCTTGAGATACAATTCACCCAGGCATAGGGACTTTTCCAATGTTATACCAGCTAAAACCATCAATCCCTATTCACATCTTATGACAATCTGTAAAAGAGTTTTCCAGACCATCTTCTCTGAATCCCCAATGCAATCATTTCTGACTCCTCCGAAATTTCGGTCCGAAGTAATCTGGTCCGTCATATTAAACAATCCTCAATCCAGCCGTGTTTCTCAATATTACCTCGTTACTAAAATGATTGATTTTCATCTTAATTGAGAAAGTCTTATCGTCACTTGGTCTTTCTGGGAGCTTTTCTGGATCTTCCTCCATGCAGACAATCGCAATATAACTGTTTAGTTTCCCTGTCAGTTTTCTGTTCTCTACAATAAATTATCCTGTCCACATATTCACTGTTCCATATTTGTTTTCATTTTCCTTTCAAATATCAACAGAAGCTTTTCGCGAATATTTTCATGGAACAAAAAAAAAAGATAATCACATCACAGGAACAAGCCCTTCGGGCATTCAAGTCTGCACCGATGGAAATTCTCTATCTAAACCTGTCGACGATTTTCCAAGGACCTGTTCCCCGTGCTTCCTGTCCATTTATATATTTGTCTGGATGCGTTAAATGACGCTATCGTGCTCACCTCTGCCACTTCCTGTGGTAACATATTCCAGGCACTGCTGACCTTCTGCGTGAAGAAGTTTCTGACCATATCCTCCAAAACAGTTTCACCTCTCAGCTTGAACTCGTGACCCGTAGTAATCGGGCCCCCACTTAGGGAAAGAAAGCATTTTGCCATCCATCGTGGTTGCACCACATATGATTTTCTCGACGTCACGCAGGTCATTCGTCAACCTGGGTCTTTCTCAAGAAAACAATCCAAATCTACTCACCGTCTCGTCATAGCGAGCATCGCCATGCAGACAACACCTGGTGAACATGCTCTGCACCCTCGCCTAAACCATCCGCATCTTTTGTTCATGAGACGATGAGAACTGTACACAGTATTCCAAATGTGGCCAAAGCAAATTCTGGCACAAACATGACAGACCCTGCCAACACTTGTCCTGGACAATTTATAACAGTAGTTCTCCACTTTCTCTTTTCTTCCCTTCTTAAATCCTTGGAATGCAAGAAGGAAAGTATACCATATGCCTTCTTGATCACTTTATTGAACACGTTGCCACTTTCAGTGCAAAATGGACCTGAACTCCCAGATCTCTCTGTGCATCAACTTTCCGAGGTATTTTCCATTTCTCATATAGTTCGTTCTTGAATTGGATTTTCTAAATTGCACCACCTCACATTTGCCCGGATTGAACTCTGTCTGCCATTTGTCTGCCCAACTGTCCAATCCATGTTATATTCTGCAGCATGTCCTGACCGTCTCCATCATTATCCGCTACTCCAACAATCTTACTGTTATCTGCAGACATATTCATCAGACTACCTAGACTGGCCTTCATATCATTTATGTACATCACTAACAACAGTGGCCCCATCACGTATCCCTGGGGAACACCACTGGTCACCGTTTTCCATTTTGAGAAACTCCCTTCCACCACTACTCTCTGACTCCTGTTGCCCAGCCAGATCACTATACAGCTGTCTCGTACATCGTGGAACCCATGCGACTTGAATTTCTCCATTAGTCTATTTTAACAGACGCCTTGTCAAGGTATGTGACATCGACCATCTTTTCCGCACGTTCAATGTTCTCACTTTGTACAGGAATTCTACTAAATTTGCTAATATATGACCTACCTTGCACAAAATAAAACAAGGACGTACTTGTGCAGTGTCAGTCTGTGCCTTAACCTGGAGTCAGATTATTTCTTATTTTCAAAGTAGGACATTATGAAATGCCATATTGACTGCTCGTCTATAAAAATGTATGTTTTTGAACAAATAGAACGTATGCACAAACTTGCAAATGCAAATTCAACAAATAGATTAGTACGTGTGTGCATGTGTCTGTGTGTGTGTGCGTGTGTGTGTTTGCGTGAGACAGAGAGAGAGATAAATGGAGTGTGAAATAGGGAGACATTGAGAGAGAGTGTGTGTGCATGTGTGTGACAGAGAGCTCCGGGGTAATCTGTATGTGTATGTTTGTGCGCTTGTGTATGTGTAAGGGTGAGAGTAAGTTTATGTGTGTGTCCAGGTGAAGACCCAGATAGACATGGCAGATCTCTTTCCCCCCACACAAACTGACTCCTTGTTTTTAGAGTTTCTCCTCTCTGCAGCCTAAGCTCCATTTGCTGTTCATTTTGCAGACACAGATGCTGTAAATACAGTCCCCGTGCTGCGTCCAGAGTTGCGACATTAAATCCTCTGGTTTCCCTCAATGTCTGAGGCAATTCAGAGCACAACCTGCAGCAAAGCAAATCCAGCACCTCCACTAAATTTTCAATAACAGGTGTCAGTCAGCAACCCCTCAGCTACAAATTAGATGCCTGGCCCTTTCCAATAGGACTCGAGATATTTCCTCGTGTTACTGGCCGCACGACCAGTTAAGAAAGACCAACACAGGCATTCAATGAGAGGCGACGACCAAGTTTCAAAGACGTGGCTCAAAGGTGCTGAGGCCCCCACCCAATTTGGAGCACCACATGGAACACGCCAGGAAGTGAACAATCGCCCAACACAAACCATTTCATTGTTGTTGAACTTGATAATGCCAGCACTCAATACACGAGGGTGCCAGAAACCAAAGCCCGTGAAAGGTACAAAGGCGTAGAAGGATTCACATTCAAGACAGAAAGAGACAATTAAGATAAACACACCACATGTTGTTTAAATATGGCGAAACAGACAAGAGAGTGGGTCTAAGTAGAGTAATGGGACTTTCGAGAGTCCAATCACATGAATGAGAACGCTGAATAACGGCAATTCCAGATCAGCTGAAATAACGTGTTACTTAAAATTCTTAATCTGCCTCACAGAACCAGCTCAGACGGTATAAACTGGGACAAGCGACAGCTCGCCGCTTGCACTCGGTAACTGACAAGCACAGGAAGATTTGCAGCCCATATTGCGAATGACAGTAAAAGGGTCTCTCACAGGTTTGTGTCTCGGCATCTCCATGCATCAGCACAATGCAAGGGGTTTTAAGTGTACATGTGCATGCGTGTGTCCACAACAGTGATAGATGTGAAAATCATGGTCTGAGAGAAAACGTGCATGGAGGAAATCAGTTAAAAGTTGAACAACTGTTGGAGTTCAATTAATGGACAGAGAAAGACGGACAGACTTGGCATGGATAGGTGTCATGAGGTGCTTGAGAATATATAAGTAAACCCAATAACAATGTAGATCAGTGTGCACAGGAGTAATGGATGAATGGGGATTTTGTTTCGAGTTCAGATACGAGTTGTGGATTATCGATTCAGAGTTGATTCTGCAGAGGTGAAGCTGGGAGTCTCCGTGGTAGATTATTGCCATCATAAAGACAGCATTTAATAGATCAAAAATCAAATAGCAGATGGGATGTGACAGTGAAGTATCGTCAGAAGATGTCAGATATTAATCAGGGATGGGATTGAGTCGGAGGAACGAAATAGCGTTTGCAACCAGAAGAGATGACAGTGGTCTCCATGTTCCCAATATTTAGCTATCAAGGGTAGTAATACAATGAATTGTGGCTCTGAACTGAAACTGGGTAGGTCAATATGAGAAATACTGCCAGAAGCAAACAGGGAGAGAGTGACATATCAAGTTCATTGATGCAGTTAGTAATGGTTTGTAAAGTCAAAATCTGGATTCAGAGTCTAAACAGGATAAAGAACCGTGGCAAGGATAGTAGAATCAATTAAAAGAACAGTGTTATAGTCAAACATCATTTGTAGGGTTAATGATTGAACAGTAAAGCTTACCAGAGACACCGATGAAAGCCAGGATTGGATAATAAAAATATTGAACAATGTAAAGTGCATACAGGGTCCGCCATCGTAATGATACTTTTTCACTAAATGTGGAAAAAATCCAAACATCCCAAGATAAACTCCTGTTCATTCTTACAATATTTCAATCTACCTTTCTCAAATCCTGAACCAATGTTATAATATTCCAATCACTTGTAATCAGGTTCGGATGTCTCCTCCCCCTCTCTCTGCAGCTGCTGATCTCTGTCAATTCTGTCGGTAATGCTGCCGCACATACATTGCATTAATACATTGACAAAGCACATTCATCATTAAACGATGGAAACCATCCACTGGGGTAATTATAATCCATGGAGACTGAGATTAATCACAGTCACCAAACAAACAGATTCAGTTAACACTTTGCTGACATCACTTTTTAAATCATAACAAAAGGAAACATGTACTAGATCTCCATTGAAATTATGGCGTATGCTTAGGGAAGTACCATAAATTTACAAACTTTTTACTCTACTTTTCTTGAATGTGAGCATATTGCCAGACCACTTCAGGGTTATATATGTTCCAACCCGCATTTCAAAGGTGACAAGTATAAGATAACAGATCAGCTGGATAAAACATCCTTCTCATAATGCGGTGACTAGAACTGTACACAATATTCCAAGTGCGGCCCACCAGGGTTTTGTACAGTTCATAGTTCCGGTACTCGATCCCTCTATTAATAAAAGCTAAAACACTGTCTGTATTCTGAACAACACTGTGGGCCAGGGTGGCAACATTCAAGGATCTGTGTCCCTGGACACCGAGACGACTCTGCTCATCTACACTACCAAGAATCTTACATTGCATTCCGGTTACTCCGACCAAAGTGAATCACCTCACACTTGTCTGCAGTAAGCTCCATTTGCCACCTCTCAGCCGAGCTCTGCTATTACCTATGCCTCTGTGTAACCTACAACATCCTGCGCCACTATCCACAACTCCACCGACCTTAGTCTCCTCTGCAAATTTATTAATCCACCCTTCTACGTCCTATTTATTAAAATGATGAACAGCAGTGGACCCAACACCGCCCCTTGCGGGACACCACTCGTAACTGGACTCCAGGATGAATATTTCCATCAACCACCACCCTCTCTCTTCTTTCAGCAAGCCAATTTCTGATACAAAACTGCTATATCTCCCACAATCCCATTCATCCGCATTTTGTACAACAGCCTACTGTGGGGAAACTTATCGAACGCCTTGCTCAAATCCATATACACCACATCAACCGGTTTACTCTCATCTTCTTGTTTGGTAACCTTCTCAAAAAACTCAATACGTTTTGTGAGGCAGGACCTACCCTTCACAAAGCCGTGCAGACTATCCCCAATCAAATTATTCTTTTCCAGATGATTATAAATCCTATCTGTTCTAAGCTTTCCAACACTTTACCAAAAACTGAATAAGGCTCACTGGTCTATAATTAACAGGGTTGTCTCGACACCTCTTCTTGAATAGGGGTGCCACATTTGCTATCGTCCAGTCTTCTGGCACTATTCCTGTAGAGAATGACGATTTAAAGATCAATGCCAAATTCTCGAGAATATCCTCCCTGGCTTCCCAGAGGATCCAAGAATAAATCCCATCCGGCGCATGGGGACTTATCTATTTTCAAACTCTACAGGATTTCTAATAAATCTTCCTTATGAACCTCAATCCCACCTAGTCTGGTAGCTTGGAGTAAGGCAAATTTTGAAAGTGTCAGGCACTTTCATATGTAACCGACATATTTTGAAAATTACATCGTCATTCACAGAATGCATGAGATGAATTGTTTCCCCTGTCAGACAGATGTACAGGACGTCAAAAATCACTTTAGTCTTGTGTTATGAAGGTGGATGCGTAGTGTTCCTTTAAGAGAGTTGAAAAGCTATCAAGGACTGAAACAACCACAAAAAGTCCGGCAGAAGGTAGCATTGTAACATTTCTTCGAAATGGCTTGAGGAGCTGGATTATGATGAGACAAACACAAATTCAGTTTCGTCCAATCAGTTTAAATTATACCCCAACACACCAAACTTCAATCACGTATCAATTGAGTATTCTGATAATATTAAAACATAAGTAATGATCTGGTACTTGGGGTTTAAACAACATATATTTTGAACAGGTGGTCAGCGTGACAAAGATAATTGCCAAAAGACCATGAAATGTCGGCTGCGAGTAAGGGGTCTCTGAGAGGTATCTGTCTGGAAACGGATTTCGCACCAAAAAACATGGAAAAGGACTGGGATTAACAATATGCAGATTAAAATCGACTGATGTCACTCGGCAAATCTGACTGGTTATTAAACTTGATTATTTTTCAGCAAGTCATAATCAGAATTTTATAATAATCAGACTCGTATTGTTGACGGGGAGTTAAAAGATAAGTTTAAGATGCAGAACTTATAAAATGCCCGTTAGTTAATACTACCTAATGAAATAAAACAACTAACCTTGTTCAGTTTTGCTTTAAATAGTGACTTTGAGGATAATTCGTTGCCTCTCGATTTTGAACATAATACAGGACGGGATGAATCATTCCCATGTAGCTTGTGTAAGTTAGCAGAGGGGTTTACGCCGTGTCGTATCAGTTTTGGGCTAATTTGAAGATTTTGGCTCTTGGATTCATGCTCTGAACAAGTTTTGATAGATTCAGTCTGACATTTGGACAGATTTGAATAGATTTGGCTTTGAAAAAAAGCCCAGTAGATTTAAACACTTCCAGGTTAATGTCCTAGATCTTAAAATAAAACATCGGCGAGACGATTTGTTTAATTTCGGTGACTTGTGTTTGATTAAATTAAAAGTGCGAGAAGTAGCCCTTAAAATTGCTGAATATCATCTGAGATTGAAATATGATTCACAGATTTGCTGGGAAGGTTTAGAAGGAAAGAACAAAACAAAGTTTTAGAATAAGCAACTAAGTTAGATTTGGGTTTAACCAAGGAGAAAAGAAAGGCAGGAAGTGTAAGGGAGTTATTCAAAACTTGTTTGTCAGAGAGGTAAAAGAATTGCAATGCAACTGAGGGAAATTAAGTTAGAAGATAAACAAAGGAAGAGAGAAAGAAATGGGAAGATAGAGAGTCGATAGAGAGTTTGAGAAAGAGAAAGAGAGAGGGAAAGAGAGTGATAGATGGTGCTTGCCTGAGCAAAGAGATAGAGGGAAGGAAGAGATAAAGAGAAAGTAGAAAGCGAGAGAAAAAGAGAGTGAGAGAAAGAGAGAGAGAGAGAGAGAGAGTTTGAACATGAGAGTTTGCTCCTTAGTCAGAAAGGCAAATTAACAGGGAGGACTTAAAACAGAACGCAGTAATGTATACAATTATGTCGAATCTCTGCCAAATTTTTGATACGAAGCATGCTGAATTTCTTATTTATTTCATTGAACTAATGGCGAGGGAGGTCGAGTGCTTCAAGAATATGTGGGTAATGCTATTACCGACTATACCGGTAGGCAGAGCTTGTGAGATATTTGCGTGCATCAGATGAGAGGTCAAGTGATTATAAAGAGGTCAAACAGGCGATTTGAAGTGCTTATGAATTGGTACCAGAAGTGCACAGAGAGAGTTTGAGAAACATAAAGACGGAACCAGGTTGAGTTCGAAACAATTAAACATCGCCATTTTTATGGAACAACGCGTGCCTTGAAGATAAATTGGACATGTGAGGCGACAGGAAAGACTATTCTGACGGTGGAGTTTGAACATTCACTCCAGAGATGGTAAGGATTCACCTGGGGGAACAGAACTTTTAGGAAGTGATTAATACATGTTGGTGTATAAGACGAGATTCCAGGCAGAATCTTGTCGTGTGCGGGATAGAAGGTGGTACAGGAGGAGATCCTCCACTATGAAGCCAAGAGGAGCGAACACTGGTCAGAGTTTACCACAGGTTAAAGAAAAGGTCCATGAGAGGGCGAACGACATGAAAGGCCTCACTTGATTCCACTGTGGTAAATTCGGACACAAAAAGCCACAGAGCTGGTCGTTAAAGAGACGCACTGTGGGAAAAGATGCAGCAAGAAAAAGTACGACAGTGTCATTAATGAAGGTCATAAAGTAAACTCCAATAAAAGCCGAGGGGCAGCAGGACGTTGGACAGACCAGACAGTGCCTGGGAATTGAGTTAGTACCTGATCTCGAAAGAATTTGCCTGTGTGTGTAAAGTTTATACTGAACGAACTTGCAGAAAAGGACAAGATGTTATAATTCTGAGAGATATGTGATCTAACTGGTTGCTGATCGTAAGGGATGAGTGAATTTTCTGATTGTTCATTTCACTCATATTGTAGTGGTGCCTTAACTTTCATTTGAGTGGTAGGTTGATAAAAGCTGATTTATCGTGTTTGTGCATATGTTTATAGATATGTTCAGGAATGAATTCATACACCGGATGAACGTGTCAGTATTTGGAGGCGTTCCTGGAGTGGAGCGGATCTGGGAGTGGGGGAGGGTGGTGGTAGTGGGGGCATGGAATGGTTCGTTGTTTCTGATTTGGTTACCTGAGAGTGTGGTAAAATTTGGGCTACATGCACAGAAGTTTAGCGTTCCCTACATAAGATTTGGTTGGGCTGACAACCGCAGACTGAGGAATTTACAGTGTGACTGACTGACACAGTCTTAGTTCCAGGAATTCAGTTCGCTGTTGGTAATGAATTAATAAATGTCAAGGTGTGAGTGACTCCCTTTTTGTGAAGAAGCCCAAGGGAAACCCAGAATATGAAGAGTTAAAGCAGAAATATGCTTATATTTTCTCAGACTGTGTACAAACCAGATCCCACTATCAGAAGTCACAGCGCGAGCAAAAACTAAGGCGATAGACGAACGATTTGACGCAGTGGTGTGGGACAAACCTGAACAGGTCGCGGGTCAGACAGAGGTTTTCAGGACCTAAAAGAGTAAAAACCTTGTAATAGGAAAGCAAGATGATAAAAGATGTACATTGGACACATATTCCGAAAAGGAGGCCGAATACATTCCTGAGGGTAATTATCGAAAAGATATATTTTTGAAACAGAAACAGAGACCATGGCAGGAGAAATGGGCTGAAATGCACCAGATTGGGTTGCCGGTAACTTGGATAGGGGGTGTTATGTGTAGCACTCGACCTAACTGTAGGAGGTCACATAGTGGGATGAAAGAATTAGACTCAGGCACAAAAACATATTCATAGGGCTGGAATGCACAAGGATGTGGTTATCTTTTGCTTTACCTGCAATACACGCCAAAATGGTTAGCAAGCCAGAGGTTTTATGAGTCCAGCACATTTGTTCAAATTTCAGCATTTGAAGGACATTTCATGCAGCTTATTTTGATTGTGTAGGTCCACAACCGGGAAGTAAAAATGGGAAACAGTACTTGCGATCCATATTGATTAGGTCTTCCACATTTCCAGAGGCAAATCCATTATGGAATTTCAAGACAAAAAGGTTGGTCATGAAGTTAGTAGCTTTCTTGTCACCGTATGGGCTATGCAGCGAGAGTCAGTCGGATGAAGGAGCACATTTTACTGCTAGGCTGTTTAAGTAGGCATAGCTCACATATACAGCACTTTAAATCATGTGCGTGTCATCCTGAGTGATGTTTAGAAATGTGTTATCAGACGTTGAAGACCATGTTAAGAGCATACTATCAGGATTACCCGAATAATTGGGATAATGGTATCCCATCCGTATTATTTGCCATTGCAGATGCGCCAAACGAATCGACTCACTTTGCAACCTTCGAGTTAACATTCGGACTTGAAGTGAGAGGACCTTACTAATTAATTAAATATAAATAGGCAGTAGCAAATTCAGAGATTATGTCTCGGAGTTGAGGGAATGATAAAATCGAGTATGTAAGTTAGCTAAGCAGTACCGATGGAGGGCACAACCCACCATGAAACAGGTCGCAGATGTAAAATCTGAGAATCAAACGTTTACCCAAGGGGATGACGTTTTACTGCTATTACCAGTGTTAACAGATGCCTTCAAACCAAGGTTTTTTGGTCGCTGTAATAATGAGAAAAATAAATGAGACATGTGAACTATCTAGTTAAGATGCCAGATTAAAAAAAAACAGTGTTGGGTATGTCACAATACGTGTTGAAACCGTATTATATGTGAGAGAAAGAACTGGAGAAACACGTTTTAGTTACTGTCCCGCAGACTGAGGAAACAAATTCAGAAAGTGTGGGTTTTGATGGGACTCAAATTAAGTTGAAAAAAAGCCCTTGACGAGTGGGATCGATTAGTAAACTATCTGTCACAGAAGCAAAGAACGCACAAGAACGTTTTGTTACTTCAGTGTGAGGGCAGATGTCGGAATCAAATGGGAAACACTAATGCTTTTGCTCATGATGTAGACGTAGGGTTTGCTCCTCCGATAAAAGAACATGCGAATCGGATTTCCCCTTCAAAGGCAGACACGTCCTGAGTGAGGTGGAGACCATTCTCAACGGGGATTGAACCAAACCAGAGCGAGTGGTGTTTGCTGATCGTCTTACTTCCCAAACCTATCGGGACTCAACCATTTTGCGTGGATTATTAGAAGGTCAATGCTGGAACAGAATTGGATATATATCTGACACCAAGATTGGAGAACTGCATGGAAAAAGCTGTACAAGCTATTAACATCACCAAGTTAGAACTCCTGCGTGATTATTCGCAGGTACCTTCATCAGAGATGATGAAATAAATGTCGGCTATTTTAATGCCAGGTGATGCGTTTTGGAATGAAGAATGGACCCACCACATTCGAAAGACTCATGAACAGAGTTATGGCTGGTTTAAAAAAAAGTGCAATTTATCTGGATGATGTTGTAATCTTTGATGAGTCCTGCAAAAATCGTTTGGAACAGTGGGAGAGCTCTTTGAACGACGAAGAATAGCAAAATCAGTAATAAACTTCCACGAAAATGACTTGGCGAAAGGAGTGGTGACGTTCTTGAGACATAACATCGATCATGGAAGTTGGATCCCACGGAATGTAAAGACAAATGCCGTCGAGTAATTTTTTCACTCAATCTCAAACAATGACATGCCTAGTTTTTTGCGACTAAGCAGATTCTATCAGAAGATCGTCTTACTTCCCAAACCGATGGAGCAATGAAGAGGTACCATTAACAGATTTGATGAAGAAGAACAGAACAGTTCCGCGAACAGAACATTGCCAGGAGGCATTTGGTCATTCAAATGCAATATTAACCATCACGTTAGTTTCAATTACAATAAACTTTTCGAATCCTTCAAAGTTGTTATTGACATAGGAGTTTTAGCTGTATTGCTAGTGGAAGATGATGATAGCATTGAACTGCCTGTTGGTTTCTTCTCATAGAAACTCAGCACCTCGCAGAAAAAAAAAACTCCATGACCAAAGAATTATTGAGTCTGTAATGACCTTAAAACATTATAATGCGCACATCACGAACAACGTGTCAGACACAATTCTGTTCATGGATTACAAAACGCTGACATTCTTAAAATGCTTTCAAAACAGGATTATGAACATATTTCTTTTGAGTCTTATGTTACACACTTTTGATTTACAAACATAAATTTTGCGAGTTTTAGATGAGCTTTCACAGATTGAACTGACAAAATGTAGATGAGATTCGTTTCTATCCAATGTTTGTGCACGCATACACACGTAAACTCGCGCAAACACACACACACACAAGTTAAGATGAACTTAGATTAAAGTTCTATGTATGTCATACCAAAAAAAAAATGAAGCCATCTTTTCATCATGTTGATTTATTTGTAATGAAAGGGATTACCGGCTAAATGAAAGGGAGGCTGAAGAGAGAAGAAGAGAAGGTGACGCAGAGGAAGTGGAAGGTGCTGAAGAGAGACAAGGAAAGAAAAACAACTAAGTGCCTAAAGAATGTTAGGAATTGGAAATATCATCGGACGCAGACTCCAAGGGGGAATTATTGAGAAGTAGCACAGATAAAGGGGATAACGACCAACAGGGAAGGATGCTACCGCTGCTTCTAAAATAGGGGAGAAAGCCACAATACATTCCTTGGAGAACTCAGGATCTGGAAGGGCTGGAAACTGCACTGCCCAGTTTACATGAGGGAGCGGAACAGTGCATCGGGGTCTGAAGGTGAAACCACAGGGCGATTGCTGGATATAGGAATCTTGAAGGCAGTGCTGGTTAGGTTAGAATGGCTCAATAAGTTAAAGGAAATAATAGTCCGAGGCCGTTTGAAATGTGGCAGACACTCCAATGGTTGATGGGGTTGGGTTTGATCGAGCATGGCAGGCCGAAAGAGACTATAATCCACCAAACATGGGCTCTCAGGCGTTAAGAGCGGATCCACTTGGAGGACGTTGAGGGTGTGACGTCATCATTGAGCCATGAGGAATTTAGTAATCAACTAGTCCATGCAGTTGAAAGCTTTCGAAAAGACCAAGAGAAATTATCTGAGCAGAAGGAGGAGGTGCAAAGCAAGCTGGCGGAAATGCAGCTTGAAGAGCTTCATAAGAAAGAAAAAGAGAAGGCTAACAATGTGTTGTCAGTATGAACCGACACAGTAATGAACACTGGCTGAACCAAGTGCTGGTGTATAGGGGTGTTCTACCAGGTAGGTGGTCATGGGCCAGAAAGTCCCATGCCAGCAATGGAGGTTTTTCGAGAAATATTCGCTCTGGTGATGCAACCAGGACAGGGCACATTTAAAGAGCAGCCAAAACAAAACTGGGATTCCCAAGGACAGCGGCGTAGGAAAAGGGACTAAGGCTTAAGGGGGGATGCAGCAATGATGTGCTGGGGATGCCATCAACCCGGCCACATCAGGAGGAATTGCCCTTATTGGACCCTCGCTGCCCCAGAGCAGACCTAGATGGCGGGAGTCTCCAGACCACTTACCATTTAACTATATGTCCGGCAGGAACTGTTCACACGAATGAGATATGCTCTGGATGCCCTCAGAACCTGGGTGGGCAGTGGCACGATCCTATAGTAACATTGGAGGCTGATCAAAAACCAGCAGTACAAGTTAATATGGAAGGGCTGCAGACACCGGTGATGAGAGATACTGGAGCCACATTCACTTGTGTCCAGTCGCAGTATGCCTCTCCCTTTCCCATGTCAAGCGAATTTGTTAAAACTGTATGGGTCTCAGGGAAATCACGGTTAAATCGATTTACAGCTCCCCTAAGATTACAAATGGAACGTAGGGGAATGTTCTGCCATTTATAATAATATTACTGACTAAAAAGACGCCAATTAAATTGTTGGTAGGGATGATTTTCTCCAGTTAGAGGTAAGATTGGAGTGCAAACAGACGGCCTTGGTCGTAGAAAAGGCAAATACACAATTAGTGATGCAAGAGGTTAGAGATATTAATATTTCTTGGATAGGGAATATAGCAAGTGAGATTCAAGACATTTGGGGGATGTGAGAAGCAGAAGTGTTGACGATGCTGCCTAGAGCATGACTACCTGAGTCTGAGGTCCACTGTAGAGTGATAGTTGATAAGTCACAGGATGAGGTATTAGAGAGACAGTGGCAGCTGGAAGTCACCGCTCCACAACATGTGAGAAGTGAAGCAATAGTATCAGGGGAGACACAAGTGATTCTGCAAATAAAGAGATATGCGTTCCTGGAAAAATGATACAGTGTACCAGGCGCCGCACTGTTAAATAAAGAATATCAAAATAAAAATTTAGGACATATTTCCAGGCATGAAGAAACAGGTTCGGGAATGGCATATACTTACTACAGTGGTTTTGGAATCCGACAATGGCAGCTATATTAAAATCCTAGCATGCTGCAACATGACAGGGGTTCCGAAGAAAGTCAAGGTAACACCCCAGCGGAGCATGCCAGTGACAGTGCAGGAAGATAGTCAATATGCTAATGAGCAATTGGATACATTGCCAGCCACTTTGTGGTCACAGCAGGAGACAGATGTGGGAATAGTGAAATCAGCTAGCCCAGTGGAAACAGGATTGAAACTTGGAGCTACTCGGCTTAGGAGACCGTAGTATCCTTTAAAACTTGAGGCAGTAGAGGGAATAGCAGCTACAATACAAGTATTGCTGAAGGCAGGGGCACTTAAAGTAACTTGTCATCCCTGCAAATCTCCTTTGTTACCATTCGTAAAGGCCGACGGCTCATAATGGAGATGTGTACATGATTTAAGGGCAACAAATGAGGTTGTGGAGGATTGGGCAGCAGTTCTTCCTAATCTGCACATGCTGCTGACTAATATGACTCCACAGGCAGCTTGGTTCTCGGTTGTAGATTTATGTTATGCTTTCTGTAGCATTCCCCGAGCAGATCAATGCCAGTGTCTGCTGCTTTTACATATAAAGGTCAACAATACACTTAGACAAGAATGCCCCATTGTTTTAAGCGTTTACTACATGTCTTCAAGCAAGTGTGAAAATTAGAACTGGAGGGTACGTGTTTAGAAAGTTGATGATTTGCTTGTCTGTGTAGATAGTCAGAAACAGTGTGAGCAAGATACCCTTTTCCTCTTGAAAATACTGGCGGATGGAGGGCATAAAGTATCCAGGAAAAAGCTGCAGTTTTGCAAACAGCAGGTCGAGTATTTGGGTAGGCTATAATCAACAAGGTAAAAACAATGTTAAAACAATGACTGCAGATGCTGAAAACCAAATACTGGATTAGTGGTGCTGGAAGAGCACAGCAGTTCAGGCAGCATCCAACGAGCAGCGAAATCGACGTTTCGGGCAAAAGCCCTTCATCAGGAATAAAGGCAGTGAGCCTGAAGCATGGAGAGATAACCCAGAGGAGGGTGGGGGTGGGGAGAGAGTAGCATAGAGTACAATGGGTGAGTGGGGGAGGAGATGAAGGTGATAGGTCAAGGAGGAGAGGGTGGAGTGGATAGGTGGAAAAGAAGATAGGCAGGTCGGACAAGTCAAGGAGACAGTAACTGAGCTGGAAGTTTGAAACGAGGATGAGGTGGGGGAAGGGGAAATGAGGAAGCTGTTGAAGTCTACATTGATGCCCTGGGGCTGAAGTGTTCCGAGGCGGAAGATGAGGCGTTCTTCCTTCAGGCGTCTGGTGGTGAGGGAGCGGCGGTGAAGGAGGCCCAGGACCTCCATGTCCTCGGCAGAGTGGGAGGGGGAGTTGAAATGTTGGGCCACGGGGCGATTTGGTTGATTGGTGCGGGTGTCTCGGAGATGTTCCCTAAAGCGCTCTGCTAGGAGGCGCCCAGTCTCCCCAATGTAGAGGAGACCACATTGGGAGCAATGGATACAATAAATGATATTGGTGGATGTGCAGGTGAAACTTTGATGGATGTGGAAGTCTCCTTTAGGGCCTTGGATAGAGGTGAGGGAGGAGGTGTGGGCACAGGTTTTACAGTTCCTGCGGTGGCAGGGGAAAGTGCCAGAATGGGAGGGTGGGTCGTAGGGGGGTGTGGACCTGACCAGGTAGTCACGGAGGGAACGGTCTTTGTGGAAGGCGGAAAGGGGTGGGGAGGGAAATATATCCCTGGGTGGTGGGATCTTTTTGGAGGTGGCGGAAATGTCGCTGGATGATTTGGTTGATGCGAAGGTTTGTAGGGTGGAAGGTGAGCACCAGGGGCGTTCTGTCCTTGTTACGTTTGGAGGGGTGGGGTTTGAGGACCGAGGTGCGAGGTGTGGACGGGATGCGTTGGAGGGCATCTTTAACCATGTGGGAAGGGAAATTGCGGTCTCTAAAGAAGGAGGCCATCTGGTGTGTTCTATTGTGGAACTGGTACTCCTGGGAGCAGATACGGCGGAGGTGGAAAAATTGGGAATACGGGATGGCATTTTTGCAAGAGATAGGGTGGGAAGAGGTGTAATCCAGGTAGCTGTGGGAGTCAGTGGGTTTGTAAAAAATGTCAGTGTCAAGTCGGTCGTCACTAATGGAGATGGAGAGGTCCAGGAAGGGGAGCGAAGTGTCAGAGATAGTCCAGGAAAATTTAAGGTCAGGGTGGAATGTGTTGGTGAAGTTGATGAATTGCTCAACCTCCTCGCGGGAGCACGAGGTGGCGCCAATGCAGTCATCAATTTAGCGGAGGAAGAGGTGGGGAGTGGTGCCGGTGTAATTATGGAAGATCATCTGTTCTACATAGCCAACAAAGAGACAGCTGTTTGCTAAGGGAATGAAGGCAATGCACCAAGTCACATTGAAGCAAATGATAAAATTCTTAGACCAGAGACAGTAGGGAAAATGATGACATTTTGGGACATCACAGGATTTAGCACAGATTGGATTGAGAGTATGCTGAAATTGTGGCACCCGAAAGGAAAATGATGAAGGATGTCGTGCATTCATGTTGAAGGTGCGTTTTGCAGTCGAATGAAGAGGCTATGACAGCTTTCAATACCCTCAAACAAGCCTTGAGTCCACCCTCAGCATTAGCCTTGCCGAGAACAACAAACCTTTTTACCTTTATGTGTCAAACAGGTGGAGAGGATACACCGTTGCAGTACTGGTGCAGGAGACGAGTGTAGGGAGAACTGTGCAGCCGATTGCTTCCTTTTGCGCCCGCCGAGATGAAGTAGCTCACGGCCGTCCACTGTGCTATCAGTGAATTGCGGCTGTCTATTTTCCGTATGAAAAAGAATCATCACTAACAATGGGTTACCCCGTCGTCCTATATATGCATCATAAGGTGGCAGAGTTATTAGAGAACGAAAAATTTGTATTGACGCCAGCTAGAGGATTAGCATATTGGATGCTGCTGACATTTCCCGACATAACCATACAGACGTGCACAACAAGGACCAGTGCAGACTATGTCTCATTTGAGTATGAGCGAGACCCCATAACTGCATTTTTAAAACTGAAAGCTGATTCTGAGTCCGAGCCTCGGCCTGATGATGATAGGTTTCTTGCTGTAGGGATTATGATGGGAATTATGCAGAGTATTCGATTGTAAGACAGGACCAGTCCCAGTATCGGACAATGAAACTGGAATCTTGACAACAGCAGTGTTCAGCTCAGTTGGCTAAACTTAAGGCATTGATGGAGGTCTGTGAAATGATGGAGGGTAAAAAGCTGACAGCTATACTGATTTGATTTATACACCTGGTTTATGCCACCTATTTAGGGCAGTGTGGACGTAAACAGAATTGACGGAGAGTAATGGGGAACACATGCAAAACTGCCAGCAGATTTTGGAACAGAAGACTGCAATGATGAAGCCGAATGCACTAGGTATTATTAATTGCCAAGCACACAGAAAAGTCGGTGACATGGTGATAAGGGGTAATCCAGGCAGCGGGTGAGGCAGCTAAGAAAACTTGTTTTATTTTATCTGTGATTGCACCTCAGGTGCAGTTAGATTCAGAACCAAGGATAGAGGACCTCATTGAAATGCAAGGGAGGGCTCCCCTGGCTGAGCAAACCCTATGGATTCAGAGGGGTGTTAGACAGAATCAAAAAGGTTTATGGACCACAGAGGAAGGTTTATGAGAAGGACACACCCAATTTTTGACAATTCTTATTTCAGAGACGCATGGATTGGATCACTGTGCGCGCAGGGCAAGTGCTAAGGAGGATAATGCGGGATGGTTTCTGGTAACCATATGTGCAGGCTTAGGTGGACTATTTCTTGTCACAATGTGTGCACAGTATAATGTTAGGAGGGCATAGCGACACTTACATACAACATACCATTACCTGAAAGGCCATTTAACCATTTCATAATTGACGACGTGGACGCGATAAAAAAAAAGTTGAGAGGGAAAAGGTACATGTGAGTCGTGACTGATAAGTTTTGCCGACGGGTGGAATCTATCCCTTCCAAAGTTGCAGGAGGTGGGACAGTGGTGACATTTCTGACGAAGGAAGTTATCCCAAGGTTTGATATACCATCAGAAATCGGTTCAGATAATAGGCCTGCCTTCATTCAGAAAATCGTTAAGTTTGGTCTGCACTTATTGAGAATCAGATGTTTGGGTGCATGTTCAACCCCCAGTCACAGGGTATCGTGGGAAGGATGAATGGAACATTGACAACCAAATTAAACAAGATCCGAGCAACCTGCATCCTTAATTGAGTCGATGCGCTACCGCTGGCGCCAATGAGTTATCACATGCAGAAGAACTGCATGTCCAATTTAACACTGTATAAGATGCTCACAGGCAGACCTATGACAGTGCTAAAGTGGAGAGGCCCCAACGAAGTGCCTCGTTTCCAGCAGTTAAGCCTAGAACTTAAGCAATATATACAGCAGCTTACTGTGCTGCAGGAGATTTTCCACATGCAGGAAACGCAATGGGAACCAATACTTGACAACGAAGAAGAATCTATTAAGACCGGGATTGAATATACGTGCGGGGCTTCTGAAGATGCTGGAATGAACCGAGGAGAGAAGGACCTTTCTTCGTGACTAAGGCATCACCTGCAGCCATCCACGTGACAGAACAACACGCATGGTACCACCTTAACCATTGTGTTAAAGATTAGATTAGATTAGATTAGATTAGATTAGATTAGATTAGATTAGATTACTTACAGTGTAGAAACAGGCCCTTCGGCCCAACAAGTCCACACCGCCCCGCCGAAGCGTACCCACCCATACCCCTACATCTACATCTACATCGAAATCATCCCCTTACCTAACACTACAGGCAATTTAGCATGGCCAATTCACCTGACCTGCACATCTTTGGACTGTGGGAGGAAACCGGAGCACCCGGAGGAAACCCACGCAGACACGGGGGAATGTGCAAACTCCACAAAGCTTTCACTCCAGCACAAATTAACTCTGACACTGAGGAAGTTGAAATGAGGCCCAGGAACGTGGACACGGGGCGGGCACACAGGCGGCTACTACGGCCCAGCAGGGATTCAAACAGGGTACAGGTGCAGTTCTTGGGGATACTGACCATTCCAGAAACGATAGTGATGTAGATGTGGAGCATATCTCTTCTCCTGGCAGCGGGGAGAGGAAAGACAAGGGAGAAGCCCCTGATACTCCCTTCTCTGATGCCAGGCCAGCATGTGCAGACTTGGAGGTTATTAACCTGGCAGTCCAGGACTTCTAATGCCAGGGAGACAAAGATGAATCAGAAGTGTAGACCTTGCTGCCCGAACAGGGTACACAGCCGTGACAATCATTGCTTTCAATGGCAAACTAAACGGCCGTAATAATGGCTGGATAAGACTGTTTCTTGTGCACTGAGGCGACCCCCTCATACTCTGTTGTCGCCATGCCCTATAACTAGATTACCTGTACTCAATGGCATTTACAGTACTCTAGTTGACCTCTTAATCCAGATGATTCATCAAATTACATTGCCTCCTTTTGTGTCTTCTAATTCAGGCCTCCATGTTCTCCCCGCAGGATGATGGGAAGGCAGCAACTTCAATAGTGTTGCAGCTATCGTATTCCGTGGTCCACCAGCAAGACTAATTACACGTTCACTGTGGGTGCTTTCAGGCTACGGCAAGGGTTAAGTTTTCAATGTTCAAAGCAAAATGGTTCCACATCAGTGTATTATTTTAAGGGTCTTTACGGGAATACGATTCAACTCGATGCAGACACCACATTTGGGGCTATATAATGTTGTCAATTCGTCCAACTGGCATATACTTGGTGCATGTGTGGTAGGAAAATACGGTTGCGTGCGCTGCTGTCTGCTGAACGGAGTGGCAGCTGTACCTGTAATATGACGACCTCCAACACGACGTAGTCATATCATCAAACGAGCACCTTTATGTTACAGGCAGCTTTGCACCGAACTAAGCGACGGGATGTCCCTGATACAATGACTCAGATTCATAGCATAGGACAGCCAGGAGGAATTCCTAATAAGTTAAATGCTCGCAATGAATTTGCCGCAGGCACTATTGCTGGTGGACCACGGGGTCCTCTAACCACAGCACCACTGGAGTTGCTGCCTGCCCACGTAATCCTGGGAGGCTCTCATCCCAGGGATAGAGGTTAGCAAGAATAGTGAATGGATTAATTACATTTATTACAACCAGGAGAGATTTATCAATTATACTGATGATGCCCTTTTGGACTTGAAGGAAATTGGATGCTCCTGAAAAAATGACATAGCAAAACAGAAAGGCCTCAAATTACATATTGGCAGAAAAACCGGGGTGTGCGTGATGTTTGGGGATTATCGCTGTATCTTTGTACCGAACAATACAAGCCTTGGGGTATCTTTGACTAAAACGATGGAAAAACTAAAGAATCTAATACAGGAGCTAGAAGACAATGCAGGGTTTGTTCATCAGGCATTTGATTGGTTGAATAATATACTGGGGTCTTGGGGACCAAGGATTGTCAAGCTTGGTCTCACTTTAAGTTCGGTTTTACTTCTTGCAGCTTTCGTCTTTTGTTGTGTTTTACCTTTTATTCAGTATTTTTTAGTTTCTGTCACTACACGGCAACGAGTGGTCAGTTCAACAACCCCAGGATGTGCTTCGTCCTCTGACGGAACCCCATTGCTCTATTGTCATGATCTCACAACCAGCAAGGTGCAAGGAAGATGTACACATGAGGATATTGATTATACTTGTAATGAATGAGCGGGTCCTAGGTGATGAGGGATCTTGGCCATTTTTCCGGTTCTGGTTATTCGACGAGAGGTTTTGACGCAAGGGATTCCACGAACGGAGAAAGAACTCTTTACGATTCGGACTCCGAAAATTATTGTTGGGAACGACATTGCCTGTATTGTGCACCAGAATCGCTGAGCTAATTGTCTTCTTTCTCTCCGTTGAATCCAGTTGGTCTCAAAAAGGGGAATACGCAAAAATAACGAGCATAAAAACATGGGAAGAGTTAAAACATGCAGACCACTGGTGGTCTGTTGCAAAGGTTCTGTGGAATGTTACACTAATAAAAAAATTAGTGTATGTGAGGAGTAAGAGAATGATCAAAGAAAGAGTAGGGCCAATCAGGGATAGCATAGGGAAATTGTGTATAGAATCTGAGGAGGTAGTGGAAGCCCTAAATGCGATTTTTGCTTCTCTCTTTACTGAAGAAAAGAACCTTGTCGTGAATGAAACCATTGAGGAGCAGGTACGCATGCTTGAATTGATGGACATTGAGGAAGCTGATGTGCTGAAGCTTTTGACAAACATTAAGATTGACAAGTCGCCATGGCCAGATCAGATTTGTCCTCGCCTGTTTGGGAAGCGAGAAATGTGATTACTTTGCCGCTGGCGAAGATCTTTGCATGCTTGCTCTCCACCGGAGTTGTACTGGAGGACTGGAGGGATCCAAATGTAATTCCACTCTTTAAGAAAGGAAATGGGGTAATCGTCGTCAATTACAGACCAGTCAGTCTCACGTCTGCCGTCTTCGAGGTGTTCGAAACCATTCTGAGGATAAGATTTATGACCACCTGGAAAAGCATGGTTTGATTAAAGATAGTCAACAGGGCTTTGTGAGGGGCTGGTCATGCATCACAAATCTTATTGAGTTTTTTGAGGATGTGACTAGACAAGTTGAAGATGGTCGAGCGGTGGATGTGGTGTATATGGAGTTCAGCAAGGCATTTGATAAGGTTGCCATGGTAGGCACATTCAGAAGGTCAGGAGGAATGGGATACAGGGAAATCTTGCTGTCTGGAGACAGAATTGGTTGGTCGACAGAAGACAGTGAGTGGTAGTGGAAGGAACGTATTCTGCCTGGAAGTCAGTGATGAGTGGAGTTCCACAGGGCTCTGTTCTTGGGTCTCTACTCTTTGTAATTTTTATTAATGACTTAGATGAGGAGACTGAAGGATGGGTCAGCAAGTTTGCAGAAGACACAAAGGTTCGAGGTTGACAGTATAGAGGACTGTTGTAGGCTGCAGCGTGACATTGACAGGATGCAGAGATAGGCTGAGAGGTGGCAGGTGGAGTTCAACCTGGATAAATGCGAGGTGACGCATTTTGGAAGTTCAAACCTGAAAGTTGAGTGCAGGATTTAAGACAGGACTCTTGGCAGTGTAGTGGAACAGCGGGATCTTGGTGTGTAGCTACATAGATACCTTTGAATTGCCACCCAAGTGGACAGGGTTGGTGTTATGGATTGATGAAAGCATACGGTGTTTTGGTTTTAATTAACTGTGTGATTGAGTTTAAGAGCCGTGAGATCTTGTTGCAGCTCTATAAAACTTTCGTTAGACCGCACTTGGAATACTATGTCTAGTTCTGGTCGCCCTAGTATTGGAAAGATATGGATTCTTTGGAGAGTGTTCAGAAGAGGTTGACCATAATGCTGCCTGGAATGGAGGGCTTATCTTCCGAAGAGAGGTTGACTGAGCTTGTCCCTTTTTAATTGGAAAAAAGAAGGAAGAGAGGGGTCCGAATTGAGGTGAACAAGAAAATGAGAGGCATAGATAGAGCTCACAGCCAGAGTCTTTTTTCCCAGGGCAGTAATTGTTTACACGAGGGATCATAGCTTTAAGCTGTTTGGCGGAAAGTATAAAGGGGATGTCAGAGGCGGGTTCTCTACGCAGAGAGTCGTGAGAGCATGGAATGCGTTGCCAGCAGCTTTTGTGGAAGTGAGGTCATTGGGGATATTTAAGAGACTGCTGGACATGCATATTGTCACAGAAATTTTAGGATGCGTACGTTAGCTGGTGTGAGGTAATTTTGATTAGCACAGTCGGACAAGCTGATAAGCTAACAAAAGCATGATAAGAATGATACAAAGAACCACCGATTCTGATCTTCGTGGAGATTCAAGAATCTGGTTTCTAAGTGTCACGGTTTTTTCTTTGCAAATAAAAGACCTTCGCCTTGAAGTACTTTCTGCCTCTCCTGGTGATTCCCTACATTTTATCCACGACAAGTACTCGTCCTGTATTCTCTGGATGTTGATTTGCAAGTTGAGTCCGTGATTAAGAAAGCAGATGTAATGTTGTCACATATATCAAGAGGGTGTGAATTTAAAAAAAAAATGCAACGTGCTTCTGAGATATTATAAATCTCTAGTCAGGCCTCTTTTAAAATATTGTGTCCAAGTTTGGTTCCCACAGCTCAGGAAGGATATACTAGCACTTGGGCGTCTGCAGTAGAGATTCATAAGGATGATGCCTGGAATGGTGGGCCTAACATGTGATGGTTCGTTGACGATCCTGGGATTGCAATCATTAGAGTTTAGAAGGTTGCGGGAGATCTAATAGAAACGTACAAGTTAATGCATGGCTAATAAAGGGAGGACGCTGGCAAGATGTTTCCATTCGGTGCGGAGGCTAGGACACGTGGGTAGAGCCTTAAAACTAGAGGGGCTCAATTTAGTATGGAAATGAGTAGACACTTGTTCAACGAGAGAAAAGCGGGAATTCATTGCCATGGAGCGGAGCAGAGGCCGGAACGAGGGGTATCTTCAAGGCAGAGATTGAAACATTTTTGATCTCACAAGAAATGAAGGGCAACGGAGAGACTGCATATCAGTGGAATTGAAACTCCCATTAGCCATGATTAAACGGCGAGTGAAGTCGATCGGCCCAATGTCGTTGCTTTTACTCTTATGCTTTATGGTTTTATGCTCTTATTTGGGAATTTAGAATAGTGGGAATGGCTGTTAGGTCAATTGAATATTCCTCCTGCAGTATGTGGAAAGTTAGAGTCACCTCTCGTGTCCCTACTGACTTCATTTTGGGAATTGCACTTAATTCCAGCTCCTCAAGAAAAGTGGCAAGGTTCGTGATGTCTCTGATTGAGTTTTTGGGATCCTTGAGGGGGACGGGAGGGCAGCCCCAAGTCGTGGTTTACATAGACACTAACGACACAGGTAGGAAGAAAGGTGGGGATCTAAGGCAGAAATTCAGTGATCAAGGATTGAAACATTGAGCTAGAACAAACAGAGTTGCAATGTTAGTTTCATTGCCCGCGCCACGTCCTAGTGATTCGAGGAACAGAGAGATAGAGTCGAGCTGAACACGTGACTGCAGGGATGTAGCAGGAGGGAGAACTTTGGATTCTTGGATAACTGGATTTCGTTCTGGGGAAGGTGCGTCATCGACAAACAGGATGATCTTCACCTGAACCAGAGGGATACCAAAATCGTGGGGGAGTGAACTTTGCTATTGCTGTTCGCGGGGTTTTAAGCTCATGCAACATGGAGATGCTAACCTGAATTTTAATTCCAGTGGAAAAGAGGTTGAGGGTAGTGAGATTAGGGACAGGTTTCCAAGATCAGGAGAGTGCACCAATTTGAAATGTGTGTGATTCATTGCCAGGATCATCCAGAATATATTGGCTGAACATGCCCACAGGATTTCGACGTTGTGGCGACCTCAGAGACATGGATATAGGAGGAACATGAGTGTTTGTTTCAGATTCCTGGATTTAGTTATTTTAATAAGAACAGAGAAGATAGTAAAACGGGGTGATGGCGTTAATCAAGTTAGTATTATAGCAGCTGCGATAACGTTTGACGACTCGTCTACTGAGAAAGATTGGGCTGAGGTCAGAAACAGAAAAGAATAGGTCTCTCTGTTGGAAGTTTTCTACAGGCCGCCGAATTGTTTCAGTTATGAAGAGGATAGGATAACAAAGATGATGACTGATAGTTGTTTTGGGGGACTTTATCTTCCAATCTTGACTGTGAAAAATATAGTTCGGGTCGTTCAGAAGCGTCAGTTTTTGTGCAGTGTGCAGGAGGGTTTTCTGACACAGTATGTAGACAGGCCAACAAGGGGCGATGCCAGATTGGATCTGGTATTGGGGAATGAACCTAGCCAGGTGTTAGGTTTGGAGGTAGGTGGGCACTTTGGTGATAATGCCCACAATTCAGTTATATTTATAACATCAATGGGCAGGGATTGGTATATACGGCAGGGAAAGAGGGATAACTAGGGGAAAGGGAATTATGATGTGATTAGGCAAGACTTAGAATGCATAGGATCGGGAAGGAAATGTAAATGTGGATGTAAATAATTGAAATGTGAAGTTGATTCAATGAACAGCTACTGTGTGTCCTTGATAATTATATTCCTATCAGGCAGGGAGGTATTTGTCGATTTGTCGAGAGAGGGAGCCATGGTTTAATAAAGACGATGAAGCTCCTATTAAGAGGAAGAAAAACGCTAATGTGAGGAGGAGAAGTAAAAGCTCATGGTGGCGGTGGGGGGGGGGGGGGGGGGGGGGTGTAAATGGCGAGATTTATTAGTTAGCCAAATAAGATCTGAAGAGAGGGCCGAGAACAGCCAGGAGGGTTCATGAGAAGTTGTTGGCGGACAGGATCAAGGCCTTCTATAGATATATCATTAATAAAAGAATGACTTGAGTAAGATTAGTGCTAATCAAATATAGAAGTGGGAAGTTGTATGTGGCACCTCTGCACAATTGGAAACTGTTAATGACAACTTTCGTCAGTATTCACATTGGTAAACGGCAATGTTGGTAGTTATACGGAGATAAAGGTGACAAGATTAGATGGGATTGCAGTTGACAAAGATGTGGAGGAATTAGCAATTTTGGAAGATCTGAAATTAGAGAGGAATCCTGTGCCAAATGGGACTTACGTCGGACTCTCTGGGAAGCCAGGGAGGAGATTACAGAACATTTTGATTTGATCTTCATGTATCGTTGTGGACAGGAACTTAGAGGCCTGTGAGCTTTACTTTGATTGTGGGTAAGGTGCTGGAAAAGGTTTTGAGAGATAGTATTTATAATCATTTGGAAAGGAACAATTTGATTGGGGAAAGTCAATACGGTTTGGTGAAGTGTAGGTCGTGCCTCACCCACGTTATTGAGTTCCTCGAGAAGATTGCAAAACTGGTGGAGAAGGTCGAGTGGTTGATATAGTGTATATAGACTTCAGTAAGGTTTTGCTAAGGTTAGGCTATTGCATCAAATACGGAGTTTTGATATTGAAGGCGATTTAGCGATTTGGATCAGAAATTAGCGAGCTGAAAAAAGAGAGTTGCTGGTGGTTGAAGGGATATGTTCATCCTAGAGCACAGTTACCAGTGGTGTGCCGCAAGGATCTGTTTTGCGACCATTTTTTTAAATAAATGATCTCGATGTAAGCGCATAAAGAAGGGTAAGTAAATTTGTGAATGTTGCTAGGACAGTCAGCATTGTGGAAAGTGCGGAAGGCTTTTGTGGGTTCCAGACTGACATGGATAAGATGCAGAGCTGGGCTGATAAGTGGCAAATGGAGTTTAATGCCGAAAGGTGTGAGGTAGTTCACTTCAGAAGAACTAACAGTTCTGTGTTAATCATCAAATTCTAGACAGTGAAGATGAACAGGGAAATCCCGGTAACCAGGTGTATAAATCTCTGGGAGCTGCTACTCAGGTTGATAGAGATGTTCAGAAGGCATATGGTGAGTTGATATTCATTGGGAGGATGGATGGGTTTCGTAGCCACGAGGTGATGCTTCAGCTGAACAAGACACTGGTAAGACCATACCTGCAGTATTGTGCACAGTTCAGATCACCATGTGAGAGGAAGATTGTGAAAGCTTTGGAAACAGGTCAGAAGAGGTTTATTAGGATGTTGACTGGTATGGAAAGACGGTCTTACGAAGAAAGGTTGAGGGAATTGGGGATGTTTTCGTTGGAGAGAAGAATGTTGAAAGGTGACTAAATCGAAACGTATCAAAAAATCAGGGGGTTAGACAGAGTAGACAGTGAGACCGTTTTGTTTCCTCGAATTGTGAAGGCTAATACGAGGGGACAGAGCTTTAAACTGCGGGATTATGTATTTAGGATACATAACAGAAATATCTTTATGCACAGAATAAGAGGCTCGTGGAATGGCCTGCTCGCAACAACAGTACACTAGCCAGCGTTAAGGGTATTTAATGTTCATTAGGTATACATATGGGATAATAATGGAATTGTGTATGTTAGATGGACATCAGATTAATTTCAGATGTCGGTGCAACTTCGAGGGCTGAAGGGCCTGCACTGCGCTCTAAAGTTAATTGTTCTATGTTACATGAAATAAATTATAGCGGTATCCTGTTCCAGTACACCTAAGTAGGAAAAAAATATAAATTAAAACTTAGAATCACAAATTCCAAACTGGATATGTCTTCTGGAATGTTTCTCTATCTCTCCAGTCATAAACTCTTCTCTTTCAGCTGATTCATCCTTCATGGATGTTCTCTATGGGACATTATTTTCTGTTTTGGAAGCGTATCTCATTGAATTATGGTGTCAAGAATATTACCTATATGCGCCATACACCTTCATGACCGGATGGTCAATTTTTAGAGAGATTTGAGATTTCTGTCAGAACGAGATGGTCTCTTTTTTTTTACCTCAGGTGGCAGTTGGCATTCCCTCTTATTTTGAAATTCCACTTTATTTCCACAGCTAACATATTAATTTATTTAAAAGCAGATTGCTTCAGGCAGTGATAACTAACAGATTTAAATATAAAATTGTTTTGGTTTCGAGATCCTGGTTTAACTTAGTTGGCTAATATTCAAACTAGTTGCCAGCACACCAAAACAAGCTGAGGTTGCCAAGCACTCAGCCAATTGATACATAGGTTTCATTTTGGCAATGTCAGTTGCTTGTCGACACTTTTTAAAAAATCTCCAACTATTGAAAAGCTCATCACCTCTTTTTCTGACAGCGCACTCTTCCCTTCCATTCATTTTTACTAATAAATTCTGGCTTACAGCCTGCAACTTCAAACACACTCCACATAATTTCGTTACATAATTCCATTTCTTATTTCCTTAACAACGGTGCCACTTCGTAAATTAATCAGTGTTTCTTAAAACTTCCGTCTTCCTCGGAAGTTAATACACTTGCCTGATCGCCTCTTGCCTTTCTTTACAAACATATGCCCTCAAGAATTTAACACCTCCCTGAATAACTAATCAAATTTCAATTCCACCCCGTTCATTTGGTCCATCATCCTTTCTTTACGATGATTTGTAACATTTACAAGCACTGTCCAAACAATGGTAAAAGGTGGAAATTTGCCATAGTGGCGCAGTGAGCACCCTTCTGCCTCACAGCGCCAGTAACTCGGGTTCAATTCCAGACTCTGGCGACTGTCCATGGCGAGTTTGCACATTCTCCCGGTGTCTTCGTGGGTTTCCGTCCACTGCTCTGCTTTCTCCCACAGTCCATGTTAAGTGAATTGGATGAGCTAAATTGCCCGTAATGTTCAGGATGTGTATGTTTGGTGCCTTCGTCAGTGATAGGTGTAGAGTGATGGGAGTCTTTGTAGTTTGGGATTTGGAGGCTCAATGCGGACTTGTTGGGACGAACCGACTGTTTCCAGCCTGTATGGATTCTTTGAATTTACAATTAATTAACTAACTTACAGTCCGAGCACGTCTTTATATCACAAAAATTGTGATCGTCCTTCGTGACTACAGGTTGACATGTACTGAAAGATTGAATGGCGCCGTGACCCTGCGACTCCTTGCTGCCAGATGTAAAGTTAACGGAAGGAGCATAGATGATCCTGAAATTCCACAGCAGATTTTAAATAGATTCAATGCGTAAAGGCAAACGAGGTGAAGAAGTAGCTGGAACGTATTTGCACATTTACCTATATCACATTTCATGGATCCATGACAATGTGTATAGAACTAATAGAAAAGAAGTTTCTATTTGTTAATTGAACAAATTAGGAAGACCAGTTGGGGAATTGATTACAACTGAAGATAAATTTATATCTATCTTTGGAAGAATATTTTGTTCAATTAGAAAGTTATGTGAGTAACACTATGATTAGCGTCTCTGGATATTCGGAATGACAACTGATGATACACAGAACGCAAAAGTCCCGAAAAGCTATTTCTGCAACTACTTTAACGAAAAAATGGATTGAGTTACAGATGTAGAAAATGAAACCGAAGAATTTCTTTTTCAGCTGGTTCAAATAACTCTATTCGTGAACCACCAATTCTATTTGGGAATGGAAATTTCAGATGAATCAGTACAAAATGGCTGTAAACCATGCTTGCGAAGAAAACAAAGAAAGTCAGAATATGTATATTGCAAAACATTTTACACAAAGATGGGGCCGTTTGATAAGGTTCCCCAGGTAGACTAATGGAGAAAGTGAAGTCACATGGTTTTCAGGGTGTTCTAGCTGGGTGAATAAAGAACTGCTTGAGCAACAAGCGACAGAGAGTAGCAGTTGAAGGGTGTTTCTTGAAATGGAGAAAGGTCAGAAGTGATGTTCCACATGGGTCAGTGTTGGGGCCACTGTTGTTTGTAATAATGATAAATGATCTGGAAGAGGGCACTGTTGATATTATCAGCAAGTTTGCAGATGACACGAAGATTGGTAGAGTATCAAAGAACATAAGGGACTGTCAAAGAATGCAGGAGGGTACAGATAGACTGGAGATTTGGTTGGAAAAGTGGCAGATGGACTCCAATCCAGACAAATGTGAGGTGATGCATTTAGGCAAGACTAATTCCAGAGCGAATTATACAATGAACGGCAGAGCCTTGTGAAAAGTTGATGGGTAGAGAGATCTGGGAGTGCAGGTCCATTGTACCCTGAAGGTTGATGCACAGGTGTATAGAATGAGCAAGAAGGCATATAGTATGTTTGCCTTCATTGGACAGTGTATAATAGCTGGCAAGTCATCTTAAAATTTTACAGGACTTTGGTTCGGCAGCATTTGGAATGCTGTGTATTGTTCTGGTTGCCACATGACCAAAACGATGTGGACGCTTTGGAACCGGTGCAGAGAAGGTTTACAATGATGTTGCCTGGTGGAGAAGGTGTTATGACGACAGGTTGAGTGGGTTATGTTTATTCTCATTAAAAAAGAGGAGATTGATAGGGGACCTGATTGGGGTTTACAAAATCATGAAGGGTATAGACTGGGTGGATAGAGACAAGGATTTTATTCCCAGGGTGAAGAATTCCATTACAAGAGGTCACGCTTTCAAGGTGAAAGCTGGAAAGCTTAAGGGGGTTAAACGAAGCAAGTACTTCTCACAGAGGGTGTTGGGTATCTGGAACGTGTTGCCAGCACAGGTGGCAGAGGAAGGCACGGTAGAATCTGGATATATGCATGAGTAGCTGGGGAACAGATGGATACAGAAGCTGAGGAATTGACCGATTGGTTTAGACAGTACATTTGGATCGTTCCTGGGCTGTAAAGTTTCTATGTTCTTTGTATTTTATATTGTGTAGATTTGAGACGCAAGTTAGTTGCTAAATCAGAACAGGAAACGTCAACAGAGAATTTTTTTGCACCAATTGCTGATAGTGTTACTTTTACCCGTGTCAGAAAATAAGACAATCAAAATCAGGTATAACTGTCCCCTCAATATTCAAGCCGTATCTTGTAAATTAAGGCTAACAGTTATGTTTGATAGTCTGGTGGATGGGATTTATTTGGCCGAAAAGACATTCGTCTGCGAGGAAATTGGATCTCTCAGCATTCCTTACGTGTTTACTATAGCATTGTCGTTGTTGAAATGTATTTGCATTGAACAGTACAAATATTTCCCAATTTCTCAGATATGCAATTTTTAAAATTAATTCCTGGGAAATGGAGTGTAGTAATTGTTTTTGGAGGATTTTTTTTTCATTGACTCGCATAGACAGTTATTTTGAATCTCCTCTGTCATATTTTAGACATCCAATTTCCGTGCACGATCACAGCATATACTTCAAATTACCTTGTTGAACTATAACAAGTTGTCGTATTGTGTGAAGAGATAACAAAATATATTTTACTTTTCACAATATGCAACACATCGGTTTGGAATTTAAAAAAAAACTAAAAGAATATCATTCGAGTAGCAACACATGAAATATACAGTTCAATGAAGAGAACAAACTCTTCAAATGGTTATTTTGGGAACTAATCTGTCGATTTAACAAGTTGCAGGATGGTCCGGTATATCTTTCTGCAATTCATGCACTGGAAGTTCCTTGCGAAGGGACTTGTAGAACTAATAGAGCACGGGAGCTGCAGCAGTTCAAAATGGCAGCTCATTGCCACCATCGCAAGGACAACTTGGTCCAGGTAATAAATTTTGGCCAGCCAGTGACGACCACAAGTGAATTTCTTTTTCACAAAACTTACAATGACATTGTCAGCATTGATCAGTTTTCACATCTTTGTTTGTTATCAGCTTAGAAAATTTGGAAGCAGTTTGACACTGATTCGTTGCAAGCTGGACATTCGCCTTCAGCATTTTTAATGAATGGTAGCCGGAAATGCAGGAAGCAGTAGACTGCAGGAAAAAAATACATCAGGGCAGCGTTCCTGCAAGCATGCGATTTTTCAGATTCCTTCTCCATGGCTTTTTCTCTCTGCAGTAGAAGAGTCCTGCATGACTTTAAGTTGGTTGTGATCATGGCTACTTCATAAATATCAGATGGACAGCCACTGGGCAGAACTGCCAGTGAAATCAATTCATTTCCACTATTTTACTGCAGTGAATTGTCATTTTCTATCATTTAAATATCAAACATCGCAGGCAGATAATTTGACAGCTTCTTCCAAACATTAAGGGGTAAAGTAAGCGCGACGTTACGCAATAAGGAGTGAAGGAATGTAAATTGATCGTGGTTTAGGATGCCAGGTAAGTATGGCGGTCGTTTGATAAAGTGTAACGAGGGAGAGGATAGGGTACAAACCAGTAGAATGTAGGTTGATTATTCATCCCAGGGCAGGAGGCTCGGTTGCATACATTTTAACGTTCCGTATGGTCAGTCCCCGAGGACGTCAGGGTGCAGGGTTACAATGTGGCCAGGTATGTGATCGACTCTATAAAGAATATCACAATGCTATGGAGAATCAGAGTTGCTGAAGTAAGGGAGAGAGCTTGTGGCTGTTACATGGGTCCAGGTCCTCATGTGTACAAAATTGTTGATGCAGGTGGCATACTTTTTTTGATCACAAAAAGATTCAGTGAGCTAGGGCAGGGAAGAGTGCCGACTCAGTACTGGAACAGAGTCAGGAGCCCCGTTTTATTGATGGGTGTGTCAGGTTTGTTTGCGCTGAGTTGTGAAAGCACGAGGTAACGCCGATTCAATCATTGATGTAGCAGCAGACAAGGTTGGAAATTATGCCATTGTTGCTGTGGAAGGTGGACTGTTTCGCTTCTGCGATAAAGACGCAGGCTTCGCTTAGACCCATGCGTGTGTCCATGGCTACCCCTTTTGCTTGGAGGAAGTGGGAAGTTTGTAATGAGAAACTGTTATGGGTGAGAACCAGTTCAGCCATGCAGATCAGTGGAAGGTTACTGGTTAGGACGGAGTGAAAGGAAGAAACGGAGGGCTTGCAGACCTTCGTCGTGGTGGATAGATGTGTGCAGTGGAGGGATGTCCATGGTGAAGATAGGATGGGGCCACGGAAAGGAAAGTATTGGAAGAGCTGAAAGGCGTGCATGGTGTCCCAAATATCGGTGAGGAGATCCTGGACTAAGGTGAACAAGATTGCATCAAGGTCGGCAGAGATGGATTCAGTGGGACAGGAGCAGGCCGAGACAATGAGTCAGCCGGGGCAGTCAAGTTCGTGAATCATCATCGGAGGTAGAATCAGGCAGTGTGTAGTTCTTGGACTATGATGCTGGCGGCTTTGGATTGAAGATCCCTGGAAGTGTTGAGCATAGTTTGGGAGACGATGGTTTGGTGATGGGAGTTGAGATCATGGTCGAGTGGGCAAAAGAAGGAGCTGTCAGCAAGTTGGCACCTGACTTCAGTGGTGTCGAAGTCAATGCGCCTAGCTGGCACTGCACCCCGCCCCCACTGTCAGTTGGTTTGCTAGCGAGCTTGGGGTTGGAGTGGTTGTCGTGGAGTGCTGCTCGTTGCGAGGGCGGGACATTGGAGTTGGTGAGGGGGTGAAACAGCCGAGATGGTCTACTTCATGGCAGCAGTTAGAAATGAAGAGCTCAAGGAAGGGTAACAGGCCAGCACAGGGTGTTCAGGTAGGTTGGTGCTTTTGGAGATGACAGAGGGCATCTGCGGAGTGTGGGCAAGAGTTTGGATTGAAAATGTGGGCCGGAAGGGAGAAGCAGTAAAATAAATGTTCAAACTTGTAACAACGTGTGTGGAACTCATTAATCTGGGAGAATAGATTGATGAAGGTGAGGCCATTGCTCAGGACTGAACGTTCATCCGCAGTAAGGGGGAGGTCTGGGGAAATAGGGAAAATGGAGCAGGGCAGGGAGACAGGACCTGGGGTCGGGCTGAAGCTGGGACTGGGGGCAGAGACTGCCACGGGAACTGGCCCCGGCAGGTGTTGGTGTGACCTCACAAACGTCAATGACTCTGACCATGGAGGCGGAAATGGGGCCGATTGCAGGACATGCGGGACGAAGTGACATAACGAGTGATGACAACGATGTCGTCAGCTGAGCTCTGGTGAGTGACATGACTGATGCCAGAATTGATGTCATGCTTTAGCCGTCGGTGTTCTGGTGAGTGAAATATCTTGGGGTGGAAGTGACTGCGGTGGCGGCATTTGCGATGGCAGAAGTGACATACAGGTTAGGTATCTCATCGATGCTGGCGATCACGGCAGCAGTAGATCCTGCGACGGTCGCGGAGGGGGTCATCTTCCCAGGGATAATGAAGTTTGTTGTCTGGATGGCGATCGTGACGGAGGCGCAGTTGGCAGTAGCTGCGATCTTTGGTTCAGTGGGTGTGAAAGAGGCTCATAATTCTCCACGGCGTCGTGCCTGAAGTGGCTGAGTCGCTAATTACATCTGAACGGTTCAACAGCCCAAGAGAAGGTTCTGGAATGGTCGAGCAAATCCGAGGTTTGAGTAAAGTACATGAACGCTTGTTTAACGTGCTTTCTTTTATGGCGGATATGGTAATGAAAAAAACATTTATTTAGCGTGTGAATAATTCTGAGAATGTAAAACAACAGAGGTCCTTTGCATGTCTGTAATACTGTGGCCCTGAGGGGAGACAGTAATGACAGTAAGGAGGGGAATTGGCAGCACATACTTGCGAGTGTAGAATGGAGGATGCAAAAGGAAAACCATTTCTGAATGTTTCAGATTTGTCATATGTACTTGTTGTCCTTTTGAGCTCCAAATCGTACTTTTCCAGAGTACATGCGTGATCAGTCGACTCTGTCGGCAAGGACTGGGGAAGGAGATGTGGCTATAGTAGCGAGTCTGCTTGAAAACATGCCTGAAGAACTTCAAGGTAGAGAGAGACTCACTGGGATCCTTGTGGAGAGGGAGGAGAACTTCTATAAGGTAGGCATCATTGGAAGGGGCTTCGCAGGAGTTTTAAAATCAACTGGGAGAAAGTAAGGACTCCATATGCTGGAGAACACGGTGGAGGATTGTTGCTACAAAGGATCCAATGGAGGTTTTAGTCGTCGTGTGTTAGATTAGTTAGGGGCGTGTTTAATATATGCAGAGATGTTTAATAATGTTCTTAAGTATCTACCTTTTTCTGATTAACAATTTATTTCATTTCAATAGACCTCGTGGAATTTTTCGTACACATTCAATCGAAGAATAATCACATGGGAAATATTCAATTTCATGTGCAATTTCTTCAGAGTTTGCATACAGTTGGAATTCCAAAGATGCACTGTTACACCAGTGTAAGCAGAATTCAGACTTGTGTTTCAGAGACGGTTGTCTGGGTTCGGGAATTCCAGACCACAGGTTGGGATACATTCCTGCAATCATTGTGTGCCCTTGATTTCCACCCCTGTATATTTCTTGTCCCGTTCACTGCTAATAAATTTAAAACTAATTATTGAAATGTATTGTGCTTTTAATAATCACCCAATTTTCAATTGTACTTTGCCATATTTCAACATAATTAACCATATATTGGGAACCGTTTGATTGTTCAATGAATTACTATGAATTGCCTGCAATCAGTGACAAATAAAATGCCCAGTAAGAACATTCCGCAACGCTCCACACTCCACCTCTGGCTTCTAATTTGCCATGAGTTATGGTGATAGATACGTGATTTTTGGACATTACCTATTGAACAACGCACATAAATTTTTAAAAAATGTTTCGCATAGACATAAAAATAGGACACAAATATGTACTAATTGGATGTTTATGGAGTTGGAAATTAGAGATCCTTCATTAGCCAAAGGTTTTTGTTATTTCATGACAGATTAAAGGTCAGACTGCGAGTGGAAAGCATAACTTTTACGGCAATGTGCATCAAGCATGCTGTCAGGAACATGGTTGAAACTTGAAATTAATTTATTTGAAGTTATGGCTCTACGTTGTGTTTAGAATACGCTATTGCTCTGCATTGTTAAATTCAGGGCACTAAAGGTCTCAAAGCAATTAATTACACATGTTGCAATATGAGCCATTTCTGAGACCTATAAGAAACACGGGACACAGAAATTACGAGAGAATTAATCTTTTGTCTTACATTTTTAATTTTTACTGAACTGTCTCAAACGTCTGAGTGGATATTTTAACCCATGTTTTAATTCGTCCCTGAATTTGCTCTGTGTTCCTCCATAAATAAATGGATTAATGCAGGAACTCAAAAATTGAAGCATATAACCGTTTTCTTCCAAAAGGAATGTTGTGTCACTGAAATTATCCCCTGAGAAATAAGTAACATCGACAACCCGAACATAGACAATAGTTATAAAATATAACAGATATAACAAGATGAAACTTCCAGAGATAGCAAAAAGTAAAACAATTGACTTTCTCCTCTTCTGCACCTCTGGGTCATTCTCAGTTCCTCCATTTATTTGGAACTGGAGTCTCCTGCGAGCTCTGTTGGCTAACAGAATGTGCTTGACGGTCAGGGCATTGAGTAACAATATTAGAATGAAAGGGAGACAAGGAGTAAAAATAACAAGAACCCAGTCGAATGTGGCCCATGCAGCTGACGTATAAAATATTAACTTAATGGCGCAAAACCAGGGTACATTGTCAATGGTGTATAAAGGTTCATATATAAAATACAAAAACGTATTCCTCAGACAGCTAAGAATATAAATTATTCCTATGACGCGCTGAGCCGTCTTCATGGTGCAGTATTTTGCTTTCAGCTTCTGACAAGAAATGGCAACAAATCGATCAAAGGTAAAAGCAACTGTTAACCAGGCAGAGCAGTCGATGACTGCATAGATAAATGCAATACGGACTCTGCATAATGGTGTTAGAGATAAGAAACTAAATGGCCAGAAAATCCCAGAAATCCGATTTATTACGACAGCGGTGATAATGAGTAACAGATCTGCCACTGCCATGGACACCAGATAGGAGGTAATACATTTGGAGAGTCCGCATCTTCCTCTAACCAGGATCACAATAACAGCAATGTTTGCTGGAGAACAGATAGGAAGAGAGAAGAGGAAATGTTGTAATAACACATATCTGTATGCATTAAGGTGAAAGAGGAAGTGATAACAGTGAAATAATGAAACATGGAGACATGGAAATTGGGACAGCAATTGGTGATTCAATCCTTCAAGCCAGTTCTATCATCCAATCAGAACATATTTCCATTTTCACTGCATAACTTTGATCTATTTTTCGTTTGGTACTCTTATCTATTTCGTCTTCTACGTAGAAGGGAGAATATAAAATATTACAGCACAGTACAGGCACTTCGGCTTTTGATGTTGTGCTGAATGTTATGCTACGCTGAGATCAAACTAACTATCATGCGCTTAATTTTTCTATCAGCTTTGTGTAGATTTAAGATTCGATTAAATTGCTCTCATGTATCTGACTCTCATAGCAATTATGGCAGTGCATTCCACGCACCCACAACTCTCTTTATCAAGAATTTACCTCAGACATTTCTCCTACACCTTCCTTCAATAATCTTAAGATCGTGCCCCTTCGGGATAGACAATTCTGCCGTGGGAAGAAGTTTGTGACTATTCACTTTATCTATGTCACTCATCATGCTGTACACCTTTATCATATCGTCGCTCACCCTTCTTTGCTCCAGTGAGAAAAGGTCTAGCTCCCTCAGCATTTCTCCTTAATTCATCCCATCCAGTCCATTGGGAATCCTGATGAATTACGTCTGTAGCCTCTCGAAAATTTCGACATCCTTCCTACATTGCGGCGACCAGAACTTAACACAATATTCTAAACGAGGTCTAACTAGGGCTTTATCGAACTGCAGCATAATCTCACGGCTCTTAAATTCAAGCCCCCTGTTAACGAAACCCAAAATACCATACGCCTTCTTTACAATTTGATTGGCAACTTTGAGAGATCTATGGGTATGGAACCCAAGATCGCTCTGTCTCTCAACTCTGCTAAGAAACATGTGTTTTAACTCTGTATTCTGCATTCAAATTTGGAAGTCTAAAATTAATCACTTTACAATTTTTCAAGCTTAAATGCATCTACCAGTTCTCAGACGTTCTCTGCTTCCTGTCACTTCTTGCCCCAGTGCAACCAAGAATAGCCCTCCAAACTATCCACAACCGCACCATCGACAAACATACACAAACAGACTTACACTTCCTCATCCAAGTCATTTATAAAAGTCATAAAGAGCAGAGGTCCGAGAACAGATACCGACAGAACACCACTTATCAACGAACTTCAGGGTGAATACTTTCCATTTACTATCACTCTCTGTCGTCTATAATTCTGTATCCAGACCGGGAGACTTTCCTGTGTCCCATTCTTCCTAAAGTTCTGGATTAGTGTATCATGGGGAACCTTATCAAATCTTTTGCTAAAATACATGTGCACAACATCCACTGCTCCACCCTGTTCAATGTGTTGGCCTCTTCCATTCTCTTGCCAGAGAATGTCAACAGTCAGCTTAACACGTTCTGAATGAAGAAATTATCCTCATCTGTTTCCTGTACAGTTGATCTTGTATCCCGAGACTGGGACATCTGGTTCTGTAACGCCTGAACTTGAAATACAGCATTCCTGTTTTTATACTCTCTCGGCCTTGTTAACTAGTATAGTTTACTATGACTTTCCTCTCGTTCTTCTCTACTCTAGTGAACATAGTTTGCACCTCACCCTACTCACCCCCACTCCAGAACAAACAATCAAAGAACTGCGTATGCTGGAAAAATTGAGACTGCTGAAGCATCTCAACTGCTTTCGCTGTAACTGTGCTTAGAAAACAGATTTTATTTTTCGTGTAGCGGGACCTTCAACAGATCAAAAATCGCACATTTTAGTGGATGGTTAACCATTCTGAACCGGTCCATTTTCTCGTCAAATATCAGTCCTTCCATCACAAAAATGAGCCTGGTAAAGCTTTGCTGCTGTGCAGACATGACCATATCACCGTTGTTAAGGTTAGAAAACCAAAACGGTCAACAATGGACCAGGTCTTGTCTCAGTAAGGCTCTGTTTATCGAAAGAAGAAACCTTGGACCCTGAAATTGAAAGGGGTGTTAATACTTTAAAACATCTATCATTCCACTAAATTTGTATCAGGTTTACTGCTTTCAGATGAATACTTGTGTTTGTACAGTCTGAACATTTATATTTCTCAAAATAATTTGATTGGAAAATAACATAAACTAATTAAGCATTATTATGCAGGAGCTTCAATGGTGTTTGATTCCAGAGGCATTGATTTAGTCAAAGCGATAAATCCAAAGTAGTTTGAGAGTTACCTTGCCCATCTGGCACAAGGAAGATTGAGATCATTGAAGAATTATATAGATAAACGTTTCCTTCCAAATAGCATCGCCTCTCAGTACTGCCCGCTGCTTAGGAATGAAAACTAATTGTGGGCAGAAAGTGGATAATTAGTGGTGAATATTACACCTCAAATGCGAGTGACATCACAAATGTCGATGTTACTTGACAAATGTTGAAGAAACTAAGATACATGTATTAGCAGATGGCAGGTGAAGAAGGTAAAAAAAGACAGATGCAAATAATGAGAATTATTAAATTGTTTTCATCAAATAATGTGAAGGAGGAGAAACTGGGAATTCAATGTCTCATAATCTTACAGTAGAAAGGTTACATTCTTGGTCACAAATAAATTACTGCTTTTATGTGAAAGCCATTCGATGCATATTATCCATTCAATCAATTAATTTAGTAAATCATCTAATCGCTGAAGCATCTAATTAATTAACCGTTTTCAGAAATTAATCCATCAGTGTAACTATTCAAATGAGAATAGGTCTGAAATAGGCTGTGGTAGCAGAGGTAAATTCGCCAACGGAAAACGACAGCAAAATTCAAACCTGTCGGACAATCAAACACTGCATACACAGAAAATGCTAATTTCCACAATTGTCAAATTTCTACACCGTTTTAGAATGTGAGAAGAGCAGAGGCCGCAGAGGAGAAGAGCACAATAAAGGCCCTTCGGCCCTCGATGTTTTGCCAGCTTCTTTTACTACTCCAAGACCGGGCTAAGCTACATAACCTACATTGTACTCTCTTCCACATATCAATCCAAGAGTCTCTTAAATGTCCCTAATGTTTCTGAAACTACTCCCACTCCAGCAGTGCATTCCATGCACCCACCACTCTCTGTGCAAAGAACCTGACTCTGACATCTCCAATCAACCTTTCTACAATTGCCTTAAAATTATGCCCGCTCACGCTAGACATTCCCACCATGGGAAAATAAAATCTCTGACTATCCACTCTAGCTGTGCCTCTCAACATCTTGCACACTTCTATCAACTCACGTCTCGTCCTTTTTCCTTCCAAACAGGAAATCCCTCGCTCCCTCAACCATTCTTCACAAGACATACACTCCAATCCAGGCAACATCTTCGTATATTTCCTCTGTCCCCTCTCAAAAGGTTCAGAATCTTTCCTCTAACGAGGCGACCAGAACTGGACACAATATCCCGAGTGGCGTCAAACCAGGGTTGTTTTGAGCAGCAGTGTAACCTCACAGCTCTTAAATATAATCCCTCTGCAAATGAAAGCCAACACACCACGTACCTTTTTGACAACAGTCTCAACTTCAGTGGAAAATATGGACCCAAGGATCCCTTTGTTCCTCCACACTACCAAGCATTCTCAGACTGACAGTGACAAAAACACTGTACACTTCGGTTTACACCATGAACATTTTCGAGGCAGAATTAATTTCAATAACACTATATAACATGCACTGGGGGGGGGGGGGGGGTTTGAGTGGCATTATCACTGAAGTATTAGCACAGCGGTTGAGGTATCAATCTTGAGATTCAGGTTCAAATCCAATCAAAGCAGATAGTGGAATGTAATTTCAGCAAATATCTGGAATCACGGATCGAGTGATAAGCATGAATCAATTGTTAATGTCGGCTACCCCAGCTGGTCTATTTCCATCTTTTAAAGAAGAAAGCTGCCATTCTTACCAGACCAAGTGTTTGGAGTCTGCATGTGACTCCAAATCCAAGCAACGTGTTTCACTGTTCACTGTCCTCTGGACAATTAAGGACTGGCCGATGCAGCATTGTCCTTATCAGGTGTTTTTTTTTTACAAATTAACAGTGACACAGTCAGGAACACGAAGGGATATCATGCAGATTCCGAAAATCCAGCATAAACAGTTACGAGACCAAATAATCCCATCGTAAGCGGGAACCTTTTCCATGAATTTGGAGGTTAGAAATTCTACAGAGCACAAAGTTCATTTGAGAAATTGGAACATTGATACAGATCATCATGATTCAATTTAATATCAAAAAGTGTGTTTACCTGGAACACCAATAGCTGCAATGATTGGATAGTAAATTGCGAAGAGCAAACCCTTTGGTGTTCCGTGCATTTCGTTTAGATAGTCTGCATCCGTTTTCCGTTGCTCTGAATGATTGTAAGATTTGTACTGTATGTCGGGCTCCAGGGAGATAATTAGCTTTTTTCATCTTGCTTGATTCAGTAATTATCCTAATGAGTGAAAGAAGCGCACTGCAATTGCTATGGCCTGTTTTCACAGAGGTGAAGGTACATCAAGGCGTCATATTCAGTTGTCAGATGAGAGATAAAGAAAACAAGAAAGTATGGAATAATGCATATTTCACATAATGAAAACAAAAACAGCTGCAGATGAGGAATTGCTCGTTTTCACCTGCTCAGTGATCTTTTTCATTGTTTCCACGAAGATATGAACCGTCTAAGGCTTTTTTTATGCTTCAAAAGGCAAACACAAACTATCTACCTCCTCAGATTAATATTCAATCTATGTAGAGATGATTCATATGGAACATGTGTTCAAACTACGTGATACCATGGTCATTACTTTCAGAGGCAGTAGTTTAAACTTATAATGCAAAGATCTAGCTATGAACCTTTATGACCGTTATGAAGACGTGCATTTCTGACCACGTATATATCGTGTGAATTTTTCCTGTTCAGCATACTTACAATGATAGCAAAATGTTTTATTTCAATTGTACAGTTTCAGATCAGTACGTTTGTATTATCAGTATGAATATTACCTCCAGCAATTCTGAATATATTCCTGGACAATTTAATTTCAACCTGCTAATAGTTAGTACAGACATGCAGTTAAGACAAATTTTATCTCTTGGGGTTTTTCTGATTCCTTGATCATCATCTTCTCATTTTGTCATTGTCTTGCCATGTATCTGTTTACTCAACTCACAGTCATAGATTAGATTACTTACAGTGTGGAAACAGGCTCTTTGGCCCAACAAGTCCACACCGATAGAGTTTGAGTAATTTACTTTGTGTGTGTGTGAAAGTCAAATCAATGCCTTTCTTCCATTACCCAATTGCACGTGGCTGAACTCATGAGCACAACGAAAACAATTCTGCTTTGACTTAACGGCTGATTTTGAAATGAGTTGCTGAGTTGAAAACATCATGACTATACTTATTTATGACTTTGTATGAGTTAAACGACCTTTATTGTCTCGTTCCAATGACCATCTCGGATATATATATATTGTTGTTTTGGATTGGATCGGCTCTCTGTAAACAGAAGCATCAGACAAGTGCTGACCCAGATAAAGTAATTAGAAATCTTCACAGCAGCCTTCCACCAAGTGCTGCATTAATTTTATAAGCTTCTCAATTTATATTATTCGACTATTGATGTTATAAGTTTTCATTATATGTTTTCCGCAGATCACTATTTCACCTGAATTTATCACAGACATGAACACCCTTTTTCCATGATTTCTTCCACCTTGTACATCATTGCCCACTTTCATCTTCCGTCCATTTCCATTTGAAGCTTACCTGCTTTCTCAACACTATCTGTCTCTCCACTCATCTTTGTTTTATCTGTAATCACAGTAACAATGCGCTGAGTTCCGTCATCCAGATCATGAATGTATATCATGAATAATTATAATCCGAACATGGATCCCCACAGAACTCCAAGAGTAACTGGCTTCAATTCTGAAAAAAAAAGGTTTGAACTCCAGTCTCTGCCCTCAACATTTCAACCAATTCTCCATCAATCGAAGTACCTTGCGCTGAACTCGATAGATTATTAACTTATTCAGCAGTCTCCTGGGAAGGACATTGTCAAATACTGCTGGAGATCCGACGAGATCACATTCAGTCGCCATTTCTACGTAAAATGCAAGTTACCTCCTCGAAAAACATTGTCATGTTTCACTTTCCATTGACAAAGTCGTGATATGTCAGCCATATTTAACCATGCACTTTGAAATTACTTCAAATGTATACTTCAATAATACACTCTGAAATCGTGTAAATGGCCTTGGTAAGGCTACTTTCCTGTCTTTAACCTCTGGCGCTTCATAACCTGATTTATTATTTTTCGCTATTTTACAGTTGGAATGATCACATGTTATGGCTACCCATAACGAGCCAGAGCATGCTGGCGGCAGACTGCCCTGGCAAAAGCAGTCGAAACATGACTGACAGTACTCTTATAAAGTGTGGAAATACATGTGCTTTATACAGGCTGCATAAGTTCGGACATCAGTACCACTTAGGGCGAAATGGATTAGAGGTTTTGTGGAGAAAGCAGGATTAGGCTATTGAGTTGAATGGTTGGCCATTATGGGGATGAATGAAGGAGCAGGCCGAAAGGGCCAAATTACCGACTCCCGCAACTATCGTCGGTGTTTCAATGTCTCTTTATACTTCTGCAGGCTCAAAGTAATAGAATAAAGGGGGGAAATCATAAAGAATTGCATGAACAAGCCAGACTCAGAGTGTAAAAGCAGTCTCCAGATCATTTTTTGCGATACTTGAATCATAGGTATAGAAACTATCAGGCAGTGGAATGTGGATTTAATGGTTACATTTTGTGCTACACGACAATAAAAATAGAGCGTTTCTATTAAAAACGGCAATAAAGAACGGCGCATAACTTGTTAGCTGCAGAATTCGAACGTCAGTTCGAACTATAAATTTATTGGAACTGATGTCACAATTTTTATAACAATTTGTAAAAATGAAATCCTTTTGCAGATATTGTAATTAGATCATTAAACAATGCGAAGGAATTAAAAGTCATGACGTGATGGGCAACTATTCAATTTGTTGGCGCTTAACATAGTGCAGGTGGCAAATAACTGGGAAGGAATGTACTTAAATGAAGTGTCCATTGTGAAAATCCCCAAAAAGTGAAAGGAGGAAGTCTGGGAAAAATCATGGCACCATGCAATGCCGTTCTTCACCACAAGCCTGTCCGTATCTATCCGTGCAGTCATATGATTAACGCAGTTGGAAGTGTATGGAACTATATAATATTATGCTTGTTCTGTAATTTTTAGAAGTGGGCAGTAATATAGGTTTTTCTTTCTTCATTGCTAAATGACCTGGATTTTTAGAGGATCTCACCCCACTGCTATCATGATAATAAACTGTTTGATGCTCGAAGTGAATTCCAGGCACTCGGCTGATATTTTTCGGCATTCCATCCTAACACCCGCCCTGACTCAACTGGTTCTTCAAGGATCAGCAAAAATGCATCTTGAGTCTCCTCAGCATTGCCCTTCAGAACTCTGGAATATTGTGCATCTCATGTGGGTGATCGACCCGCCTAGCAAACGTCTCCAGCATCTTTTTATTTGGGATGGCCCCTGAACTCACCTGCACCGCAGCTTCTCTTGAAGTTCTCATGCATTACTGGGGTCCTCTACCATGACGGCCCACGCAAACGAGCAACTCATTTCCTATGCCATTTATTTGCTTTCGGTTATTAAATCTGCAAACTCAATTTTCAGTGGACCAATGTCTATCTGTGCTTCTCTCATTTTTACATAATTTTAAAGGAAAAGAAAGTATTTCAATATGTTATATTAATTGCTGTTTTACCCACATGTTTCATCATCACAACATTCCCGTACGCCCTTCTTGCATTGTGTTTAGTGGCCTTCTGTTGTATTACCAGATGTTTGGAGCGTGGGAAATGCTGGTCCACTGTTTAAGGAAGGGAGTAGGGATAACACTGGGAATTGCAGACGAGTCAGTCTTACGTCAGTTGTGGGCAAATTATTGGACAGGATTCTGAGAAACAGGATTTATGATTATTTGGAAAAGCATAATTTGATTAGAGGTAATCGACATGGGTTTGTGAGGGCAGGTCATACCTCACAAACCTTATTAAATTATTTGTCGGTTTGACAAAACACATTGATGAAGTTAGAGTAGTAAATTGCTGTATAATGGATTTTAACGAGGCATTTGGCAAGGTTCTCCATGGTACACTCATTCAGAAAGTAAGAGGGCGTTGAATACAGTGAAATCTGGTTGTCTGCCTACAGAAATGGCTGGCTCATAGAAGACAAAGTTTGGTGTGGATGGGAAATATTCAGATTGGAGATCGGTGGCTAGTGGTGTTCTGCAGGGATCCGTTCTGCAACCTCTGCTCATTGTAATTTTATAGATTACTGAATTGAGGAAGTGGAAGCGTGGTTTAGTCACTTTGGCGAAAACATGAAGGTTGGTGGAGTTGTGGTAAGTGTGGAGAGGGGTTGAAGATGGCAACGGGACAAGGCAGGATGCAGAGATGTGCTGATAATTGACAGTTGAAGATCAACTTGGATAGTGACTCACTTTTAAAGGTTACATTTCAATGCAGTTTGCAAGGCTAAAGGCAGGATCCTTGGCAGCGTAGAGGAACAGGGAAACCTTGGGATCCATGTTCATAGATATGTCAAAGTTACCACAAAGTTGATAGAGTTGTTAAGAAGGCATTATGGTGTGAAAGCGTTGATTTGCAGGAGTTTGAGGTTAAGAACCATGAGGTTTTGCTGCAGGTCTACAGAGCCCTGGTTAGACCACACTTGGAAAATTGTGTTCATTGTGGTCGCCTGATTATAGGAAGGATGTGGAAGTTTTCGAGAGGTTGCAGAGGATGCTGCCTTGAGTGGAGGGCATACTCTATGAAGAAAGGTTGAGGGAGCTCGGGCTTTTCTCACTGGAACGTAGAAGGATGAGTGGTGAGTTGATAGTTTTGTACAAGATCATTAGGGGCATGGCAAGAGTAGATAACAAGGAACTTTTTCTCATGGCCGAAATATCTAAGCATAAGTGTGCATAATTTAAATTAGGAAAGTTTAGAGGAGGATTCAGACATAGCATGTTTGCAGAGAGAGTCGTGTGTGCGTGCAATGTCGTGCCAGCAGTGGTAGTCGAGTCAGATACGTTAGCGACATTTAAGTTGCTGTTCAATCGGCACATGGAAGATAGAAATGAAGGGGATCTGAAAAATGGTCAGGACAATATCGAGGGTCGAAGGGCCTATACTGTATTATACTGTTCTATGTTCTATGGTCCATTAACAACTGCAGTTGCTTGAGTATAACTTTCAGTGTAAATGGCTATATTTTATAAACTGCAATATTAAGGAAACAAATACTTCAGACACATTCTGTGCTTTGAAGGATCTCGAATAAATATTATTACTGAACACAAGTGAAAACCGGAGAGAATAATTTCTGGCCTCAAACACCGATCACAACTTCATATCATTAAAGTGTGAACGCCCTCTTTCTGAAACGTTGAAGTGATACATGGCAGCTGATTTCTTTCCAGCCTCTCCTCCCCACTGACTTGGTCTGCAATCCATTCCCTCCCCCTTCTGCCAGCACAAGCTATGCCATGCTCAGGGTCTTCGCGTAATCAAGGCAAGAGTGTGTAAATTTCCAGCAGAGAGAGAGTCTATTAAAACCGAAGGGAGAGGATGAGGGGCTGAAACGGCACTCATTGGGCTGAGGAATGACCGAGGCGTTTCGTGTGAATGAACGCGAGGTCGTCGATTTTGTAAAATAAACAAGGGGCAGGACTTATACAATTAAAACTAGGCTTTGGTCGTATGTAACAGACAGTTAAGTTGTCAGGTAGAATTCTTTGATGTTTGCGTCACATACAGAAGTGTGCTGCAGAAGACGTTTACTAAAATTAGCACACTCGCCTTCATTACTCAGACCTTTGAATACAGGAGTTGTGAAGTTGTGTTAAGATGTTACAGGCCATTGGTGAGTTCTCTACTGACGACTGTGTCAAACTCAGCTTGCCCTGTTATAGGAACGATATTATTAAACTGGAGACGATTCAAAATAGTTTTAATAGGATGTTACTGAGAATGGAGGGTTTGAGGTATAAGGAGAGGCTTTATAGGCTGGAACGTTTGCATTGGAGAGTAGAAGGTTGGGATGACGTTAAAGAGGTTTATAATATCATGAAGGGTACAGATATGCTGAATGACAGGTGTGTTTTACCGAGGGTTGGCTATTCAATATGGCACAGATATTTTACGATTAAAGGACTAAAGATTAGAACAAGACATAAGGATCATTTATTATACACAGGAACAGGCTTGTGTGATGAATGAACTTCCAGAGGAAGTGGTGGGAGCGGGTGCAGTTACAACATTTAAAAGACATTTAGCCCAGTACATGGATAAGAAATCAGGTTGGATCGTTTTGTGAGTTGCTGCCCTCACCCTGTCACTTTCTGAATGAAATCCTGATGGTTTTCGCTGTCTGCCAATGCCAGTGCAGTGACATGGGGAGTCCAGCGGAGGGTGGCGTTGCATCACTCTAAGCGGCACACTGTCAGACCTGTCCCAAACAGAGACACAAGGATATACACACTCAAATGCACTGATGCCAATCGAGATAAAGTGAGCCTGTCAGAATTCCTCTTGTTCTGTGATTCATCAAAACCTCATTAGCTCTGTCGGGCGTGTGTTAGGATTTCTGTTGCTCCGTTGACAGCATGTCATTATTTGACTCACCCTGTGGGACTATATCAGTATTTCACTTGCTCACTTTAGTGAGTGTGGCAGGAATTTAGTTGTTCCATTTGGACTTTGACACTGTGACGATCAAATGCTTATAGATGGCACGTTTCCTACAGAGCAGTGTGGTACTCCAAAAGGACAGGAACAAGTTGGTGAAGTGTTCAGAAATACAGCAGATGAGAATCAATGCAGTATGAGGTGAGGCAGTTTGGATGGAAGAACATGAAAAGACAGTTATGAAGGGGATGTCAGAACAGTGGGCGCTAGGTGGACGTCAGCACAGATTATTTAAGAGGTCAGAACAGGTGGAGGGAGTAGTAATTATCACAATTCACTTTTAATTAGCTGAGCTGTTTACAAGAGAAAGTGGAGGAGGGATCATCTGTGCTGTCTTTCTGGGACGTGGTGGAGGCACTGCGTTGTGCGACCACGCTCCTGCCCACTGAGACTGTATAGATTCCATTTGTACCGCTCAACACAAAAGCACAATCTCGTGAGGATCAAAGGTTCGTGGTAGGGGAAACGAGACTGAGAATGAATTTAAAGTGAAAGAAATGACTTTCGCTGAACATTACTCCTTACTCTCTTGGACGTACATGGATGTTCCAGAAAACCAATCGGATTTATCCCGGTCCACTCCAGCTTGTGCCCGGGTCCTCCCGATGTGGTGGAGGGACGGGAGCTGAGTGAACGGATTTCGGGCACTTCCTCACCTGGCTTGGCCCTTTCTGTCCTGTTACAGGCTTTTCTCCATTAATGGGAGGACGTGAGGGAGGGAGGTAGGTGGGAGCCCGTGTCCCTGTCATTAGTGCTAATGTAGCTGGAGGGGAACTGGTAAGATGTCCAGAGTGAGTCAGCCTTCAGTTTGGTATCCATTCAGTGTTTTTTGTGTGGTGTGTACGCGGAGGGAAGAGATAAGGAAAGAGAGGAAAGATGCAGCATGCATCGGTGACTGTGGTGAAGCATAAGACTTGTTGGTGGGTAGCTGTTACAACAGTTATACAGTGAGTGTGCAGGAGAAAAGAGAAAATAATTACCCTTACCTTGGCAGAGCAGGCAGGGTATTGCTGATTGTCCAATATTAGTGCACATTTCTTCAGGCTACAAATACTGCAATGAGCTGGGTGTTGAACACAAACCTTGCTTGGTGGATGTAGTGGTGTAGCCCGCTAACGAAAGAGAACGGTCCTCCTCTGTACTAACCCATCCACCAATACCTCTACGCCTCGTCGTTAAATCGTGGTGTAATTTCCCCTTAACTTCGATCCTGTGGGTAATCCATGCAGGGCATCTCCGAACCAGTGCCAAGCATCACAGAATATCCAGGAGCATTCGTGTGATGGTGAGTATCTGCATCCATACTGGGCAGGAGAATCGGTCTAGCATTTAATAAAAGGGACTCCATGGGGTAGGGTAATGTGATAATGAGTTGAGTTGGAGAAGATAGCACCAGGAAACCACCTCAGACTGGTGCAGACAATGCCTCTGTCGCACTCAATGAAAATCCCACTGAGAAAGGTTATTGTTTGATTCAGCCCAATGAGTCGAAGATGAAGGAGCAGCTCTCTGAAAGCTCATACTTCCAATTAAATCTGTTGGACTATAACCTGGTGTTGTATAAGTTTTAAAATTGTACACCTCAGTCCAACACCGGCATTTCCAAGTCATGACTCTGCTGACCTTACTCCTTGTTCCAAAGATGCCGAACAAATGCTCATCCAAAATTCTCCATCACCTGAACTCACACCAAAATCCCATGCACCCACCATTCCTGGAGACACTGGCTCATGTTGCAGAATGCGATCAAATTGCCTCCATTTCAGCATTCTGAAACCGGTGAACACTTCCTTCCATGACATTGTTTCTTCTTGTCCCCCTCCTTTTGTACTTCTCAAATCCCTCCTATTTGCTGATATTTAAGTTTACTTCCCCACCATCTCTCCCTATCGGTGGTTTTCACACCCACAGCGCCCCCTGCCATGGCACAATGGGCATGTTGAGCTTTAAATGGACTGGAACTATAATCCTGTCATTTTCATCTTAAGGCATCAATATAACACAATGTTAGAACATAATACATTACAGGGCAGTACAGGCCCTTTGGCCCTCGAATTTGCGCCACCATGTGAAACCAATCTGAACCCCGTTTAACCTACACTATTCCAGTTTCTGCCATATCTCTATCGAATGACGATTTAAATGCCCGTAAAGTTAGTGCGTCTACACCTGTTGCAGGCAGTGCATATTACGCCCCTACTGCTCTCTGAATAAAGAAAGTACCTCTGACATCTGTCCTGTTTCTGAATTTGAAGCTGTAACCCCTCGTTACTTTACTAGATAAAATGCTCTCATTGTCCACCCGATCTCACCCTCTGATTACCTTATATATCTCAACTAAGACACCACTCAAACTTCTGTCTCACGAAGCAGCCTCAAGTCCATCAGTTTTTCATCGTAAGACCTTCCCTGCATATCAGGCACTTTCCTGGTATATCACCTCAGACCCCTTAACATCCTTCCTACACTGTGGTGACCATGCTTGTACGCAATATTTCAAGTGCGGCCACACCAGAGATTTGTACAGATGCAGCATGACCTCATGGTTCTGAAACTTGATCCGTCGAATACTAAAAGTCAACCCACTGTATGTCTTCGAAACAGACCTTTCAACCTTAGTGGCAACTTTTAAGCATCTAAGGACATGAAGACCGAGATCTCTCTGCTCATCTACACTACCAACAATCTTACCATTCGCTCAGTACCATGAGTTCCTGATACTCCTACCAAACTGAATCACCTCACACTTTTCTGCATTAAACTCTATTGGTCACCTCTCATCCCAAGGCACCTCTCTGCAGCTTATTTACGCCCCTCTGTAATGTACGTCATCATTTGACACTCTCCACGACTGTACCAACCTTAGTGTCAACCGCAAACCTACTGAACCCTTCCTTTGGCGCACTCATCCAGGTCGTTTACAAAAACGACAAATAACAATAGACTCAAAACACATCCTTGTGCTACACGACTAGTAACTTAAGATTAGATTACTTACAGTGTGGAACCAGGCCCTTCGGCCCAACAAGTCCACACCGACCCGCCGAAGCGCAACCCACCTTTTCCCATTCCCCTACATTTACGCCTTTGCCTAACACTACGGGCAATTTAACTCCAAGATGTGCATTTCCCATCAACTGCCAGCTCCTGTTTCTTTTAGTGAGTCAATTTCTTATCGATATCACGAAATCTTCTTCAATCCTATGCCTCCATATTTTGTGCAGTAGCCTACCACAGGGATTCTTATCAAACACCTTTTCTGAAATCACTATACACCACATCAAGCACTTTGCCCTCGTCACCTCTTTGGTCACCTTTTGGACGAATTCAATAAGGTTTGTGAGGGACGACTTACCCTTTACAAAATCATGTTCACTATTCCTAATCAACTTATTCCTTTCAAGATGGTTATAAATCTTATCCCTTATAACCTTTTCCAATACTTTACCCACAACGGAAATACGGCTCACAAGTCTTTAAATACCAGGGTTGTTTCTAATCTCGTCTTGAACAAGGGAAAATCATTTGCTATGCTCGAGTTGTCCAGTAATATTCCTATCGACAATGACGACATTATGTTAAAAGCCAAAGGCTCAGCAATTTCTTCCCTGGATTTCCAGAGAATCCTATCATAAACCTCTTCGGGCCCAGAGGATTTAGCCATTTTCACACTTCCCAGAATATCTAACTCCGGTTCCTTGGTGAACCACAATCGCATCTAGAAAAGTAGTCTGTTTCTCAATATTCTCCTCGACATCATTTTTATCCAGTGTCAATACAGTCGAAAAGATATTAATTTCGCGTTTACCCTATCTCCTCAGACTCCACGCACAACTTCCCACTGCAATCGTGATTGGCCCTAATCTTAACTCTAGCCATTCTTTTATCTCTTACATAATGAGACAAAGCTTTCAGGTTTTATCTCATCCTATCCGCCAACAACATCTTATGTCCCATCCTCGTTCATTTTAGCTCACTGTTTAGGTCTTTCCTGGCTACCTTGTAACTTTGAATCGCCCAAACAGCGCCTTTACATCTCTTCCTAACATAAACCTTCTTCCTCCTCATGAGAAGAGATTTACCTTCCTTATTTAACCACGGCATCTGCGCTCGACAAGTTCCTTCCTATCTGACAGGTACACACTTATCAAGGCATACAATAGCTTTTCCTTGAATGGACTCCACATTTCTGCTGTGCAAATCCCTGCTGGGTTTTTTTTGGCCCATCCTATGCAACCTAAATCTTGTCTCGTTGCATCATAATTGCCTTTTGCCTAGCTGTACCTCTTGCCCTCCGGTGTATATCTATCCCTTGCCGTCACTAAAGTAAAACGGAATGGAATTGTCGTCGTGATCACCAAAGTGCTCAGCGACCTCCAAATCTAACAGTAGGCCGGGATCATTACCCAGTACCAAATCTAATGTAGCCTTGCCCCTTGTTGACCTGTCAACATACTCTATCAGAAAGCCCTCCTGCACACATTGGACCTAAACTGACCAACCTAAAATACTTTGCTGCAATCCCAGCCAATATTTGGAAAGTTTGTGTCCGCAATAACAACGATCTTGTGACTCATACCTATCGAGGATCACATTTGCTATCCTTTCTTCTATGTCTCTGGAACGATTCAGAGGCCGATCAAAAACTGTCAACAGGGTGACCACTTCTTGCCTGTTTCTAATCTCCGCCTATTCTACCTCAGTCGAAGGGTCGTCAAATATCCGGTCTGCAGTTTAATACGATCATTGACTAACAATGCGACATCCCCACCTTTTTATCATCGTCTTTGTTCTTACCTGCAACGTCTTGGAACCTGCAACAACCATTCCTGTCCGTGCTCTACCCATGTCTCTGAAATATTCACAGCATCGCAATTCCAGGTACCGACCCTTGCTGCAGGTTCACCCTCCTTATTCTGGATACTCCTGGCGTTGACATATACGCACTTCAAACAAACTTCTTGCTTGCCAGTGCTGTCTTGCGTCGCTGGAACTATATTTCGGACCTCCCTACTCTCAAGCTTCTCTATACTTAAACTACAATTTAGGTTCCCATCCCCCTGCTAAATTAGTTTAAGCCCACCCGAAGAACAATAGCAAATATCCTCCCCATGATCTTGGTACCCCTCTGGTTCAAGTGAAGCCCAGTTTAGTTGAAGACTATTTTGTTTGTAGATTATCCATCTATCCGAGAAAGCATCCCAATTATCCAGGAGTCCAAAACCTTTCCTTCTTCACGATCCACGTAGCCACGTGTTCTAGCCCTCTGTCCCGCAATGCTCCGCCTTGCTAGCACGTGGCATGGGCAACAAACCAGAGATAACTGCACTCTTTGTTCTAGCTCTAAGATTTCACTCCAGCTCACAGAATGTCTTCCTTAAGTCACCAATTCTCTTCCTACCTGTGTCGTTGGTGTCTATGTGGACAACGACTTGGGGCTGCTCCCCCTCCCCTGAAGGATCCCAAAAACAGGATCAGACATCACAAATCCTTGCAACTGGGAGGCAACACACCAGCCGTGAGTCTTTCTCGAACCTCCTGACTGTCCTTCTAACTATGGATTCCCAAATGATTCATTCTCAGCACCTCTTCCCCATTCCCTTCTGAGCAACAGGGACAGACTCTGTGCCAGAAACCTGCCCCTCATTGCTTTCCCTTGGTAAGTCGTCCACCTCAACAGTATTTAAAACAGTATGCCTTTTATTGAGGGGAACGGCAACAGTGGACACCTCTACTGTCTGCTGGTTCCTTTCCGTCACCTGACAGCAACCCATCTGCCTTATTCTTCAACCTGAGAAATGACTACCTGCCGTAGCTCTTCTCAATCACCCCGTCCGCCTGTTGAATGATCCAGCTCCAGTTCTCAAACTCGATTTTTGAAAAGCTGGAGTTGACGGACCTTCCTGCAGTCATCATGGATACAAGTGGGGATTCTTTCCTCCCACGTTCTGCAGGAGGAATATTCATCTGCCGTAACCTCCATTCTCACCATTCGAAATTCCCAAGACCCGATTGAAATCTAAAGAGATGGAAAAGAAAGTCACCTTATCAATACCACGCACAGGATCTCATATTTTGGTAAGAGGAGGAGGATGGGTGGGGAAACTACCCGAGCAAAGTTTCCAATAAAGCAACCGCCCAATTATAAAGACTCATTTTCCCAGCAGTCCCGCGTCTCCTCCTGCTCAACGTGCCATCTGCCTCGATACCAGATACGTATTTATACAGTACTCCTATGTTCCAATCGGCCTCTTTTCAAAGGTCTGCCATTAGACAATGTAATGGTGTGGTGCATACAGCTATACGTTCTGGCAGGATAACTGGCCCGGCTGTACAGATGAATTCATTGGCGCTCATAAGAACATAATAACAGATGAATTAGGAGCAGGAGTAGAGCATCTGGACTTTCAAGCCTTTACCGACATTCAGTAAGATAATGATTGATCATTTCGTGCACAGAGTTCCACTTAATCGCGTTCTCACTGTAATCATCAAAATATCTAGCTTAGCTATAAAAACATTCAGTGGACTAGCGTCAATTGGCTGAGTCGGCAATGAATTCCATAGAAGTAGAACCCGCTGGGTGAAGTAGTACCTTCTCAATGCAGCCGTGAACATGCTCCCCCTCATGTTGAGGCTATGTCCTCTTATTAATGGTTCACCTGCCAATGGAAACATCCTCTATACTACTAAATTAGCCATTTACTTCTAAATATCATTTGTTTCCAGAAGATATTCCCCTTCTTCTTAATTCCAATAAATATAATCCTTCTCTACTCAGAGTCCCCTCATAAGCCAATAACGTCAACTCCACAATCATTCTAGTAAACCTCCTCTGCATTTCCTCCAGTGCCAATACATTTTTCCTCATATAAGGCCAGGAAAACTACACACAAAACTGCAGTTGTTGTCTTACCAGCCTGTACAAGTGCAACATTATCACCTTGCTTTTAAACTCAATGCCTTTTGCAATGAACGACAAAATTCCATTTGCCTTCCTATTTATTGTATCTGCAGACCAATCTTCTCTGTTTCATGCACAAGGTCAAACAGGTCCGTCTGCATAATAGCGCGTTGCAAAGTTTTACCATTCAAGCAATGATCCATTCACTGTTACTCCAACATAATGGAATATTTCACATTTCTGAACATTGTATTCCACCTGCCCGCTCACTTAAGTATGTACTATCCTCAGCAGAGTTTCACAGTCCGCTGTACACTTTGCTTTGCCACTCATCTCAGAGTCATGTGCAAATTTTGACATACTACCTCTCGTCCCCAACTCCAAATCGTCTGTATAAATTATGATTAATTGCGCTCCCCAGACTGATCCTTGAGGCACAATATTAGTCATTGTTTGTCATCCAGAATACCACTCATGTATCCCCATACCTTGCCTCCTGTCAGTCAATCCTCTCTCCAGTCTAATACTCTTGCCATAACATAATGCCTCCTCATCTTCTGCAGCAGCCTTTTGTGCAGCAACTTGTCGAAGGCCTTTAGGTAATCTCGGTGCACCATAATCACTGGTACACCGTTGTCCACCATGGTCGTAGTTTCTTCATAGAATTCCAAAAACATCTTTAAGCATGTGCTGCACTTCATGAATCCATAGTGTGTCTGTCCAATGCGACAATTTCAATCGAGATGCCATGCTATTTCTTTCTTTCTTGGTAATAAACACAAGCATATTCCCGACTACAGAGGTTCAGTTAACGGGTCTATCATTCAAATATGCTTTTGCTGATCACTTTGAAAAATTACTTTGACAGTCCTCGACACCTCGTCATCTGTCCCACAATAGTCTTTATCTCCAGACTACTTCATCCAAATCCACCCTCCTTGTATTCTAGTCTCCTTTGTTTAAGCACAGGACACTGGTACTGGATTTTTTCTTCACACTCTCGATCTGTATCGTAAATTCAACAACATTGTCACCCCTCCTTCCAAGAAGATTCCTGACGATGAGTCCATTAATTATTCCCGTCTCATCACATAGGACCAGATTCCGGATAGCTTGCTGCCCCATCGGTTCCATTACATACTGTTCAAGACAACTATTGTGGGCACATTCAAAGATTCCCTCCGTCAAGAATAGCCTGACCGAGTTGGTTCGACTAATCACCACGTCTATTAAAATCCCCATGGCAATTGCATTACTAGTTTTACAGGCATTAGATACTGCTTTGTTTATTGCTCGCCCCCATGTCACTTTTATTTTGATGGCCGACAGACGATGTCTATCACTGGCTTTTTCTCCTAAGAATTCCAAGTTCCACTCAATTGGATTAAACCTCATTCTTCTTAGAAAGTAAATTATTACTTGTTGTCGAAAATTCACTCAATGTTCTATTTTTAAAAAGCCAGGAAACGCAGAAAGTCATTCACGAAATTAAAACTGTAATCTTGTAAAATCAAAGCTGTTGCAGCCAACAAAACGTTTTCCCTGACTATCGCCAATCTCTTCGTCCTTCCACAGTTCATACTTTTGTTGTTCCCGCCCTTATCAGATAACATTAGCTAAACCAACCATGCTGGTTTGCTTTGTCTTTTTAAACTAATCATCGTCTGCCACACTGATTTCCTCCATTACACTTAACCGATCACATTACATCAATATCGTCTTCAGCATTAATTCATTCAACAGTGATTTAAGTACTCGATTAAAATACATTACTATTAACTGCAACTGGAGCCCTGTAATATGCTCCCAGACATGCAATTCGCCACTAAGTTACCTACAAAACTGCCAGAATAATTTTCATACTCTCAGCAACGTCCTGATGTTGTCCTTGAATACCAGTTCTAGACCATCCCCGTGACTTTTTGTCTGTCCTTCCAAATAGTCTGGTTCCACTGGGTATTTAACTCCGAGTTGTGACCATTCTGTAACCATGTCTCCAAAATGTTTCCTACATCAAACTCGTTCACGATGATTTGTGCAGTTAACTCATGAACCTGTTTATGAATGCTACGAGCATTCAGGCATTGAGCTGTTATGCCAGCTTTCTGACCCTCATGATTTCCAACATCTCTAAGAGTATCTCATGACTTATTCTTCAGTTTTCCTTCTTTCATAGTCGGCCTTGAAATTAAACCCTCTTGCAAGCATGCTCACCTGCTGCGTACCTTTTTATTGACCATCGTATGTTGTGTCATTTTCCCTTTCCCTTCACTCCGACTGACGAGGTTAGATTCATCATAACCACCCAATTTATCATTTTTGCTGGAACACTGCTTCCATATCGGTTCTGGTGGAGACCGTTCCATCGTTGCAGACATCTCAGTTCCAAAACCAATGCCAATGCTGCGGCCATGGTTAGCATTTATGCCTCACAGCGCCAGAGACCCGGTTTCAATTCCCACCTCAGGTGACTGTCTATGTGGAGTTTGCACATTCTCCCCGTGTCCGCATGGGCTTCCTCCGGGTATTCAGGTTTCCTCTCACAATGCAAAACTATGCCGTTTTGGTGAATTGGCCATGCGAAATGGCACGTAATGTAAGGTGAAGGGGTAAATATAGGGGAATGGGTCTGGGTGGGTTGCGCTTCGGCGGGTCGATGTGGACTTGTTGGGCCGAAGGGCCTGTTTCCACACTGTAAGTAAGTAATCTATGTAAGCAATTTAAGTGAAAACGTAAGTAATCTAAGTAAATGGAACCCCACTTTCCCACCGTATCCCTTCGCCAGGTGTTTAGTTCCCCAATTTCCCTATCCCTAAACCAACCTGCATGCGCTCGAGCAGTAATCTAGACACAATACACCTCGGAGACCTGTTCTTCCATATTGTTCCGAGTGATTGATAATACCCAAAAAGGTCCTCCATTCTAGACTGCCCATTGTTTTAGTCTCAGCATGGACCACAACAACTGGATACTGCAGAGATACCCTGCACCCTGGCACTGGGAATGCAATGTACCATGTGGGACTCTCGATCCGACTTGCAAAGTATACTATCTATTACCCTAATTATAGAAGCCTATAACTACCCTCTTTAATCGCCTTCTGCAACACGGTGCCATCGTCAGCTGGCTCATGCTCCCCACAGCTCTTTTCTTCATCCACACAGGGACCAAGCATCTCATACCTGTTGGATAAGGTCAAAAGCTGAGGTTCCTTGATTTCAGAATTCTTGAATCGCCCGACATGCCTCATTTTCAATCACACTCTTTTGGCCCTGAGAACGAACTGAATTTGAATTACTTAATCAACCAGGTGTCACTGCCGACAGAAACAAAGCATCCAGATTACTCTCCCCTCTTGGATGTACCGACAGGTTTAAACTCAGATTCCTGACCATCAACTCTGAGCGGGGCCTCATCCAGCAACCAACACTTGCTGCAGATGTGGTCACTGCCGTTCACAAAGGGATTGGCCAATTCCCACTTCATAGAGCGACACACATCACCTGCCCAGCTTTTTCTACTTATGTCAGTATTTTATTTGAATAAATATATGAGTTAAATGATTATTAATACTTTCTGCTATGGCCTATTTCAAATACTCAAGTCGGATATAAATGATAGAAGAAAACAAATGTAAATCTTCCGCAATCACGCAATATAAAAGAAATAGAAAATCCTTACCTCATCAGCACATCAGTCTTTTTGATTGGAGCAGGAGGATGGATGGAGGTATTACACATGTCATGTCTCGGTTGTAGCCGCTGCTCAAATATAGTTCACCTAACTTCTCAGCAACCCTGATCCTCGATCTCACCAATCCCACTGCTAATGTAAAATGAAGCCCTGTTCACTGTACAGTTCCTTAACTTTCTCCGCGTTTAGCGAGCAAGACATTGGTGTGGTCTGTGTATCTCTTCATGCTGGATGAAGCGTTTTGTTAGGGTTTATAAATCAATGCACCGTTCTTGTCTGCATTGCTTCCCATGTTGGAAACATGACTAGTGGTCTGGTGAGTGGTCTTGCACAGTGTTCTATCCTGGACAGATTGCTGGGTTGTTCTGAGCCTGGTCTGCAGAGTGCTCCATGCTGGGCAGGTATCTCATCTGGGCTTATACATGTCCGGGCTGAATCTCTGAGGTGGACTGAGTATCCGTTATGATTCTTCCAGCTGCAGTCCAACCCCGTATTTCTGCAATATATTGTCCATTAAGTGCAGATCCAATTAAAACGTAGATATGTTCCCCTTTTATTATAGATCAGACAGACCTCCTCAAATACACAAAGAAGGAAGCCTCGACCAAGGCGTTTTCTTCTTTCAAGGTAAATGTGAGGTATTGTGTTGCAGATACAATTCGCTTTGTCAAAATATTTGACAATAACAAAACACAATTTATTAATACACCGTTGACAAAACACAACTAAATTTGGAATAACTTGTTTCTACTGGAAAACGTAACGGACAAATAGGCTTATTAAAGTAATTTCTCCAAATGGGGACATCAAATAGACACGCACTTGTCAAAAAGCAATTCAGGAGACAGATTTTCTCGCATGCAGTTCTCCAAACCGGGAGGAAACAACATCAAAAGGTCATTGTGAGATAAATCATAAAGAGAGTGTGCAGCAGACCGGAGATCTTTACTGCCACACAACCCTGCTGATACGGCAGCGATAACTGGTGATCTGTCAAACTAAGAATTCTGTGTGAGCCAGTGTGACCATTTCTCCACTGAAGCAGAGCACCACTCCACAGACCATAATCCCCAGAAGGAAGGGATCGTACTCACCCCGCCTACGCCACTAATGGAGCTTCTCAAAAATTTCCTATGCCCACTCAAGCCGTTAAATGAAAGTAAAATAAATGTTGAAGTGAAACATAAAGAAATAAAACAAGAAGACTCAGAAAGCTTGTTGATTAGTAGCAAGCAACCTCGGGAGCCCAGCACTTCCTAGCCTGCCAAAACACACTAGAATCATCGTAATGTGAAGAGAAAGCATTATCTCTCTCCCTCACTTTTAAATTCACGATTGGAGACGTGCCATTAAATCCTGACATCATGTTACCATGATCAGAGAGTGCAGTAACAATGTGTTTAATCTGTAGAGCTGTGAGAATATAAATTGTTAACAATTGATGGTTATGGAAACTTACTCATTATGTCTGAAACAGCCATTAATAAGGTGTGAAATTCCATACTCCCTATAGGATATTTTCTTCCCAGGAAGTTATGTGCCTGGCAGAGACCTCATGTCGATCGACAGAGAGATACAGGATCTGAATGAACTTTGAACACTTTAATGTAGAGTTCTTGTGGGACCTGCACTTAACGTTATATCATTCACCACCCGGTGAGCAGCCGGACTACATTCATTCTGAAATAGGTTGCCATTCCCCGCCAGCTTGTGACCTGCAGGGAGACCATGGGCCTGCTCTCTCAGGGTTGGAAGATGCCTTTGAAATTAGTGGAAAAGAGGTTCCATTCCCATTGCCAGAACACCATGTCAATGTATGACATCTGCCCTATGAGTAATGAAGCTACGGGGAATAACATGGAGCAATCCATCTGTGCATTTGTTATTCCAATAGCTAGCGATATTGGTGCATCACTGACATTTTCCTGGACCATGTTTGTGACTTTAGAAGCGATCACCTCTTCCTGTTTCATTGTAAATGATTCTAGGTTTTAAATTGTCTTTTTTTCCCGATCCCTTGTAAGTGAGGGATGGGAATGAGCAGACCCATTGTCTTCCACTATATATCAGACATCAGGGACTGAATGGGCAGTCCATCTCCTTGTCCTGATAGGCTGAATGGCTTTCTTGTCAACCCAGATTGAGGGACTGAATGATCTCTTTCACTTAGATTAGATTCCGTACAGTGTGGAGACAGGCTTTACGGCCCAACCAGTCCATACCAACCCTCCGAAGAATAATCCACCCAGACCCATTTCCCACTGACTAATGCACCGAGCACTGCTGGCAATTTAACATGGCCCGTTCACCTGATCTGCACATCTTTGGACTCAGGGAGGAAACTGGAGCACATCGAGGAAACACACACAGACGGGGGAGAATGTGCAAACTCCACACAGACAATCTCCTAAGCCTGGAATCGAACTCAGGACGCTATTGATGTGAGGCAGTACTGCTAAACACTGAGTCACGATGCAGCCCATTTACTGTTGAAATGTGCAGCGCTCTTACATAAATGTTACCCACATGTTAACATCACAAGCCTGAATATTCTCCAGGTCTTGTTGCACATGCTCACAGACTTCTTCAGGAGCGAGTGCTGGTGTTGGGGCGGGGAATTTTTCTGAACATGGTGTGATCGTCATTGAATATCCCCACTTCGGATCAGTCTGGACTCAATGGACTAAATGGCCTGCTTCCACATTGCAGAGATTCTTTTTGACAAGCTGGAGATATTTGGGCTGAGGAAGCTCGATGAAGGATCTCCTGCAACACTGGCCCAACGCTGAGATGATTGATATTCACTGATTATTAAAATCTTCCCTTGTGGTATTAATGACTCCAAACAGTGGAGAAGTTACAAACAATTTTCATTGAGTGCAATATTGTTCAGGCTCCTTGATGTCATCGTCAGTTAAATGCAGCCTTGATGTCGAGTCCAGTTGCTCTTACCTAAGCCCTTGCATTCACTTCTCTTGGCCGGGTGGTTGGCAGCGAGGAGGAAAATCTTTTGTTCCAGGAAGGTAGAGTTGGAATGGCCACATGGGCTGATTAATGGCAGATCGAATGTAACCCGGGTAAATGGAGAGAAATGAAGTGAATGGGCAAATACGTGGCAGATGAGGAGCAATCTGTGAAGATATACGGTTGTGCACTTTGGTGTTAATCAGTGAATGGCAGCCGAGCATTTGAAAAGGTATTGGTTGAAATATATTGATCTTTCAAGAGACTGATGCCCCTTTTGTTGTGTTCTCCTGCGCAGACCTCCAGGACAGTGAGGTCCGAAGCTAAAAGTCAATAATGGGAATGGCATTTCTCGCTGACCACCGTGCATAGACCCACCAAGTGGGCAGCTGTAACATTGAAAATGATTTGGATCTCCCTGTATACCAGTCATTGATGCCAACACTCCGCGGGCAGAAAACAGTTAGGAAGATAAATCATGTGTTGATCTTCATTTCAGAGGAATTTCAGTACAGGAGTAAAGTTGTCTTACTGCAGCTGTGCATGGTCTTGGTGAGTCTCCATCCCGGGCATCGTGTGGTATTGTGTGCAATTTTGATCTCCTTACCTCATCAAGTCCAAAACTCATATTGAGGGTGAGCACTGAAGGATGACCAGACTGAACCCCGAGATGACAGACTTGTTGTGAGACCAGAATTTGGGTCGACTGGTTCTATAATTCATGGGGTTTATGAAAGTGAGAGGACATCTCAATGAAATATATAAAACTCTGACAGTGCGAGATAGATTGGAAGCGAGGGTGATATCTCCCCTGGCTGGAATGCCTTAAACAAGGGGTCACAGTGTTACGAACGGGCAGGCCAATCTGCATTGAGTGGAGAATCAATATCTGCACCCTGAATCTGTTGAACATGGGAAATTCTCTCCCACATCAGGTTGTGGAAGCCAAGGCAATGAAGGGATCGTGAGAGAGCAGGAGTTTGCTGTGGAGGTAAAAGATCAGGCGTTATTAGCGGGAGGTCTTCTTTAACACAATAGTTGTGTTCCCGTGCAACATTGTGTTAAAGAAACTCATGAGGAAAGTGTGTCCAGCAGGGTAAGATAAAAGGTAGGGAGGAGGGACTTGGGGGAGGAGCGTTGGAAATGCAAAAGGTGGAAGGAGGTCAAGGTGAGGGCGATAGGCCGGAGTGGGGTGTGGGCGGAGAGGTCAGGAAGAAGATTGCAGGTTAGGAACGTGGTGCTCAGTTCGAGAGATTTGACTGAGACAAATCGGGTCATCGAGTGTAGCGGATGCAATAGATGATGTTTGTGGAGGTACAGGTGAATTTGTGGCGGAGATGGAAGTATCCCTTGGGGCCTTGTCGCCACAAATTCACCTGTCCCTCCACACACATCATCTATTGCATCCGCTGCACCCTATGTGGCCTCCTCTATATTGGGGAGACAGGCCGCATACTTGTGGAACATTTCAGAGAACACCTCTGGGACACCCGGACCAACCAACCCAACCACCCCGCAGCTCAACACTTCAACACCCCTCCCACTCCACCAAGGACATGCAGGTCCTTGGACTCCTCCATCGCCAGACCATAGCAACGCGACGGTTGGAGGAAGAGCGTCTCATCTTCCGCCTCGGAACCCTCGAACCACAATGGATGAACTCAGATTTCTCCAATTTCTTAATTTCCCTCCCCCCACCTTGTCTCAGTCAAATCCCTCGAAATCAGCGCCGCCTTCCTAACCTGCAATCTTCTTCCTGACCTCTCCTCCCCCACTCCAATCCGGCCTATCACCCTCACCTTGACCTCCTTCCACCTATCGCATTTCCAACGCCCCTCCCCCAAGTCCTTCCTCCCTACCTTTTATCTTAGCCTGCTGGACACACTTTCCTCATTCCTCAAGAAGGGCTTATGCCTGAAACGTCGATTTTCCTGTTCCTTGGTTGCTGCCTGACCTGCTGTGCTTTTCCAGCAACACATTTTCAGCTCTGATCTCCAAAATCTGCAGTCCTCCCTTTCTCCTCCTTTATAGAAAATCATGCAATATTGGGGCCGGTGTAAGAGCAGGTTTCTTGGCAAAATTCCAAAAAATATCAGTAAAAAGCAAAACAAAATTAATAGTTAGCCTAATACAACGGACAGCACAGTCTAAGTCAACCTCATAATTTCATAAATTATCATGAAATAGTACAGCAAATTTATATTTTTAACACAGCGTTCTCTGACTACAGCAGTTTACCTTTTATCAAGGTCTTCACAAATAAGCGCGTGAGCTGATTGAACACGTAATGCTGACGTGGTACTCCAGTTGTCCCGAAGATTCTCCTCATGGTTTGAAATAACGTTCCTTCTCAGTGTAGACTACAATTCACAGTTCAGGCTCAATTTCAAGCCTCACAGAACGGATTGCATTCCTGTTTGAACTGAACACACTGAGTGTACACTTTGCCGACCGAGGGTCCTGAGGCTGGGTTTTGCTGTTCAGCTGGCATCAGGGATGGAATCGAATAACAGTGAACGGGTGTTTGATTTATATAAATAAGAACCACAACTTACTAATTACGTTACAACCAAAACTGTTTAATAAACTCGCTTCATTAGAGAACCATCTGGAATTGAATGGGGAGAAAAATCGATGGAGAAAAGGGACTATTGCAATTCATATCCTATATTTCACGATGGTCGATCACATTAAGGGATATGGCGATTAAGGGATAAGTGCATTTTCGAGATTTTCCGCCATGATCCAGCATGGGGGAGATTTTCTGTGTTTAATGGCATACCCCGTTCTCGATATTTTTGTGCAGTCTGTGGGAAAGCTCTGTAAATGTTGTCACAAGCTCTCAGATGTTAGGAAGGAAGTCTCTGCAGGGTCGAAAGGACTGTGTTGCCCATTCCTTTTTCGATACCGAGGTTGGTGCCCGTATTCTGCCCGGACTTATTCTTCAAGACCTCGGAGCAGTTTGATAGAATTAAGTGTCTTGCTTGGCTGTTCGAGGGACCATTGAACAGTTTATCACATGGCTGTGAGTCTGGAATCACTTTTCGGCCTGACCTGGAAACCACCGGAGATTTGCTTTCTTTAAGTACGTTGGGAAACTAAATCGTTGTTTGAAATCGACATTGGCTTCAAGGGCACTATTACTGACACCACATTTAGATCTTGATATATATTCATTATTTTAACTCGCACCATCTGCAAGAGCATCAGCTTGTTCCGGATTAGTAATCCAGTAACATTTCCACAACGGCACCAACTTTTCATGGGGACCTATCAGAAACCACACTGAGTAGATTATTTCTGTGCTGCCGGACAGTTCTGTCAAAAAAGAACTTCCACCAATTTGACTATCATGATGAGTATAACGGGTCACTAATTGGTCAGATTTTAATTATTCTCTTCTTTAATGACTGGTTATAGTTGAGTAATTACCCACTTCACAGACAGATGTCAGAGTTGGAGCTGGAATGAAACAGCTTCCCCATGGACCCTGCTTGTTGGACAGCACATATTTTCAGTCCTATTGCAGGAATGCTGTCAGGGATCATTGCCTTTGTCTTAATAACTGTGTTCAGCTGTTTCTTCGTGTCATTTGCTGTGAATCAAATTGGTTGAAGACTGAAATCTGTGATTCTTCGGGTATCATGACAAGTGTGAGATGGATTAACAACTCAACATTTCTGTCTGAGGATAATGCAGATACTGCATACTTGTCTTTTACCATCATGTACAGGGCTATTCAATAATTTAGGATGGGGTTAGTTATGAATTCAACTCCTCCAGTGAGTTGTTCAATCGTCCATCATCATTTAAGACTGGATGAGGCGGGACATCAGAGATTTGAGCTGATCTGTTGGTCTTGGGATAATTTCGCCCTCTCCATTAGATGTTAATTCTGCATATTGAAATGTAACCATTCAAGTGCAGTAGCTTTAACGTTTTTTGTTCAGTTTTAGGTCCACATGTTTCTGAATCTGGCAGTTTCACCCTCACTCGTCTCTGAACGATAGATCAGCTTGATGGTAACGGTAGACTAAGGGATCATACTCGGCAAAAAAGTTACAAACTGTGGTTGAATACAATTCTGATTCAGCTATGCTCTGCAGGGCCATGTTATTTTAGGAATTCTCTATTAAAGCAAAATAAGAAAACTAGATCATTGGAAGTTTCTACATAGTATTTGTTACCTGGAAATAAATTAAGGATAATGACGGAGATGAGAGGGGTGTGAAAGAGCCATAAGCTCTTTGAGTCATATATTATGCAAATATACCATTTGTCTCAACACGTCCATGCTCACCAGGTCTCCTAAACTGAACTAGATCTATTTTTCTGCTTTGGGAACATATCCCTAGAAATCTTCCATATTCATGTACCCATCCAATTGTCTTTTAAATGTTGTAATTGTGCTTGCTGCTATCACTTCCTCTGATAGCCCGCTACGTATTCACAATATGTGAGAAACAACTACCTCTTAGATCCCTCTTAAACCTCTTCCCTCTCTCCTGAAACCTATACTCTCTGGTTTTGGACACCCCAACCTGCGGAAAAAGACCATGGCTATGCATCATATTCATGCCCCTCATGGCTTGATGTAACTCGATAAAATCTTCAAAGGGAACAACTTCTCAGCCTAGTCTTGTATCTCAAAACATCCTGTCTCTCTCCCATCATGTTAAATATTTTGTACCCTTGCCAATTCATAATATCCTTCCTATAGTAGAGTAACAAGATTTATATTCAGTACTCCAAGTGCGGCTTTGGAACATGATGTCCAAGCTCATATAATCAATGCTCTGATCAATGAACGTCGGCATTCCTCACCTGCGACTCCACTTTCAAGGAGTTTTCTAACCTACAATCCTGGGTCAGTCTATTAAACAACATTCTGCAGAGCCCTGCTTTTAACTGTGCAGACCCTGCCCTGGTTTGTCTCACAAAATGCAACACCTGACGGTTATCTGCACGAAGCTCCATCTGCCATTCCTTTGCCCGCTGACCATGTTATTCAAGATCTCACTGTCCTTTTAAGTGACCTTCTTCACAGTCCACGAGAAAACCAATTTTGGTTTCATCTTCAAAATTACTATTCATCATTCCTACCTTTTCATACAAATCACTAATAAAAATAACGGAAAATGGCAGACTGGTCTTTGTGGCATATGACGTATCATAGACAACAAATTGTGGCAACAAATCTCGACCACTACCCTCTGTCTCATACTGACAAACCACCTTTGCATCTAATTAACTAGCCCTCCCTAATCCCCTGTGATATTACCTTCTTAACCAGGCTACCATGTCGAATTTTTGCTGAGCCTAACTAAGTCCACGTAGATTGCCTTCATCTGACTTCATTACCACCTCCTGAAAATTTTCAACCAAGGTGGTGAGGCACGTTTTACCCGACACAAAGCCCCTAATCAGTCCCTGCCTTTCCCAATGCTGATCAATCCTGTCTCTTAAAATCTCCCCCAAACACTTGTCCATCCCGACATCAACCTCAAGGTGCTGCAGCAGCCTGGTTTTTCCTTGCAGTCACGTTTTTTAAAAAAAAAACATGTGATTACATTAGCTGTCTTCCAGTCATCCAGCAGCTCATCTGTGGTTGTCAAATATACAAATAAAACACTAAAAGAGCTGAGGATGCTGTAAATTAAAAACTAAGGCAGCAAATGCTGGGAAGGCTCAGCAGGTGTGGCCGCATCTGTGCAGTGAAATCACAGTTCATGTCTTGGATCCAGTGATACATCCTCATAGCACTAAGCGATGATCCAATATCTCAGCTAGGGGCCCTACAGTTTCTTTCTCAGCTTCCTGCAATGATCTGGGATACAACGGAACCCGTGTTGGGTGTTTACCAACGGTTATGCATTTTATCACCTGCAGTAATTCCTCTTTTAAATTGAGGACTCGTTTCAAAACCTCACCTTCTTTTTTGTATCCACAAGTTCCCTCGCTTCCATGACTTTCTCCGCAGTAAATACTGACGCGATTTATTCATGTAGAATCTTATCGAATGAGCAGGAATTGGCTGTAAAGCAGCGGAGTGGAAGGAGGTCGAGTCTTTGTGAGGAGTATGAACCCAGCATGGCCACACACATATGGACTGTGTTGTTGGAAGATAAACAGCCAAAGCTATCGCCTACCTCATTTCCCCCTCCTGATTTCCCTCGGGTTTTCTCCTACACTGCCTATGTTCCTAGAAGAATTTCCTTGATCCCCAGCAGCCTGTATCTGACATAAACCTCCTTGTTTTTTCTTTGCCTCAATGTCTCCTGTAATGACCTGTTCCCTACTACTGCTGGCATTCCTCTTCACACAAACAGAAACATGTTGTCCCTTAACGCTCTCGCTTTTGAAAGTCTCGCTCTTGCCTGACGTCCCTTTGCCTGTGACCAGCTTTCCCGCAAACATCTTACGAAAGTTCCTGTCTAAATCCATCACAGTTGGCCTTGCCCCACTTTATATACTGACCTTGTGGAAAAGGCTTATCGTTTTCTGGAACTATTTTGAAACTCATAAACTTTCAGTCACAGATGCCAATGTGCACAAAGTGTGACATGTCAGTCACTTGCACTACCTTATTTCCCAAGAGGAAATAAAGGCGAGGCCAGAATCAGATCAGCCGTGATCTTATTGATTGGGAAGGGAAGCATGAGTGGTCGAATGTCTGCATATATCTGTGTTTTTATGGTTGTGTGTATGTGTGTCTATCTGTGTATGAGTGTTCATACTTTTGTGTGTGTGTGTGTGTGTGTGTGTGTGTGTTTTCATGTGTATTTGTGTCAGTGCTTCAATGTATTAATGCATCTACGTCTCGGAGCATTTGGCTTCCTGTTGTTTTGGGAGTGAATCCATTGAAATGGGAATGAAAATCGTCGCACTCTGACTCTTTCTCAATCTATCTCCCGTGTATTTGAAGTGACGTAATGCCACCCACTGCGCGCTGCTCCAGGCCGCTGCAGAAGGAGCAGCTTTGTTGAGAAAAGCATCAAAGACGGAGACTCTCTCACATTTGAGTTGAATTGGCTTCATTGACACATGCACTCTAATAAATGCAGTGAAAACTATGCAATGTCCTCGCTTATGGCGTAATCTTATTTCCAAAGCACCTCGGTAAATATTCTTGAGTGATTGGTACAAAATTGAAAGAATAATAAATGTAATTCCAGCAGAAGATTAAAAATGAAAAAAATGAACAGAATCGAATTAAAGTTGCTTACATCCCAGTCTGTGTGAGCACGGAGTCTCCAGGCGACACTGGAAGCAGTCTACAGACTACACCGGACTCAGTCTCCAGACCTCACTGGGACAAGTCTCCAGACTGCGCCGGGCCCAGTTTCTAGACAGCATGGGACCCAGTCTCCAGATTTAAGCTAGCCATGTCTCCAGGCGACATTGGGCCCAGTCTGCAGGCCAAACTGCGCCCAGCTTCCAGGCCGCACACGACCCAGTCTCCAGACTGCACGAGGCCCAGTATCCAGCTGCAAAAGACCAGTCTACCAATCGCATCGAGCCCAGTATCCACGCTCTGCCCAGTCGAGTCTTCAGACTACAATGAGCCCAAGCTCCAGGCACCACAGTCTCCAGACTGCACACAGCCCAGTCTGCAGACAGCGTCGGGCTCAGTCTCCAGACCACAATGGGCACAGTCTACAGAACATGCGGGCTCAGTCTGCACACCGCGCCCGGCCCAGTCCCCAGTCAGCACCACACTCAGTCGCCAAGCCGCACCGGCCCCAGTCTTCAGACCTTACTGGGCCTTGTCTCCAGACTGCACGAAGCACAGCGTCAGATAATACACGTCCGATCTCCTGGACGGACCGGGCCCAGTCTCCTGACCGTGCCAGCCCAGTCTCCAAGCCGCACTGGCTCAGTCTCTAGACCATGCCGGGCCCCATTTCCACACCATGCCAGGCCCACTCTCCAGACTACTCTGTGCTTCAAATCTCACGACCTGCCCTCCCAACAGCGACCTTTGTCCTGACATTCAACTCCTCCATTCCTGCCGGAGTAACTTCAAAAAATTTAACGTTTGTGGAAAAAAAGGCCCTCAAGAATAAATAATTAAAAAAGGAGTCACACAATGAGTGATTGGATGAAGCAGAGGAGCGCTGCCTGGAAAGATTCTGACCCTGCCGCCATCTTTCAGACAATTCATGACTGTTTCCTTCTTCGAAGAATTTGTTTTGGTGTCTCAGACACATTTTGTCCGATTCCTTGCATTTCAGTCCCTGAGATATTAACAGAAGGAGACGAACATGCCCATTGCTGCCATTTCATTGGTTCAAGGCTTTACAAACTATTGTCGTTATAATTTGGAAGAGTGCATTAAAAAAAATTGAAAACGGGAGAAAATGAAATGAACTTTAATTCAACATCCATACAAAGTGCTTCGCTCAGAGTGGCCTGAATACAATTGTACTGCTGTTCTCTGCATAGCTCCCAGTGATGAACAAATACTCAGTCTGGGTTCATTGGTCAATGCACTACTGTGTTTTGCATAGCTCCCCGTGCAGGACTGCTATCGAGACCAGATTTAAAGATCAATGCACTGCTGTCGTCTGCATAGCTCCCAGTGATGAACAGAGATCCAGTCCGTGTTTAGAGACCAATACACGTCTGTGGTCTGCACAGTTTCCGATGCCGGACAGATATCTAGACTAGGTTCATAGATCAACGTACTGTTGTGGTCTGCACATTTTCTGCACTCAACAGATTGTTGGGTTGGACCGAGCACGGGCTGATCTGTGCTGAACAGATATCACCTCTGGGTTAATGCTCCTCTGTGGTGCATTGAGAATGTGAAATAACTAACTAATTCAGCTGTTCTGTCAATGTTTTTAAAAAAATATTCTCATTCTTTTGATTGGGCACCCCATTTTTCACGTCATTAATATCATCGAACAGAGAACGTAGATAAATAGAGCTCAGTACAGGCCCTTTGGCCCTCGATGTTACGCCGATCCAAGCCCACCTAACCGACATTAGCCCACTGTCCTCCATATGTCGATCCATTGCCCGTTTAAATGCCCATAAAGAGGGAGAGTCCACCACTGCTACTGGCAGGGCATTCCATGAACTCACGACACGCTGAGTAAAAGATCTACCCCTAACATCTGTCCGAAACCTACCACCCCTTAATTTAAAGCTATGCGCCCTCTTCATAGCTGACTCCATACGTGGAAAAAGGTGCTCATGGTCAACCCTATCTAAACCCCTAATCACCTTGTACACCTCTATCAAGTCACCGCTAAACCTTCTTTTCTCCAATGAAAACAGCCCCAAGTGCCTCAGCCTTTCCTCATACGATCTTCCTACCATACCAGACAACATCCTGGTAAACCTCCTCTGCACCCGTTCCAGTGCCTCCACATCCTTCCGATTGTATGGCGACCAAAACTGCACACAATACTCCAGATGCGGCCGCACCAGAGTCTGATAAAACTGCAACATGTCCTCAGGACTCTGGAACTCAATTCATCTGCCAATAAAAGCCAGTATGCCATATGCCTTCTTTACAGCACTATTTACCTGGGTGGCAAATTTCAGATCTCTGTGTACATGGACACCAAGATCCCTCTGCCCATCCACACTGCCAAGTATCCGACCATTAGCCCAGTACCCCATCTTCTTCTAACTCTTACCAAAGTGAATCACTGTACACTTACCTACATTAAACTCCACTTGCCACCTTTCAGCCCAGCTCTGCAGCTTATCCATATCTCGCTGTAACCTGACACATCCTTCCTCACTTTCAACAACTCCACCGACTTTCGTATCATCCGCAAACTTGCTCACCCAACCTTCTAGCCCCTCCTCCAGGTCATTTATAAAAATGACAAACAGCAATGGTCCCAAAACAGATCCTTGCAGAACACCGCTAGTAACTGCACTCCTAGATGAACCTTTACCATCAACTACTACCCTCTGTCTTCTTACAGCCATCCAATTCCAAATCCAAACCTCCAACTCACCCTCAATGCCATACCTCCGTATTTTCTGCAGTAGCCTACCAGTTAATACAGTCTCCTGCTAACAGCCACAGCGTCATCATTCAGAAGCAGTTAGACAATTCCATCATTTTCGGGTCTCCACGTAGAAAGAAACGATGCCCTCTTGGATAAAGGCCATCCACTTGATACACGATTCAAAACACCCTCCTCGTACCACTCCCCACTGCCAAGCAACAACATCAGAAACTTCCGAGTGTATTGTAAGCAACGGGACCACTGGAAGCATCAGGGAGCAGACTATCAGGGAGATGGAACAACACTTACCACGTCTGAATTGGTCAGAGTGAATTCTCCAGTACTCACCGGGCCAGTAAGTCGTGTAATCTCTCTTCGTTTATATAACAAACAGCTTTCTATTCTTCCTGAAAAATTCAAAAGGTCCACAGTTACCCAGGTTATATTACAGCTGCTGAATTGTTGTCCATTGCTTGCCCAATATAGCTCCTCTCGATAGCGTAATGTCCTGCCTATCCTAGTTAGAATACATTTGTTCAAATTATCTAAAAATTTGCTATTGTTGCCAATGTTCAAGGCCCCAGTACTAGTCACTGTGTCAGTGCAGTGGTCAATTTGTGTTAAACTGTTAAAATCTGATTTATCCCGAACTTATTCCCGTTCGCTGCTCAGTAACCAGTCTTACCTGCATACCTGTGCAGCAGCTTTGTAAGTTTGAATGCTCCCTTCCATTTCCTGTGTAACAGGCATAAGAAGTTAAAAGATCGACTTCTCTCGTTGAGTAAAAGCATCGAATGTCTGCCTCATGTGTTCCTATCCAAAACTCTTGATGGGCTGATTAGTCTGCTTCAGTGTAGGTGTCGCAATGAATGTGCTGAAACTTTTGGAACCATCAGTGAGCAGCCCTTGGATTCATGTCACACTACCGGTGACCATGCTGCACTAAACACACACAGACACAGACACACAAACACACTGACAGGCACGGACATTACTTCACACACAGTCCAACACACAGGTACTCCGGCGCATACACGCACTCGTACAGGCACACACGCTCCTTCAGACCCATACACTAATGCAGAGCTCTCTCAAACGCTGCCACATACCCACCCACACTCACATACACCGTCTCACAGACGTGTCCACCTTTACAATCATTCTCAGACACATACGCACACACTCTCACAGACACTCATAACCATCAACACCGACACCCCCAACACACGCACTCACATACATGCACACAAACACAAAAACACATGTAAGTTTGTTGCCTGAACGTTTATTTGCTTAATTACATTTTATTTTGCTCAAACATGTGCACGAATCCGTTTAAGGTTTTGGAAACCCCTTGTTTTTTTTAAAAAATAGAATCGATCTGAACATTGTGGCACAGACAATCTCACACAGTGCAACTCACACCTTCAACGCATTACCTGGGCCGACATGCCACCAATTCAAGCTCATTTGAGAATGTAACTTTTAAACAGGTTCTCCAATTTACATGTAAAAGAACTGAAAACAACATGTTCATTTTAAATGATGAGAGATTTAACGAACAATCCAGGTCTTTTTTCAAAATATAACGACAGTTACATCACACTGTAAATTCTGCTATAAATTCTGTGTCTTACGACCTTATATTCAACAACCACCTGATGAAGGAGCAGTGCTTCGAAAGTTAGTGCTTCGAAATAAACCTGTTGAGCTATAACCTGGTGTTGTGTAATTTTTGAACTTTGCACTTCACACCGGCATCTCCAAATCACTTCTGACTTTATGATTGCGGGAGGGCTATTGATGTTACAGCTGCTGATAGCCCACCATGCCTCATGGATGTCCAGTTTCCACTTGGTCGGTCATTGACAAGCATGTCCTACTTCAGAGTACGTAGTACCACATAACACAGTGGATAGTTTCATCAACATTAGGCTGAGACTTGCCCTTTGCAGGATACTGTGCTGCGTGCTCCGACAGATGCTTTGAGGGGCAGATCCATGTATGACGAGGGGTTTGGTGAGAATGTTTCCCTTGGTTAATCCATCACTTCCCAAAGTCTGGCTGCTGTGTATTTGAGGCCTCGCCCTGCTCAGTCAGTGCTGGGCCTGTGGAGACAATCTTGATGATGGATATTTTGGACCCACACCGGTACGTTCGGTGTCCTTATCAAACTCATTTGTTTTCAACAACGGAGGAACTGAGTTATCATCAATGCATGCGGCGGAGGGCAGTAGATGTCCATCAAGCCATTTCTTTGAACATTTTTGTCCTGTTACCATGAGATTTCCGGTGTTGTGGAATCAATATTCGCCAATTCCAGGGTAAGTACTTCCCTGACAGTATTGCAGGGTTTCGCCAACACGAGTCGGGCTCTCCTGGCAGCAGGACAGGATTGAGCCAGGTACAGTGATAGGGCTTCATGAAATATTACCCCTCAGGTCTGCGTCTGTGAGTATGATTGTCTCAGATAATTTCCTGACAGAGAGTGCTTTACTGGAAAAACACAGCAGGTCAGGCAGCATCCGAGCAGCAGGAGAATCTAAGTTTCGGGCAAAGGCCCTTCATCAGGAAAGTGGTCCGTGTGCCAAGGGGCTGAGAGATAAATGAAAGGGGAGTGGGGCTTGAAGGAAGCTAGCTGGGAATGGGGTAGGTCGATGATTATGGGGGATATGGTGATAGATCTCAAAGGAGTGTGGGGCTTATGTATGGGAAAGGCTTATGTATGGATAGTTCAAGAGGTTCGAGCTGCGTTGGTCGCTTGCACCTCTGATAATGTAGAAGGCGGGTAATTGTGGGCGGCACGGTGGCACAGTGGTTAGCACTGCTGCCTCACAGCGCCAGAGACCCGGGTTCAATTCCCGCCTCAGGCGACTCTCTGTGTGGAGTTTGCACATTCTCCCCGTGTCTGCGTGGGTTTCCTCCGGGTGCTCCGGTTTCCTCCCACACTCCAAAGATGTGCAGGTCAGGTGAATTGGCCATGCTAAATTGCCCGCAGTGTTAGGTAAGGGGTAGATGTAGGGGTATGGGTGGGTTGCGCTTCGGCGGGGCGGTGTGGACATGTTGGGCCGAAGGGCCTGTTTCCACACTGTAAGTAATCTAATCTAATCTAATGTAATCTAAAGGAGCGGAATGAGGAAACTGGTTGAATCCACATTGACACCACGTGGTTGGAGGGTCCAAAGACAGAATATGAGGTGTTCTTCCTCCAGGCATTGGATGGTTAGTGTGTGGCGATGTAGGATGCCCAGGACTTGCAGGATCTTGTTGGATTAGGAGGGGGATTTGAAGTGTGCAGTCACAGGGTGGTGGGGGTGGTTTGTGCGGTTGTCCCAGAGATGTTCTCTGAAACGATCAGCAAGTTGGTGTCCGATCTCCCCGAGGTAGAGAAGACCATAACGGATACAGTAGATGACATGAGTGAAAGTACAGGTCAATTTTTGTCGGACGTGGAAGTTTCCTTTGGGGCCCGGTACTATGGTGAGGGGGTGTTTTGGGCGGTGTTGGTGGGGTAGATTCGTAGTTGGCGCTGGATGATGGGATGTATATGGATGTTGGTGAGCTGGAAGGTGAGGAACAGGGAGATTGTGTCATTGTTGTGGTTGAAGGGGAGGAGTGTGAGGACGGAGGTCTGGGAAATGGGTGAAATGCGCTGAAGGGCATTGTCGACTACGTTGGAGGGGAAATTGTGGGTCTTTGAAGAAGGAAGTTATCTGACTTTTTTTTAATTGGAATTGGTCATCCTGGAAACAGATGCAGCGGTGGTGGTGGGATTGCGAATACGGGATGGCGTTTTTACAGGAGGCAGGTTGGGAGGAGGTGTAGTCTCGGTACCTGTCGGAGTTTGTGTGTTTGTATTAAATGTCCGTGTTTAGTCAGTCGCTGGAGATGGCGATGGAGCGGCCCAGGAAAGGGATGAACGTGACTAAGATGGTCCTGGTCAAATTGAAGTCGGGATGTCATGTGCTGGTGAAGTGATGAATTCTTCAAACACCTCGTGGCAGGGAGTGGATATGGGGGATAAGGTGATAGGTCTCAAAGGAGGGTGGAGCTTATGTATGGGAAAAGCTTATGTATGGATAGTTCAAGAGGTTCGAGATGAGTTGGTCGCTTGCTCCTCTGATAATGTCAAAGAAGCAGAATGAGGAAACTGGTTGTATCCACATTGACACCACGTGGCTGGAGGGTCTAAAGCCAGAATATGAGGTGTTCTTCCTCCAGGCATCGGATGCCTCGGTTTAACGAACCGTAACATAAAACAAAACTCGTCCCATCTGCATGTTGTTGACCCATATCTCTCCAAAACATTCACAATGATGTGCATATCTAAATGTATTTTAAATATTTTAACTTGACCCACATCCAACTCTTTCCCAGGTGGTCCATTCACTCACAGGCTTTGAGGAGTCAGCAACTGAATTACTCATTCCCGAATTCCTGGCCACTGACTTGCTCTTGAAGACAATGTTATTGATATGGCTAGTCCAGAGCAATTTCTGTTCGTGGTAGCGCGCAGGATGGTGAAAAATACCAGGTTGGGTAATCAGTGATAGCAATTGCATATCAAAGAAGGATGGTTTGATTCTTTACTGTAGTACTTGGCTAATATTTGTGTGACGTGAACATTAACTGCTTTTTGTCAGACATAACCGGAATGTTTTCCAAGGCTTGTGGCATTGACTATGGACTCTTTCAGGAATTGTTTCATCAGTGATCGTTCCCACGTCTGACCTAATATTGGAGAATGGGTGATTGTAGCTGGCGAAAATTATTGAGCCTGGGCTCTATCTTTCCTGAGCAATGGCTGCAGAGCTGTTCTGGAGTTTGAATTACGAAACGATCAGTTTTGTTGCTGGTGATTATTCCAACCCGGAGAGTACTTCCCCAGGATTCTGATGAAGTATAATTTTATTCGTGCTCCTGTTGTCACGCACTATTGAATGGTGCCTTGATGTTAAGTGTAATTGCACACATCGCCTCTTTGGAATTTCAGTCTTTTGATTGAAGCTGGCAATGGGGTCAGGAGCTGAGTCAGGCTGACGGGACACTAACTGAACGTCACAGAACAGGTTATTGCTGATGGAACACATTATGGCTGATACCTTCCTTCACTTTGACATGATAGACCATACACCAATGGGTCAGTGACTGTCTGCAATGCCAGTATCCTGCTTAATCTGTACAGGATATACTTCGGCAATTTATCACTTTGTTCATAGATGTCAATGTTCTTACTGAAATAGAACAGCTGGGTTAGAGATGTGCCAATGTCTGGACTTTAATAACAGTTTCAAGTGTCTCCAGCCATTTATTAAAATTGTGCAAAGTGGCTCAATTGTCAGAAATTTTGTGTCGGTGATGCTGGGGCCCAGTGAAGATCGCTAAAATGGATCATCTGCTCAGCTCTTCTGTATTACAAATACAGCAGCTTTATATTTTCCCTGATGTGCTGCGCTCCCCCATAACCGGGGATTTCATTGTTGGAGAGCAGCCTCCTCCTCCAATGGTCTCTTTCGTTGTCCACTATTTTTGTGACTAATTGGTACAAGGCCGCAGAAACCGACCTGAACATTGATTGTGGGATCACTGCGTTCTGTCCACTACTTGCTGCTTATGTTGTTTAGCATTTATCGTCCTGTTTTTTTTAACTAAGGACGAGCTTCTCCAGGTTGTTTGGGGCTGCTAAGGAGTTGTCCTTCTGCATCTTTGTTTGAACTAGGGTTTTTCCTGGCGTGAAGCTGACTGTGCAGTGGGAATATGTCGGCCCATGAGGTTGCAGTCTGAATGAGTTGTACAGAATATGATCCTGATGCTGCCGATGGCTCACTGCACTTCATGGACACCTCATCTTCGGTTGATCAATCTGTTTGTAGTCTGCCCCATTCAGAGAACAGGTAGCGACAAAACATGGTGGGGAAAGTCTACAAAATTTAAGGTGGCTCTTCCTGCCCACAAGGACTAGGGAATGACTGCTCTTACTAATGTTTTACATGGAGACGTGTCTCTGCAGCAGGCCAATTAGTGACGACGGGGTCAATGATATGTTTCACTTTTATAGATTTCCCCATAATCTGCCACAGTGCAGTCCAACAGCCACAGGATCCAGTATTCATACTGAGAACTCTATTGACTATGTCGAAAGGAGCTTCCCCTCTGTCTGGCTGTGTCCACCAGAGAGGTTGGTGATGTGGCCTCGCACATAACCCTGTTCATGAATCCTGTTGCAGACAATTTATGTCTATACCTTGATTAGCCTGTAGGAAACCTATGGCAAGTGACTTCCACATATTGTTCAATGAAGAGTTGTTATCTCCTTATGTCTTACATATTTTTAATAAACCAGACAGCATTATTTTATGTTTAAAATTATTGAAGTGAACAACATTTAAATTAGCAGTGTACAAAGCGAACTATTACACAATTCAGTGACAGCAGAAAACAACTATTTTATGTTCAGATCAGGGAACACGATCTTGCAGTATGCAAGCTGTTGAAAATGACTTTGAATAATGCTTGAATTCAGACAAGGTGTTACTTGGCATCACCACTGTCTCCACAACACTCTCCAAAATCTGCCTGCAGAGTTTCCAAGCTAGAGCTGGACAGTTATTCACAAATTCCATCACAACAGACAATTTAGTGACATATCTGAACAACAGGGAAATGTGTGGCGCAGACTGGGTGCTGGTGGAAATGCAGTTTCAACATTTGTTATAAAATCACCTGACACCATACATGATATCTGCAGCATATTTTATCTTACGTTGAACCCTTAATAAAACATATCCAGTGTATGTCACCTCTACATCAGTATCCAAGCAGAACTGCGCAGCTCCACTCCCGCCAGCATGATCCCAGCCCAACGTCCTTGTGTGACTTGAGCTGGGAATGTCTATGTAAATAATTGCAGCATTGTTCTGAATTTTAGCAACAAAATGTCTCTTCACCGATAGTAGATATTCCAATGAGCACAAAATCCACTCGATTCAGTCCACGTTTATGACTTAATATGATGAAAGCAATGCACAAATCAAAGTTGGAGTTTGGAAATTATGAGTCTGGTTACACAACCAAGAACTAATAATGATTATTAATAACAAGGGCCTCGAAATGTGCAGTTATTTTCCCATGTGCTAAGATCGAGGGCTAATGTTCACACACAATAATTTCATGGAACAATATCACTGTGTTGGCTAAATATTCTGCAGTCAGTTATAAGTACAATTACGATTGCCTCTGTTACCTCACAGTTCAGTGATGTGGTATGTGAATGCTGGTGTCTGTGTCATGCAAGGTATGTACATGATACCACTGAGTTTTTTTCAATCAGCACATCCACTCAAGTGTTCAGAACAAGCAAGATACTGACTGGACCAAACCAGCCTGTAGTCTCAAATCTCAAACCTCAGTTTCCAGCATGTTAGTACAATATTTTCTATTCTAGTTTATAACGGGAATGTGGTAGGAAATGTATTTATTGCTCATCCCGTGATGCCATTGAAAAGATAGTCTTATGCTGCCACATTGAAACGCTGTGGCCCAAGTCCTGGACGTGGACTTACAACACCATCAGGAGGGAACTTGAAACAAAGACACTGAAAGAACAGCATTTCCAATTCAGGTTGGTGGGTGGAACGAAACGTGACTATCGTGGGGGTCCCAACTATCAGCAGCCCTTGACCTTCTTGATGGTCGTGGTTTCAAAGGGGCTTTGAAAGGAGCCTTGGCAAATTTCTGCAGAGCATCGTGTAGATGGCAGACATTGTTGCTATTGACTGTTAATGGATGAGAGGTGAAGCAGCACTGACCACCTGCATCTCTGCATCTCTCCCTATCGTCTCCTCTAGATCTTGATTTGTATCTCAGTAACCCTCCCTATCACCATAATCGTCATCAGATACTACAGCAATATCAATCGTTGTTAAGTTCTTCCAGCATCTACACTCTTCTCTATTCCTCAATCCTTCTCCCAAATATGACACCCGTCACTGTCTGCCTAACCATGGCCAGCTCCTTCACTGTTCTCCAGCTGTATGTTCCTGCAGAATCGTTGCTGTTCCATAATTCTCTAACTTCGTCCAAACTCTCTGATCGCCTCCAGCTCTTTCAACCCTCCCTATGTTTCTAACCACCTCCAGACCCTTCGCCCACTCAATCTCTCTGACCTCCTCCATTCCCTTGCCCGTCTCTATCTCTCTAACCACTTCTTTCCCATACACCTCTCCCTATCTCCCTCACCATCTGGAGCCATTGCAACATTCCCTATCTCTTGAACTACCTCCAGCCCCTATACTTCTCCGTACCTCTGTAACCTTCCCAAGATACTCCAGTCCTCCATATCTGTCCAGCAACCACCAGCCCCACAACCCCATGTCTCAGTAACCTAATCCAATTCCTTCCCGCATACCTATCTGTCGAACTACCTCCAGCCTCTTCACCCCTCCCTATATCTCTCAACACCTCCAGCCCCGACACCCGATCCCCATCATTCTAACCTCCTGCCGTGACACCTTCCTTATCTCTATGACCTCCTCCAGCCCACGCCACAACATATCTCACTAACTACCGCCAGCCATCCACCTCTCAATCTCTCAACATGCCTCCATTCCCTACATCCCTCCATATCTCTCCAAACTCCTCCATGCACGACATCCCTTCCTATTTCACTCATCCTTCCCTAACTTTGTCACAACATCTCGATCCCAAATATCCTCTCCCTATCGGTCTAACCATCTCCAACTGTCACATCACTCCCTAATTCACGTACAGCCTCCACACCCCACTCTGTCTCTGTAACCACCTCGAGGCCCCTCACTCCCCCTATCTATCTAACCACTTCCAGCGACTTACACTTCATCATCTCTCTAACCAACTCCAGCGTCAACACCTCACCCGATGAATCTAACCACCTCCATCCCGTAAGCCCTCCGTTTGTGTCTCAACTCCAGTTGCTTCAAACCTCCACATATCCTGTATATGAAAAAAGAAATCTCAAACCTGTTCTAGCATGCACAGACCTCAGACCCTCTGTCACATCCTGCACCTTACTTTCATCTTCCAGTATCCTACTCGTAAATCCACGATTACCTCCTCCAGACTTCACTGCTGCTTACTTCTGTGATTTCCTCCACAATTTGCAGCCCTCCAAAAATTGTTCATGTACTCCTTTCTTGTCCCATCGCACTCTGTAAAATGCTCCAGATTCTATTCCACTTGGCACCTCCTCCAGTCCATTCAACTCTCTCGATCTCAGTAATCTACACCAGCACCTGCACCCTATATTTACCCATGTAATATTTGCCAGAATCAGAACCCCTCCCTTTCTCTGTAATATCATCTAACTCCTGCATCCCTCCCTATCTCTGTAGTCTTCTCCAGCAGGTACACCCTGTCCTTGTTCCTGCAACATTCTCCAGCACCAACACCACACTCTATCCCTGTAACATTCTTAAGCACCTATAAACTCTCCTAATCCTGTAAAATTCTCCAGCACCTACACCCTCTCCTTATCCTTATTGCATTCACCAGCCCACATTACGCCAGCACCTACACCCCTCGCTATTATTGCAACCTTCGCCAGCAGCGACACCCTTTCCTATCCCCATGCATTCTTCAGCAACTACATCCACGCCCTATCCCTATACTACTATGGGGCACATATAACCCACACAGTATAACGTTCTCGAGTAACTATACCATGCTGTATCTTTGCAACATTTTCCAGCACCTACAACCATTCCTTCAGCGGTATTATTCGGCGGCACCGACATTCTTCCCTATCCATATAATAATCTACAGCAAACACCCACTTCTGATCCTTTGAAATCTCTCCAGCACCTACACCTTATACCCCATCCCAGTAACCATTCACGAAGTCTTCATCCTTCCTTATCACCATAACATTCTCAATTATCTCCTCATCTCCCTAACCTTGATACATCCTTCATTAACTACACTCACTCCCTTTTCCTGTAACTTTCTGTCGAGACTATACCCCTCTCGATTGCTTAAACATTCCACAGTAACTACTCGCTTCCCTATCCCTGTAGCATTTCCCAGATCTTGCACCAATCCCTGTAGCTGCAACATTTTCCAGCACCTCGACCGACTCTCTATTTCTATAAAATTCTGCAGCACGTACATCGTCTCCCGATCACAACACTTACTCCAGTATCTCGACCCCTTGCTGACATTGTAACATTGTCCAGCATCTACACCTTTTCCTACCCATGTACAATTCTCCAGTCCCTCCACTACACCCGATCTATGAAACATTCTCCAGCACCTACACCACTCCCTATCCATTTAACATGCTTCAACACCTAATCCGACTGCTTCTCCCTGTAACTTTCGTCATCATGCACATCGCCTCGCTATCACTTCACTTCACATTCTACGTTATCTCCATCCTTCGCTAACACTGTAACATTCTCCAGCACCTACACCCTTCCCTAACCCGGTAACATTCGTCACCACCTAAACATTTCCCTGTCCCTGTAACATTCTCCAGCACCTAGACCGACTCGTTATCGCTGTAAAACTCTCCAGCAGCTATAATTCTCTACAACTCTCGAACACTCTGCAGTGGCTGCAACCCTTCTTATCTCTCTAACCTCCAGCCCCTGAAACATTGTTTATCTCTTTAATTACCTCATAGCACTACATCTCTCCCTATCTCTCGGACAACCTCCAGTCCCTACACTTATCCCTACTTCTCTACGACCTCCAGCCCCAACACGACTCCCTATCTCTCTAACAAGCTCCAAACTGCCCAGCCCTACATATCAGTTTAACAACGTTTATCCTGACGCCCCTCGCTACCTCTATGTCCATCTCAAGCCCGACATCCCTCCCCAGCTCTCTCACCTCCAGCTGATGCAACCCTCTGCATATCGTGTAAAAAAATACAAAAGTACTTGAATAGCCTGTCCTCGCATGGACAGGCATCACTCTCTCTCTTCGATCTCCAGCCTTGCTTTTCTCTTTTACTGACATCCTCCAACTTATAAAACCACGATTAACTCCTCCAGACATCAATGTTCGTTATCTCTGTGACTTCCGTCACAACCGACAATCTTCCATCGACCCCTTTCGTGCCCCATCCCAATCTCAGAATAATACCCCAGAAACAATAACACTTTGAGTCTCCTCTAGTCCCTTAAACTATCCCTATCTCTGTACTCTACTTGCACTTGCACCCAATAGCTATACATGTAAAATTCGCCAGCACCTAAACCACTCCCTATCGCAATAAAATTCTCCAGCACCCACAAACTCTCTCTATCCCTGTAACCTTCTCCTGCATCGATACACAATCTCAAATTCTGGAACATTCTCCAGTACCAATAGGCAATCCCTCTGCCGATGACATTTTTTAGCACCTTCAACTCTCTTTTACTTTAACATTCTCCAGCACATTCAACTCTCCATTTCCTGCAACATTCTCTCGCTCCAACACCCCTCCTTATCCCTTTTATATTTCTCCAGTACCTACACTCCTCCCTATCCCTGTAATGTTGTCCAGTACCATTGGGTTGATAAGAAGGCATACAGTGATTTAGCTTTTATTAATAGAGGGATCGAGTTCAAAAACCATGAGGTTATGCTGCAGCTATACAAATCTCGAGAGCGGCCTCACATGGAGTATTATGTACAGTTCTTTTCACTGCATTATAAGAAGGATGTGGAAGATTTGGAAAGAGTGCAGAAGAGATTTAGTAGGATGCTGCTTGGTATGGAAGGAAGGTCTTACGAGAAAAGACTGAGGGATTTGAGGCTGTTTTCGTTAGAGAGACAAAGGTTGGGGGGTTACTTAATAGAGACATATAAGATAATCAGAGGGTCAAATAGGGTGGACAAGGAAAGCCTTTTTCCAAGTATGCTGAATGCGAGCACGAGGGGGCATAGCATTAAATTGATGCACAATAGATGTAGGATAGATATCAGAGGTAGTTTCTTTACTCAGAGAGTAGTAAGGGTATGGAATGCTTTGCCTATAATGGTAGTAGATTCGCCAAATCTAAGTACATTTATGTCGTCATTTGACAAACATATGGACGTACGTGGAATAACAGAGGTTAGATGGGCTTCAGATTGGTATGACAGGTCGGCGCAACATCGAGGACCGACGGGCCTGTACTGCGCTGTGATGTTCTATGTTCTTATGACACCACTCTCTATCACTGTAACATTCTCTCTCACCAACATCCTATCTAATCCCAGTAACATTTAGCAGGACATACTCTATTCTACATCCCTGTAACATTCTCCAGCAACTACACCCTTCCATGTTCCTTTCACATCCTGTAGCGACTAACTTACTCTCTGTCGCTGACACCATTTAATGCTCCTCCACTCCGCCTTAATTCTGCACTTAAAGGGTCTCAATATCCATGTAATCTCAGAACATAGAACACAGAAAATAGAAAAGTACAGTTGACTACATGTCCTTCGGTCCATGATGTTGTACAACGGATTGATACCAATCTAATAAAAAAGAACCTAATCTACTCAACTCTCAATTCAATGCTGTCCACGTGCGTCTCCAGCAGTCGCTTAGATTTCCCCAATGACTCCGTTTCCATCACTACGGCTGGTAACACATTCCATGCACTTACAGCTCTCTGCGTAATTAACCTACCTCTGACGTCTCTTCTATATCTTCCTCTTAAGAACTTCAAACTATGACCTCACGTGGCAATCAATCTTGCCCTGGGGAAAAGACTCTATTTATCGACTCTATCAATGCCTCTCATTTCCTTGAACATCTCGATCAGGTCACCTTTCTTCCTCCTTCTCTCCAGAGAGAAAAGTCCAAGTTCACCAACTTCTCCTCGGAAGAGAAGCCCTCCGATTCAGACAGCATCCTTCTCCAATCCTTATTACCCTTACTTTCCCTGAAATGTTCTCCTGAAAAGGTACCCTTCCTATCCATTACGATCTCCATCCAATGACATCCGACTCTCCATCCTTATAATATTCTCCAGCAGTTACATCCAGTCCCTATTCAAATCTCATTTTCCAGCACGTAGGCCCATTCACTATACATGCTACATTCCCAAGCACATACAAACACTTATTATTCCTGCATCTGCTCATCCACTGGCGCACTGACTGTCCCTGAAACATTCTCAAGTGCCGACAGTCTCCTATATCCCTGTAACAACAACAGCCTCTCCACCCAATAACTATTTCCATAACACTTTCCAGCAGCCCATCCCAGCAATCATTCTGCAGCACCTACATCCACACCTTATCCCTGTAACATTGTCCAGTACCAATGCCCCATCACTGCACTTGTAACATTCTCAATACCTATACCATCACCTATCACCACAGCATTCTCTGCTCATCCCTGTAAGTTTTTCCAGCCCCGATACACCGCCGTATCCGTGAAACGTTCTCCAGCAGGGACATCCTTCCCTATCCATGTCACATTAACTAGCAACTACAAGTTCTTGTGTCACTGTAGTATCCCCCAGCACGTAAACACACCCATTCCTCTAATATTCTCCAGCCCCTACCAACTCCCCATCTCTGTCACATTCTATAGCACCTACACCCTATAATCGTCTCCACCACCTGAACCCTCACCCGGTCCCTGTAACATTGTCCAGCACCTGCACACACTCCTTATTCCTATGACAATCTCCATTAACTTCAGCCGCTCCCTAATACTGCAACATTCTGAAGCAGCCACACTCACCACCTGTCCTTGTCTCGTTCTCCAGCACCAGCTGCCACTCCCTGTCCCAGCGACATTCTCCAGCACCTACACCCACTGGCAATTCCTGTAACAATCTTAACCACCTGCATCCGCTGCCTATCTTTGCAAACTTCTCATCCATCTGCACCATTCTCTATTCCTGCAACATTTTCGAGCACCGACACCACCCCATATGCCGGGAATATCACCAGTACATAAAACTGTAACATTGTCCACCACCTTCGCACATGCCCTCGCGGTCTAAAGTTCTTCAGCACCTGAACCTACTCATTATCCCTGTAATTTGTCCAGAACCTATGCACGCTTTTCCTGTAACACTCTCCAGAAACGACAAATTGCACTATCCCTGTTAAAGCTCTCCAGCACCGTCACCCTCTCACTATCAATTCAACGTCCTCCAGCACCTGAACCCAAAGTCTACCCCTGCAACATTCTGCAGCCATATCCCTGTAACATTCTCCAGTACTGACAACCACCACCTATCCTTGTAACATTCTGCAGCACCTGGTCCTGTCGTGGAATTTAAATCGCCTTGACTCAACTGTTAGCAAGAGCAAAGAAAGGAGCTTTATTTAAGTTCTGCAGATTTGAGCACAATACATTCATCTCGATGCCTCAATGTAAGGGGTATCTGAGCATTGTTCAGATATTTGTCTTTTACTGCTTCTTATCACTCTGTCAAAGGCATAGGCTGGGAATATTCAAGATGCTATTCTCTCACCCCCTGATCTTGGACGTAATAGTTCTCCAGCTTTCACGGATATCGGCTGTCGCTAGTTCGAATTGAATGTTTGCAAACTTCAAACAGAGACAAACTGGCTGCAAACCTCATCAAAGTATTGTTTGCAGTGCTCGACACAGAATTAAATTTTAGAAAATCTTTCTCTTAAAAATCTCACAGCAAGTGGATAAATTTCATTGTATTTTCCCGCGTTTTGTCATATTATGACAACAAGGACAATGACAGCTCCAAGACAAAAATACAGAGCCAGATAGCTATACATCAGAAAATGTTTCGGAACATTTCAGAAACACCAGGCCTTTTCTCATTTGCAACCTACCTGGAACACAGATTTGTGGGGGTACTGTCACATGCTCTGGAGTGCTCTCATGGTAGCGTGGGAGCCACACAATCGAATTTTCCTGCAGTGAGGCCACAAATAGTCTTACTTTTTCGTATCCCACTGCACTCATAAGCAAGCGGTGTAGGCAATGACATAAGTAGGGCCCTATATACAACACTATGAATAAGACCATTACAAAAATTAGTAGCACGTGTAGGATCCAATGCCCCCAATCTTCCCCGAAGGGTATTGAGCCATCGGAACAAAGTGTCATCTGTGGGGGAGGTGGTTGTACTGCATATGATTTATTACACACGTAATAATTTGGGACTCCTCAGCAATATTAAAACAGGATGAGGTACCGAGATATTGCAGACGCGCCTTCTCTCCCGGCCGTCAGTATGTCTAGCACTTATCAATTTTGTATCACTTCTTCCCTAAATGCCATGAACTCAGTGTTAATGAGTGCTAGCCTTCCCCCATCTCATTTGCTAACAGTAATACACTGTATGCGAGGCCATTACTCTTATTTATTGCCACTGTTGTCCGTGCTCCCAAAAGAATGGACTATCCAATGTTCGCTCCTGGAGGAGGTCAGGGGTCTGTGAGTGTGTACCCATTCCAATGCCGTGAGACGTCCCTTCAGGTGCGTCTGTTACCGGCCCTTAGGACGAACACTGTTGTGCCAGTGGACAGTATCGTGGGGTAGCAGCACCCCTTTCATCCCAGGGGAAGGTGGTGGTACCCATTCTCTCCAGAGGCCCATATTATACCCTCCGTCATGGTCTGATTATTGAACAAAGGAACAAGTAATATCGACAATCGTACCATTTGAAAAAGTTGCTGAGCGAAAGTCATTGCTTCTGTATAATGTCATAGTGCACTGGAAGATCCATGAATCGAATCTCCCTAGATTGGTACATATACACCTGCCTTCCACTTTATGGAATTCTCTGGTCGGGAGCGCGTCCGCCTTTGGACGGCAGTTGGCCTTAAATTCAAGTGGTGCCTCGAGATTTGCCCTAATTGCTCCCCCTATCAGGGTCAGGGTAGTCACAGCCCAGGGAAGCAGACAGCTCGTATTTCATATCAGACTCTCTGTGATTGTTTCGTTCGTCCACCATTGAGCTATTTGCAAACATGTCCAACAAGGGGAGCAAACATCTCATCTCCGATGTTGGATTGAGGCCAAAGCACATGCTCTGTTCCCTTCACATTTAACAGTGGCTTCCGCACTTCCCAAACAACTCGCGTCGGATTTATGCCGTTCTTATCTTGCAGGGCAAATTCCACGACCGACCTCGGTTAGCTGTCATGCCCCATCGACTCCCTCTGTGTTCGGAATAACATTAATGCCCTTCACTCTGCTTGGGGTTAGATCCATAATCTGTCTTGGTTGGTTGACATGCCCTGGTACTACTATCTTCTGTAGGATCTTCCGCACTTCATCTTGGGTGGTTGGGAGGCGGGTGGGGCAGCGACTGCACCACCACATTCATCTGCCTATACATGTCGGAGAAGGGTTCATCTATTCCACACTAGTATACTCCTTCGTCGCTCTTCTGAGTTTTGGATGTTATCACCCGTGCCGGGCACCTCCTACCTTGATGAAATAATATCGATATCCCGTGTCAGGTTTCCCATTGGCCGTGGTGGCGACTACTAAATGCCAGTTAACAGCGCCGCAAGAAGCCCTGCATAAATATTTATTATCCCATTTATAGTCGTCATGGTTTCTAAACTCGCAACGGGCGCATGTGAAGGCCACTTTCGTACCCTCAGTTAAGATTACCAACTGCGGCTGTATCCCAAATTCCCCTGCCCTTAGCAATAGTCTTACCACGGCACTTACTAAAATTGTAAGCTATGGCAGCCCCATATTCGTATGAGGCTCCTAATCACTACTTGCACTTTAATTGGTTCCAGTGCTGCCCAATGTCTCCTCAGGACCAACTACAAGTTTGCAATGGCTGGCGTGTATTCTCGTGGCTCATTTCTCGATGTTAACTGCTGTCTGTGTTGCAAGTACCTCTGAAAATAGTCCCAGCCACCTCCCGGCCTTGCAGTTTTTCCTCGTGAAGTCTTTCACCATTATCCAGTCTCCAGGTTCTAGATCGTTCAGGTTCAAACCTGCTTGATGGGGTTGTGATGCTTTCACTTGATTCTGTATTTGAGACAAAAGTGCAGAGATTTTGATACAGTAACACAACATCTCATCTTCACGGTGGCATGTCATGTGCCCTACGTTAGATCTTGGCCCAATTCCCGTGTTGGGAGGCCAACTAAACAAAATCTTAAGCAGACCAAGATTAGCACTTCCATTCCTCCCAGATCTCATATACATTAGCACAATGGGAAGTGCCTTTGTCCATGTCAACCCTAATTCCTCACAACATTTTGTCAATTTATTTTTTAGGGTAGCATTTTTTCTTTCCACTGCCCCACCACTCGCGGGGCGGTAGGCACAGTGTTGTCTCATGTTTATTTCCAAATAATCACTGATCTGCTGTGAGGCATTATTGACAAATGGCATCCCATTGTCACTACTAAGCCTTTCAGGGAAGCTCCACATCGGAATTATCTCAGTTATCAAAGCTTTTGTTATAGCACTGGCATCCTGATAAGACTTGGGGAACGTTTCTACTCATTTGGAAAACATGTCAACTATTACCAACAATTCAATTCCCCTTCGCTGGTCGTTAGTTCAATAAAATCCATCTCCAAATGCTCAGAGGGTTTTTTTTTTGTTTATGTTGGTGAGCTCCCTGACTCATCTGTATTCTCCTCCCTAAATTATTAGTAGCAACGATAACACAATATTTACAATATTTCTGGTAGTAATGAGTGTATCAGTGTGCCGAACTACTGCCATAAATCCCCGCTTTTAATACATGGTCATTACAGTGTGTCAGCTTGGCAGAGAATGGAAGTAATGATCATTGTAGACAGGATTGTCCACCTTACTCCTTCCCTCACCCTGCATCCTGCTTTCGCCCATCCACGCTTTTCTTCCGGTTTCGCCTGTGACTGAAACTCCTGTACGTCTGCTGTTGGGGTACAAATTTTTGTCATACATATGTCAATCCGCTCACTTGACGGCTGCTGGGCTGCCGTTCCTGCTGCTGAGTCTGCCTTTGCATTGCCTTGGGAAATGATATCATTATGTTTTGTGTGGGCTTCACATTTACACACAGCGATTGATTAAGGCAACAGGATCGCCTACAGGAGGTCAGTAATCAGGCCACAGTGTGCGATGGGCTTTCCAGTGGAGATCAAGAAGCCCCTGTGTTTCCACAGGGTTTCAAAATCTTGTTCAACCCCGAATGAGTATCTGCTATCGGTGTAAATATTCACTGTCTTTCTCTCAGCCAATTTACAGGCCTCAGTCAAGGCAATCAGCGCCGCTGCTTGCACCGACAGATGAGAAGGGAGTAATCCCGCTTTGATTATCTTGTCGGTAGTCATTACAGTTTACGCAATACAATTCTGACTAGTGTCGTTGCTACTGTATGCTGAGCGGTCCACAAGAAAATCTTCACATCTGGATTCCTGCAAAGTAGTGATCCCTGCAAACCTGGTCCAGGGCTGCACATTTCATTAGTTACAGTGACACAATCTTGTGGGTCTCAGCCTCTTTCTGTGGTGGGAAGTATAGCTGGCTACGATATTTCGCTTTATCGTAATGTTAGGCATCTCCAACAGCACAGTATTATATCATAGCCAACGTGCTGCTGACATTCGTGCGGTCCTTTCCTCGGAAAGCAGTAAGGATACTGCATATGAGACCAGAAGGGTTTAATCACCATAGTCGACTATATCCTTGGATGCTTCAACAGCCCGTTTAGCTGCGGCCACGGCTCGCAGACATTTAGGCAATGCTGACGCTATGGGGTCTAATTTAGCTGAAAAATGTGCTACTGGCCTCAATTTTCCCCCATGAATCTGCAACAGCAGTGATGTCATGCAGTCACGCTTCGCATCTACGGTTTGTACAAAAAGCTTGTTTGCTTTCGCAATTCACTTGTAGGTGTAGTTTGGAGCGCTTTTTAAAATTTAACAAAGGCACTCTCGGCCTCTGAGGTCCAATGCAACGGACTCTGGTTCTGCAAACCTTTGCCATGTGCTATGTCACTGACGGGCGTCTCAAGGTTTGCGTTATCTGTGATAAGTACTCGACAGTAGGAGCACATGTCCAAGAAAGGTAGAAATTATTTCTTCTTGTGAGGCTTTGGAATTTGCTGGATTGCTTGAAGTCTGCCTTGACCAATGGCCTTCTCTTGTTCAGACAGTAAGTGACGGAAGAACTTCACTTATTGTTTCACAAGTTATAGATTTGCGAGACTGGCGTTGTGCCCTTCCTTCGTTAGATGTCAGAACAACGCAAGAGTATCCTCCTGACATTGTTCCTTTGTTGGTGCCACTATCAAGCAATCATCCACATACCCCAGCACTGGCCCCTGGGTGAGAACAAGACTCTTCAGACTCCTGCGTAGAGCCTATTTCTATCTGGTGGGGGATCTCTCATTAACATTGGCAAAGTCACGTGAAGGTACACGATTTCCCTTTGAATGAAAACGTGAACTGGAATTGACTGTCTGGATGCACTGGTGCACGAAAGAAGGCATTTGCGAAATCCACAACAGAGAACCATTTGCTCTCCGGTGGAATTTTAGCGAATATAGTATAGTTATTAGGAACACTTGGGGCTCGTGTGACTACAGCATTATTGACTGTCTGCAGGTCTTGTACAAACCTCCATTCCTCCAGTTCACCAGGAATGCATGCCGTTTTGACCAGACAAAAGTGGAGGTTCTCCCAATTGAGGTTTCACGGGGGATTATCACTGCAGCCTTTAGGACAGATTCAAAGGCTGGAGTTATTCCTTCTATGGCCTATTGTTTGAACGGGTATTGTGCTCTGCAAGGATGATACTCAGACTTCGGGGTTATCTGTAAGGGTTCACAGCCTGGTATGAGCTTTTGTCCTTTCCCCACAACTCAATCGGGACCATTTTTATTCTTGGCTCCGAGACTTATGTCTTAGGGAAACGCATGGCTGTCCCCTTAGGCTTTTCAGAGCTAGCGGGGTTTCCCTGGCTTGTCCTATTTGCCTGAGCTAACCAATTTATTTTCTTCTTATTTATCCGCATATCTGCAGTGAACCAGACACCCACATCGTCCCTGAAGACCCAACCTTTCGTTCGTTGTGCCTTTAGCACCCATGTTCCCAAATCCTGCCACCTGTCACCAGATGCCTTTGCCAGTGACACGTGAGGAGCAGAGCCTTCCACATCAAAAGTATAGGGTCTGTTTGCTGTTACATATACTTTAGATAAGTTCAGACTGATTGCACATCTGTGATCACTCCAATAAACTTTGCACAATAACAACTGATCTGGTTTAACCAATCTTATGAACCAATCCTTCTCATCTGGTTCGTCAGGGCCGTCACAGTGTGTGTGTGCTGTGCAGTGCAGCACATCTCCAGCAAGAAAATCGATGTTAACAGGATTAACATGTTTGCTTGCTTCCTTGGCGAGTGAATCGCTCACTGAACTTATCACCCCCTGGCTTAATCGCCACGCATTGATGTACATCAGGTGTCGTGGTTCATATTTTATACCCTGTAGTGGTAAATCTTCCCTTTGAATTACCTACAACCGCGTCGGAGTGCTGAGCAAGTCCAATCCCAGTCTCCCTATGAGATCCCGACCCAGCAGGTTTAAAGGACAAAATTCTGATAACAAGAAGGAGAATGGAATGTTTCTCCATGGCTGGTTTTGCACAAGAAGCGTGCGGAACATTTCTCCTGCATCACGACTCCTGATGCACCCATTGTGTTCAGGAACCTTTCACTCATCTTTATTTTCATTGACTGTCTAAACTGGCTTAATTTAAGGACTGAGTAAGTTGCCCCTGTATCTACCAAAAAGGTAATTGATGTACCTTCCACATATAACATAGAGATCAGCATCGACTTATACGCATCATCGTGATTTTGAATAGACTGCCCACTTTTTGCAAGGTCAGCACTCAACATAGAGGTTGGGCATGTCTCAGTGGTCTTAAGATTAGTAGAAGAGAGAAGCAGAAGCGAATCCTCATTGCCAAGCATAAAGGAAAGTTGCTTACCTTGTGGGCTGCCCATCTCCACCTCAGCCTTTCCCTGTCAGTCACCCCTCTGTTCAGCCTCCAGGGCCGATTGAAGCTGTCTGTGTGGGCACTGTCTCGCCTACTGGTCCAATGCTCTGCAAACAAAGGACCCGCCAGATCTACAACTGCCTGCGCATCTTACGCGATCTCTTCCTCTTCATCTTCTGCGACCTCCACCTCTGCCTCTCTCTCTTCCTGCAGCACTTCCTTCCAACGGCTGGGTGATAATTTGCATCATAGTAAGCTGAGCTTTATGTGCTTGCTGTTCCATCTTTAGCTTCCGCTTATACTTCGATTGTGAAAGCAATTTTTCAGCATGTATCGCATGTTGTTCTATCAAATTCAGCATTCCCGTGTCCCAGGTTGGACATGTGACTTTTACCTGTATTCGTTATTTCGTACTTCATTGCACTGATGAAGCTGTTATTCAGGTGTTCCGCATACAGCGTGATTTCTGCCACCATTATGTCGTCAGGTGGTCGCAGTCCACAGCGAGCGTTATGGACTTAAGTGAGGCGTTTACGGTCCTGGGAACCTGTCTCACTTTCCAGTTATTTACACTTTGCTATTTTGGTGATGTCCATTCGCATTGGGAATGCCTCCCGTAAGGCGGTTGCCAGCACTGCAACAAAAGCATTAAAGTCTCCGTTCTGCTCCGGTTGAGTGTTGGCTACTCTGGCATGAATGTTTGCGGCTGGCCAGTTATACACGACTTTAGTTACATCGGCACCTAGTTTTCATGCAAGGAAACGTCTCATCTCATGTGACATGGGACGGAACTCAGTATAGAACTTTGTCACTTCTTTGGTGAACTTATTACCTCCAACCTCGCTTGAGTCAGACAACTGCCCATAGGCACTTTCCAAATCCTTCATAGTCCATGGACGGTGGACCAACACTGGATACACTTCTGGACCTGCAACTTCAACCATTGGGGCTTGCCGAACTGCCTGGTTAGTTGATTATTCGCCAGTACCCTCACTGTCTGACTCACCATCTGTCGGGGATTGATTGCTAAGAGGCCCTGGATCCCTTTCCTTCTTGGAGTGATCGTCCTTCTTTTGGGCTTCTTGCTTCAATTGGTTTCAGGTATGGCGTGCGATCGATGATTCTGCAGACCCTCAGGCAACTTCATTAGGTTGTTTTATGTGTGCGTCTGCGCGTGCGCTGGTGTTTGTACATGTACTTAATATATCACTTACTTGCGATTTCCTTTCCCTCATGTCAGCCTCAGCCTTACATATAATAAGCACTCAAATTCACAGGTTCAATTTTCCCTTTCTTTTCTCCTTTTCATCTCTTCCAACCTCCACCTCAATATTTCCAGCTATCTATTAGTAAAACTTCCTCCCTCTGGGAAACTGCATGCCTTTATCCCCAATTCTAACTGCTTTACAGACTCTGGGCCTTCATTATTGAGCATGTATTGTATTTTTGGTTGGCCATTTCAAGTACTGTGTGGTCTCTCCTTTTGTTTGCTCTTGCCGGAGCCCAATTTTAGCTTATCTAGAAAAATGTTCAACTCTCTCTCTCTCTCACGCGGTACCATTATCATTTCCGTTAGCCTTGCTTACTTACCTCCGAAGGACCCCTCTCGCATTGGACACGTCTGCCTCAATGCCTTGGTTTTCCTAAACCAAAAAATCAAATATCCAGTACACCTTTGGTGAGTCCAAGTCAGCCAGTGGTGGCTCCAAATCTAAAACCACCCTTAAATGTGCTGTCTCTGATACATTCTAGAAACGGCAATCCCCTTCCCTTGGGTTTTGCTTGAATACCACACGAGAGTTTACTGAAGCATGTTCCTGCTGTATGTATTCTATTAGATTGAGTCTCTATGTAGGATTACTTAAGCCACGATTCTTACCCCGACTCTATGCGATTCGCTTGGGCAATCGACCGATTCCCAGCCCTCTCACGCATAGGGGCCAATATAGCGCTCGATATGAAGCGAAACACCTTCAAGGCACTGCCACCGATGCCTCATGGCAATCTTCAGAATCCCATCCAGACGCCTGGTCCCGGGACGAGTCCCCAAGTTCACTGTCGTGAAAATAAAATCGACTTGACTCAACTATTAGCAAGAGCAAAGAAAGGAGCTATATTTCAATTCTGCAGATTTGACCCCTGTCCATTCATCTCGATGCCTCAATGTAAGGGTTATCTGAGTATTGTTCAGATATTTGCTTCATACTGTTTTTTATCACACATCCAAGTGCAAAGACTGGGAAAACACTAGTTATTATTCTATCATAACAGTTCTGCTTGCACTGAGTTCGACTGTCGGAAGGTCGAATTGTTTGTTTCTCAAACTGATATAGAGACAAACTGACTGTAAAACTCATCAGCGTATTCTTTGTAAAGCTCAGCACAACATTAAATGTTAGAAAAACATTCTCTTTCAAATTTCATTGTAAATGGATAATTTTCCATTACAGTAAGATGATTCATGAGGGCACAGCGGTAGATGTCATCTATATGGACTTCAGTCAGGCATTGGAGAAGGTTTCCCAAATGAGATTGATTAGCAAGGTTAGATCTGAAGGAATACTGGGAGAACTAGCCATTTGGATACAGAACAGGCTGAACGGTAGAAGGCAGAGGATGGTGGTGGAGGGTTGCATTTCAGACTGGAGGCCTGTGACCAGTGGAGTGCCAAAAGGATCGGTGCTGGGTCCTCTACCTTTCTTCATTTATATAACTGATTTGGATGTGAGCATAAGAGGAATAGTCAGTCAGTTTGCAGATGACACCAAAATTGGAGGATGAGTGGACAGCAAAGAAGGTTACTCCAGATTACAACAGGATCCTTGATCAGATGGGCCAAAATGCGAGCATAATGCATAGCCAAAGGGCAGATACTGTCATCAAAGTTGGTGAACAGATTTCTGCGTTTGTAACTCCATGCAGGCGATATCAGTTTAAAGTTATGCACGTTCGATTGAAGAGGAACAGTTCAGGTAGCATCCAAGGAACAGGAGTATCGATGTTTCGGGCATAAGCCCTTCTACAGGAATCATGCCCGAAACGTCGATTCTCCTGTGCCTTGGATGCTGCCTGACCTGCTGCGCTTTTCCAGCAACACATTTTCAGCTCTGATCTCCAGCATCTTCAGCCCTCACTTTCTCCCCAACTGAACAACAAGCCCGCCACACTACAAAGACACATGTACAGAGTAGTGGCTGAGTGCCAAACTGTGCAGTCTATTTGGACGATGTCATGATCTTAAGCAATTCAAGGGATGATCACAAAAGACTGTTAGCAGAGCTCTTTGAACGACCACGAGAAGCAAAATTGATGCTAAACATAAATAAAAAAGAATTCATGAAAGCAGAGGTGACGTTCTTGGGATGTAACGTCGGTCATGGAAGGTTGATTCCCCCCGGAACGTAAAGACGAAGGCTACAGAGGAATTTCCATGATCAACTTCTAAGAAAGAGTTTCTTCAATTCTTCAGACTCAGCGGAGTCTGCCAGAAGTCGGTTCCAAACTATATTCGTTTCGTGGCACCGTTAATCGATTTGCTGAATAAGAATACAACATTTCAGTGGACAGTACCATACCAGGAGACATTCGACCATTTGAAGTCGATATTAACCACCAAACCAGTTGTACCTACACCAAACTTCTCAAAAACGTTTAAAGTCGCCATCGATGGTAGTGATGTTTGAGTTGAAGCTGTACTTCAACAGGAAACATGAGCATTGGATTGAACTGCCAGTTGGTTACTTTTCAAAGAAAATCAACATCTACCAGAGGAAATGCTCCACAATCGAAAAAGAACGATTGATTTTGGTACTGGCTTTCCAAATTTAATGTATATGCCCGAACAATGTTTCAGAAACGGTTATGTACACTGACCACAATCCGCTAAAAGTTTTATATATAAGAATATGACACTATCTCGTTGGCTTATTATGGTAGAGACTTTCAATTTATAAATCGTATATGTTGCGTGTCTGTAGAATGTATTCCCAGACAGGTTATCAAAAATTCAACTTATGGCATTTAGATGAGATTTGCCTTTATTTGATCTTTTATGTGTGGATATCGGAAAAAGTTAAGGCGATATTATACGAAATTTATCGGTATGTCAGGGTAAAGTATTTAAAAAGTAAAATGAAAACATATCTTCATAATGATGTTGCATTTTTCCTGAAGAGGCGAGGTGCTTTAAACACATTCGTGCACGGTTAAGACTGTTAAAAGCAGCAGAATAACCAGATACTGCAACAAGTGTTATCAAGAATACAACAACGTGATACAACAACTCAATTAGTTCATTGCCTAGAGATATAAACATTTTGAGTTGACCACTCATCTTAAATTTAAACCAGAATAAAATATTAATTTCAGTTCAAAATTGAATTGTGTCTATTGAATATCTTAAAAAGCAATGATGCAATCAGGTGCTCTGGGGTATGATACTGGGGACATTGAAGAGTTGAGAGGAGGACTGCCACGTCCTTGCATGTAACAATCTTCTGGATAAAAGATATCTCTGAAAAATACCTCTTTGAACGGTGACGTGTGACACAGAATTTCCTAACAAGGAAAAAGAAGACACAGGAAGATCCGAAGAAAAGAACCTACAGCTGCCTGGTTTTGTGAAAAGAAGAGCTGTTTTATTAACTTTAATTGGGAGCTTTATCTGAATAGTATTATCGAAGGAAAAGTCAAAATGGGTAATAGAAATACATTGTCAATCGTGGTTTGTTAATTAATTACTCTTTTACTTTCGAAATAAAGTTCTTTATTTTTACTTTTTGTCGTTCTTGGCCAATCGAATCTTTGCAGATTACTGTGAGGCATAAATCGTTTCTGTGTTTTATATTAAGCACAAGGGTTTGCCCTGTGTCTTAAAAGGTCAAAACAAATTTGCAATGCAGCTGCATACCGGTGCAGTTCTTTGAGTACACTGGAGACTTGCACTATTCATGACCTGAAAGAAGTGATTCCCTCCGCCATGATCTGATTCCGAAAGGAGAAAGTCCAAAGTAAACTCCGCCCTCTAACGCAGTTGACAGGATTCGAACCTGCGTGGGAATATCCCAATGGATTTCAAGTCCATCGCCTTAACCACTCGGCCACAACTGCACAGACTCCGACCCCGATTGTTGAATTAGTCATTTCCAGGTCTCTGTCTCTGGGCAGCTGAGCAATTCTGATTCATTGTTTGGTTTATTTGAATTCAAAAACCACAGCTTTCAAATCGATTAAATGTCGGGACAAAGTGGGTCTGGGTGTTCCACCCCGATAGATGGAATTGATATTTAGCATAAAAGAAGGCGGAAATTGCACGAAAATACTCAGCAGGTCGAACAGGATCTGGGCTGGGAAAGGGCGATTCAACGTTTCAGAACTTCTTCAGAAGTTACTCGAACTCCGCTTTGTCCCAGTAGTACTGGCAAACCCCAGTCTTTACCCAGCATATTCTATTTTTGTTTCAGATTCTGAAAATCCAAAATTCCTTTCTGGTACCGGTTTAGATTCCTGTTTGGGCAACATTTTCCTGACCACATTAAAAACCCGGAGCTGTGCAGGAAAGAAAACCAAAGAAGTATGAGCCGTGAGAGATCATGGGTGGTCCCAAATCACAAACTGTTGGGTTAATGGATGAACGTGTTGACCAATTTCGCAAGAAAGACGGGTGAGCTGACTCGTTGCACGATCCATAAAAGAGGCTTTTCACGAAATCAAACTTCAGCCTGACCTTCCCAAAATAAATCTTGTAACATTCACTGTAATGATATGGCAATAATCCTGCGCCCTCGACAAACACATCCATGTCACAGGAACTATCTTTTCTACAACGGCAGTCTGGCTGGCTTCCTGCGTTTTTCGTAACTTGTATGTTCCCGAGTTTTCTTGTGATTCTGTAACCATGGTCGGTTAAGAATGATGGGTGAGGCCGCATTGTGGATGGGCGGGTTGATGTTCTGGAGGAAATGTTGCCACCGATTAGGGTCAGTTTCCAGAGGACTGGGACTGAAGATATTTACTGAAAAACGACATTTGTGTAGAATATATAGAGCCTAATCTCAGGTGAGCTGTTAATCATTTGACACACAGATGAGGAGGATTTTATGTCTTTCAGAGGGTAGCAAATCTGCAGAATTCTTCACGATAGAGAGCTGCCAAGGCTGAGTATGATTAAGGCTGTTATGGCGAGCCAATTAGTCACTTGGGGAATAAAGGGAAACGGGGATAAGGCGGAACTTTGCAGTTGAGAATGAACCAAATCAGACATGACCTCATTAAAAGGTGGTGACGACCTGATGGTCCGAATAACTTCCATCTGTTCCAATATCTTGTCTGTCAATTGTAAACTGCTAAAGACCATTGTGAAGAAAGAAATAGTCGGACTTGGAGAAAAGTTGATTGGATTCAAACTGAGTCAACATCATTAGTTGAAAGGAAAAACGCACTTGTCAACTTTGTCAGAGTTCTTTGATAATATAAAATGCCGAGTTGATCAATTTTTGGTCGGCATTCCAGAAGGGACCACATCAAAAGCCATTACACAAGGTAGGCGTTCATGGTGCTGAGTAAAAAAAAGCCAGGCTTGTCCGTTGATTACTGAATGGAAGACACAAAATCTGGATTATTGGGTATTTTTCAAGTTGCAAAGATGTAATTACTCCAGTGCTGGAATGGTCAGTTATAGGAATTCAATGATTTATATCTTCATAAATGTCTTGGACGAATTGGCTGAGTGAAATGTGTCGAGTTTTACTGACGATACATAATAAGTGGGAGGGCATGTTGTGATGAGGACAGCGGAATCTGGAAATGGATAGACACAGGTTCAGTGGGTGGGCAAAATCCTTGTAGGTGCAATTTCACGTCGGGCGTTTGAGGGCATGCAATTGGTAGGAAGATTCAAAAGACTGACTGCAATTAAAATCAAGAGAAACTCCAAAAAAGTGCGTTTCGGAGGAGGCTGGGTGCCCTTGTGATTGAAACAATCAATGGTTAGTGATGGACTGATTTTTTTCTGCTAAAAAGAATGTCCTTTCGTAATGCTCACAATGAAAGAGATGATATCCCAGGGAATGACTGAAATGAAGGAGCCTGCAAATTAATCGAAAACCAAGATATGTCTCGTGCTGTTCTTGGGACATAGCTGATGTATTGTTTACAGGTCTCTAAACTTTATTGAAAATGGAGTCAGGAAAGGGAGAGTGGAAGTTAAGGACACCCATGATTAATAGGGGAAAGTGAGTAGTGCAGATGCTGGAGATTAGTGTCAAGAGTGTGGTGCTGGTAAAAGCACGGCAGGTCAGGCAGCATCTGAGGAGCAGGAAAACCACGATTCATGCAAACGCCTTTCATCAGGAATTTGGTTGGAAGCCTCAAGTGTGGAGAGATAAATGTGAGATGATGGAGCTGGGCTGAAGGTAGCTGAGATAGCAATAGGTGCACGGGGGAGGTTGTAATGTTGATAGGTTGGCAAGGAGGGTGATCTACATGGGTGGGAAGGAAATGGGACAAATGGGACAGCTCATAAAGACGGTGGTGATCTGGAAGTTGTGAAGTGGGGTAAGGTGGGGGAGGGGAAATGTGGAAACTGGTGAAATCCCCATTGATGCCATGGTGTTGGGGGTTCCTGAAGTGGAGATTTGGCTTCAGAACATCGAACAATAGAACAATACAGCGCAGCACAGGCCCTTTGGCTTTCGATGTTGCGCCGAGCTGTGAAGTAATCTCAGCTCATCCCCCGTACTATTCCATCATCATCCATGTGCTTATCCAAAAATTGTTTACATCTCCCGAATGTGGCTGAACTAACTACATCGGCAGGCAGGACATTCCACGCCCTTACTACTCTCTGAGCAAAGAACCTGCCTCTGACATCTGGCTTAAATCTACAACCACTGAATTTATATTTATGACCACCCATACAAGCTGACATCATCATCCTAAGTAAAAGACTTCCACGGTCTACCTTATCTAATCCTCTTATCATCTTGTCACTCTGTGTCAAATCCGCGCTTCGCCTTTTTCTGTCCAATGAAAACAGACACAATTCTCTCAGATATTCCTCATAAGACTTGCCCTCCAGAACAGACAATATCCTGTTAAATCTCGTCTGCAACTTTTCCAATGCTTCCACATCCTTCCTGGAATGGGGCGACCAGGCAGGACAAAATATTCCAAGTGGAGCCACACATGTGTTTTGTATAGTTGCTGCATGGCATTATGGCTCAGGTACTCAATCCTCTACCAGTGAAACCGAAGACAACGTATGCCTTCTTAACAGTACTATCAACCTGGCTGGAAACTTTCAGGAATCTATGTACATGGACTCAAAGATCCCTCTACGCATCCACATTACCAAGAATCTTTCCATTAAGTCAGTATTCTGCCTTCCTGTTGATGTTCCTAAAGTGAATCACCTCAAATGCCGATGCATTGAACTTTATTTGCCACCTCTGAGAACAATCAGCCGTTTATCCGACCGACCCTTCAAACTGCAACATTTTTCTACACTGTCCACTACTCCACCAACTTTAGTGTTATCTACAAGCTTACTAACCCATCCACCTTTGCCTGCGTTTTAGTCATTTATGAAAATGTCAAACAACAGTGGTCCCAAAATAGATCTTTGTGCCACACTACTCGTAACCGGACTCCAGTCTGAATATTTTCCATTAGCCACCACTTGCTGCCTTCTAACAGAAAGCCAGTTTGTAATCCAAACTGCGAAATCATCGTCAATACCATGCCTCCACATTTTCTCCAACAACCTAAAATGTGGAATCTTATCAAAGGCTTCACAGACGTCCATGTACACCACGGCAAGTGCCCTACCCTGATCCACATGTTTGGTCACCTTCTCAAAAAACTCACCAAATCATGTTGGCCATCTGAAATCAAATTGTTGCTTGCTGAATGATTGTCAATCCTATCTCTCATAATCATTTCCATAATTTGTTCATACAACAGACTTAAGGCTAATTGGTCTATGATTACTTGGGTCATCTGTATTACACTTTTTGAACAAGCGAACAACTTCTGCTTTCCTCCAATCTTCGAGTGATATTCCTGTCGACAATAACGAAATAAAGATCAAAGACAAAGGCTCTGCAATCTCCTCCCTGACTTTCCAGGAAGTCCTTGGATAGATCCCATCGACCCAGGGGACTTACTTATTTTCACATCTTCCAGAATTGTTAACAAGTCCTCCTTGTAAACCTCAGTACCACCTAGTCTCGTAGCCTGTATCTCAGATTCTCCTCGACAACGTTGATCTAATTCAATATGAATATTAACGAAATTTATTCATTTGGCGCGTTCCTATCTCCTCTGACTCCACACACAATTCCTCATTACTATCTTTGATTGGTCCTAATCTTACTCTCGTCATTCTTTTATTCCCCATATACAAGTAGAAATACTTTTTGTAAGATTCTATCCGTAAACAACTTCTCATATCCTCCCCTGGCTCTGCTGGACTCTCTGTTCAGGTTATTCCTAACTAACGTGCAACTCTCAATCGCCCGAACTGAGCCTTCACGTCAAACCCGAACATAAGCCTCCTTCTTTCTCTTGACATGAGCTTCATCTTCTTTAGTAAACCACGCCTGCTTCGCTCGACAACTTCCTTCATGCCTGCCAGGTACATATTCATCAAGTACGTGCAATAGCAGTTCCTTGAGTAAGTTCCACATTTCAATTGTGGTCATCCCATCCGTTTCCTTCCACATCCTGTGAATATTAAATCTTGCCAAATCGCATGATAATTGCCTTTCCGAGAGCCATAAGACTTTCCCTGCAGTATGTAACTATCCCTTTATATTTCTTAAGTAAACATAACCGAATAGTGTTTACGATCATGAAATTGCTCACCTACATCCAAATCTAACCCCTGGTCTATCCATTACCAAGTACCAAGTCCAATGTTGTCTCTGACGGTTAGTAAGACGCAGTCTTTCCGCAGACAGCATAATTAGACAGGAATTCATCAAAGTTGATAGGGACAAGTAGTTTTTCTGCTCATCTCCTTCTGTTTCCCTCGCTCGCAGGAGATTATGATCATTTGGCACAGGAATTCACCGATGATAAATTTGGTTGCTTCCAATCTTCTGAACACTGTGCAAGTGAGTAAAATAGTGCACGAGGACCAGGCTCCAATGAGAGACTCAAGACAGCATGCATTGTCGGAGTGCCAGAACTGATGGAACGGCGCTTTCCCTTTCCAATGCAAAAGGTTAGTGCTGAAAAAAGCGGCGCTTTTGGAGGGTCAGTGCTGTGGGAGCTGACGCTGTCAGAGTATCAGTCACGAGGATGCAGAAATTCTCAGATTGTTAGTGCTGAAGGAGCGGTTACTGTAACAGGATCAATGTTGAGGGAGTGGACACTGTCAGAGGGTTAGTGTTGAGGAAGCAGGTACTGTTGGAGTGTCAGTACTGAGCGAGAGGATACTGTCACAGGGTCAGTGCTGAGTAAGTACCATCGTCGATCGTTCAGTGTAGGGGGAGTGGATGCTTTTGGAGTGTCAGTGTTGAAGGGTTGTATTTAAAATATTTCATGCTAATGTTTCCAGAAAATAAATCAGATGGCAGCTGGATATGCAAACTCTCCATCAAATCATTCAATGGCAAGTCCGAACATAAATTCTTTATCTAAAACCTCTCTCATGTTTGAGAACACACGCACCCTGCCTGCCTTTGTTACACATACGCTGCCTGGCTGGTCACATACATCATTCCTAGTTTTGTCTCACACAGCCTCACCATGTTTTTTTCACGCACATCCTCCCACTCTCCGTCTCACACACCCTCCATGTTTTTGTCACATACACTTTCATTGCATGGAACAAACTCGAAGTCTGCCAGTACTGGAGTAGACTTCAGTTTATCCATTCCCAGGGATATAATTGGGTAAAAATGCTAAGAAGTCGGAGCAATCCACTTTCCACTAACCTAGCCCCAATCCCAACTCTGTCTGAACTGGGGGCAGATCGGAGCAAGACATGACAGAGAGAGAGTGAGAGAGCGAGAGTCACAGAAATTGAAAGCACAGAATCAAATGCTTCAGTCCGACTTGCCCAGGCTGGCAATATATCATTCATAACTCTCATCTCATCTGTCAGCATTTGACCCATAACTCTCTCAACTCTTCCGACTCATTTACCAATCCTGATGCATTTTAAACTTTGTACTTGTACCAGCCTCACCTCTCCCTCTGGCAGCTCATTCAATACTTGCACCAATCTCTATGAATAATGCTGTGTTTGTGGGAAAGGATACTCTCAGGCGTCCAAGCTGCTAAGGCACCTGTGGGTTCACATCGGGGAGAAGCCATTCATTCATTCCTCGTGATAGAAATGATTCCAACAATCATCCGACCTGCTGAGACATCTTGGCAGCCGCGCTGATGACGTTACTAAATGTTTTAGTAACACTGACTACATCTGTTATTTTTATCCGCTGATAAGTAAACGTATTAATGAGTGGAGTATATATAACGAGCCATGAACTGACAGAGTCAGGACGGATAGATATGAAATGCTTCAATCCTTCATTAAATCTATACGATGTTAAGATTGATTTCCGTTTCTTCTTTCACCACGAAAACCTATTTTCTATAATGCACGAGGATACATTAGAGACAGAAGTATTTCCTTAATTTTCCAAAGCGGCAAAGTAATGCAGGATATTCAGTTAATTTTCATCTGTTAACGTTAACTTTGGCAGGCTTGATACTTTACATTAAAAAAAATTCCTCAATAACAGTGACCATGCAGTGTCCACTGAAGATTATTGGATAAGGCATCGTGGAGGTCGGTGTCCAGTGAACGTCCTTAGGGATTGGTTAGGGGAGTTCTGCTATTTGCGATTTTTATAATTGATTTAGATGAGGTAGAAGAGAGGTGAGGTAGTAACATGAAGTTTGGTGGGATTGTCGATAGTGTATTCGGCTGTTGTGGATTACAATGGAACATTGCGAGGTTGCAGAATTGGGCTGATATGTGGCAGATGGAGTTAAACCCAAACAAGTGTGAAGTCGTTCACATTGGAAGTCCGAATTTCAATGCAGAATACAGTGTTAAAGGATTCCTGAAAGTGGGGAGGAGCAGAGGAAACTTGAGTAATATTGGCTGTGTTTAGAACAAGTGTCAGGCGCTGATCAATCCCAATAACAAAGCAAGTTAAAATCTACCAAGGAGCTTCCAGTTTTAGAAATAACGTTTTGAAACAGTTGTTCAGAGTGACAATCAAAATTAAATAACTCGTTTCTGATGGACTTCAGGAGAACCTTCGAATGTAGTATCCACCCAGGTTACAGTTAAAGTCGAGGAAGTTGAGATGATTTGAACAAGTTGATATGCTTCTTTGGAGATATTTCGATTGCTTGCCAATAAATTGTGCTTTTGAAGTTACATTTGACAATCTTCATGACCAACCAGAGTAGGACAACGTAGACAGATTTTGTGGCAGACATTCAATTTAATAAATGCACCTGGAACTTCGCATATACCACAATGTTTAGCTTTCAGTAAAAGTGCTAATATGATGTGTTATATATGAAATAAAGAATTCACAGTGAACCTGCACTGGCGTGGGTTTCAAATACATGTTACTCTTTGAGGTACAGCCGGACATGAAACGAGTTATGTGTCCTGGAGAATCGGGATGCATTTGACATCATCGATACAGTGATACTCTCTCCCGTAGGGAATTATCTTTAACCAGTCAGGAGAGAGTTCATTCTCACAGAGAATGGGCAGGAATGCAGCGAGGATCATCAGGAAGAGTCTGCACACTTTGATTGGGATGATTAAGAACTGTCCACAATTCGGACACAAATGAATAAAAAGGATGGAAAATGTTTCACCAATGTTTGATCTGTTGCTTGAAACTCAAGCATCTGTGTATTACTATTTTATAAACTCATGGCACTCCTCAGGAGAAGGAGGGGACGAGTCGATCTAACCGCAGCAGTTAAAGATGGGGATTCTTCCAGACAACTGATCTTAAGTTACTAAAGGGGTTCTTTTCGCTTTCTTGCACAGTGAAGTCTTGTAGGAATCAAAAGTAATGTGGTGATTCTATGGTACGTGGGAAAGTGCACCTAATTTCTGCCAACGCACAGTTGATCGATCATCACCCTGAGAATTAAGGTACAGAATCGAGAAAACAGTGACACTATGAAAATGTCAGAATTAAAATATTGCGTGAATTATTCCATAACACATATTCTAGAAATTTTGCTGACTCAATGGTATCGAGGTCACAAAATCACAAGCTGTATGAGGAGAAAACAAGATCACAGAAAGCAAGTTGACGTTTCATTAGCAGAGATTTGGTCTGATCACACGGTTGAAACATTTCAGGAGCAGGGAAATGTCGAAGCAAGTATCTCTTGCTCAGATAAATTAACTCACTTACAGCAGAAATATGAACGCTGAAATTAATCATGTCAAAATTCATATACAAAAATAATTGGAATGAATTCCTGTATCTTAAAAATTATGTCTTAATGGGCAAATGGAGACCATCACATATTCAGGCAGACGTGTAACGTGCAGAAGTTCATCAAATTCGATTGCCAGTGGTTTATGGAAAGGAGTTGTTGCGGGTGTCACTGAAGCTCCCTCCAATGGTTCATTTAGGAGTGAGAACAACTGAAATTAAAACAGAAAAGCGTTTTTATTAGCCTCGAGTGCACAAGGATGTGTTTGCATTTTGCCAGCCGTGTCGTACATGTCAGGTAATTGGAAAACCAAATTCGCACTTTACTATCTATTGCAAGAGTCTTAATTGTTTGTGCAGCACCTGTACCCAAAACAAAAATGGATGTCTCTAATGGGTTTCCAAAGGCCGTTCCATGATGCAATACCACAGCTCAATGAATAATTGAGGAATGACTCAAATTTTGCACAAGATACGGACTACCCACAACGATATAATCACGTCAGTGTCAAAACTCACATCAACAGTATTCAATTAAGTTATGGACAGCTCGCAATATAACAATTTAAATCTACTGCATACCATCCTGAGTCACAGCAAGCACTGGATTGGTGACATCGCAAATTAAATGCCACGTTAAGTACTGAGAGTGAAGACTATCCTGATGACTGTGGGAAGAAAATTCCGTTTGTGCTTTATTGCGATCAGAAATGCTCTGCATGAATCGATCAAATTCAGTCTATTTAAACCAGTTTTAGGCATGATGTGAAAGGTTAGTTAAAATTGATGAAGGAGAATTTGCTCAGCCAGAATTCTGACAACTCGCACCATAATCTCCTAAATTTGGAGATGCAAAGAAATATTCCAAATTTCACCACCTCAGGAAAACAATACTGATATTCTCATTCTTTTAGACCAAAAAAGAAAATTAGACAACGACTATTTGCAAATCTTACTCTTAAACATATCATTTACCCCCCACTCTCCAATATTGGTTTGATAAAAACACGGTATGAGATTTACAAAAAACTAAAAACGCGTTTCATAGCGCACACTGTCAATTCTCGGTGTCGACTTACCTCTGTCATTTTCTTCTATCATTTTCTCTGTGTTGATTTTACTGTGCCGATTTTCCTCAGTCGATTTTTTTGGTGTTATCTATTCTTCGGTCTTCTGCTGCATGAATGTCTGATGGGCAGGTCGCTTTCAAAGAGCAATTCGGTTAGCAGTCGTTTGATCTTTGCCGTTCTCGCAACTGTTTAAAGAGCCCGATTTTATGCCCCAAAACATCGAATCGTCTTACTGGTTTAATATAATCAAAAGATTAAAATTCAAATTCGAATGCATTTTGGGATGTTGAGACATAATATAAACTGATTTTCCAAATTCGAATTCGTTGTGCACGATAGCAATGCAGCTCCAGCTATTCTTTTCACAAGCAAATGGTCCCTTTTTAAATTGTTCAGCACACTCTGTGCTTTCAGTCTTTTCTTGCCAGGTTTCATGCTCTCTTAAATGTGCAATATTCACGTGCGTGTTCATCAATAGCAAATTGTCCTATTATATATAATAGTAAAAATATTGCAGCATTCTGCAGTGCAGAGGGACCTGGTGTCCTTGTTCATTAATCAGAATAAGGTGGTTTGCAGGTGCAGCAGATAATTAAGGCGGCACATGGAACAGGTACACACCCAAATACACAGAAAAACACAGATACAGACACACGCACACAAAACCTTAATCACAGAGTCATTTAGAAACAATATATTTTAAATTACAAAAATAAAAAAAAGTTTTTGATTCATTAGTGATCATGCATTATGGGGAAAGGCAGGAGGAATGACGTTGAGGAACACAGCAACCATTATCGGACAGTAGGGCGGACTTAGGGGTACAAATGACCGCATTCTGCTCCTTTTTACGCTCTTATTGTATTATGGGATCTTAAAACGTGTCCTTAGAGTCGAGAGTCAATTAAGGCTGCTGAACATTTTATTGGGGATTCAGTGGTAATGTCGGATAGGTTCAAGAGCTTGAATTATATATGTTTGTTCCTAATTGTTGTCTTTAGGTCTCAAAATAGTTCGTTCCTTATTGTGGGTTTAACATACTTTGATCATAATGGATACCCGATTGAGATAAAGTTGTCCCTTTCCCCTTTGCACTGTGCCGTCTGCAGTGCCCTCATCCCCAGGGAATAGCAAAAACTGGGTCTTTGTAGATGTTCAAGGCTGAGCTCAAAGAATCTTTGGGCATTGCAATCAATAATTATTGGGCAAATAATGTTCAGATTCAATCATATCATCAATGAGCATTCTGAATTAGGCAACAGTCTCGCGGAGCCGAATGGCCATCTCTATGCGTTTCTGTCTCACTCAAACCCTCAATGCCTTTGCGCAGTGAGAGGAAGATCCCATTCAACTAGTCAGGAGACGATCATTCTATCCCTCAGGAGTTACACAGGAATAGAATGAAGCCATTCAGCTCTTTACGTAATTACAAAGCAAGAGACGAAGCCATTCAAACATTCTAAACATTGGCGTAGGAGCAGCTTCCCCATGCTTACCTCAACATGGTCCAATTTGGCGGTCGAGTAACATTATTGTATGCTTCAGATCAAAGAGGGAGAAAATGGAACCTGCCTGAGAAGGAATAGTCTACTCAACTTTCTGTCGTTCTTTATTCCTCCTCATACCAAATTGGGGTAACAGAAAACTTTTCACTCATCTTTACCACTCGTACAGGATTCCAGAAAATGATGCACTGAAATTTCCCCACCGTCTGAATAAAAGGAAATCCGCAAAATCCACTTGTTCCAGGTGGACATCCCATTGCCAACGGAATGTTTGAGCAGAATAACTTTCAGGTGCAGAATACTATTTGGGCAATCACCTTTTTTATATTTTCTCAAGTGCTTCGGTATTGTTTGGACAAAGTTTTTTTCACATTGACGTTCTGTACAGGCGTGTGTCTGTGTATTGGGGTACAGACAGGAATGTTTGCTTCGACCCCAAGCAGATTAGTCACCATCTCATTGCTGGTGGGAAAAGGTCAAAGGATTTCTGCTCCTCATTCGTATTCCCTTTGTTACTTAAAACCGCTCACAACTCTGCTGAGAAGCGTTGGAGTCATGGAGACGAGAGGATTTCATGAGCAATCTCTGAGTGAGATATGGGGCCTGTATTGACAGTGAACCTGGGACTGCAACAAGGCCAATAGATGAAGCACAAGTTTCGGAGAGGGGAACCTCTGTAAAGAGAAAGGAGGGGACACCTTTGTACCCAGGCGTATTTTTCACGAGCATTGCCAACCTACACCAAACTGTATGTGATTGATTTGATGAGGAAATGATCTCCTCTGTTGATCTGCACCAGGTAGAAGGAGGGGTAACGGCTGGGCATTGGAGTGATAGATAGGGGTGTAGAGGTGTGCATGCTAAAAAGATCGGAAGAGTTGTGGGGTCTGAAAGAGTTGAGAATGATAGGAAGCAATGTCAGTTCTGGGTTTTAGATATTTAGGAATGTTGTCGAGGTTGGACGAGATCGGAGATATCTGGAGAGGTGTCGGGAAACGTCGAGGTTACGAAGACACGGAGACAGGGAAGGGTGAAGGTGTTGGAGGATAAAACAATGTTTTTTCAAACGTGTAGAACACAGTTTGGTGCCAGAACAACAGTTGCTATTGTCGTATTGGAATATCTTGTTTTCAGTTGCTGGCAAAAAATGACACCAAATCAATGAAAAGATAACATAACAGGAAACAGTCTGTGGCTGCAGGAAGACGGACTGCAATAAAACTTCACACAGGAGCGATATCCAGGAAAGACAAGGGGAAGCAATCATTATTAGTATGCCTCAAGATAACCTCCTTGACAATAACAAGGAGATTGCCTATTGCCATGGCCGAAGTAGTAAATAGTGCAGGAGAAAAGACCACATTTTCCGTTGGGCTGATTGACAATCCCTGGTAAATACATTGGAGAAGACAGAATGAAAACTGAACGTAAATCACTGCAAACGATACCGAATTCTGAAGTTCACACTCAATACAACATGAAACGTTCATTCGTGCATGTGTGTCTGTGCCTGTGTGAGAGATGTACAGATATATATATATATATATATATGTGTGTGCGTGTTTGTGTGTGTGTGTATGTGTGTGTTTGAATGTGAGAGTGTGTGTGTGTGTTTGTGTCTGCATGCGCGCACGCGCGCCTGTCAGTCAGGGCCTACGATGATGTTGTGATGTTGCTGCACCAGTAAATAGTTTACGTTCCCTTGGCATTTTATTCGGAGAGGTCGCCATAGACATTGCCTCTGACACTTTTAAGTTTAATGAGTTATAGGGCCAGTTTGATCACAGCTGACAGAAACCGCTGAAGGTAAAAAAATCTTTGTCTTCAAAAGGCAACACCTGTCCAATGAGAGTGGATTAAACGGTTTTTCTTTTTTCCGGCTGAGGTTTTCTCTGGTTTGATGTAGTGTTTGATCGTGTGGTTGCTCACTGAAAGCAGTGAGACAGTTTTAAAGCTGCTGGTCCATACTCGCCAACGCTCTATGACCTCTTTCCTGTGAGACCATTTGTTTGATTTTACCTTTTATGACAAGGGGTATATAAGGTGTTTTTGCAAGCAGTTAAACCAACAGGAGAATGTTGTGATTGTCTTTTGGCTTTTCTGATAGTTTAAGTTATTTTGTGTTCTGTTCTCTTTGTTCTTGTTTATGCAGTAAATATATAAACACATTATATTTTGTTTAAAACGAAATGGGTTAGCGAGCTGCATTCTTCCTGGAACAGCTGCAATACACCTGCTTAAAGCACGTTGTAGAGTTAGGTTTGGGCCACGTTCTTGAAATTCTTTGAAGGTTCCTGATCTGATCTGAAACAGTGTTTGTAATGAGAGAATGGATGATATTTGCATGAGTTTGTAAGTTATGTGAAAGGGGTTGTTTCTCAATTTTGATTTTGAGATTTTTATCGCCACCCGAAAACAGATATAAGACATCTGATTCCCTTACATGTGACTAGCATTAGCCATTCAACACTAAGAAAATTCATATAAAATACAGCAGATAATGGAGAGCTGCAACGTCGGAAGATTTGGTGAAACAGCAGATGTGGCAGGGTCAGCGAAAAGACAAAATGTGTTAACGTTTCCAATCCGACATGTCTCTTTTGCAGAAAAACAAGGAATGGTCAATAGATTTTTGGAATACAATTTGGTTAAAGAAGGAATGAAGAGCGTTTGGAAGCTCTCCAACTTCAGTCATGTTGCCCATATCGATCTCCCAGCTTTGTATACTCCATCCGCAGCTCCGAAATCCCGCTTGAAACTCCAGTGTTTGAGAAGGTCGTTATTTTATATTAATTTGTACTTTGTTTATCGGATGAACTGCGAAAACAAATCATTAAAGCAAAATAAAAGGAGCCTTCTTCATGATACAGTTGATGCACATTTTTTGAGGCACAGAGTCTCCCCAGTATTATGCAGCTGCTCGTTTATGAGAACGTTATGATGGGGAAAACTTGAGACTGTGCACGAGTGGAGTTTCGCCTGACAAGTAATAACTGATTCAACTGCGGATTTCTGAGATATTTTTGATTAAATTCTTCTGGCTGTGAGTAACTATGTTATGGCTCTGAAAAGCTAAGCATCTTAAGTTGTGAACAAAACGCTCGGACGTAATCAGATCTTCACAAAAGCAAGAGTTGTTTTTACCCTCTCAAATGCAGTAACATGAAGAAGAAGAATTTTTTTTTTGTTTCAGCAGCTGCTGTGAATTTTACGTTTAATGATTAAGTGAATAGGTCAGAGACGTTTCTGGCGACATTCAGCCTTAACGTCCAGCAGCCAAGTAAAATATACCAAAGTAAATTGCACAGAAGCATTGTTCGGGACGACTTCGAAATAGTACAAAACATTTTTTTTCGGAAGCTATGGTTAAGTTGAGGATAGAGATAATAAATGGGTGTGCAAATGGCAGGACGTTCATGTTGGTGTTCAAAAGTGCAGAAACTGATATTAGGTTTAAGGAAGTTTTTGACGGGTTGCTCAAATGGACAGATCAGCAGCCGATCGAAATGTGCCATGAAAGCTGTTCAATAATGCACTTTGCAAGACGTAACACGACAAACAGTCACTCAATGAATGGAAGGACGTTCGAAAGCTCTGAGTAACAAAGGGAACTTGGGGTCCTTGTCCATCGACAATTGAAATTGGTACCAAACGTTGAAACTATGCTTCAGAAGACAAATACAGCTTCTGTTCTTTCCTGCCTTGTGTACATCAGTTCAGAGAGCAGGGGCATACGATTAGTGTTGTACAAATCTTCGCGTATGCCAGAGCCACATAACATTGTGCAGTCCTATTAGCCATGCCATACTGTGCTGTGAATTCTCCGGCGGGTATGCACTTTTGGCAAGGTGTTTGCTGGACAGAATAAATTTAGCCAGTAAGAGAGTTTGGATAGACCTGAGGGTTTACTTTACAGCTGAGACGGCTTTGTGATTCCAGAGTGAGGATTATGAGTTTATCAGAGGCAACGGAGCAGTTCAATTATGTAGCAGTTTATTAAACTGATGGATGAATAACGAAGAGGACATAATCTTATGTTATGTGTTTAGGGGCTATCAAAGATTTACTTTCGCAGCCAAAGGGTTTGGATGTCTGGAAGTGGCTGCTGGAGAGTGTAGGGGTCAGTCGATGTGCTGGACCTCACCAATGTTAAAAATTATGTCAATGAACACTTGAATTGTGATGGCAGACAACGTCATGGGACAAGCCTTGGAATGTGGGATTAGTGTCAATAGGACAGTGCAAGGTCATTTTTGCAAGTTCATTTTCTTTGCTGTTTTAGCCATGACACTATGCGTCTAGGAAACGTGTCAACTGGTCTGTGGGCAGTGAGCACGGCTTTCCAATTCTTTCCCTTCAGCCAAAAAACATTGAAACCACACACACAAATGAACAGAAGGTGCTTCCGACTTTGCAAGTCTCTCTGCATGGATCGCGACATGGGAATCGATGCAGGAATGACAAGATATGACATTGGCAAATTGAACCGAGCATGCACATCTGATGCTTCGCAGGGAAGGAACTTTTCTTAGCTTGTGATCTTTCCACATCATTTAATAATGTGCATTAAGTATGGCTAGATGAGACACAAGTAGGTTTGTACTTGGTGATCTGTGATTGTTGGAAATGCAGCAGAGAAGCATGAGTGGGGAATCTGGTGGAGGCATGCACGACTTTGAATGGCATTGATTCGGTGAAACAAAGAAAAATTCGCGTTGGTCGAGATGTCAATAAGACGATTGCGTAAAATTAAAGTGGAAGACTTACTGTTAAAACAATACCTTGATTTACAATGAAATAAAGTAGACAAGCACACACACATAGGTGTGTCAGTTTCGTATCATTGTGTGAGATATTTAATTGGAAGCAATTATTTTGATTGCATTTGCTGTATGGCAGAAGACATGGATGAACAAAAAAAACATCTTCGCCTTTTGAAACATAGCTGTTCTCGCAAATTCTGTGAAAGAAGTCTCCGTTAATGTTTTGAGCACTGATTCCCTTCTTCAGAATAAAAGAGACAGACGTGAAGGCATCGGTGTCGTACCACACAGAATGATTGATCTAAAGCGTTTGATGCGATGTTTCCAACCTTCCAACCCCCCGGATCACAAATAAGCATAGCTGAAAATCAGTTTCGGTTGGCGTAAATTGGTAGAAAAATTAGATGGACTGATATGAATTTCGTACGAATTCTAAACGGGATTTTAAATGGTAATTTGGTTTGGAGATCAATGGAATAACATTACCTCTCAGCTCTGCTGAACTAAAGCGTCCCTGCGGCTTTATACACCTCATGAAATGAGGTGGAGTGCGAGATTACAGAGATGGGAGAAAGCAGTATTCCGTTTTCTCCTGGGCAAATATTCATCATCAGATGGGTCGCATTCGCATGGCTTCCGACAGGGGCAAATCTGAATGATTTCAACTTTCGCAAAGGGATTGGAGAAACAACATTTCTTTTGTATGTTATTTACAGAAGCAGTTAATGAACTGAAAACATATTTACAATGACACCACCAAGAAGTAGAGTGGAAGCAAATTACAAGAATGTTTGGATTGCTTTAACATTTTTCAGGCTATATTTGAAAGTTTCATACAAAGCAGAGAGCATGCGATTAAGTACTTAATCGTACTAATGAAAACAAATTGTACGACAGAGTTTGTTGTATTATTATTTAAAATGTAAGAATCAACCAAAAAAGAGAACGCAGCATAAACCCAAGTCCAACCTTACACCGTGATAATCAATGTTTTGTTTTTGGTTAGATTGTGACAAATTGCCACGAAATTCCAACTAACAGTTTTCAGACGAAGATTGAAAGCTCATATCATTGAATACATTGTGTCAGGATCTGTTTTGTCCAGCGATTACTGCATCAGTTGTTTGTTGTCTCTGTTGGTGGTCATGCTGCTGATAGTATCGAATACCGCATTGAACATAGCTGCTGATTAACATCACCAGGATGGACAGAGATGCCAATGAAAAAATTGATTTTCACAACCCCATGTCTGGGATTTCTTTTCGCATTGATCATGGAAATCAAAAATGGACATGATAAATGCAGAAAATTTAGAATGCTTTAACTGCAGCGAATTGGCAGTGACATTGCTGAATTAGATTAGTCTGTGAATTAGTTTGTTGTTTTATGAGTCAAAGGAAGAAACTTCGTCAAATGAACTTTACAATAACATTGTAGTCAGACTCAGAAACCTGTTCGCATGCTACCAAAGAAACGAGAAGATTTCACAGAGCTTAATTTGGGAGATTGTGGAGAAGCGATATAATTTCCAGACTTAAAGTTTGCACTCGCAAAAGAACAAAATTTAGCAAGCTTGGAGTTTTCCGAGAGTTTGAAAAATGTGCAAGACCACTCAAAAAGCAGGACTCTGGCTTCATAAATAAAGGACAGCATATAGAAGCAAGAAAGCCTTGCACGAAATATACATTTCCCAATCATAGCAGACGTACTTTCATTTCTTCAATTAGGATATACCGTTGACAACCATTAATGCATCTCTGGATCAACCGTGACCCATCTATTGTGCACCTATATTTCATCGTGCATGAATCGAATCGGAAAGTCTGATTATACTTTTTGCATATGAGAAGTGATGATTGCAAGATGAGATATTCTGTCTTTTCCCGATCTTTATTTCTGCTAATGTTACAGTCCATTGTTATTTTCTACCTCAGTTTCGTTGATTGTAAACATGCATTACAGTAAACGTACAATTTAAAAGGTTTGTGGAATATTTCATTTAATTCATATTCTGCAAGTACGTCATAGGCATCCTTGACATTTCCAGCAAAATCAAAATCGAAAAGTGTTAAATATGCAGCAGCAAGGCGATGTGAATTTCTTTTTAAATGCGCTTTGTAATTAATTTACAAATTGAAAATCACAGGAAACAATCATAAGTATGGTAAGCCATTTTCCAATAAAAGCAGAGGATACTCTTATCAGCCTACTAAACAATTCTCCCACAATTAGTATGACTTTGTATCACTCGTTTCGGAACATGCAGTTTCTTTGAGGTTGACTTGATAATAATATCCAACATACTTCGAGCGATTCCACTGGGAAGACTGTTGGTACCTTTGAAAAAGCAAGTTTTGATGACAGCCTCTTTACTCCTTCTGATTTCTCATCCCGATCTTATATTTCATCAGATATAAATTGATTGCAGTATTCCTTTTAATAGTATGTTGTAATATATTTTCAATCAGCATTTCTCAATAGATATTCCCTTTCAACTTCCTACGGGTATATTTTCAATTTGAATTATGTGAAAATGTTTGCATGATCTCTTGAAGTGCGATAACATTGGAGCCCATGGGACGAATGAAAATTTCATGTCACTTCGATGGAACCCACCTGGTGTGCTGCCGTGCCTCTTCTGTTAATTTTCATCCCATGATTACTTTTTCTTGTTACTTATTGCTCGGACATATGTGTCGCTGCCTATTCCACAAGTGATTGCCAAATCTTTTTTTTTGCCAATAGAGGTGTTTAGAAAAAAGTAAGTTGTTAATGATCTGGTATCACCTTCAGGCAAGAGCAGCTAATGACTTCCTCAAAGACAACAGTGAACGGGATTTGTTTGGTTTCTTTTATACGTGAAAATCAATAATGGTCCCATGGTCATCACCAGGCTGAAATACTTCATTATATTGAAATTCCGGAAAATTATCCCTTCTCGTGATCAATATGTCTGGCCTGGGAAACAGTCCATGTTTATCTAATCCTTCTATGACTTTCAACGTCTTGTACACCTCTATCAAAACATCTCTTATCCTTCTTCACTCCAATGAGATTAGCCCTTGTTCCCTCAACCTTTCTTCATAAGACATGCCATCCAGTCCATGCAGCATCCCATTAAAACTCCTCTGCACATGTCTAAAGCTTCAGCATCTTTCGTCTCATGAAGTGACCACAATTGAACACAGCATTCCAAGTGTGGTCTAACCAAACTCTACTGATCTGCCGCATAAACACGCAACTCTAAATCAAAACCCCCCTTGCGAATAAACGCCAGCACACCATATGTCGTCCTGAAAATCCAATAAACTTGGGTGACAAGTTTTCGGGATGCATGAACATGGACCACAGATCCTTCTGTTCCTCCACACTCTCAAGAATTTTGCGTTCAAACATGCATTCACCATTCAAATTCGACCTTTCAACATGAAAGAATTCACACTTTTCAACGTTGTACTCCAGCTGCCACTGATCCACAAAGTTCTGCAATCTGTTAATGTTCTCTTGCAACCGATAACAGCCCTTAACACTACCCACAATTCCATGAATCTTCGTGTCATAGGCAAACGAACTAATCCTTCCTTCCAAGTCATTAATAAAGTCAGAAACAGCAGAGGTTCCAGAACCGTTGTCTGTGGAATACCACTGGCCAACGAGCTCCAGCCAGTATACTTATCATCTGTCATTGCGTTTTCTCTTTTGTGGGTCAGGCAAATCGGCATCCAGACGGACAGGTTTCCTTATGTCCAATGCCTCGTATTTTATGAAATTGCCTACCGTGGGAAATATTATTAAATGCCTTGCTGCATTTTATGCTCATCACCTGTCAGTTTTGTGTACTCAAAACAATGTCAGTTGCTGAACTGATAATGAGACTTCATTAATTTATTCATCAAAATAAACAAAATATGCGAACAACCAAAATTACACAAAACTATCTGAAATTGCATTAGAACATAGAACATAGAACATAGAAAAATACAGCGCAGTATGGCCCTTAGGCCCTCGATGTTGCGCCGATCCAAGCCCACCTAACCTTCACTCGCCCACTATCCTCCATATGCCTATCCAATGCCCGTTTAAATGGCCAAAACGAGGGAGAGTCCACCACTGCTACTGGCAGGGCACTCCACGATCTCACGACTCGCTGAGTAAAGAATCTACCCCTAACATCTGTGCTATACCTACCACCTCTTAATTTAAAGCTATGCCCCCTCGTAATAGCTGACTCCACACGTGGAAAAAGGTTCTCATGGTCAACCCTATCTAAACCTCTAATCATCTTGTACACCTCTACCAAGTCACCCCTAAACATTCTTTTCTCCAATGAAAACAGCCCAAAGTGCCTCAACCTTTCCTCATAAGATCTTCCTACCATACCAGGCAACATCCTGGTAAACCTGCTCTGCACCCGTTCCAGTACCTCCACATCCTTCCTATAGTGTGGCGACCAAAACTGAACACAATACTCCAGATGCGGCCGCACCAGAGTATTATACAATTGCAACATGACCTCAGGACTCCGGAACTCAATTCCTCTACCAATAAAAGCCAGTACGCTGTATGCCTTCTTCACAGCACGACTTACCTGTGTGGCAACTTTCAGAGATCTGTGTACATGGACACCAAGATCCCTCTGCTCATCCACACTACCAAGTATCCGACCAATAGCCCAGTACCCCATCTTTTTGTTACTCATACCAAAGTGAATCACCTCACACTTGCCCACATTGAACTCCATTTGCCACCTTACTGCCCATCTCTGCAACTTATCTATATCCCGCTGTAACCTGCCACATCCTTATTCGCTGTCCACAACTCCATCGACTTTCGTGTCATCCGCAAACTTGCTCACCCAGCCTTCAAACCCTTCCTCCAGGTCATTTATAAAAATGACAAACAGCAATGGTCCCAAAACAGATCCTTGCGGAACACCGCGAGTAACTGCACTCCAAGATGAACCTTTAGCATCAACTACTACCCTCTGTCTTCTTCCAGCCAGCCAATTCCTAATCCTAACCTCCAACTCACCCTCAATGCCATACCTCCGTATTTTTTGCAGTAGCCTACCATGGGGGACCTTATCAAACGCCTTACTAAAATCCATATACACCACATCGACCGCTTTACCTTCGTCCACCTCCTTAGTCACCTTCTCAAAGAATTCACTAAGTTTTGTGAGGCACGATCTGCCCTTCTCAAAACCATGCTGACTATCCTTGATCACATTATTCCTATCCAGATGTTCATAAATCCTATCCCTTACAATTCTCTCTAAGACTTTGCCCAAAACAGAAGTGAGGCTCACTGGACTATAGTTGCTAGGGTTATCCCTACTCCCATTCTTCAACAAGGGAACCACATTTGCTATCCTCCAGTCTTCTGGCACTATTCCTGTAGACAACGAGGACATAAAAATCAAGGCCAATGGCTCTGCAATCTCCTCCCTTGCTACCCAGAGAATCCTAGGATAAATGCCATTAGGTCCAGGGGACGTATCTATTTTCACCCTTTCTGGAATGTCCAACATCTCTTCCCTATATACATCAAAGCCGTCCATTCTAATTAATTGCGACTCAGTATTCACATCGGCAACAATGTCTTGTTCCTGAGTGAATACTGACGAAAAGCATTCATTCAGTATCTCCCCAATCTCTTCAGCCTCCACACGCTACTACCCTTGACTGGACTTATTCCTACCCTCGTCATTCTTTTATTCCTGATGTACCTATAGAAAGACTTAGGGTTTTCCCTAATCCTACCAACTAACGACTTTTCATGTCCCCTCCTTGCTGCTATTACCACTCTCTTCAGATCCTTCCTGGCTACCTTATAACTTTCAATCTCCCCAATTGAACCTTCACGCCTCGTCTTTACATAGGCCGCCGTCTTCCATTTAACAAGGCATTTCAATTCCTTATTAAACCACGGCTCCCTCACACGGCCTTTCTTCCCTGTCTGACAGGTACATACTTATCAAGGTCACTCAAAAGTCGCTCCTTGAACAAGCTCCACATATCAATTGCCCCCTTTGCCTTGAAATCTATTTTTCCAAGCCACGCATCCTAAGTCGTGCCTCACCGCATCATAATTTTCCTGCCCCCAGCTATAACTCTTGCCCTGCAGTGCACATGTATCCCTCTCCATCACTAGAGTAAACGTCACCGAATTGTGGTCACTGTCTCCAAACTGCACACTTCCCTCCAATTCTAACACCTGGCCTGGTTCGTTTGCCAGAACCAAATCCAGTATGGCCTCACCTGTTGTTGGCCTGTCTACATATTGTGTCAGGAACCCTCCTGCATACATTGGACAAACACCGACCCATCTAACGAACTCGAGCTATAGCTTTCCCAGTCAATATCAGGAAAGTTAAAGACCCCATAACAACCACCCTCTTACTTTCACTCTTCTCCTGAATCATCCTCGCAATCCATTGTTAGTGAATTATTTTTCAATGAATGCTCAATTCAGTTCGAGAGTAATGTTAAACATGTTCATCAAAATTACCAATTCCAGTTTTCAATTTACTGAAAATTGTTAGTAAAGAAGAAGTTCGGATACAATTAAAAATATCTATACATCGCCTGAACAGTTATACTTGCCTTTCAGAATGAGTTGTCAAATTCTTTTGCCCTTGTACCGTCTCAGCAACTTGAAATATGTACTTTTCTGATTCGCGTTCTTTTCACTTCCAGAGACTAGCTTGTAACATATGAAACGTTGACTTGAATGTTAGAACAATTCGCACGTGCCTACTATGTGCAACGTTTTTTAGGATAACTTCTTAATGTCTGTGTGCCCAAGGCTTTAAGGTACTTTCTGTGGTACATAACATATTTTGTTTCTTTGCTTATTCAAACTTTTGAATTTATATTGTATTACCACTTCAAACGTCATTTACTTTATGTTTGAAACCACAATTTCCTCAAATATGTTCCAACATGTGTTGATATCATGTAGTCTTTGCTCATGCACAGTTCCCTTCTCCCAAACTCTTTTATGGAATTTTCGAAGAAACACTTTAGAAGAGACACTTCGGTCCATCGATTCTATTCTACCTTAACTATGCCATACCTACAGGTGTCTAATTTGCGGATTTGGTCAATAGGCATGGAAGTCATGACACTGTAAGTGTTCATGCAAGTATCGTTCAAACTGTAGATGATACCCGTCTCAAATACCCTCCGAGGCAATCCGCTCGAGAGTACCACCATTTCTGGGTTTAAATGTTTAGCCCTCAACTCCCCGGTAAACATTCTGTTTTCCAAGACAACTGTGCCCCCTTTGTTGTGCCCCGTGGTCGAAGGGAGACAGCGATTTCCTTATCACCATGACCATGCTTCTCATAGACAGTTATTGCTCCACAATAAACAGCACGAGCTTATTCAGCCTCCAACCAGAGCCTCCTGTTCCAGTTGTGCTCTACTAAGCTACATTCTTCATGAGGCAGGCCTTTGTTCTATCTACATTCCCTCCAACATACTGGCAAAATTCTAATGCAGACATATCAAATTTACTCCCTCTGCAGACTCCCAACCTCACAGTCTCAGTGAGCTCATACAGGATAAAATCCTCTCCGAATTCTCTGATGAGCTTCATGCCTTCAAAACAGTTATGAAAATATATATTTTATTCCTGTTTGATTTGGAAGAAGAGGCAAGAATATCTTCTTCTGGAGAACGACATTAAATGCATTCACAGTCGTTTCTTTTGAAAAAAAAACTTGCCAATCTACCCATATTCGAATATCTTTCCAAAGTTAATTCAAAGAGACAAAGTCATCCATTCCTATGCATTATCCATTGGCAGAATGAATCGAGAGTTCGGCGTGATTTTCCTTTTTGCAGGCAACACCTTGTAATTGCCTTGTTGCCTGTCGAAAATTTGCTTTGATCTTCTTTGAGGTCCCGAGTTTTGTGTGTTCACATCTTCCTACTTCCACTTCAAAAGGGTATTATGCAAAGTACTCCAACATAATAAATCATAAGTCACACAACATTAAAAGCCCCTTCATGATCACACTAATTCACGCTCCACATAATGTGAAAACGCCTTCACCAACACAATATCAGAAAAAAACTTCAATAAAACAATTTCCACGACTCTACGACACCAATAACGTACCCGAACAACATACTATTCATTGATCCTGTTCTGAGACCCCGACAAACACTGAATATTATTCATGTTCATGTCCAATACGGTTTCCTACTTCCTGTTTTATGTGGAGTTTTCGCAACAATTTCTTGCAATGGAGATGATCTTTCAGCATCTCCTCTCCCTGCGGAGAGAGGTAATTGTTCGATGATGAGTCAGGTATGAAAATGAAGAATTGCAGTTTTACCAGAAATAAATCAGGAAACATTACTCAGCCTCTTTCACCATTGGTAGTGCTTTCGTCAAAAGAAAGATAATTACTATCAAATCACTATCTGGTATAATCCTTTCTATAGGTGTTAGGATATGGGAAACCGATTCCCAATCCATCATCGAGCGTTCCATCACTGAATGAGTCAGTGAACTATCATCCACCTGAAATCGTAATGCGATTGGTCAACAATGTAGCCCAAAATGTGTTAAAACTTACAACTGGAGATGGTCAGTTATTGCTGACTGTGCTAACTTAATGAAGGATAGAAGCAACTGGGAATTGCAGCAGAATACACCCCTTACCTGCTTCTCAGGAGGGTCGAGGTTCTTCCTGCCAACGGACATCACATGAAATTAGGCAGCGATTTGTTCACAATCTTCCTTTGACAAGTCTACCATGACTGTAATGTTGAAAGGATGAGTACTCAGTTTCAGCCCGTCAAAGCCCCGAATATGATTTGGAGCTCAGCTGCAGAGTGGTCAGAATAGATTCAGTGAGATGTTATTGGGAATGAAGGGTTTACCTATGAAATATTGACTGGATATGCAAGGACATTTTTAATGAAGTAATTGCCGTTGAGAGATGAAATGATACAGGTTTATAAAATCATGAGATGCACAGATGAGGAGAAGTGCAGGTGGGTTTTCCATTGTATGGGGGAGTTTAATAAACCGTCACATATTTTCAAGGTGAGAGGAGAAACTTTTATAAATACATGCTGGTATTTTTTACGCAAACAGTGGTTCGGTTGTGGAATGAACTTGCACAGGTAGAATTGGACATCGAGTTACGACTTTCAAAATTCATTAAATTCAGTATGATAACAAGAATTGTTTGAAAGTAGATGGGCCACGCACAGAGAAGTGCGACTAGTTTATTTTTGATTATGGATGGCACGAACTGGCTAGATGAACGTTTCCGCGTTCTGTGCTGTGTGACTCTTTGACACTACACGTTATTTTGTGATCATGTTGTAATCGTCAGAGAGCAACTGTTCATTGATACTTGTATCTGCATGTAAAGATAAAGACGAAGTTAACTAAATGCCCTTCTTTCACCTCAAGACCCTGCATTCGCACATTTGGTATTCCCACACCAATTTCAGAAGTTAACGAAGAAAGTACAATGTAACCTCAGGCAGGCAAAAAAGGATTAGACATTAAATTTGCCTTCGACAGTGACTGAAAATACATCACGTTGATTCAAATATGTAGGTTGAGGGTTTCCATCCGATAATCTTGCTTTATGTTTGAGAACAAGAAAAGTAAGATCCATCAGATCTTCCACAATGCCACAGCGGAATGGAGCCATGCGTCAGTATCTCAGAAGATGAGACAGAATATATATGACTGCGATGAAGAGAGTGTTTTCAAACAGAGACAGTGGCGTTCTCTGTCAAAGAAACCGGTTGTGGTCGTTTCCTTAAATGTATTAAAGTAATAGCAATGCATATTTCTGAGGTCTCTGAGGATGCTTGAGCATCGAGAGAATACGAAAAAGAAGTCTTGAGATGTAAGATTGCTCTTATTTTCGATATCTCTCTAAATATGCATTTCGTTCATGGACTCATCACTGAGTGTTATCGGCACTATTCCTGTGTACATAGTAGGCCGATTGACAGAGGTTATCTGATCAGTCTATTGAATGAATTAATGCTCTGTTCCGTGTCATACAAGAGCCAGGACCGCAAGAACGTTTCATTTATTTCTTCTTGCAAGTTTTAGGTTGTCGACTATGGCGTTGCAATGTGTAATTTCGTCAGACTATAAAATCTCTTTTTTTGCAAAACGTGCACAAAAATAGCCAGTTTCCAATTTGAAGCAATACTATTTTTGATAATTTCTACTGACAGCAATACATATGAGTTCGATTTTATGCTGACGTATTTGATCACGGTATCGATTTTATATTCATGTATTTATTTTAAAAATATCCTGCACAAGAGAGGTTTTAGAACATTGACACCTGATTTTGAAGATGAAAATTTCAATGGGTGTTTGATATGTATGTTTCAATCAAAATTCGCACGAAACAGAAATTATCACACATCAAAATTCTGATTGAAAATCTGAAGGCTAACTGTGCAAAGTTTTTTTAACAACCCGGAGAATTAAGGAAATCAGGGTGAAATCTAGCCTCGGCTGCAAAGAGAGTCCGCTAAAATATATTGCTCTTGTCCATATTTTTTATAAATACTCTGAGAGTTTGTTTCAATAGCGATTCCATTGCATTCTTCAGTTCTCCTCTGAATTTTTTCTGGGTTGTGGCATAAATACAGGGATTCAGGAAACAACTCAACAACTTGAGGATATTTCCTGTTTCAGTTGCAATATATTCAGGGTCGTTAAAGTCACCTCTGTAATAATTAGAGTTTGCCAGTCTGGTAATGACCAAAATAGCAGAATATGTCAACCAAAGCAACATGAAACTGACGGATACCGAAAATAATAAAACGATGGACTTCCTCCGGTTCTCCGTCTCTGCACTGCTTTCATTCTTATTTCTGTGACCACGGAGCCTAATCCGAGTTCGATTCGCCATCACAATACAGTGGATGGTTAAAGAATTAAATGAGAATATTAAGAGAAATGGAAGCCAACCAAGCCAGGCACTATAAAACCAGACCAACGCTACCCATGCAGATGATGTTCCACTTGATCGGCAGCCCCATTGGATTCCATCAATGATTTCCTCTGGCCCATATGCAAACAAAACTGGAATATTCTTTGACAACGTCAAGACCGAAATGATTATTAATACCGTGGTTGCAGTTCCTTCGGTACAATATAATGTTTTAAATCTCTGGCAGCCGATCATCACAAATCTGTCAAATGTGAAGGACACAGTGAACCAAACAGTTAAATCGAGGCTGATGACAGTCATGTATATAATGAGCTTGCAAACAGGTGTTAGGGAAGAAGAAGGACAATGGAAAGTGATAACTTAATATGCAATACACTACAACATTATTGATGACGACCAATAGATCCGATGTTGCCATAGCCACGATATAAGCAGTGATGCATTTGGAAAGACCACAGGTTCGTCGCAAAAGAATTAAAATAGTCATCGTGTTCGCTGTAATAAAGACAGATATAAAAGACAGAGTTGGCAATGTTGCAAAGCATAATTGATGTAGAGGTGTAGATATTTATTAAGAGGACGTGAACACATTCTGAGTGATTTACAAAACATGACATTTACGCAAATGTTTAATATGCTGCTGTAGACATCATTTTGTTTGGTATTACCAGACTGTCTAAAGAACGACACGACTCCTTGCAGGCGGCACATTGGTGGCAATTGTTAATACACGAGTTATGCTCCCATTTAAAATGGAGGAGCCGAAAGTGTTCAATCACTGGTTTGATAATCTTTTGTGAAAATTGACAATGGAAAAATAGAGTATTCAACGCTTACACGGGGTAAAGTAAAATCAACCGGAAAGAAACAAGGTCTATGGCTTACCTGGAAGAGCAGCAGCTGCAAGAAGTGGATAGTAAATCTCTTGCAACAGCAAAACCGGTGGTTTCCTCATTTCTGAAAATGAATGACTGTTGTAGTTGTTGAAGGTCTCTGCCTGCCGTATGACTAACACATGAAAATGCTCAGCTGTATTTATGCACACATCAGACCTCCATTGAGTCGATTACATCAAATCATCACTTACATTAGTTCGGCTCATTTAGAATGTTTTTGTTTTGAATAACTCAATGAAACAAAATAAGATCTTGCCCTGATATTCTCGACTTCACTTTCGTTGTGCTCTCAATACATTGCACGTCAGATGTCATGTACATCACCTTATTTCAGAATTTAGACAGCCGGATTTTGTGAAAAGTAACCCTGCCTCCTGACTGTTTTTGTTATTAATACGTTTATCAATTGTACTCTGCACTTCTTCGCTGCCAAATGCTGTATCCTTACGCATATTGTAGCTCATCAAATTCGAATATTTGTCTAGTTCCTGAAATTGTACACTGAGTGTCAAATAGAGGAAAATGCACACGAAGAGATTGACTTACCACATTGGATTTTTTTTTCATGTATCACATGTGATGAATGCGATCTACTTATCCAGTAACTCATTCCAGACCAGTTGGAAATTTAGTCGTACTCATCTGAACGCCTGGGATTAGGCAAAGAACACTGAATAAATATCAATATTCCTTACTGACGACATGCATAGTTTCTACGATATTTAAGCAAGCAACTAATGATGAAGAATATGCGGGTGGAATTAAATATCAATACCATTGCGAGAGTAGTGCAATCACAAAAAACGTATTGTGTTGATGACAATGCTGTCACTTTATAAATGATATTCTGTCTTTTTTTATATGAAGAGTCATAAAGGCATAGCTGCCGCAGTGTCGATTTTAGTAAGGATTTGGAGGTGTCGTTATTGGACGAAAACACCAGGTTATCGTCCAACAGTTTTATTTTCATGCATTACTTTCCCGGTTAAAGCTGGAAGAGGAATGGCCAGTGCTCTCAGTTCATGCCCTTTTTTTCGACTTTATTTGATCTGCCGCAGACACAAGTTGGTGGAGTGCAGGGAAGTCGCCAGCTTCTTTAAAAGACTTTTCTGAATTTATATTGAAGGTTATGTCTTTGAAATTGTTTTCTTCCTTCTATAAGAGTCTGTGTTTGATATGTTTTTGCCATGGATATGTTCATGTGCTTTTAAAGTATTGGAACAGTTAATTACTAATAGCTATTGGAGCGGATTGGTGTAGTATATCAACAGTTAAGTTATTCAAAATTACGTTTTCATTTGTTGGGGCTACAACTGTTGTCCTGAAATTACTGTTTTTTTTCTCCTGAAACTCCAGTGCTTTAATGACTTGTATCAGATGGGGAACACTCACGTCACATCAACCTTCATACAAAAAACAGTCAGGGCCACCTTCTGAAAATACTTTGAGAGGGTCAAGCCTGTACCGTTGCATTTTGTTGGAATGTTTTCATCATTCAAATTTGGTTTTAGAGTAGTTGGACTTAAAGGCGAGTAGCAGATGTCGGTTTCTTTTTTGCTGCGTGTTTCAAAGATTAGGAAAAGATTTGTAGCTCTGATGCACGTTGTTGTGGTTGTGTTCGCCGAGCTGGGAATTTGTGTTGCAGACGTTTCGTCCCCTGTCTAGGTGACATTCTCAGTGCTTGGGAGCCTCCTGTGAAGCGCTTCTGTGATGTTTCCTCCGGCATCTATGGTGATGACATCACAGAAGCGCTTCACAGGAGGCTCCCAAGCACTGAGCATGTCACCTGGACAGGGAACGAAACGTCTGGAACACAAATTCCCAGCTTGGCAAACAGAACCACAACAGTTTAAACAGTACTTTGCGGTGGAATGACTCTTTCAGTCAGTGAGAATTTTCTGTGGGTGGCGGATGAAGCAATTTGGTCATTTTACAGAAGGCAAAGATAAAGCTAAAGGTATTGCAACTGGCAGGCTGGTTTGCAGAGACAAGGGTGGACTTGTTTTTACCTTCGTCAGTGAGAAAAGAAACGGTAATAACAATCGTTCAAAATTTAGCTTTGCTTGAAACGTTGGAATTGACTCGACTTCAATTGGATATGAAGCAGCTTGACCATGAACTGGAACTGAAATAGTTTTCATTAGTTGAAGACAGAGGAAAAAGTAGGAGGACAGAGTCACTCTCAGAAAAAAGAAAAGAATGAGAGAGGAGTGCCCTCGCAGAAGAAAGATAACAGAGAGAGAAAGGATGGGGAGAAACAGATTGAGTTTGGTCGACAAAATTTGGCAGTTCTAATGGAAAGTTGATGTAAATGGATGAAGGTGAAGTTAAAAGTTACGCTTAGTCAGGAAGTTAGTGATGTTGAGCAAAGTCATCGTCCCTGAAGACTTGGTGGAAGTCTGTTCAAATGTATCCAGGCAGTATGCCCGTTTGATTCGGAGAGTGTCGAAGCCGTTTTCATTTCATTCCAGAAACAGGCTAAACAAATGAAGTGGCCCCTCATGATATGGGTTTGACTGAACCAAATATATTTGCTAGGTAGAGTTAGTGGTGTATCCGCATCACCATCAGAAAAGGGAGGTGGGGATGTGACGAGGTCAAGGAAGCCATGCATGAGTGCATATGACATCCTATCCGAAAATCACAGGCAGCGATTTAGAAACCTAAGAATGGACAATGTTCCAACGTACATTGAGTTTGAAAGGGTAAAATCTTGCTTCTGACATTAATTTCAATACATGTGAAATTGAAATGATGTTCAAGAGAAATCCTCTGGTAAGGGCAAAGTAGACGTTGTTCAAGTTAATAAAGATAGTTTACCACAAGATAAAATGGAAACCCATGAAGGGGGAAGATAACTGAAAAGGCTGACGTGTTTTCACTGCAATAAAATAGGCCCAATAAGTGCACAGCGTTTGTGGTTCAGTAAAAGCACTGGGTAGAAGGTATCGGAAAGCAGCATAAGACAGGGAATGTTGCTAAAATTGCAAAATGAATCACAATGGATGCGATAATTTTGCACCAGAACGTACTACACCAGAAAGACTATACTTGTGAAGAAAGTAGTAGTAGTTCATCAATTATTTACTTGCAAAAATAAAATTTCCTCTCATAGAGTGGGAACACTACCTCAAGAATATTTAGTATTAAGAGATACGGGATCATATCAATCCTTCATGTTGATGGATGACGAGAATATGTAACGCTGAAATACTCGTCCTGGAAAAAGTGCTATCACGTGGAATTTATGGCGATCTGAGAAATGCTCCATATGCGCAGTGAGTTTGGAGTGTGAAGGGAATTGTGGAGAATTATTAATAGGAGTACTGGAGAAACTCTAGGTTCCTGGAGGACAATTGGTGTTTTATAACAATATAGTTGGGCCACAGGTAGGTGTGCTGCCTGCTGTGATGAAAAGCCCAATGGAGAAGCAGAATTCTGTAATACTGAGGTATTACAGAAGATATATCATGAGATTTTTCCTGACAATCTGATAACAAGGTCAAAATATCACCAGTGGAAAAAGGATGAGAAATCAATGAATAAATATTATCATGTTAAAGGAGAATTGTCTGTAATTGTGTTCGATTGAATGCTTGAGCCAAATCATGGGCAGGTGGAGGACAAAGAAGATGTTTTTCATTCAGAAAATTTAACTAAGTTACAACAAAAAATGGAAAACTGAAACAATTATATCCAAATGCGTATGCAGAAGAATATTCTGAACGTATTTCAGAATGCGACCATCTTAACAAAAGATATATGGATGAGGGATGGGCAAAATTTCAAAAAGGTGCAATGCCAGTGGTTCACAGAAAAGAAGTGTTGGAGGAAACACTTGAATTACCAATAGGAAAAAAAAGTCTTGCTGATACAGAAAAACATTTTCTTATGCACAAAGATGTGCTTTCATTTTGCCGGAAATGTCATACGTGTCAGGCAATTGGAAAAACAGATGCATCAATAAAACCAGCATTTTTAACACCCGTTTCTGCATTTGAGAAATCTTTTGCGAGGATTTTAATTGATTCCATCGGACCAATACCTGAAAGAGAATTTGATAATATCTAAGAGCATGCATAAAATATCCTGCTGAATATAGAACACATTTGATCTAAATGCTTGACACGATTCAAGAAGCACCCGAGGTAACACATTGATTTTTTTTCAGAAACTGAAATGACAGAGCAGGCACTCCCATTAGTACACTTCAGCACATCGCACACAACTGGAACGAGGTTGCTCAGTACTTCTGATATCTTGTCAATTAGTTGAGATCATCAGTGACTACAAACCTGAAAAAATGAAAAGTGAAGACATCGCTGAACTCTATTTGAACTGCAACAGGGAGGCATAAGGCAACTTTTAATTACTTACGAGTCACAGAAAAAAGTCTGGACAACAGCCATTTTATCTTTGTTCCTGTTACACAGAAATGGAAGAATGGCAAGCAGCTCCTGAAAGCCATTGCATAGGTAAAAAAAAGAGAACACTAGACTGCTCTAACTGTTTGTCAAGAAAAGTTATTTCGGAAACCATTATGCCAGTTATATGGGATTAATTCGCCTCAGTTCAGAATGCCGGCACTGACTGCTTTTTTGATATTTGCAATGACATGATGTAAAATTATCCGTTGATCTGCTGAGAGAAGTTTAGTCTTTATTTGCCAAATATCTTACAAAAACGAATCTGTAATGTGTAATTTTCTGGTTTATTCAGTGTTTTGTTAGTTGTCCATAATTGTCCTGATGAGAAAAAAAAAACTGCTGCTGTACTTGTGCTGTCAGTAAACTCACACTGCTTTTCCAGAAATCTTCTCATCGAAGGAACTTTGAGAAGTTAGTAATCAGGTGCTCAGTGGTGCGCAGAGAAGATTGCAGAGGGAGATGTTCCTACGTATCTGGTGTTCTGTTCTTGGTAATGGTAGTGGAAATAAAAGGTGATCTGTCGTGAATACTGTGATTTTCCTAAAGTGTATCTTGGAGATTGTGTTGAGTGGTTTAATTAGACCTCAATGTTGCAGGGACCAAATGTAGTGCCAATTAAGTGAGGAGCTTTATTTTCCATGACGGCCAGTCCAAGACAGATTTAACGCATTTTAATAACTTTAGGTCCATGGAAATCATTAAGCATATCGTGCAATTAAAGCACAGTCCCATAGGAGATTACCTGACTTTTTTGCATTTCTCATTTTGTTGTCGAACATCACAATTGAGAATTGGAATTGCACAGCATTTGGCTTTGATCTTTAGAGCTCATCTTTACCAGGCATAGCTCCAGAAGACTACAGGAAAGCAAATGCTTTTCATATTGTTCAAGAAGGGGACGAGAGCCACCACTGGAAATTATAGACCAGTGAACCTTATGTCAGTTGTGGGTAAAGTGTTGGAAAAGGTCAGAAGAGATTGATTTATAATTACCGAGAAAGGAGTGAGTTGATTAGAGACACGGGACACGGTTTTGTGAAGGGTATATCGTACCTCCTAAACTTTGTTGTTTTCTTTCAGAAGGCAAACTCCCAGTGAATAAGGGTGACGTCGGTGATTTCAAGAAGGTTTTCAAAACGGATCCCCATCGGAAGCTATTGCACAAAAAATAAGAGGCATGGGATCGAGCGTGATTTGGGGTGTGGATCAGAAATCGGCGAGCTGAGAGAAGACAGGGGGTTGTGGTTGATGGGAGATGTATATCCTGAGTTCAGTAGTGGAATGAAAGGATCTATTTCGGCCACTGCAGTGTGTCATCTGGACGAGGGCGTAGCAGAATGGGTAATGAAAATTGTGAATGACACTAATGTTGTTGGAGTTGTGTATAGTAACGAACGATGTTGCAGGGTACAATGCGGCTTAGACAAGCTACAGAGCTAGGCTGAGAGGTGGAAAATGGAGTTTACTGTGGATCAGTGTGAGGTGAGTCACTTTCGAAAGAGCAACAGAAATACAGAGTGGTGGGCTAGAGGAAGGATTCTTGATAGTGTAGATGAACAGAGAGATCTTGGTGTCCATGTGCATAGATCTCTTAAAATTAACACTAAGGTTGATATTGCTGTTAAGAAGGCACATGTAGTATTGCCATTTTTGGTAGAGGGATTGATCGTCATAGCCATGAGGTTAAGTTTCAGCTGTACAAAATTCTGGTGTGGCCATACTTGGAGTATTGCGCGCAGTTTTGGTAACTGTATTACAGTAAAGACAAGGGAATTTTGGAAAGGACTCACAGCAGATTTACCAGGATGTTGTTGAGTAAGGAAAGAAGTTCTGACGAGGAAAGGCTGAGGGACTCGAGGCTGTTTTCGTTCGAGAGAAGAAGGTCGACCTGTGACTTAATTGAAACAGGTAAGACTATCAGAGGTTTAGACAAGTTGAACACTGACAGCTTTCTCCCTCGGATGGTGATGGCCAATACGATGTGGCATCGACTTAAATTTTGGGCTCATTGATATAGGTCTGAAGTCAGAGGTAGTTTCGTCACTCATAGACACTCAAGGCGTGGAATGCCCTGCTCACAGCATTAGTAGACCCTCCAAGTTAATGTGCATTTAAATGATATTGGATAAACATTCGGATGAAAGTGGAATAGTTCAGGATGAATCGGCTTCAGATTGGTTTCACAGGTCGGGGCGACATCGAGGGCTGAAAGGCCTGTCATGTGCTGTAATGTGCTACATTCTATGTTCTATGATGGCACTTAGATCCAAATTAAAGGACGAAAAGTCAGCAATTGAATCTAATCACACTGAGGTACCAAGAGTTAAGTGGACATGCGAAGACTTCTTATTATTTATGGGAGGTTACATCAGAGTACAGACTTCTCAGAAGCTTGGTAAGTGAATGAAACATACATTACAGACATTTGCTGATGCTTTGTCTTTGGAACTTGGAATGCTTTGCCTCAGAGGAAAGGGAGAATTTGATGCGTCTCTGGAGAGGAGATAAATAAGCACTGCAGAAAAACGATGACAGAAATTCGAATAGTTGTCTGAAATTTGTCTTTTTGCAATATGGATGTAATGTCCTTTCACTATAGAACAATCTGAAAATCACATTACCTCGCTGTATTCTTTGAATCCAGATAGCCTAGTTCTTCATCCCCCCAGTCAATTTGTGGGCGGCACGGTGGCACAGTGGTTAGCACTGCTGCCTCACAGCGCCAGAGATCCGGGTTCAATTCCCGCCTCAGGCGACTAACTGTGTGGAGTTTGCACGCTCTCCCCGTGTCTGCGTGGGTTTCCTCCGGGTGCTCCGGTTTCGTCCCACAGTCCAAAGATGTGCAGGTCAGGTGAATTGGCCATGCTAAATTGCCCGTGGTGTTAGGTAAGGGGTAAAGGTAGGGGTATGGGTGGGTTGCGCTTCGGCGGGGCGGTGTGGACTTGTTGGGCCGAAGGGCCTGTTTCCACACTGTAAGTAATCTAATCTAATCAACTTGGTCATGCTGGTAAAATCGGGCAAGACTTGCAAAGATGATGCATTAATGGGAAATGGGTGGGTTACTCTTCGGAAGGTCGGTGTGGACTGATTGGGCCGAAGGGCCTGTTTCCACACTGTAGATAATCTAATCTAATCTAAATCAATATTCATTTTGGTCATCAATTCATGACTGCCAGTATCGCACATAAATGAAGGAAAATCCAAATCTTCCCATGAAACAACAGGGGGAAAACAGCGCTCTTTGGAAAAGGCGTAGAAGTAATGATTGAATTGATTGCAATTGAGTTACATAAATTGTCACGTGTACTCACATGCCTGTGTTGAAATATTTACTCTTCCATCGATGTTGGGTTATCAAAGATACAAAAGTACCTAATTTCGGGAACTTGGAACAACTGACATAGACCTGGAAAGCTCAGGAACGTGCACTTCGATGGATGACGTTGTCCTGAACATGCATCCAAATTAAACTAATTCATTCTGCCTGGCCTTTGTCCATAAACCCGACATGACTTGCATTCTAACGTGTCTACCTAAAGGCTTCATTAGCTCCCCCTTCTGCCACTCCTGACATCACGACAGTGCATTCCAGACTCCGAAACCTCACTGCATTAAAGAAACGTACCCTTCATATCTCCCTTTGAACTTTGATCCTCTCACCTGAAATGCATGTAATTTAAAGTTAGACACTTCACTGTGGGGATGAGACTCAGGCCAATAAACCTATCCATTAATTTCATATTTCTATAGCCTTTTGCCAAGTCTCACCTCACCTCCGCCTCACCATAGAAAACAACCCGAGCTTTTTAATTGCATTTCCTTATCGCTCATATCCTCAAATCCTGGTAGCATCCTGGTAAGACTCTGCTGCACCTTCTCCAAAGCTCCATAACGTTCCTGTAACATGGTGAACAGAATTGAACTCTAATTTAAGCCGAACTAATGTCTTATCAAGCGGCAACATGAAGCCTGACTGTTGCGCACAAGTCTCCGAACAATAAAGACATGCATGTCATAAACCTGTTCTACTGCCCTGTCGATTTGTGTTGCCACTTTCAGGGAGCACTGGATTTGAAAGCAAAATCCCTCTTCAAATAAAAGCTCTTCAGGTTCCTACGATTAGCTATATACTCTTCCTTAAGGCATGATATCCAAGTGCAGCACTGAACTCAACTCCATCTACCAAATCTCCGTGCATACCTGGAACAGATCTAGTTCCTGCTCTATTCTTTGACAACCTTCTATATTTTCCCAGAAACCATTGAACCTAATCTCATCTGTAAACTTACAACCTCACCAATCTGCAATTTCATCCATGTCAAAAATGCAAACCAGAAACAGCAGAGCTGCCAGTCGCGATAACCATGGACCACCACTTGTCACGGACTTCCTTCAGATAACAAAACTCCGCTATTCCACCACGTTCCTCTGCCTAGTATGGGCAAAACCAAAATAATTCATGCGAACCATTCACAATGGATCCCATGCATTTAAATCTCTGGACGACGCTATCATGAGGGGCTTTGCTGAAAGTCTCAGTGAAATCCATGTCGATAATATCCACAGCACTACCATAAACGACAAGTTTCATCACCTCCTCGAAACATTCAATCATGTTAATAAGACATGTCCTTGCCTGCGCAAAGGTATTTTATCTGTGTCTAATTAGGTTTGAAACATCAAAAGTCTTGTCCATTAGAATACTCTCTACAGCATTCCAAATGACAGTGCGATGCTGACTTTCCTTTAGTTTGATGAAATATCACTGTTTACTTTCTTGAACAGAACATCAGCAATAAAGGAATAAAGGCTTTAATTTCAACGTAAAGGCAGCTATGAGCAAGGGATTCCCTAGAGGTATGCAGTGGACAATAGAGTTTACTGATGAAGGCTTTGAGATAGCTGTGGCTGAGAGAAAAGAATTATTACAGAAAGATTATGGCCTCTCAAGAGTAAGTGTGTGAGTTTATATTTTTGTATAACTACTGCAAATGGGCGAGGTTCTCAATGAATATTTCCTCCCTGTGTTAATCGTGGAGAAAGACATAAAGACTTGGTTATGACACGGGTTAAAACACTCTGATCATTCTAAAACTGACACACAGAGACCCTCACCGCTTGCTGCAATGCGATAATCATCGAGAGGGAAACAATAATGGGCGGTACGGTGGCACAGTGGTTAGCACTGCTGCCTCACAGCGCCAGAGACCCGCGTTCAATTCCCGCCTCAGGCGACTGACTGTGTGGAGTTTGCACGTTCTCCCCGTGTCTGCGTGGGTTTCCTCCGAGTGCTCCGGTTTCCTCCCACAGTCCAAAGATGTGCAGATCAGGTGAATTGGCCATGCTAAATTGCCCGTAGTGTTAGGTAAGGGGTAGATATAGATGTAGGGGTAGGGGTAGGGGTAGGGGAATGGGTGGGTTACGCTTCGGCGGGGCGGTGTGCACTTGTTGGGCCGAAGGGCCTGTTTCCACACTGTAAGTAATCTAATCTAATCTAATAATCCCAAAGGTCACCATTTAAGGTAAAAATTATCAATTTTATTCTAAACGTCTGAAAGAGAATACTAAAACCAAAAACTATTTACAACATCCTCTTAATTCTATCTTTTAACTATCACGAAACAATACTGGTCCGATACATTCCCTCTTAAATTTACGTCAACATCAATTTGAAAACCCGTTATCATCTCCAGATCCACACCATTCTTTGTGGATTTCTTTGGTTTGACATTAAGGTTCTGCTGCATATATTTGTTTTCATAAGGGAACTTTCAGACAGCTATATAGCTAGCAGGTTGTTTGTTGGTAGTCGTTGCCATTCTCTACAAATCTCTTCAAAATGTCTGGTTTTATTCCCCAAAACATTGGATCATTTAATTGGTTTGATGTCATCCCAAATTGAAAAATTGAAATTCGATTGGTATTTGTTATCTGGGGTACAACTGAAATTAATTGGCCGAGTTTGAATTTGTTAGGTGTATGGCAACACCGTGCAGTTTTTGTGGACACCAAATGTTACATATTTTCAGGTGTGCTTTTCTAATTCCGGATTAGTTTCCTCTCTCTTTTAAAAATACAGTACGCGTATAGACCTTCATGACCCCTTCCCCTGAAGAAAGCAAATTAACCAATATAATGAAAACAATGGCTCAATTTCTTATTTGCCTTAACACCATCACCATGCCATGTGTATGACATTAATCTAATTTCACATTAACTTCTTGCCAGACAAATATATTTCATAATTGAATAGATACCTACCTTATCTATACTTTATTAGGTAGAATTCCTCTATGGCCTTCGTCTTTCCGTTCCGTGTGGTCAACATTCCAGGACCACTGCTATGTCCCAAGAACATCATTCAAGAAGACACCTTTTGTGTCTTCTGTTTTGTTTAATATTATTGCCAATTTCGCCTCTCGTGTTCGTTCAAACGATACAGTATGATCCTACCCGAGCTTACAAAACACCAATACATTGTTCAAACAGACGTCACAGTTTGTAAACCAATCGACAACTTTGTTTGTGAGTCTTTGAAATTTGGCGGGTGTGTTATTCATTCCAAAGGGCATCAATTTGACTTGTTGCAGTTCATTTGTGTTTGCAAACGCAGAAATGTCTTTCACTGTCACTGGGAAATGTACTTGTCATAAACACACAGTTTGTCCAACTTGCTAATATAACTGCTTGTCAAATTCCCTCCATACAGACCTCCAATCTCGATATTGGGTATGAGTCCGATTTTGTAACGGTATGGACCTCCAATAATTCAAGCAAAATCGTTGAATCCAGTCTGGCCTTGAGTCCAATCTGATTGCTTGAATTCTTGTGATCAAATTGTCTCTTGAAATCTGGTCGGTACAACCATTGTGGAAAATGAAAACTTTTTTTTAATTTTCAGGCAGGGCTCCATCACAATCATTCATAATCCGTATGAAACGTTATTTGCATTTGGGCTTTGGTATCTGAGAACATCATTGAACTTTATGCATTCTGGCTCAGTTCAATGCCATCCTCGTTGATTTTGGCTACCACACCCTTCTTGACCTCGCTGGCTTTGGAAGTGTGACGCAGATTAGGGTGTTGCTTTATCTGAACAGCATTGCCTATGTCCACTACACTTACAATTGTATTCTTCCTACGCATCCGACTCATACATATGTCCGCATACTACAGTAGCAAACTTTCAACTGTGTTCATTGGTGCTGAGGAAGATAGTGTATTAACCTGTTCCCAGTACTCAAGGCCCTCTTAGTTTGAAAGATATTTTGAGTCAGATCAAAATCCACAATATCTGGATTTGATTCCGCACTCTGCTGAGAAGTAACTTACATTTGTTTCTTCAGTTGTTTCTGTCCAGTGCAATACAGTTTCAACAAGTCAACAACTTTATGAGATAGTTCACCTAACTCAACTTTTTTCTAAATTTATAAGGGGCTACTAAACCCGACTTTAATTTGTGTCCTATCACTGGCAATAGTACTAACAAGTCATGACTTCAAGACAACTTCTGAGTCTGTGCCTGTACATGGAAACTGCTTCATTTTATGCTGTGTCCCCTTTTGGTACGTTTTAGCAAAATCACCTGCTCGACATAACCTCTTCCTCTCACCAGATGCAAAACCAAATTTTTAGGTCTTGTGCTTTGGTCTTGTCAAGTTTACTTCAAATAATTTCATGGGTCCTCACCTTCATGTCTGAATATTAACTCGAAGGGAGTAAGCTGAGTATATTCATTTGGTGCATCTGTAATGGGAAACAATACGAATTGGACATCTTCATCCTCATTATTCGGGTAATCCTGACAGTATGCTCTCAACATGGTCTTCAAGGTCTCATGCCAGCATTCTAAAGCTCTCTTGGATTAAGTATGATACGTACTTGAATAAAATCCAAATCCATAACTAGGCTTGCAATCACTGAGGAGTAGGACATAATGGATGTGGAGATTGGTAACTGATGTTTGATTACTCTCCTTCAAATCAGCACATGGAGGGAGAAAGTGCTGGATATTCTAAAAGGCATTTCTGTACTGTTCTGTTCTATCAAAGAAAAAGAGAGATCCTATAAAGTGGCCAAGAGCACTGGGAAATCAGAAGATTGGGAAGGCGACAAAAACAAACAGAGGATAACAAAGAGAGAAATAAGGAAGGAGAGGATCAAATATGAAGGTAGGCATGACAGTAATATTAGAAATGATAGTTAAAGTTTCTTTCAACGCATAAGAAACAAACGATAGGCGAGAGTAGACATATGGCCACTTCAAACTGATGCTGGAAGCCTAGTGATGGTAGATAAGGAAATAGCAGGAGAACTTAACAAGTACTTTGTATCAGTCTTCACAGTGGAAGACATGAGTAATATCACAACAATTAAAGGGAGTCAGGGGGCTGAGTTGAGTATGTTTGTCATTACAAAAGATAAAGTGCTAGAAAAGCTAAAAGGTCTTAAAATTGATAAATCTCCTGGCCCCGATATGCTCCATCCTAGAGTTCTGAGGGAGGTGGCTGAGGAAATAGCGGAGACGTTGGTTGAGATCTTCCAAAAGTCACTGGAGTCAAGGAAAGTCCCGGATGATTGGAAGATCGCTGTTGTAACCCCCTTGTTCAAGAAAGGATCAACACAAAAGATGGAAAATTATAGGCCAATTAGCCTAACCTCAGTTGTTGGTAACATTCTCGAATCCATCATTAAGGATGAGGTTTCTAAATTCTTGGAAGAGCAGGGTTGGATTAGAAAAAGTCAACATGGACTTAGTAAGGGGTCGTTCCTAACAACCCTGTTGGAGTTCTTTGAAGAGGTGACAAGTAGGTTAGACCGGGGAAACCCAGTGGATGTGGTCAACTTAGTCTTCCAAAAGGCCTTTGATAAGGTGCCACACGGGAGGCTGCTGAGCAAGGTGAGGGCCCATGGTGTTTGACGTGAGCTATTGGTATGGATTGAGGATTGGCTGTCTGACAGAAGGCAGAGAGTTGGGATAAAAGGTTCTTTTTCGGAATGGCAGACGGTGACAAGCGGTGTCCCGCAGGGTTCAGTGTTGGGGCCGCAGCTGATCACATCATATCTTAATGATCTGGATGAAGGGACTGAGGACATTCTAGCGAAGTTTGCCGATGATACAAAGTTAGGTGGATAGGCAGGTATTACTGAGGAAGTGGGGAGGCTGAAAAGGATCAAGACCGTATGGAAGAGTGGACCAGGAAATGGCTGATGGAATACAATATGAGGAAGTGCGAGATCTTGCACTTTGGAAAAATGAATACAAGCATTTCTAAACGGTGAGAAAATTCATAAAGCCAAAGTACAGAGGGATCTGGGAGTGCTAGTTGAGGATTCTCTAAAGGTAAACAAGCAGGTTGAATCCTTGATTAAGAAAGCGAATGCAATGTTGTAAATTATCTCAAGAGGGTTGGAATCGAAAAGCACCGTTGTGCTACTGAGACTTTTTAAAGCACTGGTTAGGCCCCATTTGGAGTACTGTGCCCAGTTTTGGTCCCCACACCTCAGGAAGGACATATTGACACTGGAGCATGTACAGCGGAGATTCATATGGATGATCCCTGGAATGGTAGGTCTAACATATGGGGAACGGCTGAAGATCCTGGGATTGTATTCATTGGAGTTTAGAAGATTAAAGGGACATCTAATAAAAACTTACAAGATGATACATGGCTTGGAGAGTGTGGAGGCTAGGAAATTGTTTCCGTTAGGCGAGGAGACGAGGACCCATGGACACAGCCTTAGAATTAGCGGGGGTAAATTCAGAACAGAAATGCGGAGACATTTCTTCAACCAGAGAGTGGTGGGCCTGTGGGATTCATCGCTGCAGAGTGCAGTGGAGGCTGGGACGCTAAATGTCTTCAAGCAGAAATTGATAAATTCTTGATGTCAGAAGTAATTAAGGGCTACGGGGAGAATGCGGGCAAGTGGAGTTGAAAAGCCCATCAGCCATGAATGAAAGGCGGAGTGGACTCGATGGGCCGAATGGCCCTACTTCCGCTCCTATGTCTTATGGTCTTTTGTTCCCAGGTCCGGATCGCATCTGTCGCACAATGCTGAGGGAAGTGAGAGAGGAAATACCTGGGGCATCAACAAATATCTTTGCAGCATCCTTTAATATGGGTGAAGTCCTGAGGACTGGAGAATTGCCAGTGTTGTCCACTTGGTTAATAAGTGTAGCACGGATAATCCACGTAATTATAGAATGGTGAGCCTAGCATCTACGGTAGTGAAGTTGCTGGAGAAGATTGAGGGATAGGATCGACTCCCATCTGGATGAATATTTGATTATCAGTGATAAGCATAAGGGATTTTTGCAGGGAAGGTTATGTCTTACAACATTAATAGAATAGAGGATTTGACAAAGGTGTTAGATGAAGGAATTGCTGTACATATCATACGAATGGACGACTGTAAGACGTTTGAAACTTTCCCTATGTAAGGTAAAATCGAATGGTGACCACGGTGTTCAAGGTAGATCTAAAAAGAACTGGCTGGGCCACAGGAGACAAAGAGCAATAGTAGAATGGAGCTTCTCAGTATGGAGACCTGTGACTAGTGGTGGTTGTGCTACAAACATACATGATTTGGAGAAAGGTATAGATGGTCTGAATGGCATGATTGCAGATGAAGCAGATTGGTGAAGCTGCAAATAATGTAGGGAACCGTAGGAGAATACAGCCGAAAGCAGATAAGTTGGACAGTTGGGCAGGGAATTGGCAGACAGAGTTCAATTCGGGCAAATGTAAGGTGATGCATTTTGGAAGATCCTGTTCAGGAGCGAACTATACAGTAAATGGAAATCTCCTGGAGAAAATTGATGTAAGGAGAGATCTGGGTGTTCAGTTCCATTGTTCCCTGAAGGTGGCAATACAGGTCAATGGAGTGGTCTATGAGGTTTCATCAGACGGGGTACTGAGTACAGAACTTGACAGGTCACCTTATAGAAATTTAAAACATTGGTTCGATCACATTTGTAATAAATGCAGACAGTTCTCCTTGCCAAAGTACCGAAACAATATGGATGCTATGGAGAGAGGACATTCTCCAGGATTTGTCTGATACGGAGGTCGCCAGCTATGAAGACAGATTGGGTCGATTAGCATTATTTTGATTAGAAAGACAAAGGTTGAGGAGGGAACTGATGGAGGTCCACACAATAACGAGAGTTATGGACAAGGTGAATAGCAAAAAGATTTTTATAAGAATGGGGGGCTGAATTACTAGGGGTCATGAGTTCAAAGTGACAGGGGCAACGTTCAGGGGAGATATTCATGGAAGTTTCGAAACACAGAAGGTGATGGATGCCTGGAATGCTTTGCCAGTGGAAGTGACAGCGGCGAGCAAGATAGCGTCATTCAAGACGCACCTGGATAGATGCATGACTGGGCAGGGACCGATGTGACGCAGACGCTGAGAAAATCGGCGACAGATTTAGACAGTGGATGTGGATCCACGAAGGTTTGAAGGGCCAAATGTTACTCTGCAGCAATTTTATTTGCTTCTTGTGTTTTGATGTGTCATGTTCAGCGACTCATGTACGTTCATTTCACCCAATTAATGATAATGAAGAAAGTAGTGACATGAGAATGCAATGCATTCATCAGAATAGATCGCTGTCCAGCAAATGGCCTTTTAAAAAACGAAGTGCTCTCATTACCGATGACCAAGTTTTAAGATTGAATCTTATCTCGATTTTGCAACTCTACTCCGACTTAGATGGCATTCAGTATAATATGCATGCGCTCTTATAAACTATTATTTTCTTCCAATAATGTGGAGTGTCTACCATTTCGACACTGTCAGTGCAAGTGATCGCAGCACTAGATATTTAAAAAAGCAGAAGTTGTGGAAATGCCCGTAAATGTTCTTTGAATATCTATTGACTGTATTGAAGTTGAACAAAATCATTAATCACGAATAATTTCTGAGACATAAGGGATCTGTCGTTGTAGTGTGAAAGGTAAAGTTGGCAGAAATGTGTCACAAAGATTTTTAAAAACATAATTGCAGCAGATTTTAATGGATTGGTAAAGATGACATCTAAATGAACAGCTGAGAACAAGCTTCTCTTACATTGTTGGTGTTGTCGTGTGCAGAGAAGAGAGCCAAGTATTAGGAAACAATAACCCGAGATAAGGGAGAGGTGATGGCCTGGCCGTATTATATTTGGATAGTTAATCCAGAGACGCAGGCAGCGTTCTGGGGACGCAAAGCTGGAATTTCCCGCAGAAAGTTAAAACTTATTTCAAAAGTCTGGAATTAAGTTTTTATTATATTCATGAATCACTTATCAGTATTCAGGACAAACGTCTATGTGAGGAATGGTCTCGAGAGAGCGAAACTTTTGTCTTTAACTGCCCTGGCATGCATGTGAATCCAGACCCACAACAATGTAGTTGATTCGTAACTGGCTTCTTGGCAGTTACAGATTGGCCATAAATGATGACCTCATCAACCACAACCTCGTCTGCTGAATGAATGGGAACAAAATTGACGGAGGTGAACTGGCACGTTCACAAGATTCCACGTTGTTTCATAGTAACTGAAACACACAGTCATGAAAGTACATCAAGGGAGCTATGTTAATACTCGTGTTAGTTATTTTGACATTAAATTCGTTTGAGTCAAAAAGATGCAAATTGAGTATGTGTACATTTTGGAAAGAAGAAGTGACGAACATAACGTTGCAATAGTGCAGTAATGGGCACGACTGCAAGTTTTGATTCTCGCCTCCGCGTTTGTGGAGTTTTTACGTTCTCTGGCTGTTCTGCTTTCTCCTATAGTCCAGTGACGTGCAATTTAAGAGAAGTGGACTTGCCCAATTAAACGGTAGCACGGTGTTTCAGGCGGATTAACTATCGAAATGTTGGATGACTGGAATAGGGTGGCGTGCTCCTTGGGTGGAGATGCAAACTTGTTGGGTGAAATGATTTTCATCTGCAAGTTATGGTGATGCCATACTTGCAGGGATGACCTTTTATGCTTGACGAAAGAGCTCATTTTTCTGAAGCAAATCTCTCTGCAGAGGAAACGTAGTTTGAGAAAACCCACAAGACCCTGACAAAGCGGTTACAAGCTAAAACATGAAAATTGCACTATGGACGGATGGGTTGTGGCATATTCTACATAAACAGATAATTAGTATCAACACTGACTTACCTTGCGCCAGAAGAGTTCAAATTGCAATCGTCTCAGATCATACCTTCTCCAATATATCTTTATGCTTTTTTACGATGGAATCAATCAGTTCCTAGGAAATAAGAACTGGAAAAAAAAGGAAAAAAAAATGAAGTAGCATGAATAACGTTGTCAAGTAAATAATTTTGCAGCTCGGGAGTTGAAAATACTATTCACTTACGTTCGTATGTTTGGCACAACAATCAATAACATACACGTTACACTACTGAAAAATTAGCAAGTACATACATACTGCAGGATTACTTGATGCGATGTGTAGCAGTGAATTCGACGACTCTATCCACTAGTATAAGGAAAACATCTCCAAGCAATGATCTCACAAAAAAATTGAGTACAAAAAATTTCCATCTTTAATGTTTTAATTGCAGAGAATGAACTGGTATGATTTCATCACAGAGACGCCACTTAGACAAAGAGGGCCAAACAGCCTCCTTCTGCAACAGAATTGAATGAAAACCATGCGTTTCTTGTCTTATTCTATAATTTTATGATGTCTCGTGGGTAATAATACTATTCTTTGCTGTCCTTCACATTCTGAAATAAAGCACTAAAGGAAACTATATGATTTCTTATGACTTACATAAAAGAAGGAGAGGTTAGATCGTTACTGATTGTTGTGCCCATTTAAAACGGGCACAAAATGTCAAATTTTGGATTTGTACTTATGTTGAGATCACTTTCACCTTATCCAAAGAGAAACGCAACCTCATGATAAGACATACACCTACTAGTACAATCTCGTATTTTGAAAGAGAGCCTAAAAGATAGAAGTTGGGAAGAATCATTAAATCTGCAGAGGCTGAGGGGTGACCTTACAGTGGTTTACATAATTATGACGAGCAGGTAAATAAACCCAGGTCCTCTCCTTGGGTTCGGGCAGTCCAGAACTTCAGGGCATAGTTTAGAGTGAGAGGGTAAAGATCCACAAGAGACCTAAGGGGCAACTTTTTCACACAGTTGGTGGTATGTATATGAAATGAGCTGCCAGAGGAAGCAGTGCAGGCTGGTACAATTGTAACATTTATGATGCATTTGGATGGGCATATGAATAGGAAGGGTTTGGAGTCCCTTCATGACTGCCTACTCAGGCCCACGCACCCCAACAACAAACCTTCCCAGCCTAGCACATTCCACTGCCACCGCAGGAATTGCAAAACCTGCGTCCATCCCTCCCTACTCATCTTCATCCAAGGTCCAACAGGTGCCTTCCACATCCATGAAAGTTTCACCTGCACTTCCGCAAATGTCATGTGTTGCATCTGTTGCTCCTGATGTGGCCTCCTTTGCATTGGGTAGACAGGGTGCTTTCTCATAAAGTGCTTTAAGGAACATCTCCGGGACACCGGCACCAATCAACCCCAACAAGTCGGGTCCGAACATTTCAACTCTCCCTCACACACTGCTGAGGATATGCAGTTCCTGGGCCTCCTCCACCAGTACTCCTTTTCCACCCGACACCTGGAGGAAGAAGGCCTCATCTTCCGCCGCATACCACCTCAATGCCAGGGCATCAATGTGAACTTCCCCAGCTTCCTAATTTACCATCCCCGCACCTTACCCCAGTTCCAAACTGCTAGCTCAGCACCATCCTCATCATCTGTTCTACCTGCCAAACTTTCTTCCCACCTACCCGCTCCACCTTCCTCTCTCATATATCACTTTCATTTGCAACTCAATTCAACTATTGTACTCTTAGCTACCTTCAACCGCCGCCCCCCCACCCCCCCACCCAGCCCCATCCCACTCCCATTTATCTCTCCACCACTGTGGCTCCCTGCCACATTCCTGATGAAGTGCACTTCCCCAAACTATGATTTTCCTGCTCTTTGGATGCTGTCTGACTTGCTGCGCTTTTCCAGCCCCACTCTAACCCTAATGAATTCTCCTGTGTCAGTGAGCTATTACTCGGGCTTTGTAGTTACAACGTTTCTTTTGTTACGACAAGCTGGTGAACTAATCTGTTAAGTAAACCAAACACACACACACAGATGTTCATCCCTCCACGTAATCTGTTAAAATGTGAGTGAAAGAGAATTCCAAAATGTTCCTATTTTATGAAAATTGTAACATTTCATTTTTAAAATCTAATAGAGAATATTAAACAACAATTGTTCACATCTGTCGCCCCCCTTTCTTTCAATTGCTTATTAACTGCTTCCAACTCGACAACAGTATAATTTTCCAGGACAGTTACTAAAATTACATCAAATTATTTTCTAAACCGCAGAGTGTCTTCAGTATCTGCCTTCTTCTGGTTGAGATCTCCATGGGTCGTCGTTTTTCATTTTGCTGGGAAGATCTTTCATATCAAAATGTACTTTTGATAGAAAGTGTTTCTTAATTTCCTGGAACTGTGTTGATGGTTGTTGCTCTGTCCAGTTTTCGAAATGCCTGCATTCTGTATCTTTGCCAACGGATCATCTCTTTGATTCAATGTTTGCAAATAAATGGATTAAAACTCGATTTGATTTCTGTATCCTGAGGAATAATTTCAACCCATTGATTCATTTCGAATTGTTGTAAAACAGCAAATAACTTGGATATCCTTTAAACATCAAATGCAACATTATTTCAATTCTCCAGTGCACTCTGAGATTGCCATCAGGTTATATCACAGAGGTGCTTGTAAGCTCTTAGTTTCGAACAGCATTCATTCTCATTTAAAGGTACAGTGCGCACCTTCAACTTCATAACACACCTCCCCCAATCAGAAAAAAAATGAACACAAAGAAAAGATAGCTTCATACACAGTTCATTAAACTAAGTCCATATTAATTTCTGTCGACAAATAGACACATACGTGCACATACATAACCATAAGTATTTATATATGTCCAGTCTTATCTATACTTCTCCTTTAAATTCACGATAACGCTTATGCAATCGTAATTATATGACATGCAGCATGTATACTTTGTAAATTAAAAATTTGTAACGTATGACCCCTGAAAATTCTTATCATACTTTTGCTTCTAAATCTTTCCAAGATTGTAAGGAGATTGTAGTTTGTGAACACAACTGTCTCCGACACATGGTTCATTGCAGCAAAATTATAATGACGTCAGGTCAGTACCAAAATCGTTTTTGATGGCAGAGCATTTTCTCTGGTGGGTGTTCAGTTTCTTTGAAAAGTAGGAAATTGGCCGATGAATTCCATTGTCATCTTGCTGTAATGGTATAACTCCAATTCCGATAACGTTAGCATAGATTGCAAATACCGAAAATTTGGCGAATGGTCAAACTGGTAGGGTGATTAATGCTGCTTTTAAATTCTCAAATAGCTCCTGGCATTGTTCTGTCCACGAAAAAATTGTCTTCATCTTCCTTAAGTCTGTTCGTGATGCCAACACGCTTCTGCAGTTTGGAACAGACTTCTGGTCGAATCCACTTAGTCCCTAAAATCGAAACGCACATTTTTCCTTGAGGATGGTCGTGGAAATACTTCGTAGGCCTTCGTGGTGACCTTGGGGTCATCATTCCATGACCGAAGGTCCGTCCCAAGAACGTCACCTCTGCCTTCAATAATTCAGTTTTCTTTTAGTTTATTTCCAGTTTTGATTCTCGTAATTGTTCGAAGTTTCCTGCGAACTGTATCAAGTGATAAGTCGTTCACTCGTGAAAGATCAATCCTCTTTACTGGGAAAGCGCACAGTTTCGCAATCCAGTTGCAAGACAACTCTGTTCATGTGTCTTTGGAATGTAGCTGATGCAATCTTCATTCCAAAAGACATCACTTTGAATTAATGTATAAAATTTGGGCTTTGAAATACAGAAACATTTTTCGGGTTTCTTTGATTAATGTACCTACGAAAAACCACGCATTTAGTCCAAATTCGTGATGCATGCGGCTTATCCAACTTTCTCTGTACAGTGCTCTAATCTTGGTGTTGGGTATGAGTCGGATTTTGTTATGGCTTTGATGTTTGGACAGTCCACACAACATCGTTGACCACGTTAGTTTCCAGAACCACATGATTGGCGAACTCGACTCGATCTGACTAGGTTCGATGGAAGCTTTTGATCATCACAATCACATTCTTCTGCATCTTTGCACATTTGAGAGGATCAACTCTCGAAAGGTGCTTTTTTTCTGAACAGCATTTCCCAGTTCCACCTCACGCAAAGTAATATTAATCCTCCACACCTCATTCATGCATATGTCCTCATACTGTTGCAATAAGCATTTCAACTGGGTTATTTACTTCTGAGCCAGAAAGTTCAGTAATCTCTCCCACCCCTCAAGGACATTCTCATTATTTAACTTATTTTGAGGCTCATCAAACTCCCTGACATCTGGATTTCGTACCACACGCTGTACGGCAGTAGATCGAGCATGTTTCTCCAATTCTCTGTGTCTAATATAGTAAGATTTTAACACATTCACAAACCTGACTGTATGTGCTTCGTTTCCCTGTGAATCCATCACCCCTTCATTTTCCAAAACAGCATACTTGTTTGAAATGGGGATAACCAAAGTGGACTCCTTCACTAACTGCCTATTTCCCTTATTATTCCTGGAGTTAACACATGTATGTGACAAAATGTGTGACTTTCCCCCTTCCATCCATCACATCCCCTTGCTGTTGCACATTCTTCATTGCCTCTAACTGTCTATCCAACCGATCCTTTCCATCTGATATCATTCACAATCAACGTCATTTATGGCAAGTATCATCCGCAGTAAACCGTAGACTTTCTTTAAATTCCCACATCCGACAAGATTAGCACATCATTCCACTAAAGGCCATTTTTACTCCTTCACAATCTACAGACCCAGAAATTCCATCGTCTTGTGCCTCCTCAAAATAATGCTTCAGGTTAAATTAATAGTTGCGGCTTAGATTTTATGATTAGTCAAGAGACATATCTAAATAGATATGTTTCATCAAGAAAAAACTCACTGTACTCACTACTGCAGACTTTCTGTACGCCATACTTAAAACTGTTCACTTATCTGTTGCTGTGCTGTGACCTCGCCCAAAAATGTGCCTCCAAGATCAGTTGTGAATTTCATAATTTGTTCATTTTCCCACACGCACTCCCATGCCCAGCAATGCATGAATTCAATCAACAAAGGCAGTAAAGGTACAAGTTCACTCTGTGTCATTATCTTTCTCTCTCTGTCTTGCATTGACCTCACCATGTGCTTCCTATGTTTTGTTTTAAAACTGCTGTTCTTTTGACGTTGTTCTTCAAAGTTTCAAAACGATGCAGCAGCACATAAAAGAGTAATTGCTGCTCCTAAAATTGTGAGGAAATCACCTGAAACATTTAAAATACCTAAAAAGAAGCAGCTGTTGCATCCTGATTTTTTTCCGTCCTCCGTCTTGGATTACCCAGAACTCTGCATGTCAAACGTCGTTTCTGCAACTGTAATAAAGTCATACACTAACAATACCACACCACCCCCTCTTTTACCATCTTCCATGATAATAGTGAAAGGTTTAAATACCTGAACATTAACCACTATTCCAGCCCCTGATCTACGCATGTCTCCGAAATGGCCACAACATCGACATCCCACGTACCAACTCATGCGGTAACGTCACCCACCTGATTCTGAATGCTCCTGGCATTGAGGTAGACACATTTCGAACCAACATCTTGCTTGTCGGTGACCTCTTGCCATTTACGAAACTTATGTCTTAGCTCATTACTCGAATCCTCCTGCATATTCGAACTACAATTTAGGTTCACGTCTCCCTGCTGAATTAGTTTAGTCACACCCGAAAAACATGAGCAAATCACCCACGAGCCCACCAGCACGCCATAATATTGGCATCACTCTGGTCCAGCTGAAGATCATCCTTTTTGTAGAGATGCCCCTTCCAATAGGAAAAGCCCCATTTATCCATGAATACAAACATTTTCCCTCCTGCACCATCCCTGCAGCCTTTCTCTCGCTATCCCTCGTCTCGCTAGCACGTGGCATGGGCAGCAAACCAGAGATAACAACTCTGTTTGCTCTGGTGTTAATTTTCCAAACCAGCTCGCTGAATTTCTGACTGAAATGCTCTCATCTCTTCCCACCTGTTTCGCTAGTGCCTATACAGACCATGGAGGAGAAAGTGAGGACTGCAGATGCTGGAGATCAGAGCTGAAAATGTGTTGCTGGAAAAGCGCAGCAGGTCAGGCAGCATCCAAGGAACCGGAGAATCTACGTTTCGGTCATCAGCCCTTCTTCAGGAATCCAGACCATGACTTGGGGCTGCATCCCTCCTGCCCAAGGATCCCAAAAAACATGATAAGAGACGTCACGAAATCTGGCCCTGGGCGGAACACACAAACCGCAAGTCTCCCTCTTTCCAACAAAACCACCAATTTGTTCCTCTAAATATGGAGTCGCTAATGACTAATGCTTTTCTCCTTCACCCGCTTCGTTCTGAGGGACATAATGTGTGCCAGAGGCCTGTGCCACACTACTTTACACTGGTAATTACAGCTGCCACCCCAGTAACATCCAAAATGGTTCACTTGTTGTTCAATGCAACAGCCACAGGGGATCTCTGCACAGCCTGCTGGTTCTCTTTCCGTTCCCTCCAAAATCTGCATGGACATGATGTGTGACTACCTCCCTGTAATTCTTTCAATTACTGTCTCCAACTTCCGAATACTCCGAATTTCGTCCCGTTCCAGTGCGTTTCCTAAGGCGGTTTTCGAGGAGCTGGGGTTGGGTGAACTTCCAGCAGATGCAGTCAGCAGGGACTCTAGTGGTGACACTTATTTCCCACAATCTACAGGAATATCATTCAACCACCCTCGCCTCCATTCCCAATAATACGACCGAAAAATGTCACCTTACCAATGCGGCACACAGAAGCTATATTTTGTTAGAGAGGGAGATGTTGGAAGACAATACCTGGGTAGTGTTTCGGGTAAAGCAATCGCCCAAATATAAAGCCTCAATCATCCAGCAGTCCCGTGTCCGCTCGTGCGCAGCGTGTGCTCGGTCTATACACGAAGTAAGTTTTAATACTATAAATTTAGCTTGCCGTCCGGCTTCTGGTTCTCGCTGTCGCTCCTCCCACTGCAAATGCCACCAATAAAATGATATCCGGTGAACACATAGGTAAGTTTATGTTACTTTAAATTTACCTTCCCGTCCAGCCTCTGCTCCACTTTGCCGCTCCTCCCACTGCACTTGCCACCAAAAAGATGACAATCACTGAACACAAGAGGTCGGGTCCTGCTATCTTTAAAGCACGAAACAAGCTATCAAAATGTCTATGTTTAATTCATTCGAACTCAACATAGTCTGACCTGGCTCTCTCTTTACGTTTCTGAATAGCTGTCGATTCGCTTCTGGAACCAATACATATACACCTAAAGTGCCCTGTTTGACGTCTTAATAATGTTCTGACTCCTCATCTGAAAACGAGGCAATTGGCTCTCGAGCTCTGCCTGCCAGTTTACACTAAAATAGAAGTACCCTTAAATCATCGTACCACTTCCTCTGTCTCGCCTTGTTCTTTCGAATGAAATACAGATGCTTCGGTATCTTTCTCATCGAAATGTGGTAAATTTTGACATATTTGTTTGTTATATTACTTATGCTTTAACCTCCATTCTGTAAACTTGACTTTGCTGACTTAGTCCCGCGACATCTCAATTTCAAATTCTCTCTTGATTTGTTTGCACAGAACATAGAACAATAAAGTGCAAAAGAGGCCTTTCGGCCCCCAATGTTGCGCCGACCTGTGAGATTATCTCAGCACATCCCCCTAGACTGTCCCATCATCATCCATGTGCTTATCCAGGGAAAATTCGAATGTCCTTTATATGGCTGAGTTAACTACATTGGCAGTGAAGGCATTCCAAGCCCTTCCAACTTTCTGTGTAAATACCCTGCCTCTGACATCTGTCTTAAATCTATCACCCCTCAATTTGTAGCTGTGCCCACTCGTACAAGCTGACGCCATCATCCGAGAAAGAAGCCTTTCTCTGTCTACCCTATCTAATGTTCTGATCATCTTGTATGTCTCTATCAAATGTCATCTTGCCCTTCTTAATTTCAATGAGAACAGAACCAAGTCTCTCTGACTTTCCTCATGAATCCCGCCCTCCAGATGAGGCAATATCATGGTAAATCTCCTCTGCAACTTTTGCAATGCTTCCACATCTTTCCTGTAATGGGACCAGTACTGTACACAATATTCTAAGAGCGGCCACACAAGGATTTTGTACAGTTGCAGGAAGACATTATGGCAGCAGAACACAGTGACTCCACCTATTAAACCGAACACAAAGTATGCCTTCTTAACAGCACTATCAACCTGGGTGACAACTTTCAGGGATCTGTGCACATAGAATATAGAATATAGAACAGTACAGCACAGAACAGGCCATTCGGCCCACGATGTTGTGCTGTCCCCTGATCCTCATGTATGCACCCTCACATTTCTGTGAACATATGCATGTCGAGGAGTCTCTTAAATGTCTCCAATGACCCTGTCTCCACAACTTCTCCTGGCAACGCATTCCATGCTCTCACAACTCTCTGTGTAAAGAACCCGCCTCTGACATCCCCTCTATACTTTACTCCAACCAGCTTAAAACTATGACCCCTCGTGTTAGTCATTTCTGCCCTGGGAAATAGTCTCTGGCTATCGACTCTATCTATGCCTCTCACTACCTTGTATACCTCAACCAGGTCCCCTCTTCTCCTCCTCTTCTCCAATGAAAAAAGTCCGAGCTCAGTCAACCTCTCCTCATAAGATTAGCCCTCCAGTCCAGGCAGCGTCCTGGTAAACCTCCTCTGAACCCGCTCCAAAGCATCCACATCTTTCTTATAATAGGGCGACCAGAACTGGACGCAGTAGTCGTAGTCCGGTCTAAACAAAGTTTTATAGAGCTGCAACAAGATCTCATGACACTTAAACTCAATCCCCCTGTTAATGAAATTCCAATCACCATATGCTTTCTAAACAACCCTGTCCACTTGAGTGGCCATTTTAAGGGTTCTATATACTGCGCCCCAACATCCCTCTGTTCCTTCACACTGCCAAGAATCCTATCCTTAAACCTGTACTCAGCTTTCACATTCGACCTTCCAAAATGCATTAACTCGCATTTATCCATGTTGAACCCTATCTGCCACCTCTCAGCCCATCTCTGCATCCTGTCAATGTCCTGCTGCATCCTACAACAGCCCTCTATACTGCAAACGACACCTCCAACCTTTGTGTCATCTGCAAACTTGCTGATCCATCCTTCAATCCCCTCATCCAAGTCATTCATAAAAATTACAAACAATAGAGGCCCAAGGACAGAACCCTGTGGAACACCACTCAACCACAGACATCCAGGCAGAATATTTTCCTTCTACTACCACTCGCTGTCTTCAGTTGGCCAGCCAATTCTGTATCCAAACAGCTATGTTCCCCTGAATCGCATTCCTCCTGACCTTCTGAATGAGCCTACCATGGGGAACCTTGTGAAATGCCTTGCTGAAGTCCATATACACCACATCCACAGCTCGACCCTCATCAACTTTCTAGTCACATCCTCAAAGAACTCGATAAGGTTTGTGAGGCATGACCTGCCCCTCACAAAGCCGTGTTGACTGCATTTAATCAAGCAATGCTCTACCAGATGGTCATAAATCCTATCCCTCAGAATCCTTTCTAATACCTTGCAGACGATAGACGTGAGACTTACTGGTCTGTAATTGCCGGGAATTTCCCTATTTCCTTTCTTGAAGAGAGGAATTACATTTGCCTCTCTCCAGTCCTCAGGTACGACTCGAGTGGAGACCGAGGATGAAAAGATCTTTGCAAGTGGTGAAGCAATTGTATTTCTCGTTTCCCAAAGCGGCCGAGGACCAATCTGGTCCAGGCCTGGCGACTTGTCAATCTTAATGTTTGACAAACTTTTCAGCACATCAGCTTCCCCTATCTCTATCCATTCCAGCATGCACACCTGCTGTTCAAAGGTTTCATTCACTACAAAGTTCGTTTCTTTCGTAAGGGCAGAAGCAAAAAACACATTTGGGCCTTCCCCTACCTCCTCACATTCCACACACAAATTCCCTATGCTATGCCTGATCGGGCCTACTCTTTCTTTGACCATTCTCTTATTCCTCACATAAGTCTAAAATGCCTTTGTGTTCTCCCTAATCCACTCTGCCATGCCTTTCTCATGCCCCCTCCTTGCTCTCCTCAGACTATTTGTAAGCTCCTTCCTTGCCTTCCTGTAATCCTGTAGAGCTGAGCTTGACCCTCATTAACTCCACCTTACGTCAGCTACCTTTTTCCTTTTGACGAGAAGCTCCAGCCCTCTCGTCATCCAAAGTTCCTTTATCTTACCAATTCTTGCCTGTCTCAGAGCGACGCATTTATTCATCACTTGCAACAACTGTTCCTGAAACAGTCTCCACATTTCTATAGTGCCTTTACCATGGAACAATTGCTCCCAATCCATGCTTCCTAACTCATGTCTATAGTTTCCTCTTTCCCAATTAAATATCCTCCCATTTGCCTAATCCTCTCCTTCTCCATAGCTATGTAGAGTGTGAGGCAGTTGTGGTCACTATCATCAAAATGCTCTCCCAACACAAGATCTGATATTGTCCTGGCTCATTGCCGAGCACCAAGTCTAGAATGGCCTCTCCCCTCTTCGGCCAGTCAACGTATTGAGTTAGGAAACCCTCCTGAACACACCTTACAAAAAACAGCTGCATTCAAATCTTCTGCTCGAAGGTGGTTCCAATCAATATTAGGAAAGTTAAAGTCACCCATTACAACAACCCTACTACGTCCATACTTTTCCAAAATCTGCCAAGCTACACTTTATTCCATCTCTCTGCTGCTATTGGGGGGCCCGTAGCAAACCCATAATGAGGTACCTACTCCCTTGCTATTCCTAATTTCCACCCATACTGACTCGGTAGGCAGATCTTCCTCGACAATGGAAGCTTCTGTAGCTGTGATACCCTCTCTGATTAGTAGTGCTACACCCCCTCCTCTTTTCCCCATCCCTATTCTTTTTAAGATCCCTCTGCACGTACACACTAACAAGAATCTTGACATTGACAAAGTATTCAGCCTTTCTGTTCTTCTTCCCAAAGTGAATCACCTCACATTAACCTGCATTGAACTCCATTTGCCACCTCTCAGCTCAATTCTGTAGTTTATCCAAGTCTCCCTGGAAACTGCTACATTCTTCCACACTCCCACTACTCCACCGACTTTGCTGTCAATTGCAAACCTGCTAACCCATACACCTATGCCTGCGTCCCAGTCATTTATGAAAATGACAAACAGCAGTGATCATAAAACAGAACTCAATCCCTTTATTCTCTATCTTTTTCGCTCCCCTTTCTCTGTCTCCCTTTCTCTTCCACTGTCCGTCCCCTTCTTCTCTCTCTCTTTGCCCAGCCATGAACCTTCTCTCTCACTCTCCTCGCTTCTCTCTCTCTTTCTCTTTCTTCTCTCTCTTTCTCTTTTTCTCTCTCTTTGCATACTCTATTTTCCTCAATTATAACTTAAGCGTTTCTACATCTACTGCAATTGTCTGTTTCCCTAATATACCTAAGTATTTGAGCAAGTCGCTTATAATTTCAGCTTTACTTTTGTCCTTGTTTAAACTCAGTTCTAACTTGTTTGCTAATTCTAAAATGTGTTGTCTTTTGGTTTCCTTCTGAACTTTCTTGAAAAAATTGCGAACCATCTTCCAATCCAAGCGCCTCTTTAACAGTGTTAAGATGCTTTTCCTTCACTTACAATTGAATCAGCCACAAGTCACTGAAATTAAACAAATTGCCGGGTCGACGCTTTATTTAAAGACTTAGGACAGTAACGGGCAAGTATTTAAATCTACTGGGCTTTTTCTTCCACCAAATCGATTCAGGTCTGTGCAAATTGCAAACTGGGATCATTGTGAACGCTTCAAATCGCGGACGAACGCCCCCAAGCTGGAATGGTGACATTCTGTTCTCCCCTCTGCTCACTAAAACCATCATCACTGAAGAAGATTCGCTGCGTGCTGTAAACTCTTAAAATTCGAGAGGCAAAGATATATGTCAGAATTCACTGTTTAAAGTAAAGGTTAACCACTGTATTCTTGAAGTCCAGCAGAGAATGGTAAAACTAACAACTGTTTCTAATTCCTTCCTCTTAATCCCATCTTTGACCTCCCACTCTCAAATGTTAGTCTGATAAAAATACCTGATTAGGACTTATGAAAGGAACACTGTGCAAAACGAGTCAGCTTTGCTCAGTTTCCTCCATAGATATTCTCTGTAGATTCTATCCAGGTCGGTTTCGATGTTATGCTGTACAAACCCCTTCCCCAGGCAGATACCTCCCCGAAACCTCGAGTGCCGAATCTCGATGGCAATTCTCCCTCTATCTGTTCCAAATGCCCAGGTTTATACCACAAAGCATCGGACCGTTTCACTGCTTACAATATAATCAAAATATTAAATACAAATTTCGTTGATTTTGGTATCAAGGGGCATAATTAAAACTGTTTGGCCTAATTTGCATTTGTTTATTTTTGTCATGGAAGCGCAGTTACCCTCTTAGAATCGAACATGCTTTAAAATGTTCAGGACACTTTATGCTGTGTCAGACAGTTTTGCGAGCTTTTCAACTATCTTAAAGGTACAGTACCTCAATACTTTCATAACCAAATATGTGCAAGATAGTTGGATTGTCCATACTCAAATTGCCCATCGTGTTCTCTGCTGTGGCAGCCAGTTGTGATCGTCGTTGGGAATGCTGGTTTGGCTGGAAGGGTACTCTTCGGAGGATTAGTGTGCACTGTGTGCGTTGAATGACCTGCTTCCACAAAATATGAAATCTATGATAAAAAATAAATGTCCACGTCAGTGAGACCCCATAGAATCGGTTCAGGTGCAGCTCAGAAACAACAAGATGAATCAAACATTGATCTGAGATGCATATCAAAGTCAAAACTGCAATACAAATGTTGGGCATGTTATAAAACAGGACATTATAAATGCAGGTTTGTGGGTACTACAGTAATAAAAGATAATTTCAAGTTGCATGTAAACTGTGCTAACACATGCAAATGCTAATGCTGAGAAGAATGGATTTCTTGAGCATGAATGAGATGATTTACTTCAACAGCGTGTTGAGCATCAAGAAGAGATCGCGAAATTTTAGAATTTGTGTTGTGTGAACAGAAGTGCTAATTGTACATATTGCAATGAAGAAGATTGTGGGAGCCATGATCAGAAAATATGTTGAGTTTTCAATGGCCAGATACAAAATAGTGCTTCTTTAGATTGTGTGCATATGCCAAAGTCAGTCATAACATGAAGGCATGAGTGCAAGTTAGCTTCAGTGAATTGGAAATGTGGATGAAAAGGTTTAAATGAAAGACAGGCAATGTGCATTATTTATAGAAATGCCATAAGGTGTACAATATACGTATCTCCCTTCAAGGTACAAAACGGCAAAAGGAAAGGTGACGCAACGATGTTTAACAAACGCAGTTAAATTTTGCATCTGATCAAAGCACGGGGTCAGAAAAATGTTGAATGTTGTGGAGTCAGAGTCACGAGGACACAGGAGGATTAAGAAATTGATAAGTAACTCAAAAAGAGGACATAAATGCAAACTAACAAAAACATAAAAACTGATGAACAGCTCCCGTTAATATTTGAAAGGAAAAATGACTGGAAGATCGAATATGGAACAACGAGTGTGTGGACAGAATAATTTGTTGTAGAGAACAGATATATTACACGGAAACCTAAACAAATGGTTAGTGTTTGTCTTCATGCAGGAAGACTCAGGAAATCTCCCAGAAATATCAAGTGACCATGGAACTTGTGTAACTAAGGACTAAAATCATTAACATCAGTGATGATATAGTATTTGAAAACATTGAGCATTGTGAAGTCTGATGGACCAATTTGACTTCTTACCAGAATTTCGAAGAAACATAAATAAACTTATTGATTGCATTAGTGAATACTGTAGCTTCTGCTATTTATTTTGAAAAAAGATATACACAGTTTCACTCGATTTAAGAAGGGAAGAGGATGCAGAGCTGCAAGTGGGAGCTGATGTATTTTGGAATATCCAATTAAATTTGAGAACAGTAAATGGAAACGACCTGGGGAAAGTTGAAGTGCAGAGCGATCTGGTTGTTCAAGTCCCCAGAAGGTGGCAATGCAGGTCGTTAGAGTTGTCAAGAAGGGATGTAGCATGCTTTCCTTCATCGGATGGCATGTTGAGTACTGGAGTTAGCAGGTCATGTTTTAGTAGTATAGGACTTTGGTTCGTTCCAATTTGGAATACTGTATACAGTTCTCGTCGCCACATTGCCAATAGGTTGAGGATGCTATGGAGAGGGTGTAGAGGAGGTTCAAAGACGTGTTGTTTGTTATTGACAGTGCTGAGTATGAAGGGAGATCGAGTAGGTTCGGGTTATTTTAATTCGAAAGACGGAAGTTGAGCCGGGACTTGATTGAAGCCAACAAAATCACGAGAGCTACAGGCAGATTGGACAGCAAGAAGCTTCTTTTTACAGAGCGTGCGACTCAATATATGGGGTCACGAGTTGAGGTTGAGAGGTGTAAACTTTCCAGGAGTATTGCATGTCAAGTTGTTTACACAGGGTGGAGTGAGTGACTGGAATGCATTTCCAACGGAAGTGATAGAGGCGGGCTGGAAATCGCCATTTAAGATAGTCTGGATAAACGCATGACTGGGTCTGGATCAGACGGACACAGATCCATCGAAAATAGTCGAAGGTTTCAGTAGAGGAATCCAGATCGGCGCAGTCTTAGAGGCCAAACGACCTGTTCCTGTGCTGTAAAGCTCTTTGTTCTTTGAGAGTGTAGTATTATAGACCAGTAAGCGTAGAATTGGTTATAAAAATATAATATTACACACTTAGAAAGTAACTGCAATTTACAAGAACGATTTCGCTTTTATGAAAGCGAAGTCATAATTTGCAAACTTCTTGTTTGAATGTATCTCCTTTATGCATAGTCAATGGATAACTACTGGATGTTAGATATTCAGGAGAAATTTCGAAACACCTCACACGGTAAGTTATGATAAAGAAACAAATGGAACATAGGCATACGGGAAAGTAAAAGTTAGGTTTGCCTTGATTTAAAGAAGAACCGGAATGTAGATGATGAAGCATCATCTGGACTCGACACATTAACTTGCTGTCTCTCCATGAACCTTGTCTGACCCACTGCAATCTCCAGCATTTGAATTTTTCAATTGAGATTCCAGGACCTGCAGTAATGTGCTCTCACTAAAAGTAAATGCGTCCAGCATGCTTACAAAAAGTGTTGATGAGACTGTACGTGGAATATTGTTCGCAGTTTCGTGTCCTGATCTAAGGAAGAATACCTTGAGCACATGTAGTGAATGAATATTTTCCAGATTAATCCAGCAGATGGCATAATTGTCTGAAGAGTAAACTAGGCCTATGTCCGGTAGAGTTTAAAAAGAATGCGCAATAATCTTAATCAAACCTAGAAAATGCGCACAGAAGCGACTGCAGAGCACAGGCAAGGTTGACGAGAATTCCAAGTTATTCCAAATGAATGTCAAGTTGAACTGAAGACACAAATCAATCACGCCCCACTAAAATCAAGGTGAAATCTGTGGATGAAGATGGTGAACATTATAGATAGTCACACGCGTCCTTTATACCCGAAATACCTAAAGGAGGATGCACATGCAGAATTCGACATGATGATCTGTGAAATAGTGTGGTTCCACTTTAAAGGAAAGGTGGTGTAAATAGATCAGAGATCTGTAGACCCAAGTGGATATCGGATATCTCTTAAAGAAACTCTTGCAGAAAATAGTGAAGATGAAATAAATCGTCGATAAGTGGTAAAATTTGATCAGTAATGGTCAGCCTGATGTCATCCGAATGAAGTAATACCTAATTATCTTCATGATGTTTTTATTTCGAGGACGTTGTTTATGTGGTAGTTCACCAAGACCTTTAACGAAGCCACAGAAAGAGACAGAGAAGCAAAGACTCTGAGAGTACGGAAAAAGTCTGTGTGTCCCAATATGGTGCATGCCGACCAAAATTTCCCTATTTCCATTTACTTGGGCGATATCCTTCTAAACCGTTCCTATCAATGTATTTGTCCAAAAGCCTTTTAGACATTGTTTATGTCCCCACCTCAACCACTTTTCCTGACAGCTCACAGCGCCAGAGACCCGGGTTCAATTCCCGCCTCAGGCGACTGACTGTGTGGAGTTTGCACGTTCTCCCCGTGTCTGCGTGGGTTTCCTCCGGGTGCTCCGGTTTCCTCCCACAGTCCAAAGATGCGCAGGTCAGGTGGATTGGACATGCTAAATTGCCTGTAGTGTTAGGTAAGGGGTAGATGTAGGGGTATGGGTGGGTTGCGCTTCGGCGGGGCGGTGCGGACTTGTTGGGCCAAAGGGCCTGTTTCCACACTGTAAGTAATCTAATCTAAATCTAATCTCATTCCATATGCGTACCATCCTCTGTGTATAGGTGTTGCCCCTCAGGTTTTCTTTCATTCTTTTCCCTTTACGATAAACTGATGTCTCTTGTTGTTGATACCCCGATATTGGTAAAAAAAAACAATCACACAGCTCATACATACCTCTCATGATCGTTTTGAGTTTTTAAGATCTTCCCTTGGACTCTTATGCTTTAATGAAAAACATATCCGAGCTTGTCCGACCTCTCCAGATGGCACAGACCCGTGAGTCCTGGCAACATCATTTTAAACGTCTTCGGTGTTCTTTACAGAATAATAACATCCTTCCTATAGCAAGGTGACCAAAAACTGAATACAAGACTCCTGGTTCGGCTGAAACTGTGTCCTGTAGAAATGCAACATAACTTGCCAATTTCTACATTCCATGACCTGATGAATGAAGGCCTGTGTGCTACAATCCTTTTTTCACAGCTCTGTCTCCTTCTGACATGGGAAACTGATAAACCAATTAAATTGTTGTCGTTTCAAGAGCAACTTGGAAAGTTACATTCAAAGTTGTTTCAGTGGCTGGAGACAGAGGTTGTTGGTCGAAGACTGCTTGTGTAACTGGAGTCTAGTGTCCCCGGTTGTTCCACATGGATCAGTGCTGTGTCCCTTATTTGTTGTGGTATTTATAAATTGTGCAGATGTGAATACGGAGAATGTGGGGCGAGTGTGAACAGTTAATTTGTTTTTGGCACAAAGATTGCCCGGGTGTTTGGCAGTGAGGAGGAAGGTCTTATGTTACACGAAGATATGCATGGATGGTCAGATGGACAGTCAATAATAGACAGAAATTAACACAGATAAATATGAATGGATGCAGTGTGGAAAAAAAGAACTAGACAGAGGAATACATATTGACTGGAAGACCACTAAGAAACTCATAAAGTTCTTCTCCACAGATCCTTGAATTTGTCTGGATGTAATATGAACAATACAGTTGCAGGAGAGCGAGGGCAGAGAAAATTCATCAGGATGTCCCTCCCGGCAATGGACAGTATCCGCTGTGAAGAGAGGCTGAATCAGCTCCGATTGTTTGCTCTGGAGTAGGGAACACTGAGTGTCATATCACATGGAAATATCAGACGATGAGCTGCATGAAGAGGGTGAATAGACAGCAGCTGTTCCTTTTCGTCAAAAGGACAATGAAATGGGAGAAACAGTTTAAAATGGAGGGCTGGGTGCTTGGAGAGGATTTGAGGATTGCTTTTCACCCAGAGGGTGTTGGGATCCGAAATGCACTTCCTGAGAATGTAGTTGCCACAGTAACCTCACAAATTGTAAAAGGTACTTGGACGAGCACTTGAAGTGTCAAAACATTCAGGATATGGACATTATGTGGCAACGTAGGACTAATGTAAACCATGCTGTATGTCTGATGGTACAGACTCTATGCTTCTGTGAATCATTGGTTGTGGAAAATTAATCATTGAGCAGGGTAAAACAGTAATTGCTGGAGTTTTGAAAAATATGTTAACAAGGGTGAATAGAGTGAACGAAAACAGCGTCTGAAAGTTTGTCAATGGCCAACGTAGGAGACAACAAACAGCATTCTTACAGTCTGAAACCAGAGAATGCAGAATGGAGGACAGAGAAACGGCACAACTATGAAGCAACTATTTCAAATCTGTCTTCACAGAATTAACAAAACAAACAACAATGTCTGCAATACTTGGAAACAATAGTCTGTAGAGGAAAAGCGATTAGAATGAAATTAGCAAATCAACGGTTTTCGAGAAATTATTGGGACTGCAAGCAAAGGGCATCGGCAAAGTCAACACAGATTTACGAAATGAGAATAATATTTGAGAAGCTTACTGGTCGATAAATTGTGAAGAAGAGACGACTGCAATGCATTTGAATTTTCAGAGAGTTTTTTGATGAAATCTCAAGCCGAGTGTGCAAACTCAAATATTATTACGAATGTACAAACAAGAGTTTAGAATGGAACAGCTGACAGGAAATAGTGAATATGAATAAAATAATTTTGTTTTGACTGAAAGGAAAGGGTAATATCACAGGGATCAGTGATAGGGCCTCAGCTATTCACAATACGTATCAAACATTTGGTTCAGTGAATCAAAGGAAATGTTTCCAAGTCTACTGATAGCTCTAAACGATGACGGAATGTAAGTGGATGAGGAGGATGTGAAAATTCTCCAAGGTGATGAAGACAAGTGTAGTGAATTGCAAATACATAGCGGATGAATAACAACTTGGATAGATGTAACGTTGGACACTTTGTTGGGAAAAATGGAATGGTAGTCTATCATTTGAAAGGTAATTGGTCGAAAAATGTTGATCTTTAAAGCGACTTAGTTTCATTTTCTGAATCCTTCTGCACACTCCATGCAAGGCTGTGAGTTCTGAAGCCAGAATCTTATACGGGAAATATCATTGACACGCTAACCAGTGTACTTAGACCCACCCAAGTGGTTAGCTGTAACATTGAAAGGGAATTGGATCTCCCCTTGCACCAGTAACTAAACACAATAATGGAGGAACCGAAAGCAGATCAGAAGGTAAATGAAGCGTTGACCTTTATTTCAGGGGGATTTGACGACAAGAATGTCTTACTGTAGCTGCAAGAGCCTCAATAAGAAAACATCTCGAACATTGTGCAGTATTCTGTGCAGTTTTGGCTTTTTGCCAAATAAAGGACAAAGCTGACATTGAGGGAATGCAGTGAAGGATGACAAGACTGGTCTATGGGATGACAGACACGTTGTGGTATCAGGATTCCTGTCATCTGGGCCTGTATTCCATGGGGTTTAGGAAAATGTGTTGGGAGATCTCAGTGAAATATCTAAAATACTGACAGAGCGAGACAGGTTGGAAGCAGGGATGATAGCTCTTCTGGCTGCGATATCTTAAACAAGGGGACACACTGATAGTTACAGACAGCCTCTCAGCATTGTGACGGGAATAAGCATCTGCACTCAGGGACTGGTGACCATGTGGACTTCTCTATCACTTAAGTCTGTGGAAGTAAAGGCACTGCATATAACTTAGGATTTATAGACACTAAAATTATGTGGAAAGGACAAGACTATGGTATGGTGAGAGAGGATCAGCTATCATTATCTTGTGTTGGATCGAACACTGGGTGAACCAAAGGCACGACTGTAGTTACCATTACATAGTATCCGAAGGTCAATCACGTACAGTAATACAGTACAGCTGAAAGTGAGGATGGCATTTGCTGGAAATCAGAGTTGATGAGTGTGGCGTTGGAATAGCACAGAAGGTTAGGGAGTATCCTAGGAGCATGCAATCGACGTTTTGGGTATAAATCCTTCATTCAGAATGCGAGGACCCTACCCATCACAAACATTCTTGATGAAGGTGTTACGCCAGAAAGCCCGACTCTCCTGCTTATTTGATATTCCCTAACTGTCCGTGCGCTTCTGGCGATACAGTTTTCGACAGTAAAGGGTATGTAAACTGTGTGGGTAGAGTGCATTGAAGAGAACTTCGGCCATGAACTGTGATGGGAAAGTTTCGAATGGCCTTCTCCTTTCCCGATGTTTCTGTGCAGTCTGTGAGAAAGCTCTATAAATGTTCTCACAACCTCACAAGAGTTCTCTGAAGGATGCATCGTCTTTTCCGCCACCTCCAAACGGACCCCACCACCAGGGATATATTTCCCTCCCTTCCCCTATCAGCGTTCCGAAAAGACCACTCCCTCCATGACTCCCTCGTCAGGTCCACACCCCCCACCACCCCAACATCCACTCCCTGTACCTTCCCCTGCTACCGCAAGAAATGTACAAAATCCCATGCAAGGACGGCACAAAACACGACATTGGAGAAACAGGAAGACAGCTCACGATTCGCATCCATGAACACCAACTAGCCATGAAACGACACGACCAGCTATCCTTAGTAGCCACACACGCAGATGACAAGCAACATTAATTCGACTGGGACAACACGAGAACAGCCAAGGAATTCCTATAGGCATGGTAATCATCCACAGATTCAATCAATAAGCACATCGACCTGGACCCAATATACTGACCACTGCAATGGACAGCTGGAACTGAAAACTGGAAGCGGCAGATTCAAACCACTATAAATGCCGGAGAAAACATCACAGAAGCGCTTCACAGGAGGTTCCCAAGCACTGTGGATGTCACCTAGATTGGAGACGAAACGTCTGCAACACAAATTCCCAGCTCGGCGAACAAAACCACAACAACGAGCACCAGAGCTACAAATCTTTGCACAAACTTTCAACATTTACGGGTGTAGAGTTATGGCAGCGCAGACAGTGGAATGTTCCTCTTGCAGGATATTTGAGGTAGGGGTGACTACCGATGCTCCTGCCGACTTCACCTGCAGGAAGTGCAGCCAGCTCCAGCTCCTCACAGACTGCGTTAGGGAACTGGACCTGGAGTTGGATAAACTGAGGACTATTTGAGAGGGTGATAGATAGAAGCTACAGGGATATAGTTACGCCAGAGAACAGAGGTAACTGGGTAACAGATCGAGGGGGAAAGGGGAGGAAGCAGGCAGTGCAGGTATCCCCTGTGGTCGTTCCCCTCAACAATAAGTATGCCGCTTTGGATACTGTTGCGGGGACGGCCTAGAAGGGGTAAGCTGCAGTGACTGGGTCTCTGGCACGTGGTCCGGCTGTGAGGCCCAGAGTGAAAAGGGGGAGAGGAGTAGAGCGCTAGTTATAGTAGAGTCTACAGTTAGAGGGACAGACAGGCGGTTCTGTGGACATGGGCGAGACTCTCGAATGGTTTGTTGCCTCCCGGGTGCGAGGGTCCGAGATGACTCGAACCTTGTCTTCAGAATCCTTAAGGGGGAGGGTGTGCAATCAGAAGTTGTGGTGCACATTGGCACCAACGACATAGATAGAAAGAGGGGTGGGGAGGTCATTTCGGAGCTCAGGGAGTTAGGCTGGAAGCTAAAAGCTTGGACGGACAGAGTCATCATCTCTGGGTTGTCGCCGGTGTCAGATGACAGTGAGGCAAGGAATAGGGAGAGAATGTTGTTGAACACATGTCTGCATGGATGGTGTAGGAGGGAGGGCTTCAGGTATTTGGACAAAAGGACTGCATTCTGGGGAAGGTGGGACCTGTACAAGCAGGACGGGTTGTACCTGAACCAGAAAGACACCAATATCCTGGGAGGTCGGTTTGCTAGCACTCTTCGAGTGACTTGAAACTAATTTGGCACGGGGATGCGATCTGGACTTGTACACCAGCAAGTAGGTTAGCTGTTTTTCAGGATGTCCGAGAATGTAGGGAGGCTGTGGAGAAGGTAGCACTGACAGGGAACACTTGCGCACAAAGATGGGCTCAAGTGTGTATACTTCAACGCAAGGAGTATCAGAAATAAGGTGGGTGAACTTAAGGCGTGGATCGGTACTTAGTACTATGATGTTGTGGCCATCACAGAAACGTGGATAGAAGAGGGACAGGAATGGTTGTTGGAGGTTCATGCTTACAGATGTTTCAGTAAGATGGGGGTGGGGGGGGTGGTTAAAAGGAGTGGTGTGGCGTTGCTAATTAGAAATGGTATAACGGCTGCAGAAAGGCAGTCCGAGGGGGATCTGCCTTTGGAGGTAGTATGGGCTGAAGTCAGAAATAGGAAAGGAGCAGTCACCTTGTTGGGTGTTTACTATAGGCCCCCCAATGGCAGTTGAGATGCGGAGAAACAGATTGGGAAACCCCTTTTTGAAAGGTGCAGAAGCCACAGGGTAGTAGTCATGGACGATTTCAACTTCCGAAATATTGATTGGAAGCTCTTTAGATCAAGTAGATTGGACGGAGCTGTGTTTATGCAGTGTGTCCAGGAAGCGTTTCTAAATCAGGATGTAGATTGCCCGACCCGAGGGGAGGCCATATTGGATTTGGTACTTGGTAACAAGTGATGGGATTTTTAGTGGGTGAGCATTTTGGTGATGGTGATCACAATTCTGTGACTTTCACCTTGGTTATGGAGAGAGATAGGTGTGTGCAACAGGGCAGGTTTTACAATTTGGTGAAGTGTAAATACGATGCTGCAAGACAGGGTCTGAGGAGCATAAATTGGGAGCATAGGATGTCAGGGAAGGATGTCGTTGAAATGTGGAACTTTTTCAAGGAACAGATAAGACGTGTCCTTGACATGTATGTATCTGTCAGTCAGGAAAGAGATGGTCGTGTGTGGAAACCTTGGTTGACGAGGGAGGTTGAATGTCTTGGAAGGAGGAAGAAGGAGGCTTACATAGGGTTGTGGAAGCAAGGTTAAGACAGAGCGTCGGAGGGATACAGGATAGCCAGGAGGGAGCTGAAGAAAGGGATCAGGAGAGCTAAGAGAGGGCATGAAAAATCATTGGCGGGTAGGATCAAGGATAACCCCAAGGCCTTTTAAACGTATGTGAGAAACTTGAGAATGACGAGAACGAGGGTAGCTCCGATCAAGGACAGTAGCAGCAGAATGTGTATGGAGTCGGAAGAGATAGGAGAGGTCTTGAATGAGCATTTTCCTTCAGTATTTACAAATGAGAGGAACCGTATTGTTGAAGAGGAGATTATGAAACGGACTGGTAAGCTAGAGGAGATACTTGTTAGGAAGGAAGATGTATTGGGCATTTTGAAAAACTTGAGGATAGACAAGTCCCCCGGGCCTGACGGCATATATCCTAGGATTATGTGGGAAGTAAGAGAGGAAAATGCAGAACCGTTGGCAATGATCTTTTCGTCTTTTTGTCAATGGGGGTGGCGCCAGGGGACTGGAGTGTGGCGAATGTTGTGCCCCGTTAAAAAAAGGGAATAGGGATAACCCCAGGAATTTCAGGCCAGTTAGCCTTACTTCGGTGGTAGGCAAAGTAATGGAAAGGGTACTGAGTGATTGGATTTATGAGTTTCTGAAAATACACTGCTTGATTAGGGACAGCCTGCACGGATTTGGGAGTGATAGGTCTTGCCTTACAAGTCTTATTGAATTCTTTGAGGAGGTGACCAAGCATGTGAATGAGGGTAGAGCAGTGGATGTAGTGTACATGAATATTAGTAAGGCATTTGATAATTTTCCCCATGGTAGGCTTTTGCTTAAAGTCAGGAGGCTTGGGATAGTGGGAAGTTTGGCCTGTTGGATAGAGAGCTGGCTATCCGGTCGAAGTCAGAGTGGTGGTAGAGGGCAAATATTCAGCCTGGAGCTCAGTTACAAGTGGAGTTCCGCAGGGATCAGTTCAGGGTCCTCTGCTGTTTGTAATTTTTATTAATGACTTGAAAGAGGGAGTCGAAGGGTGGGTCAGTAAATTTGCTGATTTACTGGTTCCTGATGAAGGTCTTTTTCCCGAAACGTCGATTTCGAAGCTGCTTGGATGCTGCCTGAACTGCTGTGCACTTCCAGCACCACTAATCCAGAATCTGGTTTCCAGCATCTGCAGTTATTGTTTTTACCCAGTAAATTTGCAGACGATACGAAGATTGGTGGAGTTGTGGATAGTGAGGAGGGCTGTTGTCGGCTGCAAAGGGACTTAGATATGATGCAGAGTTGGGCTGAGGAGTGGCAGATGGAGTTCAACCCTGTCAAGTGTGAGGTTGTCCATTTTGGAAGGAAAAATAAGAATGCAGAATACAGGGTTAATAGTAGGGGTCTTAGTAAGGTGGAGGAGCAGAGGGATATTGGGGACGATGTTCATAGATCTTTGAAATTTGCCACTCAGGTGCATAGAGCTTGTAAGAAGGCCTATGTTGTATTAGCGTTCATTAGCAGAGGGATTGAATTCAAGAGTCGTGAGGTGATGTTGCAGCTGTACAGGACCTTGGTAAGGCCACATTTGGAGTACGGTGTGCAGTTCTGGTCGCCTCATTTTAGGAAGCTTTGGAGAGGATGCAGAGGAGATTTACCAGGATGTTGCCTGGAATGGAGAATCGGTCGTACGAAGATCGGTTGAGAGTGCTCGGCCTGTTCTCATTGGAACGGAATAGGATGGGGGTGACTTGATAGAGGTTTATAAGATGATCAGGGGAATAGGTAAAGTAGACAGTGAGACTTTTTCCCCGGGTACAACAGAGTGTTACAAGTGGACGTAAATTTAAGGTGAAGGGTGGAAGATTTAGGGGGGGTGTTCGGGGTAGGTTCTTTACCCAGAGAGTGGTGGGGGCATGGAATGCGCTGCCTGTAGGAGCGGCAGAGTCAGAATCGTTGGTGACCATGAAGCAGCAATTGGATAGGTACACGGATAGGTGCTTAAGCTAGGACATATGTTCGGCACAACATCGTGGGCCGAAGGGCCTGTTCTGTGCTGTATTGTTCTATGTTCTATGTTCGAAGGTTCCCTCTTTTTTCCTATAATGCAGTGACCAGAATTGTTTCCAATACTCCATGTGCGGCCATACCAGTGTCTTCTACATATGAAGCATGACCTCGTGTTCCCAAAATGCAATGCCCCTGCTGATAAACGCTAACAAACCATATGCCTTCTTAGGACCCTGTCAACCTAGTTGGCAACTTTCGTGGATTTATGCACCTGTACAACGATATCTCCCTGTTTATCTCCACTGCCAAGATGGTTACCATTAACCTAGTACTCTGAATTTCTGTTACTTCTTCCGAAGTGAACGACCTCACACTTTTCAGCATTAAATTCCATTTGACAATTCTCAGCCCAGTTCTGCATCTTATCTGTGTCCCCATGGAACGTACAACATCCTGCTGCATCATCACAACTCTGCCTAACTTCGTATCGTCCACCAATTTATTAACACGTCCTTCTCCACCCACATACACAACATTTATGGTCATGGCAAACAGCAGTGCCCCAAAACAGATCCTTACGGAATGCGACTGCGTAACTGAACTTCAGGATGAACATTTCGTAGCAGACATGACCCTTGGTCTCATTTCAGCGAGCCAATTACTGATCCAAAGCGCGAAATCGCTTTCAATCCCGAAACTCCGTATTTTGTGCAATGACCTACCATAGAGAACCTCAACAAACGTCTTACTGAAGTCCATATACACCAGATCAACCGCTTTAATTTCATTCAGGTGCTTTGTCACCTTCTCGAAGAACTCGATAATAATAATGCGGTACAAATTACCCTTTAGAAAACCGTGTTGCCTATCCAGAATCAAATCATTCCTTTCCAGTTGATTATAAATCCTAGCCCTTGTGACCTTTTCTAACACCTTACCAACAATAGAAGTAAGGCTCACCGGCCCATAATCACCAAAATTGTCACGACTCCCCTTCATAAACAAGGGAACAACATTTGCTTTCTTCCAGTGTTCTGGAACTACTCCTCTCGAGCAAGATCAAACTGAAAGGTACTGCAATCTCCTCCCTGGCATTCCAGAGAATGCGAGGAAAAATCGCATCTGGCGCAGGAATCTTATCAATTTTCAGATCTTCCAAAATTGCTCAAACGTTCTCTTTCTCAACCGCATTCCCATCTAACATAGTAGATTGCATCTCTGTATTCTCACGAACATTGCCATTTTCCAATGTGAATACTGACGAAACGCTTTCATTTAAACTTCCCCGATATCCTCAGATTCCACACACATGTTCCCCTTATTTTATTGCTGCAGTACATATAGAAGGCCTGAGGGTTTCCCTTCGTCCTACCCGCCAATGACGTCTAATGCCTCCTCCTGATTATTCCTAGCCCTCTCCTCAAATCATTTTTGGTTAAATTGTAACTCTCCAGCCCCTGAACTGAACTTCCACGCCTCACCCTTACAAAAGCTTTCTTCTAATCTTGAGAAGAGCTTCATGTTCTTCAGTAAACGATGTCTCCCTCTCTCTACAACCATGTTTCTGCTTGAAAAGTATAAAATTATAAAGTACCAGCAGTCACTATTCCTTGGATAAGCTCGGCATTTCAAGTATGTCCATCCCCTGCAGTTTCCTTCCCCATCCTTATACATCCTAAATCATGCTGATCGCATCACAGTTGCCTTTCCCCCTGTTATACTTCTTTCCCTGCCGTATAATCGTATCCCTGCCCATTGCTATTGTAAACATAATCAAATTTGGTCACTATCGTCAAAGGGCTCACCTACCTGCAAATCTAACACATATTCGGGTCCATTCCCTAGTACCAAATCCAACATGGCATTGGTTGTTGTTTGCCTGTCTGCATACTGTGTCAGAACACTTTCCTGAACACATTGTACAAAAACTGACTAATCTTAACTACAGGAGCTATAGTATGCCCAGTCAATATTGTGGATCTTAAAGTCCCCCATAGCAACCAGCCTGTTACTCACGTGCCTATTGTACATCATATTTGCTATCCTTTCCTCTACTTCCCTGGAACAATTTCAAAGCCGACAGAAACTTCAACAGGCTGAGATCTCATTTCCTGTTTCTGACCTCAATCCAAACTACCTCACTGGATGAGTCCACAAATGTTATCTCAGTTGCTTCCATAATACCCTTAATAAACAATGCCACTCCTGCTCCCTCTTTTGCCATCTTGTCTGTTCCGACTGAAACATCTGAATTCCAGAATCTGCAGTAACTATTCCTGTCCTTCCTCCAGCCATGTCTCTGAAATGGCCACGTCATCTACATTCCTGGTCCCAAGCCATGCTGCAAGTTTATCCACCTCTTTTCAGCTTCTCCTGGCATTGACATTCACACATTTCCACCCAAAATCCTGATTGTCTGTGCCCTCTCACGAACTTGTAAATCTATCGCTGACCTCACTACCCTCAACCTGTACACTGGAACAACAATTCAGATCCCCATCCACCTGCTGCACTGGTTTAAATACCCCAACCAGCATTAGCAAATTTCAGGGTACTTTTGACAAATTGGTTCGGGTGAAGACAATCCTGTTTATGGAGGTCTTACCTCACCCAGGAAAAAAAGGGCCAATTATCCAAGAATTCAAAACCATCCCTCCAGCACCATCCCAGCAGCTGCAAGTTCAGCTCTGGTCTCTCCCCGTTCTCGCCTCACCACCACGCGGCATGGGCAAAAATAAAAGCAGGGTTAAATCTGTTCAGTTTAGCTCTAATCTTCACCGTACTTGCCAGGATTGTTGCCTGACATCCCCACGTTTACTCTGACCGATGTCGATGAGGCATCTGCAGACTATAATGTGGGGTTGGTCCTGCTCCCCCTCATGTATACCCAAAACACGATCAGAGACATCAGGAACCCTGGCACCTCAGAGGTAACAAACCAATCGTGAGTGTCACCCGATCACACAAAACCTCCTGACTATGGAGACCCCACTGACTAACCCTCTGCTATTCTGTCGTGTTCCTCTCTGAGCAACATAACCAGACTCTGCACCAGACCTGTACCCGATTGCTTTCCCCTGGAAAGTCGTCAGCCACCCACTCTCCAACAAACAGCTTCCAAAACGGTATAATTATTGATGGGGGAAACACCGCAGGACTTCACTGCACTGCCTGCTGGTTCAGCTTCCTAGCCCTGAGGGTAACGTATTTACCTTCTTCCGGTGGCTGAGGAGAAAGTAACTCCCTGTAACTCCTCGCAATAACCCCCTCCACCACCCGAATGATGTGATGTACATCCAGCTCCAGCTCAAGGTCCCGAACACAGTCCTCGAAGAGCTAGAGTTGTGTGCACTTCGCACAAATGAATTCAGCAAGGAAACTAGAAGTGGCCGTTACCTCCCCCATATTGCAAGAAGAACATTCACCTGCATTAGTCTCAATTACCACGATTCCAAATTCCCAAATAGACCGATGCAAAAAAAGTAACACGAAAGCAAACAATTATCACAATAACAACTGACGCACAGATCAGTTTTTGTTTGTTCATTTGAGGAGAGTGAGTGGGACACCACCCGAGTAGTGTGTCGGCTACAGCAAAAGCCCATGTATATAACCTGGTTACCTCTCCAAAAGACTTAAGAAACTAAAGAATGCCACACCTAAATGTAATTAATATTTATACTGTGTACTCACCTATCCCGAAAGGCTCTGCACTCCCTGGTGTCCTCATGACATTTCTGACTGGCTGCAGGAACAAAAGAACTCCAGAACTAATGGTAAGTTATATTTATCATGTATACTCACCCATTCCGACGGGCTCTGCCGCTCCCTGGTGACTTCGTTACCTCTACAAAAGGCTCCAGGAACTTACTGAACGTTGGACTGAAAGGAAAGAAACATTCATCCTGCATCCTCACGTATGCCCACAGACTCCGCTGCACCCTGGCGATCTTGTAACCTTTTCGACTGTCCCCAGGGCCTAATGAACGCCAGACCGAAAAGTAAGTAATATTTATACTTTAAACTCACATATCCTGGCAGGCTCCACTGCTCTCTGGCGATCTCGCGACGTCTTCTACTGACACAGGAAGTAAAGTACGCCGGACCTATATGTAAGAAAAATGTATATTGCATACTCAGGTATCCCGACAGGCTGCGCCCTTCCCTGATGACATCGTGACCCTGCCAACTGGCTCTTGGAACTAAAGAACACGAACTAATGTGAAGACGTTGAGAAATGTGACATGCCCGTGTATCAGTTCAGGTTGGAAAGTGAACTCAAGACTGGGGAAGTAACAGTTAATGTGATGAGCAGAATGTCATTTCCAGGAACACAGTTTGTTCTTGGGAATGATTCAGCAGGATCCAAGGTGGGACTGCCATGATTACACAAATAGAACATAGAACATAGAAAAATACAGCACAGTACAGGCCATTCAGCCCTCGATGTTGCGCCGACCGAAGCCTACCTAACCTACACTTGCCCAATAACCCCCATATGCTTGTCCAATGCCCGCTTAAATGACCATTAAGAGGGAGAGTGCACCACTGCTTGTGGCAGGGCATTCCATGAACTCACAACCCGCTGAGTAAAAAACTACCCCTAACATCTGTCCTATACCTACCACCCCTTAATTTAAAGCTGTGTCCCCTAGTAAAAGCTGACTCCATACGCGGAAAAAGGTTCTCACTTTCAACCCTATCTAAACCCCTAATCATCTTGTACATCTCTATCAAATCTCCCCTCAACCTTCTTTTCTCCAATGAGAAAATCCCCAAGGGCCTCAGCCTTTCCTCATACGATCTTCCTACCATGCCAGGCAACATCCTAGTAAACCTCCTCTGCACTCGTTCCAATGCCTCCACATCCTTCCTGTAGTATGGCGACCAAAACTGCACACAATACTCCAGATGAGGCCGCACCAGAGTCTTATACAACTGCAACACGACCTCAGGACTCCGGAACTCAATTCCTCTCCCAATAAAACACAGTACACCATATGCCTTCTTCACAGCACTATTTACCTGGGTGGCAACATTCAAAGATCTGTGTATATGGACACCAAGATCCCTCTGCTCATCCACACTACCAAGTAGTCTACCATTAGCCCAGTAATCCATCTTCTTGTTAGTCCTACGAAAGTGAATGACTTCACACTTAGCTACATTGAATTCCATTTGCAATCTTACTGCCCAGCTCTGCAACTTATCTATATCGCGCTGTAACCTGCCACTTCCTTCTTCGCTGTCCACAACTCCACCGACTTTCATGTCATACGCAAACCTGCTCACCCAGCCTTCAAGCCCCTCCTCCAGGTTATTTATAAAAATGACAAACAGCAATGGTCCCAAAACAGATCCTTGTGGAACACCGCTAGTAACTGCCAAATGAGTGGAATAATTCTATCACTTTCGTATTGTTTGCCATAAGAGATACCCCAAACGAATCTATTCAGCTCACTTGCTTTGAGCAAAAATGAAGTGAAAGGGCCTCTGAAAGGAATTAAAGAAAAAAAGTAATCGAATTCAATTCGGACATCGCACATTTCAATGATGTATCTGAGGTGAGGGAGATTATATATCAGTAAGGTAATTTTGCTAAAAAGCACTCAAAGAGCATACAGCCTGGAATGATGCAGGTGGCCGATAATGACTCCAAAATTCTGATATTTCCTCGAAGGAACTATGCACTTGTAGGAGTTCGCTTTAAAGTCAGATTTGGTGGAACCCTACCAAATGGACAGAAGCGTTGCCAGGTAAACTATCTGGTAAAGCTGCCAGATATAACAAACAAAAAGCTGCTTTTTGTACGTCATGTGAACATATTCCGATCCTATTATAATAGACAGACGTAACTGGAGAAACATTACTGCCAAGAGAGTGCTAAATACAATTCAGATATCATAGAGTTTTATGTGCTACAAAATGCATTAATTACCAAGGAAGTCTTTCACGAATGGGATCGGATATTGCGCTACCTGTCTCCAATACAAAGACTCGAAATGAAATGTTTTTTGCAGCAGCATGAGGGCATATGCACGAATAAAGTTCGGCAGCCTAATGCTACTATGCATGACGTGGAATTAGGTAAAGCGGGTAGGTTGATGGAGCACGATGTTGGTAAATGTGAGATAATCAATTTTCTTTGGAAAAAAGAAGCAAAATAGGCTATTGTTTAACTGATGAAAAATTGCAGCATGATGCTATGCAGAGGTATCTGGTCATCCCACTCCATGAAGCACAGAAGGTTGGTATCCAGATGCAGCAGAAAGTTAAGAAGGCAAATGCAATATTGTTCTTCATTGTTGGAGGGATGAAATTTAATAATAAGAAAATTGTACTACAGACATATAGCGTGCTATTGAGACCACACCAAGAGTACTTTGCACAGTTTTGCTACCCTCCCTCGAGAAGAAAATGATGCACTCGCACTGGAGGGAGTGCAGTCCTCGTTCACCGACTTGATTTTGGAGTTGAAAATGTTGCCTCTGCGGAGCCGAGGTGTCTCTCCGAGCTGTACTCTGGAGCTATCGAAGAATGAGGCTTTTCTACGGAGACATGTAATATTATGAAGGTAATAGAAAAAATAGTCGCAGAGAGGTTGTTTCACATGTGATGGGAACTAGAATTAGAGGTCATAGCCTCGAAAGAAGGGCGAACAGGTTTAGGATAAATTTTTGGAGGAGAGTCTTCCCCAAAAGGTTTGTGAATCTATGGAATTCTCTACCATATGATGCATCTGAGGCTAACTCTTTAAATGTCTTGAAGGCAAAGACAGATCCATATTTCAACAGTAAAGGCGATGGTGAACGGCCAATTAAATAGAGATCAGTCCACGAAAATATCAGCCATGAGTTTGGTGAATCGCGGACCAGACTTGATAGGCCAGACAGAACGTAGATCATAGAACATTGCAGCGTATCACTTGTCATTTGGCCCTCAATGTTGCTCCGACTTATTAAACCAACCTAAATTCCATCAAACCTGCACTAGTCCATTACCATCCATTTGTTTATCCAAAGGTCATTAAAATGCCCTTAATGTTTTCGGCTCAAACAATGTCGCAGGCAGGGCATTCCACGCTTTTTCTCCTTTCTGAGCGAAGATCCGTCCTCGAAATCTCTCACCCCTCACTTTAAAACTTTGCCCACTCGTGTTAAACATCATCTTAGGAAAACAGTTCTCACTCTCCAATCTATCTAATCCTCTAATCATCTTGTCTTTCTTTCATAAGTCATTCATTAACCTTCTTTTTGCTACTGAAAATAGTCTCAAGTCACTCAGCCTATGCTCAAAATGCCTTCCCTACATACCTGGTAACATTCTGGTAAATCTTTTCTGCACGGTTTCCTTTGGTTATACATCCTTCATATTATTTAGCGACCAGTTGGTCTTACCCTGCTCTTATTTCTTGTGTTCTTATGTCTTGGCTTAATATTATTGATTTTACATGCAAAGTGCCAGTGGAGTTGTGTTTGGGGGAGAGATTTCCACCTTGAGTTTGTGTGGCTCTCATGGAACTCACAGTGAAAATCAGGTTGGGTTCCCCCAGTTCTTACTGCAGGCCATTCCCAGAGCCACTCCGCAATCACCGGATATCCGGCAAGTAATCGGACGCCCGAGAACCAAAGCCATCTTTGACAGCCCAAATTGCACTGGGACAAACACATTCCATTTGGAGCGACCCTGCACACCCCGGATATCGAGCCTGCACGTGGCAGACTTTACGAAATTACTGCCCTCCCCACACCCACATTGTGGTCATGGGCATGGATCTCCTCCTGTGTGGGGAGGCTGACGTTCCCCTTCCCCTGAGGCCAGGAGTGGAGACCATGACACCAGACCATGTGGGCCTGCTCTGAAGTTGCCCCCCAGGTTAGAACAGTCTTATCCATCTGGACTAATGTACAGCACTGTTGGGAGATTATTGTCCTTCTTCACTCCACCAGCGTAAGGTGAGAGACAGTGAGACTGTACAATTCCCCTTGAGAGGAACGGACAAGAAAAATGAGATTATCTTAACATCATGGAAGTAATCACGAAACATCACAGTGTAGCCCACGTCACTCAGAATACACAGAAACAGCTTAACTGGAGCTAAGAAGAGCAAGGAAAAGCAATTATTTGTGGGAAGTTAGTATCAAAGTCAAACTGCAAGGCCCATTTTGTGCACGTTAACAACAGAAAATTACATATGCAAGAAATTGCTGGTGAAACTCTAGGTGTATGATAGCATCTGTTGGAAGAAAGCAAATATCACGCTGCAAATCTGGGGACTCGTCATTATATCAGTTTTTGTTTTAGATCTGCTTTATTTTAGATCAGTATGTACTGTGCGTTCAGTAGTATTAATGAATAACTTGATCTGGTAACGAGGGGAAAGGGCGAAGGCAGAAGTGCAGGAAATGTGTCAGTTATAGCTAATAATCCTGTCTACCAGACTTTGGGGAGGTGGTGGCATATAATCCGCAGGTGAGCGAAAGGGAGGCAATGTTGGGGTATCCCAGTGGAATTCGGCATCATTTGAGCAGAGAGATTCAATGTGTTACGTGATTTACAGGAGAGAAACAGATAATTCAATCCACCTCATCCACGCCGAGAGGCTAGCCTGAATTAATCTAATCCCATTTAACAGCACTTGGTCCGCATCTCTCCAAGCCCTTTGTGTACTAATATTCCCATCAACTGCATGAACAATTTGTTTCTGAGGACCCTTTAAAGTTCTTTCCCTCTCCCCCTAAACTGGTGCTCTCTAGCTATGCACTCCAACAACCCAAAGCAAAGACTATATCTGTTTACCATATCCAAGCCCCTTATAATTTTGAAGACCTCGGTAAACTCACCACTCACCCTTAGACGCTTCGGGGAAAACAGCCCCAAACAATTCAGCTTCTCACATTGTCTCAAACCCTCCAACCGTGGTTACATCCATGTAAAGCTTTTCTGAACCCTTTCAAGATTCTCAAAATTCTTCGTATAGAAGCAAGATTAGCGTTGCACGTTATATTCCAAACGTGGCCAAAGCAATGCTCTGTGCAGCCGCAACATGACCTTCCAACACCTCTACTCAATGCACTTACTTTTCGGACGGCACAGTGGCTCAACGGTTAGCACTGCTACCTCACAACGCCAGGGTCGCGGGTTCGTTTCCTACCTCGGATGACTGTCTGTGTGGAGTTTGCACATTCTCGCTGCGTCTGCGTGGATTTTGTCCGGGAGCTCTGGTTTCATCCGACAGTCCAAAGATGTGCAGGTCAGGGAATTGGCCATACTAAATTGGATGGGTTGCTTTTCGGATGTTCGGTGTGGCCTTGTTGGGCCGAATGGCCTGTTTCCAAACGGTAGTGAGCCGAATCTCAAAAATTAATAAAAAGGAAAACCTGCAAAATGCCTTCTTCACTATCTCATCCAATTGTGAAGGAACCATCCGCTTTGAAGTAACTCTAAACCTGTAGTCCTGCGTACCTTTGTTCAGCAGTACTCCCCAGCACCTTAACATGAAGTGTGTAAGTCCTATTATGATATGCCTTTCCAAAATGCAGCACCTCACATTCATCGAAATTAAAGTCCGTCTATCATTCCTGGGCCATTTGGCCTATCTGATGAAGATCCTGTTGCGTTCTGAGGTGACCTTCCAGTCTGGCCATTGCACCTTCGTGTTTGGTGCCAGATGCAAACTTACTAACTTATATCTCCTAAGCTCACTTTCAAATCGTTTGTATGACTGACGCACTGCAATAGACAACGTACTGATCTTTGTGGAACAGCACTGGTCATCGGCCGACATTCTGAAAAAGCAACCCACCAACAACAACTTCCACCTCCTACCGTCGAATCAGGTATATATCCAAATGACTAATTTTCCTGTTATCCATGTGATAAAACCATGTAAACCAGTCTACCATGCGGAACCTTGTCGAACACCTTACTGAAATCTTGAGCGAACATATCCTCCACTCTTCCCTAATAAATCTTCTTTGCTTAATCTTCAGACAACTCATTCATGTTAGGGAGGGATGATTTCTTGTGCACAAAGCCATGATGAGTATTCCTAATCAGTCCTTGCCTTTCGAAATACATGTAAATCTTATCCCTCCGGTTTCCGTCTGACAACTTGCCCACGAACAACATCAGGCTCAATGACCTTTCGTCAACCTGACTTTTCCTTACCATCTTTGCTAAATCATGGCACCATATTAGTCAATCTTCAGGCTTTCAGCACCTTACCTGTGGTTATGTACCCGACAAATATCTCAACAAGGCTCCTAATAATCATTTCCCCACCTTCCCACAGAATTTAACTTCTCCTCTGATGTATGAGCACTTTTTGAAATATATCCCTATTCATTTAGACTCTAAAACACAGCAGCCACAAATGTGGCCGTTCAGCCCATCGAGTCTGCGCCACCTTTCGATATTTGGTATTACGAGTCTCAAACCCTTCGTCCCGCTTTCCTCCTGTAACTCTTGATCTCCTTGATATTCACGAATCTATCGATATCAGTCTTTAACCTACTCAATTACATGGCCTCCACAGCCTTCTCTGACAATGAATTTCATGGATTCGCCACTACCTGGTTGAAGATGTTTTTCCTTATCTCTGTTCTAAAAGTTCTCACTCAACTCTAATGTTGTCCCTCGAGATCTAGTCTCTCCTTCCAATGGAAACATCTTCCCAATATCAACTCTGTCCAGCAATTGTGTATTCTGTATGATACAATTAGATCCCTCTCGTCCTTCCGAAATCCACCGAGTAGAGATGCGGAGTCATCATATTTTAGACATTTCATTCCGAGGGCCATCTCGTGATCCTCCACTGATCTCCGTCCAAGGTCAATGCATCCTTCCTTATATATGCGTCCAAAAACTGAACACAGTATTCCAAATGTGGACTGATCAGCTTTTCCCCAAGTATTATAGATTCCATAGCCTTCTCCAGACCAAATACTGATATAAATCACTCATTTAGTTACTCACACATCTCCCGTGTTTTCACAGAAAGTTGGCATAGCTGATCATGAAAGATCCCTATTCTCTTCTTAATTTCTATTTTGTGCTTAATGTATTTGCCAAAGCTATCTCAGGGTCCAATTTTGCCTTGATTTCTCTTTTGATTATTACTTGAGTGCTCTTGGAATACTTGAAGCATTCGATTCCGGCTACATGCACCTGTCATATGCCTCTTTCTCTTTCTTGATAAAAGCGTCAAATTTGCTAGCTATCCAGCACTAAGTATATCTAACAGCTTTGCTGTTCTCATAAATAGAAACATACTATCACTGGAATTCGAAATTTCATTGTTGAAGGACTCTCACTTTCCACATTTCCCTTTCCTTGCAATCAGCCTGTTCCGAGCAGTTTTTGTAAGTATGTTATGGACGAGGCCAGACCATTCAAAACATTCTGAAGCAGGCAGCCCCAGACCATAACTTTGGAATTTGTTGCGGTAAGTGTACAGTGAAAATTACTTGAAGTAAGATAGCTAAATCGAGTACTACTAGATTTTACAATAGACAAAGCGTTATTCATTAAACTTACACAATGAAACACAAAGAACAGAATAAAGAAAGCCTGTCACGTAACCAAGAAGACTTACATACACTGTTCCGAAAATACACAACAGGCCCATGAAACAAACTCCCTTTAAAAATCAGTGTAAATTGAACACATCCTTGAAGGTTGAAGTTGGAGGGCAGAAAAGAGAGAGAGAAAGTTTCCATACAGCTCCCTATTGAACTTCTCACTAGATCAGGACTAAAATAAACACTGCTCAGCTCAGCCGGAGAGCCGACCACTCCCGTTAGTTTTAAAGCATGACCATTCTGGCCTGAAGTCTCAGCTGTTTGCACATACACAAAAGCCTCACAAAACCTTTTCATCTCCGTACCAAACCAGACTGATTGGAGATCGACCCGGTTTATTGCCCTTCTGGGAAAAAAAAAGAGTATCCATGAGCCAAGGAAGCATTTTCCCCCAAGTCCTCTCGATTCCATACCTTTAGGAAAATATGGACTCGTTTGTGACAACTCCTCCCTCAGAAGAAAAATGAACCATCTGTGCCAAAAGATGTCTTCATTTTTAAAACACTTCAACAACCCGTTTAGTAGTCTAAAAAAACATATACACTGAATTAACTAAAGACATGCAAACCTGTACAACGACATGCAAATTCAGGCCACCGCATACCTGCTACCAAACAGTCTTCTATCTTATTCGAGTCACGGCAATGCATTGGCAATCGTATGTTCGCGACCTGGCACATGCACATTTGTCAAATTATGTGGTTGTATAAAGAAGTTCCTTCTAAACTCTCTGGTCTTTTTTTTTCTTACATTTTACCACAAATGTCAATAGGTTGTGAGCAGTTTATGCGATTGCCTCAGATGCTTTGCTGGAAATGTAAATACCAAGCTTACAGTCACTTTCTCCACCATTGAATATTTCTGTTCATGAATGTATAATTCCTGGAAAAAATCAGTCTTTCTATCCCCTCGTCGTCCTCCTGCAGGAGTACCACACTGACACCCACTTCATTGGCATCGATAGTTATATTGAAAGACTCCGTGTAACCAGGGATGGCTAATTCGGCGTAGTGGTTAACACAGGTTTTAAGCTGTTGAATCCCCTTTGAAAGTGGAACGCCTTGCCCTTGTTTAACAATTCATTGAGTGGAGCAGCCTTACTGCTGAAGTTTGGCACAAACATTTGATAATATCCACTTAATCCCATGAAGCGCAGTATGGCTTTTTTGTCGACTGTTTGGGAAATTTCCTAATTACTTTAGTTTTCGCATCCCGTCGGGCCATTTGTCCATGTCCAATAACATGGCCAAGGTTCAACGAGAGAGGGGGCAGAGAGATCAGACTTGAATGCTTCGTGCTGTGGTTCAGTGGTTAGCACTGCTGCCTGATAGCGTTACGGATCCGAGTTTGATTCCAGCCACGGGCAATTGTCTGTGTGGAATCTGCACATTCCCCACGTGTGTATGTGTGGGTTTCCTCCGCCTGCACTGCTTTCCTCCCACAGACCTAAGATGTGCAGGTTAGGGCAATTGTCCATGCTAATTTGCCCATAGTGGTAACGGATGTGTAGGTTAGGTACATTAGTCAAGGCTAAATATGGGATAATAGGGTAGGTAAATGTGTCGGCCTCGGTTACTGTTAGAAGGGTCTGTGTGGATTTGTTCAGCTGAACGGCCCATTGACACACTGCCAGTGTTATATATATCTGAGATCTGAGAACATTAGGCAAGAATGTTCCAACAATGGCGCATAATCTGAGGACAATAGATTGGAATCTTTCAGCAATGGATCAGAATCTGAGATCTATAGCCTCATGTTGTAACAATGAGCAGGAGTTTATTCCGGAATATTTAGTATCTTCCTGTATATTTTCACGAGTGGTCATTGACATTGTGGGTTTATTATACACTTCTGATTATTCATTTTTAATGTCATATCCTGTATATCGTTTTCGTTCCTCGTAATTATCACCGTTCAGATATTATTTCTATGATGTAAATAGCACGGTATTACTGTTCTTTTCATTTATTTTGCACCCCTTACCATCATTATTGTTCATAATGTGATTCTGAAAGGAGGTCCACAAATCAGGATTAACTGCATCAGTGAACGTGCTCAGTTCTCTCTCTCTCTTTGCCTCTGGCAGTGTCAGATACATAAATCGATGTGTATCCCATTCGCAGAATTTCACTACCAGAGTGGGCTGCAAATTTCCCTATGTTTGACAAATGTCTAGTGTACGTATAGTCCCAATATGACTAGCAATGTTTGCAATCCTCCCATACTGTGACGATACTCTAGTTTAATGAGCAATACACTGCCATGATCTGCACAGCTCTCCATGCTGAGCTATCATCGTTTATGGCAACTTGTTTGGGTCTTTGAGGCAGATTGAAAATTTGACGCAAAGAACTATTTCAGCTCGTCCTGTAATGTCTTTATTCGATGTTCCCATGCTGGAGACTGGAATCTCCAAAGTCTCATTCCTCCGGTTAGTCACACTCCGCTGTCTTTGCGCCCAATCTTTCGCAGGTTCTCAGTTAATTAATTGTCGTTTTCAATATTTAATATGAATCACTCTGTCCATTCGTATCTTTCTATGATCTTAGTTTTTGTCTCCCTCATGTATCGAATGCTGGCGTTGTGAAGCTCAAAAACAATGAAATGTTGCGTTCTGAGCTATTTTTCACTTCCCAGTGTGTTCATATGCTGCTCCATGCTTGACAGCGGGCTTTCAACAGCTTTGAGACATGTCTTTGAATTTGATCTGTGTCTGTCCACTGAACGCCTATAATTGTCCCTCTCAGCTGATCATACGGTCATTAACACGAGGTTGACCTTTGAGTATTATAAAGGACCAGAAACCTGATTGTAGATGAGAGGCGTCAGAATGAGTCTTGTCATTGAAAAGTTCGTTAAGGTGTTCGGGATGGTCTGCTGGAGGTTGTGGTGTGAACCTCCTCAAATATTCAGGGAGACCTGAAGATTTGGTGATCCAAATCTGGAAGGAGCATGGGGACTGTCGTTACAGCATCTGCTTCTACAACATGATCAATAAATGAGGCAGAGGCTGCAGAGAGGGGATGCTCTGAAACCACGGAGTTAGTGTCTGTGGGGAAAGTGATCTGTTGTAACGCCCCGCAGCTTTTCCAAGAACAGTTTCCCAAGCTACAATTAACCCAGGAGAAGAAGATGAGGGGCCCTGATTGAACATGGAGTTGGTCATAGAATGGTGTCACCTCCATCAGCACGACCTGAAGCATTGTACCATGTGTAGGACGGTGCTGCCAGTGCCTATTAGTGTCACAATTCTATTCAGCTTCTATAATTTGGAAGTTCCCAGGCAGGAGTAGGTGACATATTCATCATTTCCCAATATGTTGACATCATAGTTACCATTCGGTCACAGACAATATACATGTTGTATAAGCTGTTACAATGTTTTCTCCTTCAGAATGGACTTGTCGAGTGTATGAATAGTGGGATTCAGGTGGTGTGCATGGCTGCATGGGGACCCCAAGTCAATGTGGATTGTGAGAGGAACTGAAGGAGCTCTCACTGCATTGATATTATAGTGTAACCATGCACAGAACATCATGTTGGTGAATACACACTGTGTTGGCGGAAGCCACAGACTCTTCATTGAGAAACATTCATCCTTTCCTATCGAAATCAAATCTCCACATAGAACGAAAGGATGGCTTCTCACATAAGAGCCGTCCTCCTGCTACATGATTGAACACACCCTCCTCCTCACCACTCTCCACCACCAACCAACCACATCAAAATATCCCATTTGTACTGAGAGCAATGGGGCTACTGGGAACATCAACGAGCAGACCACCAGGGAGATGAAGCACCACTTCCCATGGCTGAACGTGTCAGACTGCACTCTCCAGTAAACGCGATATGACGAAGTCCTGCAACCTTTCTCCGTTTCAGTAACATATTGCCTTCCAATCTTCCTGAAATAAATTACAGTTATGTATGACGCTACCTTCCAAAATATTGTACATTGACTCACCAGTCTATATTTATTTCTAGATTCTCTACGTTCTCTTGATAATTTAAGTTTACTGCTTACTTTTGTATCATCGCTGAGATGAAATATAATACATTTGTTCCACTCCTTCACAGTCATTGATGTAGATTGTGAACGGTTGAGGGTCCAGCACTTGTCACTGCTTTTGTCCCCTCGTTATGTTGCGACAAACCGTTGAAGACATATTATTGAACAAGTGCTCATCCATTCCTGGGAATGTAGCACATACAAACAGCTGAATAAGAATGAGGAGCACCAGTTTTCAATTAAGTCCCCCGAGCCTCTTCTGCCGTTTAGTACAATCATGGCTGAAGTCATTTCGGCCTCAGTTCCACTTTCCTGCCCGAAATCCAGAACCCTCCATTTACACAATGTCCCTTTATCTGTTGTCCTGAATTCCACGTTTAAATTGTCAATCCCCTACAGCATCTGAGAGACTGCAATATGAATTCCTCTCATTTTTTCTGAACTCCAGAGAATATAGGCCTGAACTGCTCAATCTCTGTTCATTGGAAAAACTCAAGTTAGAATCGAACCAGTGAACCTTTTCTGAACTACCTCCAATGCAACTCTTTCGGACAGGGCACCAAAACTTAATTTTTAATTGTATTCTAGCCAGTTCCAACAATTCTGATGATGTTTCTGGCAAAATCAAATGCTAAGCTATTGCAGTAATTATCTCTCATTTTCTCAAGTAAGGAGGCAGCTCCAGCTCCAGCTCCAGCTTCACCTCCACCTCCAGGGTGTCTGCTACGTGCAGAAGCTTGGCCTTAATAAACTTTTGCAGAAACCCAAACGTCAGTGCTTCTACCTCATGAACTCCGTTTATGACTAACAGAGCCATTGCTATCCCAAGCACTTTAAACCAACCGAATTCAACATTCAGAATGAAAGAGTCGAAGTGTGTGGTGCTAGAAAATCACAGCGAGTCAGGCACCGTTTGAGGTGCAGGAAAATCGATGTTTCAGGCATAACCCGTTCCTCACAAGTCCTGATGAAACCCTTATGCCTGAAAAGTCGATTCTGGCACTTCTTGGATGCTGTTTGACCTCCTGTGCTTTTCCAGCATCCCACTTACCGGTTCTGATCTTCAGCATCTGCAGTCATCACTTTCTCCTACCGGCACAAATTACACTAAGAGTTGCCATTCATTGCCTTCGAGTCCAACAACCCGAATCCAAGTTTGGAAAATTGAAATAAATACCTCACAGAGCCTTCAATCTGTTATAGAACAGACCATTTCGAGAAGGCATCCCAGATCGTAAGTTTATTCGTTGCCTTCAGAGATGCTGCTGGTCAAATCGCTGAGTTTAAAAAAAAAACAGAGAGTTCTCACATGATTTGTAGCTCAGGTTCAGGATCTGGATTGAAGTTTGTCGCGGAGGTGGAACATTTTTTTTCAGACGTTTTGTCACTATACTTGGTATCATCGTCGTTGAGACTCCAATGAAGCACAGGTGTTAGTGAGCTTCTTGTTATTTATGAGTTTAGGTTTCCTCGGGTTGGCGACGTCATTTCCTGTGGTACTATCATTTTCTGTGTTGATGTCAATTCCTGTTCGTTTCTCGCAGAGTGTTGTGAATCAGGTCCAAGTTAATGTGTTTATGCATAAGTTCCCAGATTCAACCAGGAAACTTCATGCCAATAGACTTGACTCACTACCGCAAAGAACCATGAATGGGCAGACACAGTACAACGAGCCATAGACATGAGACAGCGACAAACACAGAATGGAACTCGATGAAAAATGCACTCTCCTCCTCTGTGGGTTTCAACTTCACCCCGTATTCCAAACCATATATTATTCTCTCTTTCCTCGGCAGGTCGCAATTTCTCAGTCTCTCATTTTTTCATTCTTTCCCCGGGTCTCTTTTCCATCCCCACTCAACCCCACCACAGATATCAATATCCGGTGAAATTGAGAATGCATGGAAAGAAGGCATTTGTTTGAAACACTTCAACAAATCGCTTTCACTAATCGATGAACAAGCATCTCCCTAGAGACATTTGTGAATATTCCTCAGCGTCAACTCAACTGTAAGTCATAAGGTAGGAGGGAGGGAAGGAAGATAATGATTTCATTCACCAATCAGGCTTCACTCTTTAAACTAAGGCAGCAGTGGAATGTCATGTTCAGTCTCCGTTGCAAGGACATAAAAGTGGCCGAAATTTTGAAAGCAGAAACATTTTTGTGTACACTCCAAAATTGCCAAGATTCAGGAAAGGTTTAATCAAACTTCATTTAGTCTGTCATTGCTTGTCCCATCCATTCGGAGTGTCAATCATCTCACTGTCTGGAAACCTCTTCTGGCCCCAAGGCCTTTCTGGAATGAATTATTGGTACTAGACTGTTGTTCATAGACTCCTGTTGACAGGAAACTCTAGGATGTATTATTTTCATTTGTTTAAGAGTTATTAGTTGGAACACGCTCTCTATGTTTGCTATAATAGTCTGTATTTAACCATTATTGTCTAATTATTTCCAATAGCTTCATTTTTAAAAGAGGGATCTAAAGATTTTGAAGGCGGTTCAGAACAGGTTTACTCAATGAATGCGTTGAATGAGTGATTTGAGCTGTGGGAATAGGTGGACAGAATGGGCTTGTTTCCGCTGGAATTTGGGCAAGTTAAGTGTAACTTGATCGAAGTATATAAGATCGCAAATGATCTTGCTGAGTATGGAATGGAGATTTTTTTCCCGGTCAGTGAGTTCTTACGTTGGGAACGTGGTTTTAAAATTAGTGAAGGGTAACCCTTTTTGGACGGAGATGAAGTGATTTGTTTTGAGGGATGTGTAACATGGGAACTGTCTCTCCCAGAAAATGATAAAGAAGTAGACAATGAGTATTGTTAAGTCACTGGAAGATTTATTCCCTTGCATAACAAACATCTAAGATTACAGTGGGCAGATGGGAAAGTGAAGCTCAAAATATAAATAGAACAGCCATAGTCTTCTGAAATGGAGGAGTAGGGTCAAGCGAGCACATGACCTACTTCAGTTCCGGTTTCACAAGTTGCCATGTGATAAACAGATATCTGAAACTTTATATTTTTATTGTTATTCGTCTTAAAGTTGAGCCCTGTCGTTTCTTTCTCTTCCTGTCTCTCTGATCCCCAATCTCAAAAATAACATCCTCACATGTTCTTGTGCAAACTGTCTCAACTTCACTTTAAGTCCAAACCAGTGTTTTGTCAACCTGAATGATAATAAACTGAGAGATTCAGCAGTGAAACTACTGTCACAGGCTTTAAAAAATCTTAATTGTAAAGTTGCTGTTATCACCAAATTCTGTGAGGTTGTGTTTATTCGCAAATTATTTTAAAATGTTAAGTTGTGGAATTAATGACCAACAGTGGGGCTTCACTCGGATTCCTGTTAATTCTGTCTCTTGATCCAAGTCTCGACAGAAATGGTTTGACAACGTCTTCTGATCACTAGCTCTGCTGTGGTCTCATTAAAAACAGTATTTAATGGATCTGAACGTGAATGGTAGGAATTTGGGAGGTTCTCGAGTCCAACTACTGTGTGTAGTTCTGGGGAATCAGGACTGTAGTAAACAGAAACTGCTGTAAGTACCCGATCGTGTGAGATTGTGTTGATGCTAATCGTTATCTGATATTCTGCATGATTGTTTCCCTCTACAATTGTAATTTGTCGAGACATTCGAATATTAATTCCTGTATTACTAACAAGGACTGCATGTTGCTACTGCTATCGATAACCTAGAACTCTGGGGGATAACTTTGATACCAGTCATTTCTCATCTGTCAAGACTATGGAATGTCAGTCTCACGGTGCTTGTGCTGAGTATCTTTGCACAGTTGTCAGTACAAACCACTCATTGAACGTTCTTCACAGACAAATTTGTCCCCTCTGTCGCCCGCCTCTTCTTGATCTGGAAAGGTTTGTGTGAGTGTTTGTCATTCTGTAAACATAAAACACAATGTGATCCAGCCACCTTAATTGGTAATAATTTAACAATTATTGAATTACTATATCAATCTGATTTATAATTGTAATCAATGCATTTATTTCCTGTTTCCTCTTCAATCTGTTTCACGTTGTTGGCAAATAAGTTCAGCTGATATAAAAACGCACGTCAATTGGAGTCAGCACAGGAATCTGCATCTGGACTGATTGTATCAGTAGCTAAATGTTACAGAATCTGCAAGGACAAAAAAAACGCAAAAAGATGAGAACAAATTTCACATTGTAGGGGTGGAAAGAATGTTAGAGGTTAGAATAGAAAAGGATCATCGTGAGTGAGATAATGAATGGTATGCCACATGGCTTCAGGCCTACAGGAGCAGGGAGTAAGAGTCACACTGTCAACTTATGACGTGGCCACTCCCTCCCCGCATAGAGAAACTGCTGTGGCCTGTTTTCAGTTGACAAAAAAAACGTACCATTTGTTGTAAGATCGAAGAATGCAAAGTTTAAGCTGATGTCTCTGAGAGAAAACATACAAAAAGGCCATGATACAATAAGGTATTAATGAGTCCAAATGGATAACACAAGAGACAGTGCCATCATTACGAAGTGATAACATGAAACTAGCTGACACCAGTCGGCAGACGCTCAAAAAACTTAAGATCTGGACAGGGCTAACCTCGGATCAAAGTCATAATATCAGGACATGTTTTTGCACGTTCTGACCAATTTTGGCATCACATGCCATCTATTAATAATTAGAAAGCGATGCACATACCACTAAAACACAAATTGATTCAGGAATGCATGTTAAACTTTAGATATGTGCAGGAAGGTTTATTCAGGTTTGACTGAGTTTGCCATGTTACAAGTGATAAAGCTGTGTTTTCCTTCAAGATGTCTGCACTCCGAGCAATCAGACACAAATGTTTGCTCACAACACGGTGTATGGACAAAGGCGAGTCATCGGTATGTTGTCTGCGCAGACTCATGCAAATAATTATATTTTGTCTGTAAAAAGTCATGACTATAATCGTGTCAACTGTTTCTTGGGGGGAAATGAACAGTCGCCAGCAGAGAGGAATGGTGGTTTGATGACCGGTCTGTGAGAGTGTGATACTCACGTTGTCCGCAGAGGGAGATTGCTGTTGTTGGTATATGTACTGGAATTGACATTGCTGAGTATGAACGACTTTAACACATTTTGTGTCAAACATCTACTTCCCAGCATTAATTGCAGATGATAAAGTGTAAGAACCGTTTAATAACCCATTGTCAGATACAAAATAAAACTGCAGACGCTCCAATACAAAATAGATAAGCAGGAAGCTGGAAGAACACAGCAAGCCAGGCAGCATCAGGAGGTGGAGGATTCAACGTTTTGAGTACAACCACTCTTCAGGACTGGGGGTGGGAGTAAGGTGACCTGCAGGGTAGGTGGTGGGGGAATGTTATTTGTGGGGAGATTGGTGGAGTGATGAAGTAATGACAGGTGACCACAGGTACCGGGTCGTGCCTGCATGGTCAATGGGAAGAATGAATGCAGCCAACAGCTGGAAGGAAGGGTCGGTCACAGGAATGGAAGGGAGCGGGAGGGGCTTGAAACGGAGTCAGGGGATGAGAAGGGAGTTTATTTGAAATTGAACAACTCAATGTTGAGGCATCCGGAAGATGACGTGTTGTTCTTCCAATTTATGGTCTAACTCACTCTGGCAATGGAAGATCCCAATGATGGCCATGTCGGAGAATGAGTGGTAACGGAAGTTGAAATAGGCAGTGACAGAAGGTCAGGTTCGGCCCTTCTAGGCCGGTCTGAGTTGCCCAGTGGAAAGTACCCCAAGTTTACAATTGGTCTCTCAGATGTAGCGAAGGTCAGATTCCCTTGACTTATTCCCAAGAATGAAGTTCATTTGTTTAACAATGTTGTCTTCAATTCTGACATTTGCATGCTATGTGTTTTTTTAATTGTGTCCATTCTTATAATTGCTCTTTGTTAAATTGTAAATATGATATTTTCAGATTTATGATGGTTTCTTATCATTTGAATAAATCTCAAACCCATGGAGCTTGCTGACGTAGACTAGCAGTTCTGGCAGCATTGTGAACAGAAATCAAAATTCAAGTCTTAGGGCCAATGAGCATTTCTCAGAACATCCGGCTTTCTCCAGCTTGCTGACATTATGAAGGGCTTTTGCCTAAAACGTCGAATTTGAAGCTACTTGGATGCTGCGTGACCTGCTGTTCTCTTCCAGCACCACTAATCCAGAATGCTGACATTATTTCTTTGTTTTTGGTTTAATTAAATTTGTCGAAAATTCTTGTGCTCATTTACTTAAGAACTTCGTGTTAATTTGTGTACTAAACTTATGTTCATTTGTACAAAGAGCTAGTGCCCATTTTTGGAATAAACTTGTGTTCATTTATGCAAAAAGACACCTTCAGTTGATTAATATTGTAACCATATGTGTGGTCTCTCTGGGTCTGAAACTGCAGCGTTGTGTCCGTGTGTATTCCAAGTCTGGGTCCAGTGTGGATAGGTCAGGGACAAGAACAGGCCTGAGCTAAAACATTGGTTTGCTGCTTTCTCCCACACTCAGTCTCATCTCACAAAAGTGATTGCTGTTGTTTTTCCTACCTGTGGGAGGTGTGTTCCAATAGACAGTGCTAGGACCAGAGTGGATGAACTGGGATGTCGGAGGAGATGGGTTTTGAGTGACAGACTCTGTTAGCCAGAACTCATTTGGCAGGTGGACTGACCGAGGTGAGTGTCTGTGTGTCTCTGACTACCAGTGGATAAGGAATTGGTCAGCATGTAGTGTCGTCGAGACACTGCCGGAAAATGAAAGGACGGATCTTTACAATTGGTTCCTTGAGCATGCTGTCAATACCAACAAACATTAAGACTTTCATTGGGTGGCAGTGAGAAGGACAATGCCTGTGAATTCCATAGTGTCCACGTGAAATGATGACAGAGACAGACGGGGATTAAAGTGTCCACTGCCGGCCACTGGAAAGCCAGGGACGCTCACGGTTAAATTCCCTGCAGCCCCATATTCCCCATGTCCTGCAAGAATTCCATCACATCCTCCCAGTCCTTCCAACCAGAAAGCATCTGTTGAATGATGCCTCCTTCCATTAGCATTGCTGCTGGCATGGCTTGCTTATTCCATGTCCGTGGTTTACAACCCACATTGATTGACTAACCTCTATTCGACCTATCACCCGTACTTAACCCCTTGTCCCTTCCCGTCACTCAGAGCAGAATGATCACGTTCTCTTTGACCTCACGTTTCATCCCACAGGCTTTATTTCAGAAAACTCCAGCAGAGTGCCAGCACCAAGCACATCTTTCCCTCACTTCCACGATCTGCATTTCTCACGGATCATTCCCTCGGAAACTCTCAAGACCATTCCACAACCACAACCATCCACCTCTCCATGGCACCTGCCGATGTAATTGCAGCAGGTGTGACATCTGCCCCTTCACCTCTGACCTGCTCACAATCCAAGCGTCTAAACACTATTTCCAATGAAGCAGCATTTCATCTGTACCTTCTCCAATCTTGTGAGATGGATTCGCTGCACCCAATGTGGCGAACTCCTCCTTGGAGATTCCAAATTCAGACTGGGTGACGGCCTTGTCGCACTCTTCTGATCTATGCACAACATTCCCATAAACGATCATTTAAACGCAGGATCCTGCTCGTTTGCCTGTGTCTGTCCTCGGCATGCTGCGTGCTCCTGTGAATCACAGCATAAACTGGAGAAAGAAAACACATCTTCAGACGAGGCACTTTCCAGATTTCTGAACTTAATCAGGTGTTCAAATTGTAAACCATTTCTTCACTTTCATTTAGCTTGTGATCATGACCTCTCTCCTGCCACTTATCCCAGTGTCTGTCCTTTCAGGTCTGACAGTAAGGCATAGCATTGCACCGTCTTTCTCGCATACTGATCGCTTAATCTGAGCAATCAGCATATTTTCTCCACCATCACACACTGCACCCACGAACCTTCCCCAAAATATCATATAAATGCTGCCGCCTCCACTCTTCTTTCTGATTCTGATGAAAAGTGATCGCGACTTGAAACGTTCACTTAGTCTCTCTTCTGTGATGCTGTCTGTCCCACTCAAATTTCCAACTTTTTTTCTCAGTTCAGATGTCAGCATCTGCAATAAATTTCTCGTGACATGATCAAGAAGTTCGAAAATCATATGATATTCTTAGCATAGTCAATAGTGAGGGGGAGAGCGTAAACTGGTGATGAAAGTCAAGAGATTAGTCAGATGTGCAGAGCAATTGGAAATGGAATTCAATTCAGAAAATAATAAGACATGATGTACTCAATGTGTTTGTGAACCCAGCGCTTTTAATCCAAAGTGGAAAATAGAGTTATTGCACAAAGAACATAGATCCGTACAGCACAGTACAGACCTTTGAGTCCTCGATGTTGTGCCGACTTTTTCTGCTCCTCTAAGATCAAAGTAACTTGCATACCCTTCATGTTACTATCATCCATGTCCCAATCCAAAAGTTGCTTAAGTGACTTCAAAGTATGTGCCGCTACTACCACTGCAGGCAATGCATTCCACGCAACCACCCCTCTCTGTGTAAAGAACCAGCCTTTAAGATCTCCCCTAAACCTTCCTGCAGTCAGCAAAAAATATGCACTCCATGATAGTCATTTCCGCCTGAGAAAAAAGTCTCTTGCTAGCCAAACTATCTATGACTCTCATCATCTTGTACATACCTATAAAATCACCTCTCATTATTCTTTGCTCCAACGAGAGAAGCCCTAACTCCCTGAACCTTTCATCATAGGATATGCCCTCCAGTCCAGGTAGCATCCTGGTAATTATCCTCTGCACCCTCTCGAAAGCTTCTACAGTTTTCCTCTGACGAGGCGACCAGAACTGAAAACAATATTTCAAGTGGGTTGTAACAAGAGGTCTACAGAGCTGCAGCACAACATTGCGTATCTGAAACTGAATGTACCTGCATATGAAAGCCAGCACATCATACGTCTTCTTTACAAATCTCTCAACTTGTTTGACTACTTTTAGGGATGCATGGGCGTGGACTCCAAGATCACTCTATTCTGACACACTGTCAAAAATTCGGCCCTTAATGCTGTCATCTGCATTCAGATTCGACCATACAAAGTGAATTATTTCACACTTATCTAGGTTGAACTGCATCTGTGGATTCACAGCCCTGCTCTCCATTCCTTAAATGTCGCACTGCAACTTACAGTACACCCCACACTACCCACAACTCCAAAAACCTTCGTGTTACAGCCAAATTTACTTAGCCAGTCTTCCGCTTCCACATTCATGTCATTCATGCAGAGCCACCAATGGTCACTGAGCTTCAGTCTGAATACTTTCCATATACTATCACTCTCTTTCATTCAATGACCTCGGGATTTCTGTGTTCATATAGCCAGATTTCCCTGTGTCACATCTCCCCTTCCTTACTGAACCTCCTTGGTAATTTCCATTTACATAATATGTACTGCTCGACCTTCATTAATGTGTTTATTCATATCCTCAAGGAATTCAGTAAATCATGCGAGGCATGACCTGCACCGCACGAAGCCACGCTGACTAACTCTAATCAAGCCAATCTTTCCCAAATAATAAGAAATCCAGTCTCTCAGATTCCTCTGCAATAATATGCCCATCATTGACGTAAGATTGTCTGTTCTGTAACGATTAGCATTAAACCTCCTTTCTTTCCTGTTCAAGGCAATAACATTTGCCATCTTCCAATCATCTGGTCCTACTCCAGTGGACAGTGAAGATGCAAAGACAATCGCCAAAGGCGCAGCAATGTCTTCCCTCCCTTCCCGTAGTAAAGTTGGATATATTCCATTTGGACCAGGGGAATTATCTAACATCATGCTGCCAAACTTTCCAGCATATTCCCGTTCTTAACATCAACCTGTTCAAGCAGAACAGCCTGTTCCACGCTATCGTCACAAACGTCAAGATCCTCCTCACTAGTTAATACTGAAGGAAAGCATTCATTAAGGAAATCGCTGTACTTATCCGACTCCAGGCACCAATTCCCTCCACTATCCCTGATCGGCACTGTCCTCACTCGGCCATCTTCCTTTCTTTCTTTTCCTCACGTAAATGTGGAATGCTTTGGGGTTTCCCTTAATCCGAATGGACAAACCGTTTTCATGACTCCTTCTTGCTTTCGTAAGTCCATTCTTCAGCGTTTTCGTGATTACCTTTTATCCTTCACGAGCCGTGTCTGATCCTTGTTTCCTCAGCCTTATGTAATCTTCCTTCTTCTTGATGAGATGTTCCACATCTCTATCATCCAAGATTCTTTCACTCGATCATTCCTTCCTTATCTCATTGGGACAAATCTATGCCAAACCCACAGCAAGTTTTCCAAGAACACCCTTCACATTTATGTCGTAAATTTCTCTGACAATACAAGCTCCCATTTTCTGCTTGAATGTTCCTGTCTAATGGCATCATAATTTCCCCGCCCACAATGATTTTTTCCCCATACTGTCTGGTTCTATCCCTTTCCATAACTATAGTAATGTAAGGAGAGTTATGATACTTTCGCCAAAATGCTCTCCCAATGAGAGGTATGACACCTGACCTGCTTCATTACAAATCGCCAAATCCAATATGCACCCTGCCACCTCTTCCCCAGTCGGCCTTTCTACATATTGAGCCTGGACTCATTCCTGGGCATATCTGACAAAATATAATCCATGTTATGGAAGTTTGAGTTGCACTTGATTAGAACCCCTTTACTTTTGCACCTTTCCAAAACTTGATCCTCTGTGTCACTGTTGCCGTTGTGGGCTGTGTGGAAAACACCCAGTAATGTGATTGCTCCTTTCATGTATCTGACTCAAACTCATACTGACTCAGGAGACAAACTATTCGCGATGACCTCCCTTTCTGCAGCTCTGACACTATCCCTGCAAGGCAATGGCACTCCCCCACCTCTTTGCAGTCATATATTTATTGACTGGCATGGGCAAGTTGTTCTGAATACCTACCGGCTGTACAGTTCATGCTTCTGTGTCAATGTGTGAAACATGCTTCTCAATGTGACAAACAAATGCAGAAAGTGGCGTAAAAACGCAGTAGATCCGGTGGCATCTGTGGAGAAAAAGCAGATTTAACGTTTCAGGTCCAGTGACCCTCACCAGCAGTAACCAACAATTTTAGATTGTGTTTCGTATTGCCAGCATCTCCAATTCTTCAACTTTTTTTGAATCTTTCCCACTGTTCCTGGTCTGACGGAGGTGGGGGGTGGTTGGTGATTTCTCTTTGGATAAAGCAGCCGCTGCACTGCCAATCTGATTGATTGCAAGTGCCAATGTCAGAGTTTGACTGCTCTGATTGCCTGAAAGGATGTGAGCCAAAGTGTGTTGTGACGTGATTATCGGATTGGTTCACATAACTGTCAGTCATGTGTAGGCTTTGTCAGATTTATTGCTACATCTATCAGTAACGAGTCAGGCCTCCCTAAAAGGCTGTGTCGTCGTGCAGACGAAAGGCAGAGCTTTCTCAATGGTTCAGCTAGCCATTGCATGTCGGCAAAGCTCATTGATTGTCTACCACGGTTCTCTGGGCGGGGAAAAACCAAAGAAACAACCTGCAGAAGTGACAAACTGAACTCAATTTGGAGAATTGTGAAGTGATGTTTTTGGGAAGGGAACAGGCAATCACAGTTATGCATCACGAACAAAAACAGAAATTGCTGTTAAAGCTCAGAAGTTCTGGCACCACCTGTGGAGAGAAATCAGTGCTATCCTTTCGGGTCGAAAGACCATTCCTCTGAACTCGAAATTAACAACTCATCTGAGGAAAGGTAAAGTGACAGGTTGTCTCGAAAGTAAAGACTGAGGCAGAAGACAATGGGTGAAGGAAGTTTTGTGTTTGGAAATTTGTTTCCAAAGCGTCTTTTCAGAGGTTGGTAGTGGTTCCTGTTTTTTCCTGTTATCACAACAGACGCAATTAACACATGACATAAAAAAAACTAGCCAGATCTCTGATAGCGAGGATCAATTTCAAACTTGGGCGACTTTCTGAGGAGAATTCGAACCTTTTCCCGTGTCTGCGTTGGTTTAGTCCGGTTGCTGCGGTTTTCTGCTACAGATCAAAGTTGTGCATGCTCGGTGGATTGGCCATGCTAGATAATCCATAGTGTCTTGGGAATTGCAGGCAAGGTAGATTAGTCATGGTCAATGCAGGGTTATGTGGATTGGGTGGGTTGCTTTTCGGATGGTCGGTGTTGTTCGGTAGGTAGAATGGCATTGGTTCCACACTAAAATAATTCGATGATTCTGTGCAATGGTCACTCATACAGAGAAGAGGCAAATGCAACTCTGTCTGGGGCTGTGTGAAGTGATGTGTTTGAGAAGAGAAAAAAAAAACAACACGTATTGCGGCTATGCAAGAATGTGGAAGCATAAATGTTGGGCAGTGCGTAATTATTTTGGGCAGACAGAGTGCAAAATAGATAGAAATAGACAGAAATAAGAGGTAACGTCAAGTACACGGAATAGGAGACTGATATAGTAGGATATGCTTGCACAGAGGTAGAGGAAGAGGAACGAAAGATAAAGACAGAAAGAAACACAGTGAGAGGTGGCTGGGTGCACAAAAGGAGAGAACGCTGCTTGACTGATCTGTGAGGCCGCTTTCCGAACTTTGTCATAAACTCTAGGAAGACATTGTAGGTTCACAGGTCTGTTTCTTGCTTTGTCTTTTCTGGCTTTGTCTTTTCTGTTGCCTAGGTCATGCTCAGCTGTCGGTGCCATTTCATTTGTTTTTTGAGACATTGTAGCGATTGATAGAACTGACTGCCTTGCTCTTTCAGAGGGCAGTTAAGGGTCAACCAACTGGCCTTGAGATTGGATTCAAATGTAGGCAGACCTGGTGGGAATGGCAGATTTCCTTCTCTGAAGGAATCTGTGAGCCAGTTGGATATTTTTGGCAACCAACAATAGTTTCACAGTGATCAGTGTATTCTTAATTCCAAGAGTTTCTGTGTGAAAGATTCTGCAATCTTCCATGGTGGGATTCGAATCTGAACATTACTTGAGTTCCTGGGTTATCTGCAATGTAATCCACACCAAATCAGCCCGTTAACCCTTCACTCATACCTCTATGACTTCTGACACCAGCTAAACCCCTCCTTATTTGTTTAACCCTCTCCAGCCCAGACACCCGCCCCCTCCCACCTCTTTGATTGCTCACCCACCAGTTATACCTTTCCATATCACTGTAATTTTCCACAGATCCGAGACCCCCTCACCTCTATAACATCACCTACACCCCTCTATATCTCTGTAACCCTCCCCAGCTCCAACACCTTTCCAAAACCAACACTATGACTCTGCATATCTCTGTAACCTTCACCAGCCCCTCAACCCGCCCCCCCAGTTCCATGGCTTCTGACACCAGTTTAACCCTTCAATATCTCTTCAACCCGCTCAAGACCTTACACTCTGTCCCCTCGCACTTCGATTGCCTCTAACACCAGCCACACCTCTTCATATCTCTGTAACCCTCGACAGATCCTCTTTCCTTCCCACTCACCTCTATGATCCCTGACACCAGCTGCACCCCGCCATATCTCTTCAACTGTCTCCATCCCCCCACCCCACCACTCCGGCCTCTATGATGTCTAATACAAGCTATTCCTCTCCATATATTTGTAACCTTCTCCAGGTGCTACACAGCTACCCCCTCACTTCTATGACGTCTTAAACCGTCTGCACCCCCCATTTCGCTAAAACACTCTACAGCCACTACACCCAAGTCCAACAACTTCTATGACATCTCACAACAGTTGCACATCTTCATATATCTATAGATATCTCCTTCTTTCTTCCCTACCCTTCTAAATCCTTGATCTCTGATATCAGCTACACCTCATCGATACCTCTGCAACAATCGGCCGGCTCTACACCACTCCCCTCCCACCTTATGACCTCTGACACAAGCTACACGGCTGGTGTATCTGTATAACCTACACCAGCCTCTCCCACTCGTGCTTCCTACCTCCATGACCTCTGACCCCAGCTACACGACTCCATATCGCTGTAACCTTCTCCAGCCCCTACACCCCTCCCACCACTATGACCTATGAGCCGTCTCACACCAGCTACACCCCTCAAAAACTTTGCACCCCTGTCCAGCCCCGGCACCTCAGACCTCCCACGTCTGTGATCTCCAACATCAGCTACACCCCTGCATATGTCTGTAAATTTCTCCAGCCCTTTCATCACTCCATTACTACCCCATGACCTTTGACACCAGCTACACCCCTCCAAATCTCGGTAACCATCTCCAGCCCCTACACACCTCACTATTTCTGCAACCTCCAATTACGCCAGCTCTCTACTTCTGTATAGTCCTCCAGCATCGACTTGCTTCCTTATATTTGTAGCAACCTCCAGTCTTACTTGCATCCTTGTCTCTGGAAACTCCTTCAGCACTTACTTGCCTCCGTTTGTCTGTAAAGTTCTCCAATGCCTATAACTTGCCCCCACTCTCTAAACTCAACCTGCCCGGACACGTTTCCCTTTCTTGAACCTCACTAACCCTTGCACACATCCCTATCTCTGTACAATCTTCACACCTTCATTTATCTATGACTTCATCTACATCAGAGGAGAGGACATTGAGCGGGTTGAGAACAACACGTTCCTCCGACTGGCAATAACCAGCATCCTGTCCTGGACGGCTCGTGTTGATAGAATGGTTAAGAAGGCACATCAACACCACTTCTCCCTCAGGCAGCTTAGGAAGTTTGCCATGACCATAAGAATCTCAAGATCTTTGACAGATGCACCATGGAAAGCACAGTATCATGGCGCATAACGGCTTGGGCCGGCAACTGTTCAGCCGAGGACTGTCAGAAACTACAGATGGTTGTTTGCAGATCCGAGCTCATCACGAAAGTCACGGTTTCATCCATGGACTCCATTTACACAGCTCGTTACCACTTGAAAGATTGCCAACAAAATCATGCTCCCTCCAAACTCGGTAATATTCTCCTGCAACATCTTCCGTCAAGAAGAAGATACAGAAGCATGATCAGGCACCATCAGTTTCAAGAGCGGCTTCTTCCCTCCCGTTATTAGAATGTTGGATTGACTCCCTAACTTCAAATTGTGCTCATCTTGTTGATAATGATTTTGCTTCATGCATCGCTTGTGCAATGAAAACATTGTGCCTCACTTTATCGAAGCACCATATGATGTGTATGCTGGATTATTATGATCCAACAAATGCTGCTCGCAAACAAAGCACTGTACGTAGGTACACCTGACTACAGTAAATCAAATTAAATCAGTCAGGCCCAAGGCGACACCCGATCTCACTAACACTTGCGAGCACAAACACCCAGCTGATCTCTGTTAACTCCGAGAGCACCTGCATCATTCCCTATTTCCGTAACTTCTTCCATCATTTACATCTCTCTCTATCTCTGGAAACCACATACGCCCTGACATTTTTCCTTATCTCAGTAATGATCTCCAGCAGCTACACTCCTCCATATATAGGGAATTGACTCCACAATCTATGTCATTCCTTATCTCAGTGATATACTCTAGCTCAACAACGCTTCGTTTTTTCATCATCTGCTCAAGTCCATTCACATCTTCTGTTACAGCCTCTGTCAGGTCCTCCAACCCAAGAGCCTCCCTTCTTGCGTAATTCCACGCAGCAGTAATGTCCATCTGTGGAACTTCCGCCAACACCGACAAACGTCGAAATCTCTGAAAACTCCTCCAACGGTCACACATCTCCCTATCGCTGTCATCTCCTTCAGATACTCCTGCCCTCTCTATCTCTGCAAACTCCTGTCATCCTTGCTACTCCGGTCATCGCTAGAACCTCCTACAGTCCCTATACCCGTCAATATTACTGTTATCTGCTCCAATCCCGGTAGATCTACCTCTCACTGCTTCATCGTCCAGTCTGTGCAACGTTCCTTATCGTTCCATCTCTTCCAGCAACGACATCCCTTCCTATTAAATGCAGAATCGTAGGCTGATCAATCCTACAGGCGATGGCTAGGTCCATGTGCCTGTTCTGGTAGTTGCAAACACGCTCATGGAGAAAAGATTTAAACTTTTATGTCCGGATGGTCCCCCCTCCCTAATCCCGCCAACTCCCACCCCTTGCTCCCCACACGCACCTTTGGCTGTGTTATTTGTAATGTTGCTTTTTTTAAAATTTTGATTTTGTAAACAAGTTGATACCTGAGAATGGGGACATTGTACACTGTTTACTGTTCTCACGTGTTTATAATCATCAGCAACGTGACAATACAGCCTAATTCTGATTCTAATTCGAGCATCGAATCTCCAGGGAGCCAAATGTGTTAACTAAATGGTTCCATTATTTGTAGTCTTTTAACAAGTATTTACTTTATATGCTTCACTTTGAAAGAAAGTGTTGACAATATCATTACGTAATTCAGTAAGACAATACTCCCAATTGGAAAGTGACGTTTTGAAGAACTGGCAGCGAGCCTATCTCCAAAGTACGAGCGATGGGAACTCTTCTCAGACACATTGTCTTGAATCACCTGTTGACCAAAGTTTTGTTCCCTATCTCTTTCATAAAACGGTAGAATTCCTGCAGTGTAGAAACGGCCTTTTATTCCCCAAGATGTACACACCAACCGTGTAAGGGGTAACCCTACCAGACCTATTCCCCGACTTTTACCCCTGAGTATAGCACCTCACCTGTACATATTTGGATTGTTGGAGGAAACCGGTGCACGTGAAAGGAACACGGACAGACACGGGGAGAATGTGAAAACTCCACACAGACAGTCGCGCGATGGTGAAATCGATACTGAGGCACTGACATGTCAGGCAGCAGTGCTTACCACTGAGCAATCAAATCCTTGTACTAACAGAAATCATTCAATGTCGGTTTGAATGTAAAACCCCTCACTGGAAAATTTACTCTTCTCTCCCGATACTTGTGTCATCCAAGACAGATAACAATCCTTTTCTAATCCAACTGCCGCGTAAATGCTGATTACAGAACTTCATCATTTCAATAACAATACGCAATTTGGCATGGACACTATGTTTTATTACTCTCGAGCACAAACACTGACCAATCTTAAATCACGAGAACGATATTTTCATCTGAGACAAACTGTCTGCACAAAAATCAGATGATTATTTAAGATTATAAGGAGCTATTTCTGCGATTAGAAGCACGAACTTTCTGACGTGCGACATGTACTAACCACTTTCGGACAGTCATGTACGAAAATATTTCATGGTGTCGAAAACTTTGAAAGAAAATTAAGTCAGCAGTGCTTTTTGCTCAATGTATTTCATCATCGTCAAAATGACATTGAACTGAGTTCAGCAATTGACATGCCATTTCTTTCTCACACTATCTCTCTTACACTCTCACGCATATTCTCTTATTCAGTCTCAATCCGAAAAGAATCTGCCAAAGGTTTACATATCCAACGATTTCACTTGTACATTATTCTGAATTTTCTAGTAGGCATAATCTTGGCAATCAAAATGGTTAGTTCAGGCATGTTTCACCAATTAATTCAGCGGGATTGTTTTTTAATGTATCGACCAAAATTTATTTCCCTTCATTAATTTATTGGAGCTGCATTCCTGTGCCAGTACAGTCGCGATAGTGTCGGAAAAAATAGTTGAAGGTGTGAAGGGAACAGAAGGGAGGGAATGCCCACGATTTTGACAATGGGACACCGAACGAATCATCTTAGATACGGAGGGGTGTTCTGTCAGACAGTGAGATAACTGGCAGCGATATTGAACAGAGGATTACCTCACATATCTCACAGTAGCTGTCAAACCAGCTGTGTTAACTGAACTCCTGCAGCTTTGCTAGCTGGACGACTGTTTTTGCAATGTAGAGGAGGACCAACAGTGTGGGTCACTTCCCACTCTGGCTGATATCACCATGAAGTTCCTAAATTCCCACCATCAACACTCACCTGGGACATGGTAATCCTCAGGTTGAACTCACAACCAGTCGTTTATCATTAATAAGAGAGCAGCTTTATTGTCCATTGTGGTGATGACACTTTTTTAAAAATGAAGATACATTAAAGGCAGGGTGGTGAGTGGCTTAGTAGGAAACATGCAGCTAGAGATGTTCCCATGCATCTACTGCCTTTGTATTTGGAAATGTGTCAGTCGCTATTTGGAAGATGCTACTGAAGGAACATCAGCGATTTTCTTCAATGTGTATTGTCAATTATGCATAATGCTTCCACTGATCATTCGGTGGTGGATGTAATGCATGTATGCAGATATTTTACCAAATATGGCACCAAGCAAATTGATATGTACCTTGCACAGGAGATGATGGAGAGTCTTTCAAAGTTATGTGATGCATTAACCATGGCAGTGTTCTTTCCCTCTGACCTGCTCTTGGAGCCACAGTATTCAATCTGTGCGTCCAATTCATTTTCTGCTCAATAGTAACTCCAGGTTGTTGAACACAATGATTCACAAAAAGCAAAGCCTCTGAATATCAAGAGGTGGAACTTTAATAATCTCGTATTCGAAGTGGTAATTGTTTGGCATTTGTGTGGTACGCATTTTAATGGCACTGATCAGCACAGCCTTGGATGTTTCTGAGATTTTGCATCATTGCGGCATGGAGTGCTGCAGTATCCAGGAATACTGCTGAGGATTGTGCAATTATTCGCAAACAGTCGAACTTATGGGTCTTTTAATTGACAAGAGGTAACAATTGACATTGTTAGTTTGAGCATCTAACCAGTTTCAATGCTGGCTTTCGCAACACATCAATTTTGTTTCACTCTCCCAAACCAAGTGACGTCTGTCTCTGCTGTAATCGAACTCCAATTCCCTGGAACGATATTGCAGCATTTGACACAACATATAACCGTGTTGTACAATAAAGACCATTCGGCCCTCAATGCCGTGCTGGCCTTCTATCCTACTCTAAGATCAGACTAACTTTGATAACATACATTGTACTTAATTCCACGTGATGATCCAAGAGTTGATAAAATGGCTCTGATGTATCTGACTCTACTACCACTGCTGGCAGTGCATCCAATGCAGTCACCACTCCGAGAAAAGAATCTACCTCTGACATCTCCACTAAAGCTTCCTCCAATTACCTTAAAATTGTGCCTCCTCATGATACACATTTCCAGAATGGGAAAAAAAAACTTCTGTTCATCCACGCTATCTATGCCACTAAACATCTTGTACACCTCGATCAAGTCAGCTCTCATCTTTCTTCGCTCCAATGAAAAAATCCCGAACTCTCTCAACGTTTCTTGATAAAACACTCCCTTCAGTCCAGGCAGCATCCTGGCAAATCTCATTTGCACCTACTCTGAAGCTTCCACATCTTTCTGATAATAAGCTGACCAGAACTAAACACAAAATTCCAAGTGCGATCTAGCCTGGACTCTATAGAGCTGCAGCATATCCTCGCGGTTCGAAAACTCAATACCCCTGCTAATAAAAGTCAACAAACGATACGTATTCTCAACAGGCCTATCAAATTTGGTGGCAACTTTTAGGGATCTGTGGACATGGATATCAAGAGCCCTGTTTTCCTCCTGACTGCCAAAAATCATCCTTTCAATCCTGTATTCTGCGTTCAAATTTTAACGTCGAAAGTGAATGAATTCATACTATTCCAGATTGAACTCAATCTGCCACTTATCTTCTCAGTTCTGCATTCTGTCAATATCTCGTGGCACCGAAAACAAATCTCCACACTATTCACAATTTCAACACCACTCGTGTCATCTGATAACTTAATAACTTACGCTTCCACTTCCTCATCCAAGCCATTTATAAAACTCACAAAGAGCAGAGGTTCCATAAGTGATCCCTGCAGAACCGGAACACTTCAACCCCAGGGCATCAATGTGGACTTCAACAGTTTCCTCATTTCCCCTTCCCCACCTCACCCCAGTTCCAAACTTCCAGCTCAGCACTGTCCCCATGACTTTTCCTACCTGCAAATCTTCTTTTCCACCTATCCACTCCACCTTCCTCCCGACCAGTCACCTTCATCCCCTCCACCACTCACCTATTGTACTCTATGCTACTTTCTTCCCACCGCCACCCTCCACTGATTTATCTCTCCACCCTTCAGGCACTCTGCCTGTATTCTTGATAAAGGGATTTTGCCCGAAACTTCGATTTTACAGCTCCTCGGATGCTGCCTGAACTGCTGTGCTTTTCCAGCACCACTAATCCAAAATCTGCTTTCCAGCCTCTTCAGTCATTGTTTTTACCGAGAATACTGTTTTATCTGATCGCTTCATAATCCATGAAAATTGTCATGACACATGTCAGATACCATGAGCAATTTTCGCTCGCATTGTTTGATGTGCAACTTTCGAGCTTGACTTATCCTAATGTTGGGGGCTGAAGCAGAAATTGAGGTGTGTGATGGGGTAGTGTCTATCTTTAGTACACTCTCATTCCCTATCGATGAAATGATTAATTGTTTTAGCACATGCCTTCTTTGCCAACAGCCCCTCGAACTGTATCTCCACAAATTTCTGAACTAGCCCTGCCTGGTTTTTGAGAGTTTCCTCACTTTAAACTGTTAATTCTTTCATGATTTGTCTAACCCTCTGCACGTTCTCATTCATACACTGTATGTTTAATAAAAATTGATGAGGAACGGCACAGCATTGACCCTTATGACAGCGTCATTAATCTGGTGTCGAGTGAGATTATGGCATTCCCCACAATAGGTGACCCCTGTGGCATCAAATGCTTTGTGCACCACGGCATTGGTTAACATGTGATACATTTGTTTCAATCGAACGAGAAGTGTTCTGGCGTTTGAATGCTTTACGTTATCATTTGACATTTCACCTTTGTCAAAAAGTGTGAAGCTGGCAAAGCACTGCAGGTGAAGTAGCATCCCAGTAGCAACACATTCGACGTTTCGGGCAGAAGCCCTTCAGTAGGAATGTGAGGATGGAGAACGGAGCTTAAAGGTAAAAGGGAGGGGGTTGTGGAGCTAAGGTAAAGTATCTTAGAAGGCAATAGGAAGATAGAGCTGGAGGTGATGTCGATTTGGTCAGAGCAAAGGTTGGAGCAGATATGTTGGAAGGAAGAAGGATTAGTCTCACAGTTCAACATGGTAGTGCTGAGTTGGAGGGTTGGACCAGGAATTCAGTGAGGGGAGGGAGAGTATGAAACCGGAGAAATCGACGTTGATACTGTGGGGTAGGAGGATCCCTAGTTGGAAGGTGAGTCGTTCTTCATCCAGACGTCGTGTGTTTAGTATTTGGCGGCGGTGGAAGCTCAGAACCGGGCCAATACCTCTCACCTATGTTTTATAGTGCTATTCCATGAACCGGTTTCTGTCAGGATTGGCCATTTCTAAGTCCCTCGGGCTTCTTCAGAGGAAGAAGTATGTGGTGTGCGTGAGGCAAGTGAAAATCTCACCTACAACGATTGTACTGGTTCACCCATTTCCAAATAACCTCCACACAGCTATTTTTGCCCTTTCATATTATACAGCCTGTTGTCCGTGGAGACGGTTGCAATGCATGCTGAAGGTGCATTCATCCGTTTTTCTACTTCTTTTTTGTACATACATTTCGCAGGTCTGCCTGGAGACTGCAGATACAAGAAATCTCTACCAGGAGATGGCATAAACGAAGCGCTAAAGTACGTTCAGACGTTATTTTTTCCTTTCCCCCTTGGAAGGCATGTTCCATCCCATGTATTCTGTGATAACAGCGTCTCTCATATTCCTTTATTGCACCAATGTGATGTCTGAAGGAACGGAATATTAAGGAGTTGAACCGGAGAATGCATCCTGTCACAAAAAGAGTGAAAGGTGGACCCATTATCTCTGAAAAGGCCATGTTGAGAAAACTGACAAGGTGGGGCAGCATCCAGGGAGAGCGGGAAATTGTGTGATGGAAATGGGCAAGGGAGAGGATAACCATTGTTTTATGAGGTATTTCAGCAGAACTAACGGAAGTTAGAAAAGTTTTTTTTGAGCAATTGTAACAGGAGTGGTTCTGAAGAAGAACTGAAATTGTCTGTGATACGGTGGAAGCTGCACACTTTAAATGACAAAAGATTTCATGGAAACAAATGTAAACGGATTGCTGACTGGGTAAGCAAGGCAAACAAGTGCCCAGGAAACGAACAGGAGAAGACGCATTTATTCGATCTGTTCCATCAGTCAATATGATTGTGGCTGACTTCAGACTTCAAACCCAGCGTCCTCCACATTTTCCATGATGCTTTGAGACACCAGGTAGTTGTCGATTTCAATCTGAAAAGAACTAAGTGAGAGAGCACCCACAATCCTCAGCGATATCAAATACCAAAGACTCCGAAATGATTTGAGGAAAAAGGCGTTACCTCCTCTCATACCTAAAAAAGCTTTTCCTTATCTTGAGATTGCGTCCACGTGTTAAAGATTACCACACCCGCGGGAATAATTTCTCAGCATCTCCCCTATCAAGCCTCTGTCATCCAGGATCTTATATATTTCAATGGAATCGTTTCTCAATTTTCTGATAACTGAGGATATGGACACATGGCATGCAATCTTGGCAGCAAATAGTGAAATTATTTTATAATTTATTCATGGGTTTTTGGCATTTCTGGCTGTCTGTTGGATTTTGTTCCCCACACGTGGCAGGTCTGGAGGAAGCGGTGGGGTGTTGCCTTCTTGAACGGCTGGATTCCATTTTGTGCAGTTAAATACAAAGTGCTGTAAAGGAAGGACTTCCAGGATTTTCAAACATTGGCACCTTTTGGAACCAAATGTTTGTTCAAACCTGGGTGGTGAGTGGTTTGATGTGAAATTTTCAACTGGGGTGTTTCCTGTTTATCTGCTGAGCTTTACCTTCCAGACAGGAGTGCTGTGTGTTCAGAAGTTGTTTTGTATGAAATTTTTGCTGTGTATCTTGTCTATGGTTATCACTGCGACTACCGGCAGTGTAGAAAGGGAATTTGTAGCTGTGATGCTGAGCAAGCTGCACTGTAAGTTTATTCTCCCTAAATATTGAGGGCGCATCTGCTCCGTGTGGTTACTCATTGCCTGTTGGGCAACTTTATTTTAGTTCAGATTGTTTACTTTCTTGCAGGCTTTTCGTTTAAACATAAACACAAAACCGTGGATAGTCTCAGCTGGATGGAGAGAACAGATGCAGGAAAACAGCAGGAGTCATTCCGTGCCCATTAGAAAAGGAGTATTGTCGTGTTTCTACTCCTTCTTATCCTTTCAGTCCTTTCCTCACGTGGACTCCTCGTTCCATTGTTTCCTGCATCTAATCTTGTTGCTCAATTACTTGGATTTATTCATTAATTGAATTATGTTTATAACTGGATATTTAGCAGCATACTTTATCTGGTCTCTGAACTTTTTCTGTGTCACCACACAAATAAATGCATTTGTGCAGCAGCTTAGGTTCCGCAGCATAAATACAATTAGTTCAACGAGACGATAAACAGCATAATCCAATGAATAACCAGCATTAAAATAATATAAAATATAGCCCAACCAGAGGAGTATGAAGCTGGCAGATATGGCAAAGAGTAAAATCACAGACTTCTTTCTGCTCTCTACCTCTGGATCGTTCCCTATTTTTCTCTGAATCCCCAATCCCTTACGCACCTTAATAGCCTGGAAGATGTGTCTGACAGTCAGACCATTGAGAAAGAGAATAAAAATAAATGGGAACATTGGTGTTAAAAATTGTTCAAAATATCTGAAACTTATCCACCGACGGTCGTAATAATAACTGGACCAGACATGACAGTACCATTGAATGTTGTTGATAATCGTTCCAGGTTTAAATCGAAAGTACGGAGGGATGTTCTTTAGCGAAAAGAAAATACAGATGATCGCTACAACCCTCATTGCAGTTTTCTTTGTGCAATACGTAGTTTTCATCTGATGAAAACAAATGGCGACAAATCGATCGAAAGAAAAGGCAACAGTGAACCAGACAGAGCAGTCAATGGTCAGGTGGCAGAGGACATTGGTAAGACTACAAACCGGAGTGATGCTCAGGAAACACCGTGGATAATAAAATTGTTGAAATCGGATAAGTACGACATAAAAAACAATGAACAGTAGATCAGACATTGCCATGGCCACCCGGTAGATAGTGCTGCATGTTGAAAGACCACATTTGCCCCGAGCTAAAATTACAATCACCACTAGACTAACTGTAAGAGAAAGGACAAGAAGAGATTTAAAGTTGCTGATGGAACATTATTCATGCAGTCTGTACGTAATTACACAGAGATGATTGGTGTACTCTGTAATATAAAGTTTAATGGGTCTGAACCATATAACAGAAAACGCATTCTAAATGGATCATTTGCACTTGTAAAAGACCCAGGGAAGAACATGATCAGCGGATTGCTCAGGAAAAGACGATCATGTGTTCTCTTTTTGGTGTCGGCAGTGGTTGATTTCATATGCTTCATAGACGAAACAGACTGGCTGGGGTTTCCCATATGACCACAACATGCACCACAGAGCCACTTTGGATCAGTTAAGCAAAGAATTGGAGACACCCTACATCCATATGGGATTACAAAATTTCAGCATTTCGTTTTGAATCCAACGTTTGTCACTTATCAGATTAAACGAAATTTTATCTTACTGTATATTGGCACAGACCTCTTACTTAAATAGTGCATCATACATGGTGGTAACCAGTGTGCAATCACAAGAAAATATCTTTTATTTGGAAATGATGGTGGAAGGAAAGGTATTGCTGAGACAGACACAGATTTTGGGAAACTGAATAGTTGCTGCAGCGATGTTCAACAGTTGAGATGATTGCGTTCCAGCAGCCAAAACCATTTTCACCTGTGGTCAGGATGAAACCAGGGAGAATGAGATTACCAGAATGTAATTTCATTTAGTTTTTTTTTCTGATGGCTGCCTTATTGTGAATCACTATTTGTGATTTGCATGTGAAAGATTTGAATCTTTTTTCGGGAACTAAAATTTAACTGTAAAAATAGGCACAATTGATTGATAAACAGATAGCCAATCCTACTGTAAATGCAAGGCAAACAGTCCTAAGTGTGGCGTTCGACAGGTTTAACATGTGAATATTGGGAAGGTGAGAGGTCATCGTACAAAATGCAACAAGCAAGTGACTGAGTTTGAGCCCAAGAGAGTCGGAATGTTTATCATTATGACGCTTAAAGAAGGGAAATGCTTATAAATCAGGAAATTGGATTTTTAAGCTCTGAAGTGACATGGAGTATGACAGATGGATGGAAAATACACAGCGCTTTGTGATGTAAATACTGAATATTTATTATTTGGTGAAACAGACTTTTTTTCCTATTGCTATTCCTACTTTTATTTTTATATATTGCCTTAAAACTGATTGATGCACAGTTCTCATCGAGAGCTCTTCCTCCGAATGAAGCCACACATCACAAAGTGATCTCTGAACAATTAACTGTAGGTAGATTATGAATTGCAGATTTAACAATTGATAATCTTATTCCATCCACATACAGATGGCAATTCGTGACAACATTTCCAACTCTATATACATACCTATTAATGCTCAGATAAGACATTAGTGTAACCATTGTTTCACAACTTGCCCTAACCTTGATGGAAGATTAATCAGCATCAAAAACATTGCTTGAATCAACATGATATATCTTAATGGCATTTTGTTGAATGACCGTTATTGCTCTCGGAAAATATTGCATCTGTTTATCTTCAATGGGACATTTCACTTTGTAAACTTAGCATCAAACATAATCAACGAGTTGCGAATATTTTCCTAGTAGCAAACCATTGTATATTTACAAACTGCATTGAGAACTTCATCACTGGACGGTACAGTAATGAGGAAGGTCATCCAAACGAAGAAGTCACTGTTTCATATTCTTATGGTCATAATTACCTTTGCAGTCATATAATATAAATCATTATTTTCCCCACAAACAGCTAAATTAGCATTCAGAGATACTTTCACTCCATTTAATAATTCCCACTCAGCATAATTTTCCTTTGAGTGATGCTCCCAGTTACGCGTTCACACTCCAGTCATTTGTTCCTCTTTATTTAGGAAATCACTTTTGCTAAAATTCTATTTGAAGATGCTCACTGAATCACTATGTCACTGGAATTGGGTGTCAATTTATTGACCCTTTTGCAATATAGATCTATAGTCAAAGATACTCTTTGCAAAATTTACAATTGGAGTCACAGGTCGTCTCCGCTCAGTGCTCCACACTTACGACAATGCTGCATTTACAGGTCACCACAGAAACGCAAGAATGCTGCGTCATAAGTTTCTATTTCAGCAGTTACCCACACTCAGTGCAATTCCACAATGGAATATCCTCCTAGTACCATGTGGCCACTGGAGCCAGGGGATCTGGACTGAAGATTGTGATCCTTGTTCAGTACAATTACACAATCAGTAAGCACTTCAAACAGAATCATTCCTGGAGATCTAGATCAATTGCACACAACATTCCAGTCGATCGCGGGATAATATAGAGAGCCTGAAAGCTGCAGACAAAAGGTTTTCTTTATTCCAATTGAGAAGTAACACGATAGTGATGGTTTGGAAATATTAACCGCAAACATTAATATTACACATGAAGAACCAGGCCAGTGCCCATTAAGTGGAGGGTTAAATTTAACGATTATGCATGTCGATGGATCAGCATTCAGACAGCACTCCATATCAGGGTGTAAGATGCTCTGGCGAAGTAAAGACCAAACTTCAAGACACGATTATACTCCAAGAGCCCATCGAAGAATGCTTTTGCCCCAGAAATCTCTTTGTGCTGTGTTGTACTCACCTCTGGCATGATGATAGTAATCTGTGTTCTCTGAAACTTACAGAGGCTTATTGGGTAGAAAATGAAATTTATTTCACTAACAAGTCTCCATTTTCCTTCAAATGAACCATTTTGGAATGGAATAAGACAGGCCATTATTTCATCAAATTGCCTGATCCACTCCCGTGATGCAACAGACGCTGTGCCAGATTTCTCCCAGCAAGCAGTGTTGATGTGGCAACCCTGACAATTGCGCAAAACAGCAGGTCCCTGTATTCTTACTTCACTCTCACCATCAAGATAATCTCAATCCTCAGTTGCCTCAAAATATTCCGGGATACCTCAGAACCTAAATGTGATCATCAATAAATCAGCCCACTTTAAACAGTAATTCAAAAAATATGAAACATTTCATCGAAGCCGAAGGAGCTGAACATGCTGAACTGTCCTGCGGGGGGTGAATGCCCAGAATGGTCATCCACACCCAGCACAGGTTTAGTCATAAGCAAGGTCCCACATACTAAGCACAGGTGAATAGTCATCCCCACTCACCTCTGCTTTCCGATCATTCAGAAAACAAGGAACATGTGACGTTATTAAGAAGTAGATTAGCTCAAATCGGCCAACAAGATCTTGAAATACATCGATATGGCATCGATACAGCAAAGCAATTATAATTGTTGACATTTATACCTCTATATAAATTTGTCTGTGTGGTGTTAATCGAAATCTCTGCTTGGACAGACACGCCACATGAAAACGGCATTGATACCCCACACCATGTGGCAAAGAAAGTCATTCAAAGCTGGGTCGACAAACGGTACAGATTATTTTGGCAGTGCGCTGCTGATGGATTAGAAATCAATTGGTGACCCTGATGCGTTGTCAAACTCACTAATCCCCTCAATTCTGAACATCGGCACACGCAGCAGCTCTAAATTTTACTCCATTTTGCCAGATATTATGAGCCTTATTGGAATCTTGGAACAGTAAAATAATCTGAAATATCTTAAATTGTACTTCAGTCACCCGCAAATCGACTTCTCTTCCATCAGGAAAATCTATTGTACCACACAATCTCCAAAGTTCTGAGTCATGTAGATGGCGTACAATAACAGGAATTTCTCAAAACTGACACAGAACTGCAGTCCAACGTATAACACGACGGTTTCACAGTGAATTGGTCTAAACTATATCCAGGATGTTCATCTCCAAAACGTCAGAATCGGAAAAATGACAGCGACAATAATAAAAATAATAATAAATGTAAACGTAAATTCAGATCCATATACAGAGTAACAATCCCAATCAAATGCCCAAATGCCCTTATATACCATTCATATAGACGAGTATCGTAAAGGGAACATCGAAATATAACTCAACAAAGGGAAAGTTGAGAAATATCTTGTTTGAAAAACCTGTTTCACAACTGTTGGATTGCTGCAGCCACAAAATTCAAGATCGCAATATTTTTCATATTCGACTTCGCCCTACAGTACTGTGCCTCTTTTTATAAATGGCACGACTCACATGTCTTTTGTGGAAACAAACAATCCAGAAATACACATCATATTTGGAACCCTGTGCTCAACACCCCTCCCAGCAATCTGTCCTCACATATATCGTGGCCCCACACACCCACTGATTGACGAAAACACAAAAGATGTGCAAAGCCATCACTTATCACTCCGTAATGACTCAAACCAAACATTGCCCACCTGTTATCTGCTCTCCCAATTGGACCAAGATACCTGAGAGAGATCCACAAACAAAATACCTTTGCATCAAGGAATTTGGAACACCTCACTCAGAGGTTACGAAGGTGTCGGTCGTTACAAAAACCATCTGACTGATAGTCACGTTTGAGCTACCACGGAGAGAGATCGGTCTTCCTCAACACTCTCTCTACCATCCAAAGTCAGTGCTCATTCAAACTCCATCAGTGTGGCCTCAGTGCCAACCCATTCTGCGCGGCATAGAGAAAATGTAATGCTGCACATTACTGAGGATCCTCTTAATCAATAAACTATTCACACTAAAATCAGTAAGTGGGGGCATTGTCATTTGCCATCGGTATTTGCCATGCTAAATGGAAAGGAAATAAATATTAATCATAGAGTGGAAGTAGGTATAATTTAATGCAGAGATTTATAAAACTAAATTGTTTCAAGACTTACCAGGAGTACCAAAAATGGCCAAGATGGTATAGTAAATTTTTTCGATCATTATCCTTGGAACATACATTTTGCTGTTTGTGAAATAGCCTTTGATGTACTGCTGCTGAGAGTCTGTCTGAATTGGAGAATTACCTGGCGCTGACACAGTTCAAAAGTTATTATTTTATATCATGTGTTGCTCCACTGGGAAACATTGAATTTTTATCCAACATTTTTAACAAACAACGTATGACAGAAGGTTTATTTTAAATTTGTGATGTAATTGCGATTTAATCCTGTAATTGAAATACCCCAAAGACTAGATTAATCTCATCCTGTTAGATCTCTAATATTAATTGTAAATCTTCTTCAAACTTCAATGCTTGTACAAAATCATATATAGTTCGTCCCATCAATACCAAAATATTTTTCGATATTCTTTTCAGTGACGGCATGCATTTTGATCAGGCTTTACAGTCATTCAATAGTTCGCGCGGTGGACCTTTTTAAGAGCTGTTCTATTGCATATTGTTGTATCCCTATTTTTCTTGTTAATCCAATTTTACAACGCATTTGGGAAATTCTATCTGTGGATGAGCACTCTCAATCAGAACCTGAAGCTGATAGAAACCACAACAGCTGGAACGTGTACTAAGTGATATAGTTCGCAAAACAAATGCAAAAACTAAACAGAAAAGATTTAGACCTTTGACTTCAGAATCCAGAATGACAGAATGATACATATTACAAGTGACCCTTCTACCCGTCGTGTTCATTCCACCAAAATGAATCTAAATCTACATTAATCCCACTTTCCACCACTTGGCCTATAGACTTGTATGTTATGACATTTCAAAAGCTCATCCAAGTAATTTTAAAAGTGTGTATGTTTTCCCATCTCAAACACCCACCCAGACAGTGCATTTCAGGCAAATACCATCCTATGGAAGAAAGGAAGCTCCCTCATGTCCACTATGAACCTCCTGCCTTTCACATAGAATTATGCAACCTTGTTCCTGACACTTGGACTGAGAGAAACAGCTGCTTTGGATTCACACTGTCCATGCCCCGTATAAGTTATACACCTGCTCTAGATAAGTCACTTCGAACTTATCCACCCTCCTTCTGCACAGCTAAATTGTTGCAAACTGAGCAACATTCTGTTGAATCTCCTTTGCACGTCCTCCAGTGCAATCACACCCTTCCTATGGTGCAGTCTACAGAACTACACACAATACTCCAACTGTGGATGAAACAAAGTTCGGTACAGCTTCAACATGCACTCTCCTTTTATAATCCTCCCACATTGCTGATGAAGGCATTATGCCCGAAAAGTCGACTTCCCAAGTCCTCGGATACCGTCTGTTCTGCTGTGCTCTCCCAGCGCCACACTGTTTGACTCTGTTCTCCAACATCAGCAGTCCTCACTTTCTCCTTAGAACCTATGCATCGACTGAAAAAGGCGAGTGTCCTATAAGCATTCTAAACTACCCCAGTATCCTGTCATTCCACATGCAGGGATCTGTCAATAGTACCTCAAATCCGTTCGGATCCTCTGATCTTCCTAATGTCGGGCTATTCATTGAGTACACCCTTTTATGGTGACTGGGTTTCTTTTAAGGTGCATCATCTAACATTTCAGAAGGATTACATTTCATCAACCACTCATCTGCCCATCTGACAAATCTATCTATGTCTATCTGTCACCTAAGAAAATATACCTCCCTCACAACGACCCAGACAATGATAGTATCATCAAAAATCCTATTTCACATTCCCAACCTCATCAACTGCATCTCCCCATTCCCCAGCCACACCCACACCGTAAAACGCGCACACACTTTCTCAGTCCCCCTTGTGCGAACTTGTCAAAGGCTTTGCTCAATTCCTATGAAGTACTTCAACTGCCCTACCATTATCGACAGATCTGGCCACCTCATCGAAAAACCTCACCAGATTGATGAGGCATGAGCCCCTCTGACGAAACCGTCCTGACTATCCATGCTGAAAACATTCTGCACTAAACGGAGATTAATTCTATCCTTTGGTTTTCTTTTCTCCAATCGTGTCCTGAACACAGATGTGAAACTCAGTAGCCTGTTATTCCTGTTCGATCTCCACCTCTTTCTTGAAAAATGGAAAAACACCAACTGTCCTCCAGTCCTCTGGCACCCCCGCTACCTCTCCGCATCCCCACCCCACCGTGGCTGAGGAGGAATTGAATGCTTCAGTCAGAGTCCCTGTAATATTTTCCGTTGTTCCCTTGGTTATATATCCTATGCATATCAGAATCTTTACACATTTAAGATCTCCAAAATCTGCAATATCTGCTCGCATCATATAAATGGTGAGAGATTGAGCGAGTTTCGTTTTCTTTTAACTCTTTCACTTCCCATTCGGTTTCCCAACCAGGCAAAGGGAGGACAAAATATGTTCCAAGCACATTGATTTCCGAATTAGTTTTTTGCATAAACACATAGCGAAGTCCTTTCAGACTAAGTAAAAGCCGATTTTCGAACATGAGAATTGTACACTGTGGACGCAGGCCATTTGTAAAACGATTCCACACCGACTCACTGTACAGCATCCCACTTGACCCACCCTTTGCCCTATCATTGTTACCTCTCATTTCCCTTGTCCAATCCAGCTATCCTGCACATCGCTGGACACTATGGGCAGTATAGAACGTCTCTCTCTCTCACGCGCGCGCGTACACACACACACACACACACATACACACACACACACACACACACACACACAGAGTACATGAAATGTATTTTTACATTCTTCTTTCACTACTTAACACTTTCCATTGCATGGGGAAACAATTCCTCTGCAGTCAATGCCATTTGAATGCATTCACATTGTCTCGGGATCAAGTAGAAGCAAGTTAATAATTCGCTAAATAATATTAAAACTTATATCTTTATTGAGTAATTGGCACAAAACTTTCAAGTTGGTCTCAAATTCAGGCAGGATGCCAGCTTTGAATCAGTTCATTTTATGACTTTTAATATTGACAGAAAGCTATAGTCAATTGAAGTAAAAACTCATCGAATTCATAAATGTCCTTTAGGGAAAGAAAACTGTTGTCCACAGCCAAACTGGGCTCCACGTATCTCCATGCTCACAGAAATTGATGTTGTTTTCGGAGGTTAGTCATATAAGCTCAAGGCCCACACTGCATGAGTTCCTCAGGATTGCGTTCTTGACCTAACTGTCTTTTGTAACTGTACAACTTACCTCTTGTCAATTACAAGTGCCATACGTTAGACTGTTTGCGAATAATTGCACAATCAATTTAGTGAGTACTAAATCATATTCAACCATGATCATTTGCGCCGTTGACACATCGACCGTGTAATGAATGCGAGGAACATTCAGCTAAAGTGGCCTTCCGCTATCTTTCTTACCCTCATGAGTTCCAACGTCACTAAGAATATCTCCTGAGTTGTCCTTCCTTTATAATTCTTTTATAGTCTGCCTTGAACGTTAACGCTCCTACACACATGCTAACATGATGCTTACCTTCGTATTTATCAGTATAACATCTGCCGTTTTCCCTTTCCCTTCCGCACGACTCACTGGAGTATAGTTTAGTGACCACCATATTTATCATTTTCGCGAGAACACTGTTTCCATATCGTTTCATACAGTGACCTTCCCATCCACATCGGTCTCCTTGGTTTCAATACTGATGCCAATGCCCCATGAAAAGTAACCCGTCTTTGAACCATGTGTTTACTTCACTAATTGTTTTATCCCTAAAACAATTTGCGTGTCTCAGGCATTAATCTGAAGATTATAACCGCCGAGGACCTGTTCCGTAATTTCGTTCCAACTGCTTGTTAATCCCCAAACAGATCCTCCATCTTAGCCTTCCCTCTCTCATTACTCCAACATGGAACACAACAACTAGATCCTCCCCATTCCGCTGCAATATTCTTTCAAGCCAGTCAGATATGTCTTGCACCAAGGCACTGGGCAGTCAACATATCATGCATAACTCTCGATCCAGCTTGTAAAGGATACTATCTATCCCCTAATTAGGGAAACCCCATAACTACTACTTGTCTTTATTCTCCCCGCTCTTCAATGGCCTTCTGCACCATGGTGCGGTGGTCAGCTCGCTCATCCTCCGAACAACCCGTTTCCTCATTCACACAGGGAACCAGCAACTCACACCTGCTGAATAAGATCAAAACCTGGGGCTCCTCCATTCCTGAACTCACCAGCCTCACTTGCATTCACACCATGTTATCCTGATCACTAACTGAATTTGATTTATTTAATCTCCCAGGTGTGACTGTCTTCAGAAGCAAATGATTCAGGTTACTCTCCTCATCCTGAATGTGCTTCCGTGTTCGAAGCTCAGATTTCAGATCATCAACTCTTAGCAGGACTTCATTCAGCAACCAACATTTGCTGCAGATTTGGTCACTGCAGATCGCAATGAGATCACTAAGCCCCACCCTCATACAACGACAGCACATCACCGACCAAGACATCTCGACTGAGTTAATTACTTACATACAGTTCTGAGTTAGTTGATTGATAAACTTTTCTGATATGCTTTTTCAAATAATCAAGTAATAAATAAATGATAAAAGGAATGAAAGTAATTTATAAGAAATAATGGGATGAAAAAGAAACAGAAAAAAATCCTTACCTAATCAGCACACCAAATCACCACTGTCTTTATTTTAGAGGAGAGGGGTCTCGGGTCCAGGCGCTGCACAAAAATTGTAGTTTATCTATCTTCCCGAATTGCACTGGTCTTCGCTGTTACCAATCCCACTGCTACTGTGGAATTACTCTCCGTTCACTGCACAGCTCCCCTTACTTAACAGGTGCCTTGTCTGCGTTTACAGAGCAAGACACTGGTGTGGTCTGCATATCTCCCCATGCTGGCCGGACCGTTTCGTCCGGGTTTATAAATCAATGCACTGGTGTCATGTGTACTGCTGCACAAGTTGTACAGGTAACTAGTGGACTGCTGAGCCCTGCATAGTGTTCCATCATGGACAAATTGCTGGGTTGTACTGAGGCTGGTCTGCACAGAGCTCCATAATGAGCATATAGCTCATGTGAGCTTTTACATGCCCGGGCTGAATCTGTGAGCTAGATTAGTATCTGATATAACTCCTAATATAACTATCAAGCCTCTGGCTCACCCATTCTGCTGTGAAAACCCAGTATTCCTGCAACATGCTGTTCATTATGTACATATCCATTTGAAAGATGGATATCTATCCCCCTTGATATGGATCAGTCAGATCTCCGTAAAATAGAAACGAATGTAGCATCGACCAGGGCTATTTAATTACTAAGTTGTAATTGCTCCAATATGGGAACATTCCATAAACGCACATTTGCCAAAAAAATTCGTACTGAAACAGTTACCCCTTGCCCATCAACTTGTGACATTCAGAGAAAACATGGTTCTGCACCCTCAGAGGTGGAAGATGTCTTTGGAATTAGTTTTGAAAAAGGCGTCATTCCCAGTATCAGAACACCATGCTACAGTAACACGTATGTACTGTGACTAATGAGGCAAGATGTAAAACATGGAGCAGTGCATCTGTGCAGTTCGTGCGCAATTAATTTGTGATGTTGAGCATCTCTGATGCCTACCTGTTCCTGTGCTGGTGACTTGAGAGGACGAATGACTTCTTTCTGCTCCTTAGTAAATGATCCCATTTTGAAAATGGTTTCTTTCTGATCTCTTGTAATCGGCACGTGGATTGAGCAGACTCCTTGTCTTCATGTGTAACCGGCAGGAGGAATTGAATGGGCTGTTCCGCCTCTTGTCCAATAGATTTCTTGAGCTGAACGGATTCCCCATATTCTTGTGAACCCAGTTTGAGGTACTGAAAGAAAAACTCCGTTTACTGTGGAAATGTGAAGCCCTATTATATGAATGTTACGGACATATTACCAGCATGGGCTTAAATATTGTCCAGGTCTTGTTGCACATGGGCACAGACTGCATCAGGAGCTGTAGGGGGTAAACTGTTGTGAATGTTCTGTAATGTTCAGTGAGCATCCAAACTTCTTTTCAGTGTGGACTCAATACGCTGAATCTCCTGCTTGTACACAGCAGGGATTCGTAGTTGACAAGCTGGAGATGCCTGGGCTGAGGAAGCTTTCCTGAGGATCCCCTGCAGAGTTGTCTTACAGCTGAGATGATTGATATTCACTGACAATTAAAATCTTCCCATGGCTTATTAATGACTTGTAAGAGTGGAGAATTACAATGAATTCTGATGACATGCAATTTTTCTTAGGCATTTCGATGTCATCCTCAGATAAATATCAGGAACAGTCGCTCTTACCTAAGCCCTTATATTCACTTTTTTTTGGCCGAGTGGTTTTCTGTGGTGAGGAAGCTCTTATGTAACAGGAAGATGCAGATGGGATGGTCAGATAGCTGATCAATTACAGATGGAATGTAACACTCAAAGATATGTACTGATGCACTTTGGCAGAAGGAACCAGAATTGCAGCACACGAGGAAGCTCAACGGGTGCTTCTCCACTCACCACTGAATGTAACTCATCACGTTAATAGCATAGTTAAGAAGTCACAGATGACTGCAGGCATTGCCTTTATTCATCGAGACATAGTTTATAAGAGCTATACAGGATTGTATTTCGGACCGATGTATTCCCAATACCTGTCAAACCTTTGTTTGCGGGAATCAATTGCAATATTTCCAAATCGTTGTTTTGTGAGTGAGTGAGGAGGATGTAAAAACGTTCCAAAGTGACTGTGACAACTGGAGTGAATGGCCATACACATCGCAAATGAAGAACAATTTGGGTAGATGTGAGGTTGTGCACTTTGGTAGGAACAAATGAAGGGGTGCTCACCTTTTTAAAAAAGCATTGGTTGTAACATATTTATTTATATAGGGACTGATGATTCTTTTATTTTGTTTTCTTCTGTTGAGTCCTCCGAGATATATTTAGGACAGTGTGGTCTGAAGCCAGAATTCAATACAGGGAATGATATTGACACACTGACCAGTGTACATAGGTCCATTAAGTGAGTCGCTGTAAAGTTGAAAAGGATCTGGATCTCCCTATACATCAGTCACTGAAAGCAATATTACAGGAGCAGAAAACAGCTCGGAAGATAAGTGATGTGTTGACCTGCATTTCAGGGGGATTTGAGTGCAGGAGTAAGGGTATAAACCTACAGCTGTACAGGGCCTTGGTGAGACCCCATCTCGATCACTGTGCGGTATTTTGTGCAGTTTGGGTCTCCTCACCGAATAAAGGAGAAACGTGAAATTGAGGGTAAACAGCAAAGGGTGACCCGACGGATCTCGGGGATAACAGGCTTGTTGCGCGAGCAGAGCTTGGGTTGACTGGTTATGTATTCCATGAGGTTTAGGCAAATGAGTGGAGATATCAGTGAAATGTTTAAAAAAAAAACCTGACAGAAAGACACGTTTTGGAAGCAGGCATGATCGTTTCCCTGGTGGGAATGTCGAAAACAAGGGCCCATATTTTTAGGAAGAGACAAGTCACTCTGCATTGACATGACAATAAATGTCTTCTATCAGAGACCAGTGAACCTGAGAAAGTCACTCCCACATCAGGTTGTGGAAGCCAAGGCACCGAATATGAATAAGGAATTCTAGGCACTAAAAGGATGGGGAGAGAGCAGGAGTATGGTGCGGAGGTCAAGGATCAGGTATTATTTGCGGAATTCTCCTGTAACACAGCAGATGTGCTCGCCTACGACATTGTCGTTATAGAAAATCATGCAATATAAATAATGCGGCCTGTGAGGTAATAAAAGGGTTCTGTGAGAAATGCCAAAAATATCAGTAAAAAGCGAAACAAATCTCATCGTTAGCCTAACACAACGGACAGCACCGTCTAAGTACATCATTACATCAAATATACTCTTGAAAGAGTGCAATAAATGTAACGCTTTAACACTGCAATCAATGATATCATTAACTTCCTTTCACTAAGTTATTCAGCAGAATGCGCATGAGCCAATTGACGATTGATACTGATGTGGAATTCCGGTTCTCCCCAATATTCTCCCCCTGAATTGAAATAAAATTCCTTCTCAATGTGCACTACAATTCTTCGTTACAGCCTCAGTTTCAAGGCAGAGTGGATTGCATTCCTGTTTTAGCTGAACACACTGTTTATGCATTTTGCAAACAGAGAATCCTGAGTTGGATATCGCTGTTCAGCTCCTGCGAGGGACTGAATTGCGTAAGAGTGAATTGCTTAATAAATATACTGTCGACAATTTACTACTCGCGTTGCAGCCACATCGTGTAAAATGAACGCACTTAACATGACAACTACCTCTGTATTGAATGGGGGAGCAAGATTGATGCATCAAAGGGACTATTACAGTTGCTCTTTTTTATTTCACGATGGAAATTAGCATTGAGTGAAAAGGTCACACTGCAGATTAGAATTGCTAACGGAGACAGTAAATGGGTGACCAACAGACATGAAAAGAGGAGGAAAGCAGTGCAGGTGTCCCCAGCGGTTATCACCCTACAAAACAGGTATACCAATTTGAAACATGTTGGGGGAGATGGCTCACCAGGAGATGGCAGCAGTTCTCAAGATCATGGCACCATGGCGGGCACTGATGTTCAGAAGGGCAGGAAAAGGGCTCATAGGGCCACATTCATTGGTGATTCTATTGTGAGGGGAATGGTTAGGCGGTCTTGTGGCCGAAAACTGGACTCTCGAATGGTATGTTGCCTCCCAGGTGATCAGGTCAGGGACGTAATCCGATCAGCTGCAGAGCATTCAAAAAGGAGAGGGTGAACAACCAGTTGTCTTGGTGCATTTAGGCACCACCAATATATGTAGAAAACGAGATGAGTTCCTGAAAGAAGAATTCAGAGAGCTAGGAGAGAAGTTAAAGAGAAGGACCTCAAAGGTAGCGATCTCGGGTTACCACCAGTGCCACGTGCTCGCCAACATAGAATTGAAAGAAAAAGGCATGACGAACACGTGGCTTGACAGATGGTGTAGGAGGGAGGGTTGATATTTGTTGGACATTGGGACCGGTTCTGGGGAAGGTGGACTATTAGAAAATAGACACTCCACATCTGAACCAGACTGGTACCAGTATTCTTGGGGGAGATTTTGATACTTTTGATACTTTTGATGGGGAGGTTTTGAACTAATGTGGCAGCGGACTGGGAACTAAAAGAGCAAACACGTAGGCAGCGAGGTGGAGACTGGAGACTGCAAGAATCATGAAGATAGCATGAATAAAGGGAGGCGTAGGCAGAGAGTAGATGAGTGCAAAAGAACTGGTGACCTGAAATGCATCTACTTTAATGCAAGAAGTATAGTGTGTAAGGCAGATGAACATCGGGTTTGTATTGGTGCCTGAGAGTATGACGTTATTGCAAGCACAGAGACTAGTTTGAAGGAAGGACATGATGATTGGCAACTAAATGTTCCAGGATATAGATGTATCAGACAGGACAGAGAGGGAAGTAAAAGTGGTCGGGGGGGGGGGGGGGGGGGGGGGGCGGTGGCTGGAGTTGCATTGCTCGTCAGGGATGTGTTAAAGGAGGACACTATGGACGTCTTGATTAGTGAGGCATTATGGGTGGAGCTGAGAAATAAGAAGGGTGCAGTTACATTATTGGGGTTGTATGCGAGGTAGAAGAAGAAACACGATACCAGATTATGGAAGGATGTAGAGCAATAGGGTAGTGGTGAGGGGAGATTTTATTTTCCCAAAAATAACTGGGATACACTTAGCGTCAGGTGTCTTCATGGGGTAGAAGTTGTACGAAGCGTCCAGGAGAGTTTTCACGAACAGTATGTCAATAGTCCGACGAGGGAAGAGGCCATATTGGACATGGTACTGGGGAACGAGCCAGGACTGGTGGTAAAAGTTGCGGTGGAGGATTTCTTTGAGAACAGAGACCATAATTCTGTAAGTTTTAGAATAATCGTAGATAAAGTAAACAGTGGTCCGAAGGAACGGTTACTAAACTGGGCCAAGGCCAGTTGTATTAAAATTAGGCAAGAGCTCGGGAACGTGTTTTGGACGCAGCTATTTGAAGGGAAGCCCACATTCGTGATGTGGGAGGCTTTCAACAATAGTTTCAAGATAGTGCAGGATGGACATGTCCTGTTGAAGGCAAAGGATAGGACGGGCAAGATTCGTGAACCGTAAATGACTAGCCAAGAGGAAAAGGGAAGCATACATAAGTTTAGGCAGCTAAGAACAACACGGGCCCTGGAGGAAATTCGGATGAGTAGGACAAGTCTTAAACGTGTAATCAAACGTGCAATAAAATGGGTCATGAAATACATTTAGCAAGTCGAATTAAGGAGAATCACAAAGCACTTTATTCTTATATAAGAAGCAAGCGGGTAACTAGACAAATGATTGGACCACAAAAGGATAAAGAAGGAAGGCTGTGCGTCGAACCTGAGAAAATGGGTGAGATTCTGAATCATTGCTTTTCATCCGTGTTCACTGAGGAGGGGAACATGATGAATCTGGAGAATAGAGATAGGAGTTTGATTAGTCTGGATCGCATTGATCATAAGTAGGGAAGATGCAGTGGGTAGGCTAAAGATTATTAAGGCGGACAAATACTCAGGACTCGATGGGATCTACCCTAGATTGCTGAGGGAGGCGTGAAGGAAATAGTTGGGAACCTGATAGATATCGTTGAGTCATCCTTAAATACAGTTGATTTGCCAGTTGTTCATGTTGCATCCCTGTACAACAAGGATAGTAGGGAGATTCCGGGTACCTACAGACCAGCGAGCCTTACATCCGTGCTGGAAAGGGATAGGATCTATTGATATTTAGAAAAGAATGGGCTTACCAGTGATAGGCAACATGGTTTTGTGCGGGGGATATCGTGCGTCACCAATTTAATAGAGTACTTCGAGGAAGTGAAAAAAATGAGAAATGATGGAAGGGCTGTTGATGTCATATGCATGGACTTTAGTAAGGCGTTTGATCAGGTTCCCAATGGTGGACTAATGGAGAAAGTGAAGTCACATGGCGTGCAGGGTGTTCTAGCAAGGTGGATAAAAACTGGTTGAGCAACAGGAGACAGAGAGTAGTAGTTGAAAGGAGTTTCTCTAAATAGAGAAAGGTGACCAGTGGTGTTCCACAGAGGTCAGTGTTGGGGCAACTGTTGTTTGCAATATACATAAGTGATCTGGAAGAGGGCACTGTTGGTATGATCAGCAAGTTTACAGATGACACGCAGATTGGTGGAGTAGCAGAAAGCGTAAGGCACTGTCAGAGGGTACAGAAGGGCATGGATAGACGGGAGAGTTGGGCGGAAAAGTGTCAGGTGGATTTCAATCCAGACAAATGCGAGGTGATACGTTCAGGCAAAGTTAATTCGAGAGAGAATTATACAATGAACGGAAGAGCCTTGAGAAAAGTTGACGGGTAGAGAGATCTGGGAGTGCAGGTCCATTTTACCCTGAAGGTTGCTGCACAACTGGATAGAGTAGTCAAAAAGTCATATAGTATGCTTGCCTTCGTTGGACGGGGTATTGAGTAAAAGAGCTGGCAAGTCATGTTAAAACTGTACAAGACATTGGTTCGACCACATGTAGAATATTGGGCACAGCTCTGGTCGTCACACTACCAAAACGATATGGATGCTTTGGAGAGAGTGCAGAGAAGGTTTCCGAGAATGTTGCTTTGTGTGGAAGCTGTTTTCTATGAAGAGAGCTTGAGAAGGTTAGGTTTATTTACATTAGAAAACAGGAGATGGGGGTTCTGATTGAGGTTTACAAAATCATAAAGAGTGCAGACATGGTGAAAAGAGATAAGCTTTTTCTCAGGATGAAGGTCTCAATAACGAGAGGTCACGCTTTCAAGGTGAGAGGTGCAAAGTTTAAGGGGGATACACGCAGTAAGTCTTTCACACAGACGGTAGTGGGCGTTTCGAACGCGTCGCCAGCAGAGGTGGAAGAAACAGGCACGGTAGATTCATTTAAAATGCGTCTGGACAGATACATAAGTAGGTGGAGAGCAGAGGGATAGAGATGCTTAGGAATTGACCGGCAGGATGAGACAGTATATTCTGATCGTCTCAGGTTTAGAGGGCTGAAGGGCCTGATCCCGGGCTTTAAACTTTCGTTGATCTTTCTTCTCACTAAGGGATATGTACAATGCATGGGAAAAGTACATTGAGGAGATCTTCGGCCATGAACCAAGATGGGGGAGACTCAGTGTGCTGAATTGCCTCCCATTTTGCCATAATTCTGTACATTCATTGGGGAATTTTTGTAAAAGGTGTCACAAGTTTTCAGATGTTAGAAAGGAAGTCTCTGGAGGATCGACATTCCCATTCTATTTTCGAATACCAAGGCTGGTGCTGGTATTGTGCCTGCATTTATCCTTTCAGAACACGGAGCAGTTTGATAGAATTCAGTGTCTGGGTTGGCCGTTTGAGAGACCATTGAAAAGTTATCAAGTGTCTGTGACTGGAGTAACTTTTAGGCAAGATCAGGAGAGCATAGGTGATTAGCTTCCATGAAAGCACATTGGGGAAGCAAATCGTTGTTTAAAATCGACATTCGCTTCAAGGTCACTGTTACTGACACAATATTTTTGATCTCGATATTTCATTCATGGTTTTTAATTTTCACCAGTTACCAGAGCATTTGTCTGTCTAGATTAGTAATCCAGTGAGAGTTCCACAACAACACTCTGTCTACATGAGGACTTATCGGAAACCACACTGAGTAGGTTATTTCTGTGCTGCCTGACAGCTTTGTCAAAAAGACCTCCCACCAATTTGACTATCGTGCTGGCGCTGAGGGGGTGCTAAGCGGTCAGAATTTAATTATTCTCCTTTTGAACGACTGGACATAGTCACATAAGTTTCCACTTTGCCAGATAGAAACCAGAGTTGCAGTTGGAATTAAGCAGCTTCCCTATGCATATTGCTTGTTGTACAGCACAGGGCTTCAGTCCTATTGTAGTGATGGTGTCAGGGGCCATTGGCTTTGTCGTATCAATTGTGTTCAGTTGCTTTTTCATGTCATGTGCAGTGAATCAAATTGGTTGAAGACTGGAATCTAAGTTTGACTGGGCATCATTACGAGGGTGAGGTGGATAATCGACTCAACACTTCTGGCTGAGGATAGTGCAGACACAACATTCTTGTCATTTACACTGATGTGCAGGGTTATTCAATTATTGAGAATAGGGATATTTGTGAACCATCTCCTCCAGTGACTTGTTTAATCATCCATCACAATTTATGCCTGGATGTGAGAAGACAGGAGAGCTTTGATCTGATCTATTGTGCTTGGGACAATTTTACTCTCTTTATCAGATGTTAGCCCTGCTATTTGGAATGCAAGCAGTCAATGCGGTAGTTTTCACGGCTTGTCATCAGATTTAGGTACACATGGTTCTGACCGTGGTATGTTCACCCACACTCATCACTGAACCACAGATCGGCTTGATGTAAGATGTAGATTGACAAATTATCCTGGACATCGATTGCAGCTTGTCCTTCAGTAAATTTTGCTTCTGCTATCGTCAGCAGGCCCACATCAAGATTAAGAATTCTCCATTCAAGCAAGATCGGAGAGGTAGATCATTGCAATTATTTACAGAGGGTTATTAACCTGGAATTAATTTCAGCGCAACGAAGATGACTAACGCGGCATTTTGTGGTCATAAACTATTCGAATTGTAACATATGCAAACAGACCCTTCGGCCCGGATTGGCTATGCTCACAATGTCTATGGTTTCCGAAACTGAAGAAATCCTATTTTACTACTTTTGGCACATGTCCCTCAAAAGCTTTCCGATTCATGTCCCCATCCAATCGTCTTTTATATGGTGTAATTGCACTCACCTCTACCACTTTCTCTGACACATCATGACATATAAAAACTGCCTTGCGAAGCAAAGAGAAACAAATGCCTCTTTGATCTTTTCTATATCTCTTCCCTCTCAACTTAATCCTATACTCTCTGGTACTGGACCGCCCACCCTGGCGAAAGACCAAGGCTGTTCATCCTATCCATGGCATTCTTGATTTTCTCAACCATTTTAAGGTTACCCCAGAGCCTTCTGTGCCACCAAATCCCAGCCTATCCTTTTATTTCAAAGCATCCTTTCTGTTCATAATATCCTTGTTACAGCGGGGCGACAAGGACTCTTTTGTACAGCCACAATGTGATGTCCCAACTCCTACACTCAATGCTCTGATCGATAAAGGTAAACATTCTAAACACCTTCTTCACTGCCCTGCCTCCCTGTGACTCTACTTGCAAGGAGCTATATAAGTGAACCCCTCTGTCTGTCTCTTAAGCAACATTCTCCACAGTCCGACAGTTAACTGTGCAAATCGTACCCTTGTGTTTCAAACAAAATGCAACACCTTATATTTATCAACATGAATCTCCATCTGCCATTCCTCGGCCCACTGCGCAAGTTAGTCAAGATCTCATGGTCATTTTAAATTGCCTTCTTTACTGTCCACTATTACACGAAAATAATCCTTGGTATTTATCTACGTTGTGCATTTTAAAAGCACCATCAAATACTGTTCTGTATTGTGGTCTCGTTTCACAACATCTTTCTTATTTGTTTCTCCAAGTTCCCACGCTTCAATATCTTTCTTCACAGTAAACACTGAAGGGATATATTTGCATAGAATATCACATATTCCACAAATTCTACTGCTGTGGTCCGCGTAACACCCCGTGATGGATAGATGTCAAGTACGGGTTTACAGATCAATGCACTGTTGTGGTCAGCATACATTTCTGTGCAGGACAGATGTCTCGTCCGGGTTGATAGATCGAGCAGAAACAGGCTGTGAGGCAATGGAGCGGGGCAGATCGACTTCTTGAGATGAGTGTGAACTCAGCATGCTCGGCATTAATGGACTGTTTTGTTAAAATGTTACATGTGTTTCTGTGTTTTTCCAATTGTGCAGTAGGGCAGAAATGTTTTATACATTAATTTTGTTGTCTTCATTATTCCACAAGAATAATGTGCCAAGGTACTGTACCCGGGGGCTGGGGTAACATGTGATGATTGTAAACTTTTCATTGTACTCATTTGAGTTTCTGCGACAATAAAGCTAGTAAAAATAATTCGCCTTCTCTGTGTCCACACACAGAAGGCTCTTTGACTTTTATCGGTGCTCTGTTCTCTCCCAAAGTACTCTTTACTCGTTAATATCCTTGTTGAATCTCTTTTGATTCTGCTTAACCTGATCAGCCAAAGCTGTCTCATGCCGCGTATTTCGCCTTTTGTTTTCCTTCGGTTGCCCTCCTCCACCCCGTATACTCCTTGATGAAGTCCTTGATCCCAGCTGCCTAGACCTGGTATGTATCTCCTCGAGATCTTTTTTCGTGACCAGAGTCCTAAAATCCCCTGTCATGTCCAGTTCCCTACTCCTACTACCACTGTCCCTCACACTAACAAAAACACGCTGTCGCAAAACTCTCATTATCTTGCATTTGAACGACTCCCACTTGCTTGACGTACCTCGACGTGTGAACCGCTTCCCCACTCAACTTTTGAAAATTCCTGCCTAATAACATCAAAATGGGCCTTGCCCAAATTTGTAACATGGAAAATCTTCTGGACCAGGCCTATTGTTTTCCAAAACTATTTTTGAACTAAACGAATTACAGACACTGTTCTCAACGTGCTGTCACTCCAACAGCACAGTCACTTGCCCTGCATTATTTCACAAGAGGAAATACAGTTGAGGGCAGGATCAGACCAGCTAAGATCTTTCTGAATGGGAATGTAGGCAGGAGGGACAAAGTGATTGCAGGTACCTGTGTGTTTATGGTTGTGTGTATGTGTGAGTGGGTGTGTGTGTATCTGTGTTTACTGCGGATTTATGTGTGTGCTTCAGTGCATTAATCTGTGTACCTCTGAAACTTCATTCCTGAGCATTTGGGTTTATGTTGTTTTGGGAGTGAATGCATTGAAATGGGGATCAAAATGCCCGTCTTCACTCTCATTCTTCATTGCTCTCACTCCCTGTTGTATTCGAAGTGATCGAATACCACCCTTTGTTGATCGCCACACACGACTGCAGAAGGCGCAGCTTTGTTTGTACAGCCATCAAAGACAGTGATTCTCTCACATTTGAATTGGATTGGCATCATTGCCATGTGCACTCTAATGAATGCAGTGAAAACTTTGCAATGTCTTCGCTTATGGCATCATCTCAGGTACAAACAATCTAGATATAGATTCTTAAGTATTTGATACAAAATGGAAAGATAATAAATGAAAGTCATAGAGTCAAAGAGTCATAGAGATATATAGCATGGGAACACACCCTTCGGTCCAACCAGTCCATGCCAGTTAGATATTCCAACCCAATCTCGTGCCACATGACAGCATCGGCCCATATTCCTCCAAACCCTTACGATTCATATATCTATCCAAATGCCTGTTAAATGGTGCAAAAGTACCAGCCTCCACAACCTCCTCTGGCAGCTGATTCCATACGAGTACCACCATCGGTGAAAAAACGTTGCCCCTTAGGTCTCTTTTATATCTTTCCCCTCTAAATCTAAACCTATGCCCTCTACTTCTGGAACCCCCGACCCCAGGGACAAGACTTTGTCTATTTACCCTATCCATGCCCCCCCATAATTTTCTAAACATCTATAAGGTCACCCTTCAGCCCCCGATCCTCCACGGAAAACAGTCCCAGCCTGTTCAGCCTCTCCCTATAGCTCAATTGCTCCAACCCTGGTAACATCCTTGTAAATCTTTCCTGTACCCTTTCAAGTTTCAGAACATCTTTCGGATAGGAAGGAGACCAGAATTGCAGGACATATTCAAACAGTGGCCTATCTAATGTCCTGTAAAGCCGCAACATAATCTTCCAACTCCTGTAAACATACTCTGACCAATTTCAAGGAGTTATGAAACTGCGCTCCAAGGTCTCTTCATTCAGCAACACTCCCGAGAACCTTACCATTAAATGCATAAGTCCACTAAGATTTGCTTTCCCAAAATGCAGCACATTGCATTTATCGGAATGAAAGTCCATCTGCCAGTTCTCAGCCCATTGACATCTGGTCAAGATCCGGTTGTAATCTGAGGTAACCCTCTTCGCCGTCCACGACACCTCCAATTTTGATGTCATCTGCAAACTTACTAACTGTACATCTTATGCTTGCATCCAAATCATTTACGGAAAGCACAACCAGTATAGGATCCAGCACCGATCCTTGGTGGCACTCCACCGGTCACAGGCCTCCAGTCTGAAAAAAACACCCTCCACCACCACTCTCTGTCTTCTACCTTTGAGCCAGTTCTGGATCCACATGGCTCGTTCTCCCTGTATTCCGTGAGATCAAATCTTGCTGATCAGTCTCCCATGGGGAACCTTGACGAACGCCTTACTGAAGTCCATACAGATTAACTCTGCTGCTCTGCCCGCATCAATACTTTTTGTTACTTGGAAACTTTCAATCAAGTTTGTGAGATGTGATTTTCATGTCCAAAGCCAGTTTGACTATCCCGAATTAGTCCTTGCCTTCCCAAATACATGCACATCCTGTCCATCAGGATTCCCTCCAACAACTTGCCCACCAGTGAGTCAGGCTCCCTGGTCTTTAGTTTCCCAGGATATTCCTTACCACCCTTCTTAAACAGTGGCACCACGTTAATTAAAATCCAGTCTTCCAGCAACTCACCTGTGACAATCAATACCGCAAATATCTCAGCAAGAGGCCCAACAATCACTTCTCTAGCTTCCCACAGAGTTCTAGGTTACACCTTATCAGATCCGATTTATCCACCTTTACCCGTTTCTAGACATTCAGCAATTCCTCCTATGCAAAATGGACATTTTGCAAAATTTCACCATCTATTTCCCTACATTCTATATCTTCCATATTCTTTTCCACAGTAAATACTGAAGTAAAATAATCAGTTAGCATCTCCCCTATTTTCTGCAGCTCCACGCAAAGTCCGCCATGCCGATCTTTGAGTTGCCCTATTTTCTCTCTTGTTCCCTTTTGTAAAAAGAAACCCTTTGGAGTCTCCTTATTTGGATTTGCCAAAGCTATCTCGTCTTCCCGTTTTGCCCTCCTGATCTCCCTCTTAACTATACTCCCACTTCGTTTATACTCTTTTAAGGATTCACTCGATCTAACCTGTCTATATTTACATACACGTCCTTATATTCCTTAACCAAATTCTCAATTTTTTTAGTCATCCAGCGTTCCCCAAACCTACCAGCCTTTCCTTTCACCCTAACAGGAATATACTTCATATGGATTTTCATTTCTGAAAGCTTCCCATTTTCCAGTCGTACCTTTAATTGCAAACATCTGCCCCCAATCAGCTTTCTTAAGTTCTTGCCTAATACCATCAAAGTTGGCCTTTCCCCAATTTAGAACTTCAACATTTAAATCTGGTCTATCCTTTTTCATCGCTGTTTTAAATCTAGTAGAATTATGGTCGCTGGTCCCAAATTGCTCTCCCACTGACACCTCAGTCACCTCACTTGCCCTTGCTTATTTCCCAATTGTAGGTCACGTTTTGCATCTTATCTAGCAGGTACATCCACATACTGAATCAGAAAATTCTCTTCCTCGCACTTAACAAATTCCTCTCGATCTAAACATTTAACACTACGGCAATCCCAGTCTATATTTGGAAAGTTAAAATCCCCGATCATAACCGCCCTATTATTCTTCCAGAAAGCTGAGTTCTCCTTCCAAGTTTGTTCCTTAATTTCCCTCTAACTATTCGTGGTCTATAATACAATCCCAATAAGGTGATCATCACCCCTTTTTTATTCCTCATTTCCACCAAAATAACTGCCCTGTACGTATTTCCAGGAATTTCCTCTCTCAGCACAGCTGGAATGCTATCCCTTATCAAAAATGTCACCCCCCCGTCTCTTGCCTCCCTTTGTATCCGTCCAGCAGAAGAATATAATGGAAAAGTGAACAGTCTCGGATAACGATCCCTTACATGCCAATTTGTGCCAGCAACGAGTGTCCGGACTGCACCAAACTCAGTATCCAGACGACACCAGGCCCGCTCTCCAGAACTTACCAGCTCAGTGTCCAAACTGTGCTGAGCACTATCTCCAGAGTGTGCCATGTCTGACCTCTCCACTGCACTGAGCCAAATATCCAGACCGGTCCGGGGCAAGACTCCAGAATCAACTGGGCTTACTCTCCACTCTGCACCGGGCCAAGTCTTCAGGCGCCACCGTGCCCACTCTCCAGACCGCACCAGGCCCAGTCTCCAGACTGCAGCGGGCCAAGTATTCAGATCGGAACAAGACCAGTCTCCAGATTATGCTGGGCCCAGACTCAAGACCATGCTGAGCCCAGACTACTCGCCTCACCGGTCCGAGTCTACATTCCACACAGGCCTAAGTCCCCAGACCGCACTGAACCCAGTCTACAGATGGCGCTGGCCCCAATCTCCAGACCGCGCCGGACACAGTCTCTGGACGCAATGGACTGAATCCTCAGACCACATTGGGTCCAGTCTCCAGACCGCACCAGGTGTGGTCTCATGGCTGTACTGGGCATTAAATCTCGAGACCTCATCTTCACATACTAGCCTCCATCTGGGGCTCAACTCCTGCATTCCCGTCCCAGTAACTTCAAAACATTGAACGTTTTTGGAAGAAATAACACTTCAGAAAACAGTTTAAAAGAAGAGACACAACGAGCTGGCAGAGCAGAGATCCACCTGAAACAGTCCGACCCTGCCGCTATCTTTAGGACACTTCACGCTGTTTCCTTCTTCAAAGAATGCCATTGGAGACCCAGAAAAGTTTGGCTGATTCCTTGCAATGCTGGTCCTGCGATATTAAAAGAATGAGATGAGCATGCCGATTGCTGGCCCAAATGCTGCCATTGGGTTTGTTTCAGGAACTCACAATCTGTTTTAACCGTAATTTGAAAGAGAACATAAAAAACCCACTAAATTGAGAGAAATTACCCGAAGATTATCGCAGTCTCTCCCAGAGTACTTCACACAGAGTTGCCTGGGGTCAGTTGTACTGCTGTGGTCTGCATAGCTCCACGTGCTGAACAGATATCTAGCCCGATTTTATATATCAATGCACTGTTGTGGTCAGCGTAACAACCCGTTCTGGACAAATATCTAATCCGGGTTTATAGATTGATGCACTGCTATGGTCTGAATAGCTTCCCTTGCTGTACAGATATCTAATCTGTGGTGGTAGATCAATGCACTCCTGTGTTTTGCATAACACACGATGCTCTGCAGATATCTAGTCCAAGTTTAAAGATCAATGCCCTGCCGTGGTCTGCACAGTCTTCCACACTGGGCAGCTTCCTGATGAAGGGCCTTTGCCAAAAACGTCGACTCTCCTTCTCCACGGATCTTGCCTGACCTGATATGTATTCCAGCACCACACTCTCGACTCTAATCTCCAGGTCTTCTGGGTTGGACTGAGCAGAGCGTGATTTATGCGTGCTCTGTGCTGAACAGCTATCTCCAATGGGTGCATGCCTTTCTGTGGTGGCAGAGATATGTGCTGTCTGACAGCGCAGTTTCACGAATGTTACTGACACTTTAACAACACAAACTTGTCCTTGGTCCAGATCTTCTTCCACATGGAAAAAGGCTGGTTCAGTAACTAAGGGGTGAGAAATTGTTCTGAACATTGGGTAGTCTTCCCCACTTATGGCCAAATGATGGGGGAAGAAATAGATAAAGCGGCTGAAGCAGTTTGTGCTGTGGAACTATCCTGTGGCTGTCCTGCAGAGATGAACAGTACTGAGAGGATTGAATCCTAACAACCACAAACATCTTCATTTGTGCTCTCAGTGACCCCAACCATTTACACGTGATTCTATTAAATTCAATTGAGTTGGTCTTCTTTCGTGACAAGGAACAGGAAAATCGACGTTTCGGGCATAAGCCCTTCTTCAGGCTTATGCCCAAAACGTCGATTCTCCTGTTCCTTGGATGCTGCCTGACCTGCTGCGCTTTTCCAGCAACACATTTTCAGCTCTGATCTCCAGCATCTGCAGTCCTCACTTTCTCCTTCCTTCGTGACAGACTCAGTAAAATGCTGTCTTGATATTAGGGCCAGTCACTGTCAGATGAGCTCCTGTGTGCAGCTCCTTTTTTCATATCCATAGGTAATAATGCATGTCCGGGGATTAATTTCATCTCACAGAGGGTAGCGAATGTCCGGAGTTATCTTTTGTAGACAATTGGCGGAGGTAGATCATTTGAAGCATTAAAGTGGAGGCGGATGGAACTTTGACAATCAGAGAGCGGTGAGAGGTGAAGAATTGGGCATTACAGTGGGGATGATACCAACAGTAGATCAGCCATGATCTTATACACTGGCAAGGCAACTCGATCGTCCGAAATACCTACTCCTGTTTCTTATGTCTTCATATTCTGCAATTGCAAAATTAATAATTGTAATTTTCCTGGACGTTCTGTTTCTCAATGCTGCAGTCAGGGACACCAGATGATTTTATGAGTTATTTCTGGAAGAGTATGTGGCCTGTATTCACAGTGAATCTTTGTCTCGAAAACGGCCAACAAATGAAGCACAAGTTTCAAAGAGGAGAAACTCCGACATGCATCTTTTGTACCCTGACCTGATTTCCTAATAACATTTTCCTCCCACACCAAACTGCGTGTGACAGTCTTGGGGAACTGCATGAGACCCTGTGATACTGTGGACTAGCCATTTCGACCAATTGGGCTCTATCTGATCCCCTGTGGGATGATTGAGAGGCTGAATAGAATATAAGGACAGTGGACTGACTAGCAGGAATGGGCGATTAGACACTTCTTTACTGTTCCACAAGAAACTAAGATCATGACTGATATGACAATGTTTTTAACAGCACGTTTCTCTCTGTTCGCTATTTTCCTTCATTTACTTGCCTGTCAAATGTATAACAAAGAAAACTTTGAACCAACGTAAACGCCCAGGCACCACTAACTTCTGTTGAATAGAATTCCCCCTTGAACAGCCCTTTGAGAATTTCTCATTCATGTTCTGAACACTGTTGGATGGTGACCGATGAAATTTCCAGTCCCACTACTCCACTGGTTACAACAAATTTTAAAGGTAAGAAGTTCAGTATTATTGCCAATGAAATAGGTCTCATGCTGGGTCACTTTCCCGTACAATTAGATATACAGAGGCACACACACAGGCACATATACAAATGCAATCGTCTTAAGGCAAACGGAAAAAACAGAAAGCTATCGAGCGTTGCATAATTGCAGAACTCATAACGAATAGCCATTTACATACTGAACTGGCTCAAAGGTAGAAGACAGAGGGTGGTGGTGGAGGGTTGCTTTTCAGACTGGAGGTCTGTGACCAGTGGAGTGCCACAAGGAGCGACCCTGGACCCTCTAAGTTTTGTCACTTACATAAATGATTTGTATGCGAGCACAAGAGGTACAGTTAGTAAGTTAGCAGATGACAGCAAAATTGGAGGTATAGTGGACAGCGAAGTGGGTTACCTTAGATTACAATAGGGTATGGACCATATGGGCCAATGGGCTGAGAAGTGGCAGATGGAGTTTAAGTCAGATAAATGCGAGGTGCTGCATTTTGAGAAAGCAAATCTTAGCAGGAGTTATACACTTAATGGTAAGGTCCGAGGGAGTGTTGCTGAACAAGGAGAGCTTGGAGTTCAGCTCCATAGCTCCTTGAACGTGGATTCGCAGGTAGATAGGACCGTGAAGAAGGAGTTTGGTATGCTTTCCTTTATTGGTCAGAGTATTGAGTACAGGAGTTGGGAGGTCATGTTGCGGCTGTACAGGACATTGGTTAGGCCACTGTTGGAAAATTGCGTGCAATTCTGGTCTCCTTCTTATCGGAAAGATGTTGTGAAACTTGAAAGAGTTCAGAAAAAAATTACAAGAATGTTGCCCGGCTTGGAGGATCTGAGCTACAGGGAGAGGCTGAACAGGCTGGGGTTATTTTCCCTGGAGCATCGGAGGCTGAGGGGTGACCTTATAGAGGGTGACAAAATTAAGAGCGGCATGGATAGGATAAAGAGACAACGTCTTTTCCCTCGGGTAGGGGAGTCCAGAACTCGGCGGTATAGGTTCAGGGTGAGAGGGGAAAGATATAAAATAGACCTAAGGGGCAACTTTTTTTCACGCAGAGGGTGGTACGTGTATGCAATGATCTGCCAGAGGCTGTGGTGCAGGCAAGTACAATTGCAACACTTCAGAGGCATTTGAATGGGTATATGAATAGGAAGGTTTGTGGAAGGATATGGGCCGGGTGTTGGCAGGTGAGACGAGATTGGTTTGGGATATCTGATGGGCATGGATTGATTGGACTGTAGGGTCTGTTTCCATGCTGCACATCGCTATGACTCTATGACTAATTGAAAAGGTGATAGCCGGTGCCAAATATTATTCTGTGTCTGAAGTTTTTCTGCTCGCATAAGCTTCTTTTAATGGTATTTTTTCCCAGAAAATTGGATATAACTGAATTCCCTTTGCGTCAGGCAGTGTAGCGATTCTAATGAATCCTGCATCTGGAATCCTCCACGAGTTGTAAAGATGCTTGTGAGATTTTCTTCTCACATTTTGTTGTCAGTAGGAACAAAATAAGACAGATCGTGGAATAAGCTTCTGCTTCTCAGGCAGGTAATATTCTTCTCCCGCTCTGTGTTGAAATATGCAATTACATCAACTGAATACCAAACTCTATATATGTGATATACTTGAACATTCTGTGGAACATTATTGTGGTTCGTATGCAGGTGCATCATTGCTGTTGTCCTACACAGTAGCTTTCACCAGCAAAAAAAAATTCCTCGCATTCTGAATTGATAACATGTTTGCATGCGTCTGCATTTTTTAAACAATTGGTTAATGTCTTCATTATAACTGTGTTAATTTCAATTGATCTTATTCTTTCAACTCATTTGCGTGTTTTAGTCGCTTTAACAAGCGATAATGTTTCCACCTGATATATTTTTCTGAAAATCGTGTATATTTCAACAAAATCTCTCATCCATAACCTAAACTGATCTTTCTTCATAATATTGAGACCTTCCTTCCAGAAGGGTGGGCTGCGCTTCGGCGGGTCGGTGTGGACTTGTTGGGACGAAGGGCCTGTTTCAACATTGTAAGTAATCTAATCTAATCTAATCTAATCTCAACGAGTAAAGGGAAACATCTTTGAAAACCTACGAAAACAATCATTTATTCAGAAATTATGTGTTCTTTTAAAGTTTATGGCATTTTACCTGCACACACTGTGTCAGATGTGTTGTCAGTAATGCCCTTGAAAGACGCAGTAAACCATTCCTACGATTTAAAGTGACACTCTTTCGAGAAACACCACCATTCCACTGACCGTCCAAATCACTTGCTGCATCTGCAGGCTTACTGTATATTATTCATGTCCCAGGAACCCAAAAAAACCTGTCTCGAAGAGTTCTGCAGTCGTCTTCCATTTAAACTGTTTACTGCTGTTTTATGCTTCCCATCACACCAGATAACTCATTCTATGTTATTTCTCCTGAAGGCTTGCTCACCAGACTCCACAGCCTAAAATCACATTGTACATTCACTACTTCCATTTGACGACTTATTGAAGGACCATGTTGGTTCATGAGCTAGCTGAGCTTCAATCTATAGAGTTCCCTTCATCGAAATCTTTGTTGCAGATTATTGATCTTTTCTGAATTGATAAGGAACGTCTTCACCAAGAGGGTTGTTAATCCATGGAATTCCTTTACTCGTGAACTCATTGATATGACATCAGTGTTTTTCAAAGCTAATGTATTTTTTAAACAATAAGGGGCATGGTCAGAGGAATTAAGTGATATGGTGAGACCGCGGGTAAGTAGATGTAATTCCATGCAAAGATCAACCACGATTTTATTGAATGGCGCAGCAGGCTCAAAGGCCCGATAGCGTCGTCCTGCTTCTAGTTGTTATGAACTCCTGACCCTCGCTGATCTCTGATGTACGCTACTAGTTACAGCTTAGCTATCTGAAAGTTAACATTTATCTCTGCTGCATATTTCCTGTACGATACAACGTCGCTGAACCTGTTCGGAGCTCAGGCGGTATGAATGGCCTCTTCCTGTGCTGAATAATTTACTCAGTGAGGTAAATTATTTCATTCCCTTTTCTTGAGGCAGTTCAGAGAGACATACCTGTCTCCTCCCGTCTCATTGTAATGATCCTGACCGGCGGAATGCTGTGTTCCTTCACCTCTATCACAACCTCAAGGGGTTGATTGGGCAAATGGTGCATGAATTGGAGTAGCAGTTAGCCATTCGATGGCACCATTCATAATATTCATGGCTGATCCGACTGTGTGTGGCCATTGCTAATCTGTTTGTTTCCAATAAACACTGACTTTCCTCTCCAGCAAGTACCAGTCCAGGACAACCTTGAATTTTCTCAATAAACATCTCTTCACTGTTGCATGACGACGTGGACACCATAGACAGCACAAAACCAAAGACAAATGGATATCCTTGTTTCACTGCGGTTCCTTTATATTAAAAAGATATTTATCTGAGATCAAATCGTCATCTCTTTTGAAACATAAGGGCACATTAATTATGAACACACATAAACCATTCACCACACGAAACGTATCCAACATTACCACTGACTCTTTCAAATCTAATATGTGTCAAACACAGCCTCAATTGCTCTCTGCATAAAACAATATCAGATAGCATAACACCTTAAGATCATAAAGGCCATCTGGCCAATCGATTCGATATGCCATTTAATAATGTGTTAATATTTCTCAACATCGTTCTCCTGCCTTTACTATGCAACCCTTGATGCTCTTATTAATCAAAAACACGTATCTGAATTGGTCCTAAAGACATTGTCTAGCGTGTCTCTGTGTGTCTGTTTGGGTGTGCATATGCCTAAGTTCTAGTGTCTAATTCACTCTGTATATTAACTTGTGAGTTTCTATATGTGTTTGCTTCAATTAGTGCGTGATATACGTAGCTCTGTGTGCCACTACCTGTGTGTGTGTGTGTGTGTGTGTGTGTGTGTGTGTGTGTGTTTGTGCGTGTGCCTCTACCTTCATCTATTAAAGCGTATGTTAATATAGTGGAGTGTTTAAAGATGTTTGTGTCCATTTCTGTGTCTGTGAAATGAGGTAGGTGCTGTTTTGGGAATGAGAGCCAGAACGGACAGTGGGGTTAACATGAAAATTACTATTCATTGGACATTGCTTCTTATTTGGTAGGGCGTAGAAATTTTCAAATCTCCATATGAGTTGACCTGGTCTCCTGCATCTCGTGCCATGGTTTTTTGAAAACAGAGTGGGGAAATTTTTGTGTGGGGTTGTATATCGGGCACTCCACCAACCGAGTTGTGTCTTTCTATCCTGTTACAATCAGTTTCACCTGAAACGAGAGAAAGGGAGGGACGCAGTGATTATATGAATGGGTGGCATGGTATTAGTGATGGCATAGGTGTGTGTAAATGTTGAGGTGTCAGAAGTGAGTGAGTCCATAGTGTTGAATCTATGCAGTGTTCTTACTGTCAGGGTTATGGTGAAGCAGGCAGAGAGAATAAGTGAAGATAGGTGTTGCATGCAGGAGTGAGAGTAGTAGAGCGTCAGCCCTGTTCAGTGGTATGTGCTACAAAAGATATGCAGTGATTTTGAGGAAGCAGATGGAATACAGTGGCACTTATCCTCGCAGAGTGGGGAAGGTCATTCATACTTTTCTTCTATTGCCAAACATTTCTTCAGATCGCCTCAAGGTCGAGGTGAGCTTCACCGAATATCATGTCCAAGATACCAGCACAGACCATGTCCAACAGATTCCACAAAATCGGTTGGACTGGACAATACAAATAGCAAGGTGTAGCAAGCATTGGTGATTTATATATTTAAACCAAAAGTGTTGTACAAATTTTACACATGTTATGCTCTGGAAATGAGCTACACAAGTATCGTGGGTGCTGCAGTAATGAAGACTGATCATAAGTTGCGTTTAAACTGCATTAACTAAGTGACTGATAATGCTGCGAAAAATAAATCCCATAAGTGCATGTGAGGAAGGGTGAATATCGTGTTATGAACGAATAGAGAGAACAGTTTATTCGGATTTTTTTTTGAGGTCAGAAAGACGAGTTAACAACCTGGCTTAAAGCAGTTGCTGAGGAATAGTGTCAACAACATATTGACTTTACATGACGTCTGCATAAAACATAGAATTTTTGAACATTACGATCAAACATCGTAGAATCTCAGAGGCGAGAGGTCAAGTTGGCTGCACTGAAAGTTCATTATAATATTCAGTTGCAGACAAGCAGTAGTTATTATTTAGAGAAATACCGCACGTCTGAATGATATGTATCTTACTCTAAGGTATATGCAGTAAATGAAAAAAAGGTGACTCAATGATGGTTAACATAACAAATTAAAGACTATTAAATCAATGGAAGTGGCTTCAGAACAATTCCACATATTGTGGAAAACTGAGAACTCTGAAAAATCTACGATACAGAATAGGTGGGTGAAGAAACTGCCAAACAAACCAAACAGAGAACATGAGTGTAAACGAACACGAAGCACAAAGGCTGCCTAAACCTCCGATCTATATTTCAACATTTAACAACATAGAACCAAGGTCAAATGTGGAAAGTTGTAAGCAGGATTGCAGAACTTATTGTGGATAATAGGGACATGGTAGAGAAACCTTGCACTTGTCTTCATGAAGAAACGTCCAGAAAATCTCTGAGAATTACCATGTGTTCGTATGGGGCTTGTGGACAGAAAAGAGGTACAGTTAATTTATATAAGTATCAAGATATAGCTGGCTTGACGATTGTTAAGTCTGACGGACCAGGTGTACTTGTTGCCAACATGTTAGAAAAATAAACAATAGAGATATTAGTTGCACTGTCAATGACTGCATTTGAGATTCCAATACATTTTGCAAAGGCCGGCAGCCAAGCTGTCTAATGGAATATGGTAAACGTCATCCACCGTTTACAAAGAGAAGAAGAGATAATGTGGAAAACTCCAATTAACTTGACATCTCCTGAGAAATTGTCGGAATTTACGAGATATGACATGGTGTTGGATATTTAGACATTATTACAAACTTTGGAGAGAAACAGCATGAATTTTTGAAGAGAAATTATTCTTGACAAACTTCAGAATTGTTTGAATTTGCTTCTTGCAACAAAGCTTACGGAGAGCTAATGGAAGTGGTATATTTGAATTTCGAGAAGGCTTCCCACAAGAACTCCTGCAATGAATTTATAATTGAAATTAACGCAAAGAGTATTTAGAGGAATTCAAGTAAGCAGAAAGTTAAAATTAAGTTTGCCCTCATGTTTGGGAATCAGAACATGGATGTAAATACATTATGAAGGAGTTACACCGACTGTAATTGCGATTGCACCATGAGTACCTTTTTAGTGCCCCAATCTGAGAAAGACTATCATATACACAGCGAAAGTGCAACGGAAAGATAAATCCTTCAGATGGCAAGATTGTGTGGTGAGGAAACTTGGACTCTTCAGTTTCAAAGAATGAGTAGTGATTACACTGAAGATTAGAAAATTCGCAAAACGTATGGCATGGTGGAAATTACCCAAATGCTTTTTTGGCTGTTTACTCGACATTTAAGTTAAATCATGGTGGGATTGGGTGTCGAAATGTAAAATTGCAATGAGAAGGAAATTCGGAGGGGATTGACTAACATGGAGGCATGGAAACCTGCTCACAGGCAAAATTAGGGAGAATATTCAGCTATTTCTGAAGAACATCAAGTGAAATAGAATAACCAGAGGACTGGACGGACCAATTCGTGACCTCGCAAGTCGCATCCAGTATGAACAGTACATTAACAATGGTAATAGATGGTTGTTTGTATGACTGCATACCTGCGACCAATGGGTACTGCAAGGGTCAGTGTTGTGGCCCTGAATAATTATGGTATTTATCAATGATATAGATGTGAATGGGAGGGGGAATGGGCAGTGTGATAACTAAGTTTGTGTTTGTCACAATAATTTGCCGGGTGGTTGGCAGTAAGCAGGTATATCTTCTTTTTCAGGGAGCCATAGATGGGATGATCACATCGGCAGATCAATGGCAGGTGGAATTGAAACCTGATAAAAATGAGTTGATGACCTTTGTAAGAAGGAATCAGACAGGGGAGTGTTCACTTAATGGCAGAACAACAGGAAGCTCAGAAGGTGCTTCTCCACATATCCCAAAATGTAACTGGGCAGGTTAAGAAGGCATCCGGCACCATAGGCGGATCCTTAATTCATAGAGCAATAGATTAAATGAGTTGCACAGGAGATGGTTATGACACAGATGAAATACAATGTCCAGTTCTGGGCACCAACATACACGATATGTCCAATTGCACTGGAGCGGGTGCAGACGAGATTTATCAGGATCTTCGAAGGGGTGGAGCATATCAGTTATGAAGAGTGACTGGATAAGCTCCGATTTGGACTTTGCAAAAAGTGAGTAATGCAGATGCTGGAAAAGCACAGTAGGTCAGACAGCATCCGAGGAGCAGGAGAGTCGTCCTTTCACGCAAAAGCCTGATGGAGGCTGATGAAGTCCTTTCTCATGAAGGACGTTTGCCCAAAATATCGACTCTCCTGCTTCTCTGATTCTGCCTTACCTGCTGTGCTTATCCAGTACCACACTCTAGACTTGTGTACTTTCGAGCAGGGAAGGCTAATGGGGACGTGATTCAGACCTATAAGATTATGAGGAACATCGACAGGGTGGATAGACAGCAGTTGTTGCTTTTAGTCAAAGGTCCAAGAACAGGGAAGAATCATTTTGAAATTGGGATTTAAAGATAATTTGATGATAGTAATTCACGCAGAGGGTGTTAGCTTCTGCAATTCACTTCCTGAGATAATAATTGTTGTGGGTCGTCTCACACCATTAAAACGTAATTATGTGTACATTTGAAGTGTTAAAACATTCACGGCTGCTGCCGTCACAATGGCAAGTAGGACTAATGCAGATCGTGCTGTATATCTGTCAATATGGTATCCATACATCTATGATTGTATAACATTAGAAGGACAATCATTTAGCCTTTTAAGACGGGAATTATTGAGTTTCTGGAGAGTACATTAACAATAGTTATACGAATGAACTTTAATACCTTCTGAATGAATACCAATGAGGACCGGAAGAGCAAACAAGTGCAGCTTCCTTAAGTATAAAACTGGAGCATAGAGAATGGAAAACAATGAAATTGTAGAACTATGATGCAACTACTTCAGTTTTGTCTTCGCAGAAGAAAACATTTAAAATGAATCTTTCCAGAAATAGTAAGATACCAAGTTTGTTGAAAAAAAAGATAATGCAATGAAGTCAGTAACGAAACTGTTTTGGGAAATTATTGGGTCTGAAATTAACCGGGGCAGACAAATTCAAGGACGATTTATGATATCAGAATCATATTTGAGAAACCAATTGGTAAATGCATTATGGCGAATCAATGGTGACAATATATTTGGATTTTCAAAGATATTTGATGTAGTTACAAGCTGTGTGTGATAAGTAAAAGCACGTGGAGTCATGGATATTGAAGGCATGTAAGAAAATGGTTTTTGGAGTATACTGCACTTGGTCATACGGCAGCGATCAGTCCTTGAACACGCACTATTCATAAAGCTTATCAAACAAATGTTTGAGGAAATCAAATGCAATATGTCCAAGTCTACTGACAGCTAAAAACTGGGTTTGTCAATGGTCAGGAGAATGCTCTGGCCAAGTGGAGTCAATGTGCAAGTGTATGGCAGGTACAGATCAATTAGGAGACATCTGGCATTGTGCATTTTTTTCGGCATACAAAGCACTGAAGTGGAATATTTGCAAAGTGATTTGTTGAATATTATGGATCTACAGCTTCTTATGTCCCTTTCTTTCATTTTGTTCTGCGCAGACCTTTGAGGTCCATGCAGGTCAGTGAGTGCTGAAGCTAGAAGTCAATATTGAAAATAACGTTGGTGCGTCAATCTGTATACAGAGACCGCCAAGTGGATAGACACAATTTTGAAAATGGATCTGAATGTCATAGTGTATTACTTATTGAAAACAACACTGCAAGATAAGTGGGGTGACGATAATGATTTCAAAAATAATCATGTTCAAGATTAAGGTTATCGAGCTGGTAATGTACGGGTGTGAACTAATTTCAATGTTCTACAGTATTGTGGCAGTGATGGTTCCCTGATCTAATAAAGAATGCATTTCCTCTGGAGGAAGACAGCTAAATATTATCAGTCTGATCTTTGTGATGACGGTTTCGTTCAATGAGACGACATTTGGGCCGACTGGACCTGTATTCGATGAGGATCAGGAAAATGCGAGATCTTAATCAACATTTAAAACTTTGTCAGGATGAGTTAGAATGGAAGCAAGGGTCATGATTTCCCTGGCGAGAAAACAAAAAAAAAACCAGAGGTCACAGACTTGGATATGAGCAGATAACTTTGCATTTAGCTGATAAAAAATGGCTTCACTCAAAGACGGGTGAACATAAGGAATTATCTGCCACATAAGACTGTGGAACCAAGATACTGAAAATAAAGTAGAGTCAAGTCGATAGATCTATCGAAACTTAACAGATGGGAAGAGAAGAGGAGTACTGTATGAAGCTAAGGGGTCTGCCATCATTTTATTGAATTCAGGAGCACGTTCAATGGACTTAAAGTGTGACTGCAGTTCCTTAATTTTTCTATTCCCACAGTTAATCGCATTAACGGACATACAAAGTCCATTGAAAGAATGTTCAGCCATGAATTGAAATGTGTGTATAGGTTGAAAGATATTCTCGTTCTCCTTTTACTGTGAGATTTGAAGCTAAGCTCTGCAAATCTTGTCCCAAGGTCTCACATGTTGACAAGGAGACCGCAGTGTAATTATATAAAACAGAACATACCACATCAACCAATACAGCGTAGTACAGGCCCTCCAGCCCTCAATGTTGCACCGACGTTTGTAAACGATCTGAAACCCATCGAACCAACACTATCCCATTTTCATCTGTACATTTATCCGATCACCATTCAAATACCTGTTAATTTGTCGAGGCTACTCTTGTTGAAGGGAGGGCATTCCACGCCCTTACTACTCTGTCATCCCTCAATTAAAGCTATGCCCCTCGTTCCAGCCATCATGATCCGAGGGAAAACCTCTTCACGCTATCCAATCCACTCATCATCTTGTCTGTTGTCACCGTATCATTTTCTTCTCTCCAACGAAAAGACCCTCAATTCCTTCAGCCTTTCCTCATAAGACCATATCTCCATGCCAGGCAACATCCTGCTTAATCTCCTCTGCACCATTTCCAATGTTTCGATGTCCTTCCCATAATGCAGTGACAATATATTATACGCAATAATGCAAATGAGACCGCAACCAGAGCTTGTACAGTTGAGATATGTCATCATAGCTCCGAAACTCAATCATTCTACAAGAAAAATCGAACACATCATACAACTTCTGAACAACGTTATCAGTCTAGATGGAAACGTTTAGGGATCTGTGCATATGGACACAGAATTCTCTCTGCTCATTTTCAGGACCAAGAATCTTAATATTAGCTTCGAGCTGTAAATTCCTGTTCTGCTTCCAAATTGAAAAACTTATACTCTTCCACATTTGTCTCAATTTAACAATTTCTGGTGCCAGCTCTGCGTCCTATCTATGTCCCTCTGCAAGCTGCAACATCCTTCCGCATTGTTCACAACTCCACCGAACTGAGAGCCATATAAAAATTTCATAAACCATCCTTCCACACCCTCAACCACGCCAGTTATCAGAAATGACGAACAGCTGTGGCAACAAAACAGATCTGTGCAGTCCACCACAAGTAACTTAACTCCAGGATAAACATTTCCAATCAGTTAGTCAATTTCCGATCCCAATCGTTAACTGATCCTCAATCACATGTCTCTGTACTTTATGAAATAGCCTAACATGCTGAAACTTATCAAACGCTTTACCGAAATCCACATATACCGTATCAACTGCTTTACGCTAATCCGACTGTTTGGTAACCCTCTCAAATAACTCAAGAAGTTTTGTAAGGCACCACCTACCCTTCACAAAACGGTGTTGGTTCTCCCTAACCAAATGATTCATTTCTAGGTGACTATAAATCCTATCATATATGATCCTTTCCAAGAATTTACCCCCAAATGAAGTCAGCCTCACTGGTTTATCATTACCAGGGCTGCCTTTACTCCCCTTCTTGAACAAGGGGACAGTATTCGCTATTCCCCGGCATCTGGCACTATTCCTGCCGATATTTATTGCATAATGCTTAAATCCAAAGGCTCTACAATCTCCCCCCTCCCCACAGCTTCGCAGAAACTCCGAAGTAAAGTCCCATTTGGCATGGGGGATTATTTATTGTCACACGCTCCAGAGTCGCTAACGCCTCATCCTTATGAACTTCAATCCGATCTAGTCTAATTGTCTGTGCTTCAGTATTCTCATTGACAACATACATTGCCTCTTACTGCTTGTATACTAACGAAAAATATTCATTTATCGCCTCTTATAACTCTTCAGACACCACTCACAAAGTTTCATTACTTTCCTTGATAGTCCCTAAAATGTCACTTCGGCTTTTTTTTTAACCGACATATCGACAGAAAGCTTTAGGATTTTCCTTAAGGCTACCTGCCATCTACATCTCATGTCTCCTCTTGGCTCTTCTTAGCTGTCTCATTAGATCCTTCTTGGCTAACTTGTAACACTCAAGAGCCGTAACTGAGCCTTCTGGTTTCACTTTTACATGAACGTCCTTCTTCGTATGACAAGAGATTCAACTTCTTTAGTGCCCCGCGGTTCGCACGGTCCACCACTTCTTCCCTATCTGACAGGAACATACTTATCAATGACTCGCAATTGCTATTCCTTGAACAAGCTCAACATTTCAGTTGTGCCCATCCTCTGCAAGTTCCTTTCCCATCCTATGCATCCTCCATCTTGCAATTCACATCATGATTGCCTCGCCCCCAGAAAAAAAAATCATTAATCCCTATCCCTTCAATCGCTAAAGTGCACGTAACCGAATTTTGGTCACTATCACCACAGTGCTCCCGTACCTCCCAATCTAACACCTGGCCCGATGCATTACTCGGTGCCAGATCCAATGTGTCCTCGCTTCTTGTTGGCCTATATACATACATTGTCAGGAAACCCTCATGCACACATTGGACAAAACCTTACCGATCGAAGGAGCTCGAACATCAGCCTTTCCGATCATTAATTGGAAAGTTCAATTACCCGGCTACAACCACCATTGTACTTCAGTTCCTATCCAGCATCATCTTTGCAATTATTTACTCTACATGTCTGCAAACTTTGCGGAGGCCGATAGAAAACGCCCAACAAGGTGACCTCTCCTATCTTGTTTCTAACCACAGTCCACAACATCTCGATGAACGATTGCTCATCAAATGTCCTTTCTTCCACTGTAATACTGTCCTTAATTAACAGTGCCACGCCTCCTCCTCATTGACCATCTGCCCTGTTCTGACTGAAACATCGAAATCCTGGAAACTGCAACAGGTATTCCTGTTCCTGCTCTATCCATATCTCGGAAGTGACCACACCATCGAACTCTCAGGTACCAATCCATGCTGCAGGTTCACGACCTTATTACAGATGTACCTACCGTTGAACTAGTCGCACTTCCAACCACCTTCCCACCTGCCAGTAAACTCCTGCCACGTTCAAGCTTTATTCATGCCTTCGCTACTCTCAGCCTCTTGAATACTGGAGATACAATTCAGGGTCGCAGGCCCCTGCTATATAAGTTTCTATCCTTCCGAAGAACATTAGCATCCTTCCCACAGTGGACATTTGCACCTGTGTATACTATAGTGAACAGCAGTCCCTGTGTGCATTCTCTCATTCTATCGAGATGTCAGAGGATGAATATCCACTTCCTCCTACTGAGTGTAAGAGTCGAAAGGATGAATACCCTTCTCGTGTTGCACTGTTACAAACTGCAGAGGCCTGTCAATCTAAGCCTGTATCGGTTTAATAGAATCACGAGGTTGAATGGCCTCCTTCAGTTCCCGTATAACAGGCTCGAGAGGTGGAATGACTTTCTCCTGTGTGCCAGTTATATGCTCCAGAAGGTGAATGATCTCTTCCTGTCCCTGCAACACAATAGAGAGGCTGACACATCTCCACCTCTCCCCTTCAACAGATCTGAATACATTGACGAACACAACAATCCGTAGACAATGAGCAGGCATTAAAATCATCTGATGGAGATTGCTCCCTTCTCAGTTACAGAAACATAAACAGCACAATGTACTCCAGTTGTCCTCACAGTAAAACCTCGTACAGTTGCCGTAACACGGTGGATTGAGCAAGTAACTTTGCAAAACCTACCAACATTCCATAATTCCACCTCTTCAAATGGTAACAGGATAGTTTGGGCTGAATGGCCTTCTGCAATCTTTCTCTGCCAGGCACATAGATACAAAATTGCTTCTCCCTATTTCTCAACAGCAGTCTCAATGCTCTGAATGATGCCGCAAGTTTTTGAAATTATTTGACAAGGGGCAATTATCAATAGTACTACGACTCAGCGTAAACTCTTTGGTTAATTTAAATAAGACACACAGCAAAGCTCACCTCGCCACGTAATCTGTCAAAGATTGAGTGACAAAGAAATACCGAAATCCCACGAATTAAAGAAAAAGTAATAATTTATTCTTTAACTCCAAGTTAAAAATGGTTACAACATTGTAAACCTCCTTTGGTATATTTATCTACCTCCCAAACTGCAACAATATTATGAAGCAAGAAAGTTCTCCACTCCGATAAATTTTAACAAAAAAAAATCAACATTCATACCCAGCTCGCTTTCGGTCGTCCCTTTGTGTCTTGCTCGACAGATTTTCCTGTCTCATTTTCGTCGGTCTTCTGCTTCACAGATTTCATATGAACACTTACCTTTCAGAGAGTCGTTCCGCGGACACAGTCTGTTTGTGCTCTTTGCCGCTCTATTGAACGATCCAAAATGCCTGATTTTAAAAGCCAATAATATCGAACGGGCTCGTTGGTTTGTTGTCATTAAAACAGTAATATTCAAATTCATTCACAGTTGTGTATCTTGGAGCATAATTTATACTCTCTGGCTGGATTTGAATTTGTTGTGTAACATATCAACTACGCTCAACAATTTGTTTCAGAACCATATCATACATCTTTAATGTTTCAGTGCACGCTGTGCTTTTCGTCGACTGTGCCAGCTTTCACTCTCCTTAAAGTACAGTACACACCTCCAAATTCATAACACTTTCCATCATAACGAAAAGAAGTCCGAATATTTTTTTTTCCTGAATGATATTACCATGATATACATATGAGTTTAGTCAAAGTTCATCTTAACTTCTTCCAACGTACACATAAAACATTGAATAGACCCTAATCCCATCCATAATGTATCAGTAAAATGCGCGATAATGCATCTAGTGTTATATTCGTACAACCCGCAAGATGTACGATTTGTAACTAAACGTTTATAATATAAGGCATCAACGAAATGCTCTCGTATTATTGTTTTTAAAGCGTTCTAAGAATCTAAGCAGATTGTAGTCTGTGGACACATCCGTCTCCGACACACTGTTTGTTACATAAACGTTAAGACATTTTAAGGCCAGTACCAAACTCATTGCCTGTTTTCCACCGTTGAGTATTTCCTCTGCTGGGTGTTGAGGTTTTTTGTAGAAATAACGTATTGACAGTTCAATTCCAGCATCAACTTTCTGTAGCAATACTGCTCTAACTCCTAAGTCACTAACATCGACGGCAAACTTAAAGGCTTTCAAACAAATTGATGTATTTCGGTGGTTAATACTGTTTTTAAACTGTCGAATGCCTCCTGGCATTATTCTGTCCGACGAAATTTTCTGTTCTCCTTCAACACATCTGGTAATAGTGTCCCGACTCTGCTGATGTTTTGAGCAAAGGTTCGAAAGATTCCGTTGAGTCCCAAAAATCAAAGTAACACTTTCTTTGAGTTTGGGCGTGGAAATTTCTCGATGGCCTTCTTCTTTGCATTCCTTGGAGTCAACCGACCTTGACCAATGTTATGTCCCAAGAACGTCACCTCTGCTTTCCCGAATTCAGTTTTGTTAAAGATTATTAACAGATTTGCTTCTCTTAATCAGTCCAAATCCTCTGGCAACTGGAGATGGAGAGGAAGGACGGAACATAATCTAAGAATATCGGACTGGAATGTTGCAACAATGCATAGGAGATTATCCAGGAATAATTGGTTTCTTTCTACGTAATAGCAGATGTCATTAGCAGTGTAGCTGAAATGTCGACTTTAAATGTTTCAAAATGTTTACTGCCCTGTCCAGGCTATCGTTGATGTTCCTGGTGAATCTCGGTGTCCACGTATTACTTCGACAAATCATGTTCAACTGCATTCCAGTTATTTTCAGATCCTCTACTCTGCTTGCCAATGTTATTATCATTCTGATACTTTGAAACCAGGTGTCCACTTCACAAACCAGTTCGAACAGCATCAGTGACTTTGTTCAATTACTCTTTTCCGCTTCGTTCCTGGAAGTGTCTTGTTTCAGCTGTAAACCACGATTCATTGTATTACGGTCATTTAAATATTTGGAGCACTGAGTTCACTCTCTTCTTTTTTATTACAAACCTAACTTTCTCCGTCTGACTTCATCTAATGTCTGGGCACTATCTGAGGCTGAAACAGATGAATCACATGTGTGATGATCCGTTTGCCATGAGCTGAATTCTGACACTATGTCGTAACCAATAAAAATTTTAACTACTGACACATCCAGACTATATGTCACTGGCTGAAACCATCTGTTATTCGAAATATGAGGTACGAAATACAGATTCACGATGGAGAAAGTGAGGACTGCAGATGCTGGAGATCAGAGCTGAAAATGTGTTGCTGGAAAAGCGCAGCAGGTCAGGCAGCATTCAAGGAGCAGGAGAATCGACGTTTCGGGCATGAGCCCTCCTTCAGGAAGGGCTCACGATTCACGATACCATTCAATCTGCTGTTGTTAACATTCCCAATTCTAAATCTGCAGAAAGAATATTGATGCATTACTTCAAACTCACAAAAAAATCCCATCAATCTGTCATTACAGTCCACACTGATGTAGTTATATTATTTTTCAGACGGACAATGCCCTTCTTTTAATATTCCGAAGCAAGTCTTTCAATCTATCAATGAAACAACCCTCACTCGATCTCTTTCGCTTGTCCAAAACCCTGCCAGTTGTTAAGTTTAAACTGATTTCTTACATGTGTGTTTTCTTTCAAACAATGACTTTCACATCTAACCAATCCATCACACGCTACACACACTCGCGGGCACGCGCACATATACACACACACACACACACAGACACACACACACACACTCACACACACAGTCTCTCCCTCTCTCTCTCTCTCTCTCTTTCTTCTGCCTTGAATGGGTGCAGTGCAGATATAGATACATAAATGTTCATGAGCTCTATATAGTGGCGCCTGCAGTATGGGTTACAAATTTTCCCAGCTTGGCAGTCATTATTTGAAAGTATGATTGCAAACCACTGGCAAAGACTTCCAATACTCCACATGCTGGCTAGATAGTCCTGTTAACTGATCAAAGCATTGGCATGGTGTCAAACGCTGCATATGCTTGGCTGTCATTAAATCAATCAATGAAACAACCCTCACTCAATCTCTTTCACTTGTCCAAAACCCTGCCAGTTATTAAGTTTAACCTGCCTTCTTGATGGCGTCTGTGGTATTTCTATAAGGACTTTTGAGAACTTGACGTAACGGACCATTTCAACTGATCGTGCAATGTTTTTATTCAATTTTGCATTCTTGTGATTGTCACCCTTCAACGGCTTCACTTCCTCAGTTATTCTTACTTCCCTGTCTCCTTTCCTAATTTACCACAACAAATAATCGATTGGTGAATTGTCTATATGCGTCTTCATTGTGAATATCCCTCTGCATCTTTACTTTGGCTTGGCTTTTGACTCATTTTTACATTGAGTACTGGAGTTGTGAAGATCAGAAACAATGCAATGGTGCGTTTCAGGCTGTTGACACACTTCCTCGTGTTTCCCATGTGTTTAGCATCTTCAGCAAGGAAGTTTCTGTAGCTTTGTCTCACGTCTTTGAAACTTTGTCTGTGTCTGTCAACTGCATGCCTGTGCTTGTCCCTCTCAGCCGATCGTGCAGTCAGGAACACGAGGAAGCTTCTCGGTCATTCTTTGTAAAGGACGAGGCATCTAACTTTACACGGAGCACCTTCTGACCGACTCCTGGTATTGAAACATTAGTGGAAATATAGGGAATGTTTTGCTAGAGTTTGCACTGTGAACTGCTTCAGACATTCGCCTATACCTGAGGGTTTGCTGACCATACTCAGGGCAGAGCATAGGGACAGTAGTGATAGCATCTGGGAATTCACCGCAAACAACAAATGGAGCAGAGGCATCAGAGGGAAAGCTGTACAACCACGGAGTGAGTGCATGTAAGGGGTGAGTGAGGTATAGGAATGAGGAGTGTGCACCGACCAAATCGGGTTTTCCCAGAAAATGGTTAATCAGAAACTGTAAACGTTTCACAAGGAGTACAAATATGCAGATAGATTGCACGATATGTTGCACTGGAGGGGTTACTCTGACCAGTTCAGATATAAGAGTTTGCCAAGTTCAGATTACTAACTACACCGAAGTGTGAACATTGTGTGAGGTGACCCTGAACGCAGACTAGCGTCAATTCCTTCAATGCAACCTGCAGCTTCACACCAGGGGTAGGACATGGTTCCAGTTTTGTTAAGATCACAGAATTATTCATCATCCATGATCCTGAACTTCCCAGGTAGGAGACGGTGCATACCCTCATTTTCCAGTACGTCAAAGATGACGTATTAATCATGTGATGAAGGACATTTATATCAGTTGGTGCTCCCTCAGGAGGGAACTGCCGAATGTATACTTTGTTTCCAAGTTTAGTGGGATTTGCAAACCTGTGCAAGGTTTCGCATGGCCCCATATCAATGTGGTGTGATTGAGGAAGGAACTCTCACGCTATTATTGTTGGACAGTGACAATGCACAGCAATCAATTTGATGAATACAATATGTCCGGGCAGCAGCCACAATCTTTTTCGTGTGAATCAGTCAGCCGTTCCCATCTTCGGGCCTCCACTTAGAAATAAATGATGGCATCTCGGATAAAGAAAAACCCTTTGATGCACAAATCAAAACAACCTCCCGTGTCACCACTTGCCACCGCCCTCAACAACGTCAAAATTTCCTGTGTGTACTGAGAGCGAAGGGGCCACTGGGAACATCAGTGAACAGACCATCAGGAAGGTGGAGCAACACTTCCAGTGTCTGAACTGATGGGAATAGACGCTTTAGCACAATCTGTTACACTAAGTCCTGTAATTTATTTCTCCATTTTTCTGATCTTTTGTTTGTGGCCTCTAATATTTCCTGTGTTATATAAATAATGAGCAGGTTAATTAGACTCATCCTGATGTTCCATAACACGGTATTGGCGCTGCATACCCTACTCTATTGTTATCGGCTTCGGGACCATGTTGAAAGAATATCATTTTTCATTCTTATAAACCCCAAATGCGTTTTGGATCAAACTGTTTATCTATTCCTCACTTCAGTCATTGGAGTCAGTCAAGTGAAACATTGCTGAGCTGTTGCCAATACAATAATTTAGCGTCATCAAAGTGGAAACACAATTGTGTAATATGCCCTGCATGAGAGCTCACAGAAATACTGTACAGCCAAAGCAACACTTTCTAAATGTAATACTTGTTCCCAATTAGTGATAGAGTCACAGAAATGTACAGCATGGAAACAGGCACTTCGGTCCAACCGGTCCATGCCGATTAGATATCCCAAACCAATCTAGTCCCATCTGCCACCATTCGGCCCATATCGCTCCAAATCCTTCCTATTCATAAACCCATCCAAATGTCCCTTCAATGTTGCAATTATACCTCATGCTCTGGCAGCTCATTCCATACACATACCACCCTCTGCGTGAAAAAAGTTGAGCCTTAGGTCTCTTTTATCTCTTTGCCCTCTCCTCCTAAACCCATGCCCTCTGGGTCTGGAATCTACGATCCCAGGAAAAGACTTTGTTTAATTACCCAATCCACACCCCTCATAATTTTTTGAACAACTATAAGGTCACCCCTCAGCCTCCGACGCTCCAGAGAGTAGAACTCCAGTCTGTTCAGCCTCTCCCTGTAGCTCATATCCTCCAACTCTGGCAACGTCCTTGTAAATGCTTTCTGAACCCTTTCAAGTTTTGCAACGTCTTTCCAATAGTAAGGAGACTAGAATTGCACGCAATATTCCAACAGTAGCCTAACCAATGTCCTGCACACGCGCAACATGTAAGTCTTACTCCTGTAAGAAAGTGAGGACTGCAGATGCTAGAGTACCAGAGTTGAAAAATGTGGTGCTGGGCAAACACAGCAGGCCAGGCAGCATCTGAGGAGCAGGAAAATCGACGTTTCAGGCATAAGCCCTGAAGATTTTTCAAGTCCCAACTGCTGTGCTCAATACTCTGACTGACAAAACAAAGCATATCAAACACCATCCTCACTATCCCCTCTACCTTCGACTCCACTTTCAAGGAGTTATGAACCAGCTGTCCAAGGTTTCTTGGTTCAGCAACACTCCCTCGGTCATTACCATTACGTGTATAAGTCCTGCAAAGATTTTCTTTCCCAAAATGCAGCAGCAATTAATACTGAGACTGAGACTCGACCTATGTGTCACTTGAAGGGGGGAAAAAAAGGATTTTCCATTTAACTTGGAGATGACGACTTGTTCCTCTCCCGGAAGGTTATGAATGTTTGAAACACACTTGGTAGAGAACGGTGAAAACAACACTGAATATTCCTGAGGCCGAGGCTTTCACTCGGGTCAATTGTAATCGCTGTGGGAGTGGAGAAATGTGGAACTGACACGACAAAAATTTCCTCCATTCACTTCTTGAATAGTGGAGCAAGGTCAAGGACCAGAATAAAACCTCCTCATGGACATTATTCGCGTATTCGTATATTTGCCACACGCAAACAGTTCTCTTGTTTCTGTTAATGGCCCGGGTAAGACCCGCTCAAAACATTTCAAGAATTCCCAGACCCTAATTTTGCGAATTGTTCTAAGCGGGTGTGCAGTGCATATTCCTGGCATGATGCAGTTGGTTAAAGCATTTTGTGCAAAACAGAAAATGATTAATTTACAGCATGATGCAATGGAACACCAACAAAAGAGAGTCGAATATAAAATGACTGAAAATCTGAAAACTCAACATTTTAACTCAGTTTAATGATGCCGTTCCTAGCAATTGCAATAATCCCCATTATCAACCCTTGGGAAAAAAATGAAAAAAAAACAACACAGGCTCTTACAGGAGAGATCTCAGAGAGAAATAGTCGGGATGGATTTGCTTCATTGAGACAAGCAGCATCAATACGGACTGACTCCCTTCAGTGAGCAGCCAGACTGCTAAACCCCAGAATAAACCATGCCATAGAAGCTGAGCTGAGAGACCTGTCAACTCACATTTCAGTATACAAGTGTATTAGTTTTTTTGTTTGAAAAAAGACTACCTGAATGTTCGATGCCTGATGAAGTATGTTTTTGCTATACTCACATTGACCCTAAAACACTCCCAAACAGACAGCTTGGCAAAGCTGCGTTCATGACTTCTCTGGAAAAAGAAGAACCTTGTTGAAGGAGCATCATCACACGTTGGAAGATAACATTGTGACCTGACTGACCTGTTCTTGCGCTGGGGTCACATTTGCAAGGATGAATGTTCTCTACGTTTCCTTATGAATTAAGTTAAAATCGTTCAAGTATACACTTCCGCTGATTCAACTAAGTTTGAGAAAATAAATCGTCTCCTGCTGCTCCTGTGCAATGGCATTGAGTGGCAGCAAGATCTCCACCTTTTCACACTCTTTAATCTCCAGAGGGTATAATGCTTGTTCCTGGTTTCAGAGAACATTTTTAAGCGTCTGAATGACATCCTTGCTTTTTGTTATGTGTCAACCAATACGTTGATGAATCCCTAATATTTCCATGTGTCGTATTTTGCAATTGAATTCACTCTTGCAGTCCTTTCAGTCCAGGCCTGTGGTACTAATAACTTGCTATCGTGTTCTATACAAGGCTCGAGAGGCTGAATGACCTCCTCTTGTTCCTGAGTTGTATACCCGAGGGTTTGAATGGCCGTATTTTGAGCCGTTATAACAGACTATATAAGCCGAATACCCTCATTCTCTACCTATGTAAATAGCTCGAGAGGCTGAACAGCTTCCTCCTGTACATGCACAATAGGATCGTGACGTTGAATTTCCTCCTGCTATGTATTTGTAAACGTCTTCATCCAGTTCCTGTATAAAAGACGGAAGTGTCTTACCGGCCACCGACTGCTGCTTGCAATAGAACCAAAGCGTTAATGGGCTCCTCCTCTTCCTTTGTAACAGGCATGAGATCCTGATGTTCTCTACCTGTTCGTGTCTGACCCAGTCGAAAGGCCAATGGCTGAGTGATTTTCGTCTGTACCACACACGAGAGGTTGAATGCCTCTTCACTTTCCTGTTTAACGCACTTGAGAGGCTGAAGGTTCTCATTTCGCTCGACTGCAAAATACTCAATTGGCCGAATGGCACCCCACTGCTCCTGTGTAATAGACTCACGAGGCTGAATGCCCTCTTCTTCTTCATTTTTAACTGCCTGGAGTCAACGAATGCTCTCCTGATACCGTGCAAATTTATTTAGAGGCTGAATGGCCTCCTCCTGATTCGTTATCCCTGAGTCAAGAGGCTCCACAGCGTCTTTCTGTTTCATTTTAGCAGGATTGAGAAGTTGAATGAACAAACGAGATTGTTGTAAAGTCTTTCATCAGTCAGAATGCCGGTTTTGATTTTTTACCATGTAAACTCCAGAATTTCTTTCAACCAGGAACACTAAAATCAACTTTCAGCCTAAGATGAAAGAATATACTCGTGAAGTCAAAAGAATGATCAAGATTGTTGATGTAGTCGTCCTGAGTACACGACACACTTTTTTGCCCCAAACGTCTCACTTCGGCAACTTCGACTGCTTTCTAAAGATGCGCAAATCCCAAACACCGAGATTTCCCATCGTATCATTTAATAGCATTCTTTGTGAGAACGTCTCCGACTATGTCGAGCCCATCTTGAAACCGACGGTACAGGGGGGCGCCAGCTTCTTTTGCAACACGACAGATTTGCTATAGTAACTTCACACCCACAGACTACCCAAACGAAGAACATTCTTCGTCATAATTTATGTTTTGGCCATCTGCACCAGCATCCTCCTTGACAACGATATAGCTGAAATAGACTCAGTACTCAAAACCAAAAAGTCCTAATCTCCCAGTGAAATCCTACAAACAATTCGCTTCACCTTCGAACAGAGCATCTAAACCTTCGACAGCCAATCCTTCATCCAGACACATAGAGCGGCATGGGACCACGTTTACAGTCCAAAATGCGAAATGGTCTTGCACAATGTCGAAAAAGACGTAATGCTGCACAGGGCCTCCCATCAACGAGACACACCAGATCCATAGACGACACTTTATCCATCTGAACACATGGTGAGGAGGGCCTGAATCAACTACATTGCGGGAAAACAAGTTCCATCCCACCACACCTTTAACACGTCCTACTGTTTAGAATCAACATCATTCTTCGACACAAACATCTTTCTCAAGGACGAACAACTCAGTACCTCACTCTACAGCAGGCCTATGGATCACCACAAGATGTCGTACTTCTCTAGCTACTATTTTAAACATAAATTTAAAAAGGCATGCCCTACGGGCAAGCCGTATGCACACTCAGAACTGTACAGGTGAGGAGGAAAGTGGCGAACAACTGAAGGAGCTGGAGGAAGCCGACATAAGAGCTGGACGTGATACTGATCACAGGTTCTGGTATGCCGCAATGGAAAACTGTGATGGTCCCTTCAAAAACAGATACAGGATATGACTGATAGTGTCCACTTTGTCATCCAGTACATCCCGGGAGTGGAGGGACCATGCCATGTACTTTGCAGTCTGCAATATATTGTCGATGACGATGAGCATCTCGACAAGATATTCCCTGTATCTTCACTTCTTGCCTTTAATCAATTGCAAAACCTTTAAAAGATCATTGTTCAAGCAAACTGTCCAGCCATCAGGCAACGGTACACCTCAATACCACACACTGTGCCACGGCAAACCTTGCTAGACAAGACTGATTAACGCTCTTTCCTCAAGAATCCCCTTTGGTACTGCACCAAAAAAAAACTCGATCATGTTAATGAGACATGATTTCCCACGCACAAACCCATTTCGACTATCCCAAATCAGTCCTTTCATTTGCAAAAACATGTACATCTCTTCCCAAGGTGGAATGTGAAGAGTTCTTTCTCCAGGTGTCGGGTGCTCAAATTTTGGCGGTGGAGGAGGCCAAGGAACTGCATATCCTTGATAGTGTGGGGCAGTTTGACTTTGAATTCCTACAGTGTGGAAACAGGTCGTCGGCCCAACAAGTCCACACCATCACTCCGCACCGGACCCCATGGAAACCCATTCCTGTAAGCGATATTTAGAACTGACTACTGCAGCATGCCTGCACATCCCTGAAAACTCCTGGCAAATTAACACGGCCAATTAACCGAACCTGCACATCTTCGGGTTGTGGGAGAAAACCGAAACACCTGGGGGAAACCCGCATTCAGGGAGTCACTGAAAGCTGGAATTGAACCATGGTCCCTGCCACCGTGAGGCAGCAATGATAACCACTGAGCCACCATGCCAACCGAGGGAGATTTGTAGTTTAAAGCCATTGGGCGGTTGGGTTAGTTGATCCTTTTGTCCCAGAGATATTATCTGAAACGGTCCATAAGTTGGCATCCTGTCTCCCAAATGTCGAGGAGTCCACATCGGGATCGACGGGCACAAATGTGTGGAGCTGCAAGTAAATTTATACCAGATGTGAAATGATCGTTTTGGGCCTTGGGCAGAGGTTCGGGGGAAATATTGCTATCGGTTTTGCACTTCCTGTGGTGGCATTTGAAGGTGCCAGGAGTGGTGGGTAGGCTGGTGAGGGAGTGGGGGTGGGGAGCGGAGGAACCTGACAAAGGAGCAGCAGAGGAAATGGTCTCTCCGGAAACCTGATTGTTATGGGCAGGGAAATATATCCCTGATGGTGGTGTCCGACTGTAGGTGGAAGAAGCGGCGAAGGATGATGCGTGTTGTCTGCTGTTTGTTGCGGTGGATGGTACTCTGACATTGTTTTGGAGGGAGAGGGAGTTTGGGTTTTCAAGAGTGGAGAGTTATAGAGGCGATGCGCTGGAAAGCATTATCCACCTTTTTCGAGAGGAAAATTTGATCTTTGAAGAAGGAGGCCGTCTGGGAATTTCTTGTTGGAATCGGTCATCCTGGGAGCAGACGCTGCGGAAGTGAAGGAATTCAGAATAAGAGATGGCGTTTTACAGGAGGCAGGGTGGGTGAGTGTATATTCCAGGGAGCTGTGGGTGTCAGTGAGCTACAAGATGCAAAGTTGAGTCTGTGATCATTGATGGAGTTGGAGAGGTCCAGGAAGGGAGTGGGGAAAGGTGTCTGAGATGGTGCAAGTGAATTTGCGGTCGGGGTGCAATATGATGGTGAAGTTTATGAACTGTGCGGCGCCGATAAAGTCATCAAGATAGCGGAGGGAAAGGTTGGTTATTGTGCTGCTATACCTTCAGAAGATTTCCTGGAACATGATGTTCCGGACATTGTACAAGTGACATTACCCAGAACATTCTGTTCTCAACATTGTACAAAGGAATTATCCCAGAAAAGTCTGTGAAGAACGTTGTACAACTGCCATTGCCAGGAATATCCTGCTCCCGATATTCTATCACTGAAATTCCCCGGAACATTCTCTACCCAACATTGCATAACTGACATTCGCTGGAATATTTTGTAACCAACATTCTACAACTGTCATTTCCTGGAACATTCTGTACTAAACATTCGAAAACTGACATTCCCCATCATATTCTAAACCCGTCATTGTGTTGCTGACGTTCCCTGGAACATTTTGTCCCTGACATTACTTGTGAAGGGCTGGACTTCAGTGAATTGAGCAAACGATAAGATCTCGAGGGAAGAGATCCCGTTCCAGGGAGAAGGAGATAATGTTCTGAAGTACCCTCAGGCAGTTAAAGTGTTTAATACTCTTACCCACAATTTAGCTAAAAAGACAGAATTTTCGGAACACCATTTGTCTTCAAGGAGCTTCGTGAGAGCATGCAGAACAGAAATGTTTTCACTCACCATATTCGGAACTGGAAGGAAGTGACTTGTGTCTGCTTTCGAGTGATTGATTGTGTGGGAATATTCCAGAAAACGCCTGTTGTTATGGATGTGTCTCTGTGTGTTTGGGGAGGGAGGGTATTTTGTGTTTGACGATGTATTTTTGCCAGCAATTCAGACTTTCCGTATTGTTATTCGACCTCAAATTATTTTCATAAATCTCTAAATGCGGTGACACATTTGGAAATTTCACTGGGCCCTCTGTCAAACTGGTCACTTTGTCTCCAGACTAATGTATAATGTGTTTGTTTGTCTTCCTCACAGTTAATGTAGTGACCATCTACGTTCTGCTTTATAAAGATTGTGAATTGTCTCCATGTGTCAGACGATACCTAGGGGCCATGGCAGTGGCGGATCTACTGGTCATTATCCTCGACCTTATAATGAGACACATCCCCATTGTTTATAAAGAAAAGTTTTATTTCCTGGAGTCCATACCCGTGTGTAATAGTCATGCCGTCCTGCTTTATGCAGCTACTGACTGTTCTGTCTGGTTCACCGTCACTTTCACTTTTGATCGATTTGTGCCCATTTGTTGCCAGAATCTGAAAAATAAATATTGCAGTGAGAACACAGCGGCTGTGGTTCTGGGAACAGTGACTGTACTGAGTTGTTTAAAGAATATTTTCTGGTATTTTATGCTCTCAACTCGGTATCAGCTGGGGCACACACCCTGGTTTTGTGTGGCAGCATTCGGTGTTTATGACTCCCTTGTCTGGATCACAACTGAGTTCGTCCATAATATTCTCACCCCGACTCTGCCATTTTTCCTGATTGTGTTGCTCAATGTTTTCACCGTCAGATACATTGCAGTGACCAGCGAAGCCCGCAGAAGACTCCGGGCTCACACAAATGTGGACCATTGTTCTGACACAGAAATGAGAAATCGAAAGAAATCCATGATTTTACTGATTGTTATCTCAGCCAATTTCATTCTGTTATGGTCAATGTTAATGGTGTATTCTGTGTGGTACCGACTGTGGTATATTGTAGATATCCCTGTACACCCACAACACTTTGTGCGTGAATTGGGCTCCATGCTGCAGCTCCTCAGTTGCTGCACACACACCGCGATTTATGCCTTGACACAGTCTAAGTTCAGAAAGCAGTTAAAGAACGTGCTGAAGTACCCCCTTACCCAAATTTATCAATGGATCAAATTCACTCATTAATCAACCCATCCTGGATTTTCGAATTTCAGTTCAACATTTCAGTGATGAATTGGTACGTTGCTATGGTAACAGGCTGGTTTGTCCAACCTTATCGCACAGCAGGGTTACTGGGACACACTTCAATATCTCTCTCTGCCCAGGGGCCAGTTATGAAAGGAACCATCCCACTTACTGTATCGATCACATGAATTTGTAAACAATAAAAGCCTTCATTAAGAAGCGCCGAGCAGCAGAGTGAACAATATTGATGTTTGACTTTGTGTTGACTAAACTGAACTGATCTTCAGGGAAGAAGAGGGGATTGGGCCTGATCTCAGGAGTTGAGTTTAAATCACCCAGTCCTTGCTATCACCACTGGCTACCCACAGCATTACACGGACTACGACACAGATCATCTATCGACCCCGTTATCCCATCTCTACTCAACAAAGTCCGCCTGTCTCTCTCTCTCTCTGTCTAACCCTGTCTCTCTCTCGCTGGATCACTCGTTCTCTCCCTTCCCCGTTTCTTACACCTTAATTCTCCCTCTCTCTCTGCACAATCTCTCTTTCTCTTCCTCTCTCCCTTTCACTTGCCGTCTTCAAATCTGTCTCTTTTCTGTCTTACATGCCACAGTTTCTCCACCGGAATGCACTCTTCTCTGTCTGTGAGAGGGACGGAAGGTGAGAGAGCGAGAGAGAGAGAGGGACAGGATAAGAGAGAGATGGGAGAGAGTTGGGGTTGGGAGAGTGGCGGGTGGAAGTGTGTGATGTTGGTAGAGCATTGGAGAGAAAATATGGGTGGAGGGAGGGATCGATTTGTGGAGAGTGGAGACAGGCACGGAAACAGTGTGGGAGAGAAGGGAAAAGAGGGAAATGCTGCGGGGTGAGAGGTTGGATTGGGAAGAGAAAGTGGGAGGACGTAGAGAGAGGGGAGAGAGAAGGCGGCAGAAAGAGGAAGGCTTGGGAGAGATGGAGAGGGAGGGAGAAAGGGAGGGAAATGGAAGAGAGTGATAAATTAGAGGGAGAGAGGGAGGGAGGGGAGAGAGAGAGATGAAGGGGCAGGCGAGAGATAGTGTGAGAGGGAGTAGGGAGAGTGAGGGATTGGGGCGTGGTAAAGAGTGTGAGAGGAGAGCTAGAAAGGGGAGAGAGAGGGAGGAGAAGGAAGAGGGAGAGAAATTTGTGGTGAAGAGTAAGCGGAGGTAGAGTGAGTGGGAGAGACCGTGAACGAGAAGACAGAGATTGAAGAGGACAGGAGTCCGCGAGCGGCGGGGTGGGTGTGAGAGAGATAGCGACAGGAGAGAGAGAGAGTGAGGAAGAACAGAGACGTACGGAAGTGGAGAGAGAGAGTGGGAAGGGAGGCGGAGAATGATTGTGGGACGGAAAGGGGAGAGAGTAGAAGAGAAGAAAAAGGAGAGAGAGGGAGCGAGGAAGGTGGAGGGGTAAGGAATTGAGAAATGGGAGGAGAAGAGGGAGAAGTAGGGGCCAGAGTGGGAGAGAGATGGAAAAGAGAGGGAAAGAAATAAAGTTAAAAGGACGCTCCAGGCTGAAGTGAGGAGGAGAGAAAGTGGGTAAGGGGCTGAGGGGGAGAGAGTGGGAGGTGAGAGACAGGAATAGAGGTAGCAGAGAGGATGTGGTGTGGAGAGAGGGAGGCGGGGAGAGAGAACGGCGAGTGAAAAGACAGAGGTGGGTAGAACGACAGCGGTAGGAAGAGAGTGAGGGAAGAGAGTGCTATGCAGTTAGATAGAGGGAGGCAGGTGAAAGGGAGACTGAGGTGAAAGTGAGAGAGACAGACATACAGACAGACAGAGGGGGGAGATAAAGAGAGGTGTGGAGAGAGAGGGTGGAGAGAGAGACAGTTTTTAAGAGAGGAGCGTAAGTGCAAGAGTGAGGGAATGAGAGGGAGAGAGAGACGATGTAGAGTGTGGGAGGCGGGAAAGGTAAAGAATGTGGAGGGTGTGTATTCTAGAGAGACATGGGGAGAGAGCCAGTGTGATGGGGAATGAGCGAGAGTAAGAGATCGAGAGGGAGGGATGTAGCGCAAGAAAAATGCAGATGAGAAGAGAGACAGGTGGTGGAATGAGAGGGAGAGATAGACAGAGAAGGGAGATGGCGGCGGTTAGGGAGTGGGAACTGAGTTGGAAAGGGAGAGACAGACGGGTTGAGGGAGAGATGGAGAGGGAGAGGAGAAGACCGAGTGAGAGAGAGAGAAAGAAGAGAGAGCGCGGTGAGGAGAGATTGGGAAGAGAAAGAGGGAGGGGAGAGAGAGATTCAGGGTGGAGGAGAAGAGGAATGGGAGGAATGGGAGACTAGACGGATGGGGGAAGGGACAGAGCGAGAGAGTGGGGAGACAGTGGGAAGAGAGTGAGGAAAGGCAGAGATTGAGAGGGAGAGCAGGAGAGTGAGAGCGTGAGGGACGGTAAGAGAGATAAAGATGTTGGGAGACCGATTGAATGAGGAAGACATATAATGAGGAAGGAGGAATATGGAGGGGGATTTGTGAGAGACAGAACGAGAGAGACTGGTGTAATAGAAAGGTGTCGAGGGATAACGAGAGAAATAAGGACTGTGGGAGAGTTAGAGCTAGACAGAGGTACAGCGGAGAATGAGTAAAGGGAAGAGAGAGAAATGGAAGACGTGAGAGAAAGTGTGGCAGCATGGGAGAGAAGGGTATAAGAAAGATAGAGAGGAGGGAACTGAAAGCAAGAGACAGGGGGAGGAGGGCGAAAGAGAAGGAGGAGAGAAAGAGCAAGGAAGAGGGAAAGAGAGTTTTGTGGGAGAGACAGTGAGAGGGCGGAGTGAGAGATTGACAGGAACGACGAAACAGAGTCATGGTGTGAGATAAAGAGTGAGAGATCTGTACATAGTGACAGAGAGGTGGGGGAGAGAGAGGGAAAATAGTTGAGAGAGAGGGCGGGAGGATGGGAGAGAGAGGTATAAGCACATAAAGAAAGGGAAGAGGTATGAGAGCCCGAGAGAGAGTGGGGTGGAGTGAACGACCGCCAGAGAATGTGTTGAGAGAGAGCGCAGGAGGGATGAAGGCAAAAGGTGAGGAGGAGCAAGGCGGTGGTTGCAAAAATGGAAGGGGGAGAGAGGGGGGAAAGCGATATGTGAGGGAGAGAGGGACGAGGATAGATAGAGGGAGGGGAGACAGGGAGGGCAAGGGAGGCAGGAGAGAGAATTTGGGGAGAGACAGAGTGCGGGGAAAGTGGAGATCCAGCGAGAGAGCGCGGGGAGAGAGAGAGTGAAGAGGCGAGAGAAAGAGAGTAAGGGTGAGGGAGAGAGGGATATGGTTTAGTTAGGGAGAGAGGGATTTGAAAACAGAAATGGGGAATGACAGAAATGAATGTGAGGAGTAAAAGAGATGGGTGGGTAAATCGATTTGAGTTCTAGGGAGAGACAGAGAGGAGGGGGAGGCAGAGATGGAGAGGAAACAGCGATCCAGAGAGCAGCAGAGATAGAGAGCGAGCTGGGTCAGAGAGAAGAGAGGGAGTGGGAGACAAAGATAGTGGGAGCGGGGAGAGACGGAGCGAAAGGGTTTGAGTGTGTTGAGGGAGTGATGTGAGGAGGGAGAGAAAGAGGGAGAGGAAAGCTGGGGGAAGAGAGAGAGAAGTGGAGAGACAGAGAGAGGGGTGATGGGGCAGAAAGAGACAGGGAAGGATGAGGGAGAAAGAGGCAGACAGGACAGAGTAGAAGAGAGAGAGGGAGGACTAGAAATGGAGACAGAGAGGAGCAAACGGAAAGGGTGAGAGGGGAGGAGACAGAGGAGCAAGAGGGGCATTGAGAGAGGGGGAGGAAGAAAGAGAAAGGGAGGTTGAAAGTGAGATTGGACGGTGGCAGAGAGAGTGAGGAGGAAAGAGCGAGGAAGGGGACAGAGAGGGAGCGGTACAGCGTGAGATAGGGAGGGACGAGGGAGAGATGGTGGAGAGAAAGACAACAAGAGAGACAGAGCAGTTTGGAGACAGAGAGGGCCACAGAGATTGTTGAGAGAGACAGCCGTGGGATTGAGAGAGGGGGAGACTGAGGGAGAGAAGAGACAGAGCGAGGGTGGAGAGACAAGGAGAGGACGAGTGAGAGGGAGGGGAAAGAAAAGGAAGGTGATGGAGAGAAGTAGGCCTGGGATGAAGAGAGGGAGGATGCTGAGGAGAGAAGAAGGGGATGACAGAGAGAGATGGAAGCTCGAGACAGAGATATGGGGAGAGAGAGAAAGAGTGAGGAAGATAAGGGAGGATTCGGGCTACAGAAAGCGGGGTAGAGAGAGTGAAGAGGGAGCGAGAAAGAGATGGAGAGAAGAATGAGAGAGACGGAAGAACAAGGAGGGTGGGGGAGAGAGAGAAGGGGACACAGGTAGGGAGAACGAAAGAGCAATGAGTAAGAGAGTGAGAGTGGTGGGTATAGCGAGAGTAAGGCTGTCACGAGAGAGATCGAGGGTGGATGGAGTTGAATAAAGGGAGAGTTAGGATTCAGGGAGTAGAGATGAAAGGGTGTTGAGGTAGGGAGTTGGGAATATGAGGGAACGGTTAGACAGAGGGAGGGATGGAAAGAGCGAGACAGAGTTTGATGAGATGAGCGAGAAAGAGGTGGGGAAATCAAAGGGCGAGAAAGAGCGGAGACTGAGAGGACGGTTAGAGAGATGGATGTAGTAGAGAGAGGAAAAGAGGGAGAGACAAAGACAGAGGCAGAGAAGCTCGGCTGAGATAAAGAGAGAGGCAGGATGCAGAGTGATAGAGAATGAGGGTTAGGGAGAGAGGGAAAGGGGAGGAAGTAACAACGATAGAGGGACGTGGGTAGGAGAGAGCGAGACAGAGAGGATGACAGAGATATCGGCGGGGAGAAAGAGATGTAGTGGGCAGGGTTTGAGAGATGGGGAGGGAGATATAGGAATACATGACAGCCGCCATGGGGGGAAGAGAGACGGAGGAGGAGGAAGGGAGAGCGGGATGGAGAATTGAGAAAGCCAGAGAGGTGGAAGAGACAGAGGGGGAGAGACAGAGCAATGGAGGATGGAGAGATAAAGAAAGGAACAGGAGAGCGAGCAGGAGAGGTAGACAGATGATTGGAAGGAAGGGGAGAGCGCTGGAGGTATGAGAGAGAGAGAAAAGGGAGAGAGAGGAGGAGAGAGAGGGGAGAAGGAGAGAAATTGGATGTGGGAGAGAGTGTGGATGGAGAGGTAAAGCGGATGAAGGAGGGGAGGGTAAGACAGGTGGAGGGGTAGAGAGTCGGGTTTGATAGAAAATGGCGAGAGAGAGGCTGAGCTGGAGTGTGGTGGAGGGATCAGTAGAGGGAGAGAGTGAGAGAGGGAGGGAGAGAGAGAAGGATTGGGAGAATAAGAGAGACAGAGAGGGAGGGAAGAGAGGGAGAGAGAGGTACTGGGTTATAGAGAGAGAGAAGCAAGAGAGAGGGAGAAAGAGTGAAAAAGAGAAGGAGGGGTGACGAACACATGAGTGAACAAGAGGGAGGGAGAGAGAAAAGGAGCGAAGGGAGAGCGAGAGATGGGGACATGGCTAGGTAAGTTTTGTGTTGTGAGAGTGACTTGGAGGGGTTAGAGTGAGAGATGGAGGGCGTATGGGAGCAGCAAAGATATATAATCTGCTCAGTGTGGTTTCTGGTAAGTACCCATTTGTAAATGGTACTGTTGTGGTAATGCTATTCGAATGATAATACGGACCAGGCTGACGGTCTGGCAGCTGTTGGATGTTAAAAACAAGTAACAAAATTTCGAGATTTAAAATCTCCTGGCAGTTATTGTGCACGTGAAGCCAATATCCTTTGCAAATATCAATTTACTATGCCAATGTAGTTTCAGGAAACAAGTGTCCCCTGCTTTTTGGTCTGGCCTGAAAGTGACTCCCGACACACAGGTATGTGATAAACTCTTCAATGGTGTCTGAAATGGGCAATCAAGACACCTAAACTGGTGCAATTTATGAAAAGATCAAACCAGGCAGAACACACGGCAACAGCCTCGGTATCGGAAAAGGGGATGGGAGACACAGTTCTGGCGACACTGCAGAGACGTCTTCGTCACATCTGAGAACTTGCGATAAAATTTACAGACTGCACGGTAAAAGGAGAAGGATCAGGTCATCCAACCCATTGTTTATTCGCCCATTCAATTCCAAGACCGAATTTCTCTTCAGTGTACTTATCCCACAACATGCTCATATCCCTTGAGATTAGCTATCGGAAAAAAAAATTAAAATAGGTTCTTTAATTATCACTTCGGTCCATCAATTTTGCTTCCCTTGGAAATAAATTGATGGACACGCCTCTATCCCAAAACCAGATATGTCCTCCCCTCATTAATTGAGAGTTGAGTTCTCCTCATTTATATTCAATATCTTGGTTTCCACAGCATTATGTGGGGGAGAATTCTCTAGGTTCACCAGTCTCTGAGTGCAAACCTTTATCCTCATTTCAAAGCTGAGTGTCCTGCTTATACGTAAGAATGTGGCCCCTTGTTTGAGACGTCCCAGGCAGGGGAAGTATCAGCTCTGTTTCCAATCTGTCTCACCTCGTCAGATATTTATATATTTTCGTGAGATCTCCACTCATTTTCCGAAATCTCATATAAGACAGACCCAGTCGGCCCAAACCGTGCTTACACAATGAGCTTCTCATCACAGTGATCAGATGGTCCGCCTTCAGTGCACTTGTGCAATGCCCGGTTTGTCCGTTATTCGGTAAGGCAACCAGAATTGCACGGAAACTGGACAATCTTCGCGATGCATTTCACCAAGACCGTGTACAGTTTCTCCTGAACTTAAATCCCCAAAATCGAAGTCAAAACAGCATTTATCTTCCTTACTACGTTCTATACTGTAATGATGCCAACAGTGACTGCTGTACAAGGAGATTCAAGACCTTTTCAATGTTACAGCTAGCCTCATCTTGGTCTATGTACAGTGAGCAGCCTGAAATTGCCATTCCCAGTATTGACGTTTATTGTCAGAACTCACTCCACTGGAATTCAGAGGTCTGTGCAGAAATAAATAATACAAGGAACATAAGTCCCTTTTTTGAGCAATATGTTTCAAACAGCTCCAGCCTTTGTAGCCTCTCCCTGTCAATCTAATCTTCCAACCCTCGCAACAACTTTGCATTTCTTTTTTAAACCATTTCAAGTTCCACGAAATCTTTCCAAAAGAAAAAATCAGAATTGCACAAAATATTCCAAAAGTGCCCAAAACATGACCTCCCAATTCCTTTACGCAATACTCTGACCGATAAAGGAAAGCATAGCAAACTCCTTCTTCACGATGTTACCCACCTGGGTCTCTAATTTCAACGAGTGTGAACCAGCCCTCCAAGACATAAAAGATAATCAGAGGATAAGATAGCGGAGACAGTGAAACGCGTTTTCCTAGGATGATGATGTCAACTTGTACGAGAGGGCCCAACTACAAATTGAGCGGTGATAGATTTCAGAAATATGTCAGAGGCAAGTTCTTTACTCAGAGTCTAAGGGCGTGAAATGCCCTACCTGCTAAGGTAGTCAACCCAGTCACATTAGGGAGATAAGTACACGGCTGATTTTGGGACATTGTAGTGGGACGAGTTGTGAATAGTTCACAGGTCGCCGGAACATTAAGGGCCGAAGGGTCTATTCTGTGCTGTATTGTGTTTTATTCCATGTTCTATGCCCCACTGTTCAGCAATACATCCTCTCTGCAGACTTGGAAATAATGCATTTGATTCTCTCAAAAGAATGTTGATATGTATTACGAATAGGTAGCACCCAAGCACAAAAAAGCATGACATCTCATGAGCCTTTCACTCCGAAATGATCATTCCTTTATTCCAGTGTTTCCAATGTAAGATAATGGCCGTGCTGGAGTTCTGTGCTGCAGATTGGCCGCTCTGACTGCTTTGCATTTTTTCCTCCCGTTTCTTGATTTTTGTCGTTTGCCTCATTAAATCTCAGCTCTGCCATCGCTTGGATGGTGGCGATCGACCAAAACTGTCTGCGTGCAGTTTGCACATTCTCCACGTGCCTGCGTGGGTTTCCTCTGGGTGTTCCAGTTTCCTCCCAAAATCCAAAATCAGGTGAATTGTTCATGGTTACTTGCCTGTTTTTTGTGCATTAATCAGAGGTAAATAAGTCTGGTTGTGTGACTCTTCGGAGGGTCAGTGTGTACTTGTAGGGTTGAAGAGGCTGTTTCCACACTATTGGAAATCTAATCAGAAAAAGTGCACATCATGTTGTTTTGAGCTGGGGCCAAGGAGTAGGCCTAGAGCAGGGCCTGGAGTTTGCACATAAAGATAGATCCAGATTGAGGACATCGAGATTGGTCCAGCTTGTAAACTTCGAGATGTGTCCAGAATGTGGAAATTGAAATGGGCACAGGTGTGGACTTCGAGATGGCCAAATGGGCGGTTCTTCAAGAGGGCGCAGAGCGCGAACCTTGACTGGACCCAGTGCACAGGAGAGTGAGTCATTACTGACTTTTGTGAAACAGACAGCAGACGTGCAATCAGTGGCTGCTGCCGAGTTTTCATAAGATTTGGACATCAGGTTGAGTTTCTGCGTGTAGGTTTGCTAGCTGAGTTGGAAACTCAGCCAACAAACGTTCATCTCGTGGCTGCTGCATGGTCGGAGAGACCAGATCGGTGGCACAAGAAGGCCCACGTGGATTAACAAAATTGACAGCAATGGTCTCCAACGGAGATGGAAGCGAGGCGTTGCTGGAAGGATGGCGGTGCAGGCATCATCAATGTTCATGACTTGTCGAAGGATTGATGGACTCCCGCCAGTCTAAACTCTCCTTATTCCATTGTTCTTATACTGTTCAAAATGGCACATTTCCTGTTAACAAATGAAAACATTCGCCATTTTTATTGTATCTTTACTGCAAAATACATGTGTCAAGAAAATGAAAATCCAAATCCAAAATTCTACTCAGAGTTCCATGCCAACTCAACTGTTCTACAACCATGTCTTTATATTAGCCCCAAACCAATAGGATTTGATCTTTAGCACTAAGATTAAGACATTAACAATGATCCTTTTTAAAATCCAAACATATTGCAAACTGGTTTTCTGTAATTTATCGGTTAGTCGGTTTTTCAAATGGAATTTCCACCTCATCAATCTATCTTGACTTTGTCTCTGCTGATTACTTTCAGTTCCTAATAATTTCTCCAAAACTGTTTATTCAATAAATTTATTTTATTTTTGCACACCAGACGTAGATTTCCCAGTATTGCTGGGAACACTTTTGTTTTGATTTTTCTTTCTTCGAAGACAGAACGGAAGTGGCTGTTTCATTGTTCAACCAATTCCCTACTCTCCAATCGCAATTCATTGGTTTCAGACTGTAACAAGGGTGCAGTTGCTTTCTCCAGCCTTTGCCATTGGAACACCTTTAGAAGCTGTTGGAGTCCACGCTTTTGCACAATGCTCAAATACACTTTTGAAATCCATCAATTCCAGACTCAACCTACACAATGATTGACATTCCACAATCACAGATACCAGACGGAAATACAAAACGATCTCCATTAGACCGTCATTCAAATACGAGGACCGTATGTTATCACACTTCAAGTGCTCGTGCAAGTACTTTTTGACAGTTGTGAGGTTACATGTGACAACTCCCCTCTCAGGAAGTACATTCAAGACACCAATAGACTATGAAAGAAAATCGATCTTTCAGTCCTCTTTTAACATCAAACACTTCACTTCAAAACTGTTCTCCTTTGCTCCTCACCCTTTGACTTGAGCCATCAACTGCTGTCTATCCATTATGTCCATTTCACTCATAAACCTGTAACTCTGAATCACGTCCCCCTTAGCCTTCTCTGCCCCAAAGGAAACAACAAGATCTTATTCAGCCAATCTTCATAGCTGATATTCTCCAATTCAGGGAACATCCTGTTTAATCACCTCTCCAACACAATCACATCCTTCCTGTGATGCCAGATGAAGAACTAGACCCAGTATGCCATCTTGGCATAAACAATGTCCTGTATAGGCTTTTAATCTATGGCTCCATAAATAAACACGATGCCTACGGTAACCTACTCCTTCTTTAACTTGTCCATTAGCCTGTCCGTTCACTTCAGGTATCCGTGGAGAATCGCCTTCTCAGCTGGTTAATGTGTTGCCATTCTTTGAGTACTCGCCGCCTCGTTCCTTCTTCCTCGGTGAATGACTTCATATTTAATGGTGTTACATTTCATCCCCCATTGAACTGTCAGTCTGACCATTGTATCCATATATTCCTGTATCATAATGGCTGTGAGGATACCCGTGACAACTCCCTTTGCAGGGAATGCGTGAATGTACTTTTTACACTCCCCATTCACATTCCTCTCTACATCATTGAGAAATACCACAAATAATGAGTAACACAGCGTTGACCCCTGTAGCAGACCAGGAGGCATTGTTCTCCTGCTCAAAAATGGATTCAAATACGACCCACTGTCTCCTGCACGAAAATAGTTTCGAACGTAATGTGTTAAAATGGTCATATTATTATAATATTTAACTTTTTTTTATCTGTTTCCTATTTGGGGTTTTTTCAAAGTACTTTTGAACGAATTAATTAAGCGAGTATCTCAAACAAATTTAATCAAATTTGCTGCACATAGCTACCTTCCGTTAACGTTATGATCAGTATTGCTGTTCAAAACTTGCCTCGAAATGGAAATCTTTTATCTCCTTTCCGGAGTTCCTCCAATACATTCCTGAGCAATGATTTGATGCTCACTTCTCTATGGGTATCTATTAAATCTCTGATATATTTCCCATTCAGTGGAACCACATTAATTAATGTTTGTTTCTCTGGCAGGTCCTGTGACTATTTTGTTACACTTGACATATGCTTAGAATATACTGGGATTCTCCCTAAGCTTGCCTGCCAACAGTTCTCTGCGTCCTGTGATAGACAATCTCCTCCATGTGATTTTTCTAAGTTTCACTGCGATTACATCTCATTCCTTGAAACTGTTGACAACAGTCCGAGTTCACTCATCAGACAATCTTGGCATCGGAGGGATTAATCTGGAGAATTCCATAGAGGAAATGTAGTCAGTATATGATGGTTTGCATCACGACACCAAAACTCGACACACACACCAGATACAGTCTCATCAACACAGTGTAAGTGTTGCAACACAAAGTTTCTTTCGCATCATATGCTGATAACTGTCCTGCAAACAACAAATTGTCGGGTGTCACAGCCGGTCAGATAGTATTCATTGAAAGAGAGAAAAATAACATTGCAATCGAGACGACGTTTCATCACCTGCACGCTGATTCCCTTGAAATGGATGCAGACATAATGTTAAACTTCCTATTTTCAGGTGCTGCTCCGAATGCCCTTACCTTCTGAGTATCAAATATCACATTCTTTATAATAAATTCCTTCCAGTTCATGAAAGGTTAAATAGTCTGTAGTTCGTCATTGTCCCCCTTCTTCCTTTTTTTGCATAAATGGAATGCATTTATAACCTTCGAAAGTGAATAGGGAAGAATAAATTGATTGGCATCACAATCGGTAGATCTATTGCTACTTCCTGCGAAATTCATCAATACCCAATCTTCCACATACTAACATGCCACTGAAATGCATGCTTTCCGGGTTTAGTTGCACATGTCCCATGATCCCGTGGTATTTCCGAGAGATTTTCTGTATCCTTCTCTGGGAGACGTGTTATAACTCGCGCAAACATTTTTTCATTATATTCAAAGCCTGGAAACTATTTTGCACGTTTGTATGAGTGTCTCTTTTATCAAGCTTATACTTTCCTAGGCTCAGTGAGATGGATACAACTTCAGCAGATGTCCTCGCACCTGATCGTGCATTCGTTCCACTATGGGAATTTTCTTCTCTTACAGGAATTTATTCACATACTAATACTTGTAATCGACTATTAACCAGCACTATCCAGACGATATGTGACTGGGGCTCGTGATTGGGCTGAGTGCCAACTTGCTCAATGTAGGGCAATGAACTTTAGCTAATTGTCAAATGATTGTAACCTACACAACCACTCAGCTCTCTCGATCTCGTCGGAGTGACTTTTGACCATAAGGTCGACTTGACTCTTCCCGTGAGCACACGAATAAACAGTCACTAACTCAAGATTTGTGTGGCACAGGTTCTTGTACCGTCAAATTGGACCACGACAAGTGAGTCATCCACAGCATAATATTATCCCAGTTCTCACAGTTGGAGACGTCTGCAGGACTTCTGGTCTACACGAGGTCTTTGGACGTGAAACTTTTATTTTTTTCTTTTTATTCGCAACCTCCCTGAGTTGGCGAATTTTTATTAACTTGAAAAGGGAGACGAGAATTCTTCCCTTGAACAATGGGGTTGAGTTTGGAGTTGAGAAGTGAGAGGCGGTTTCCTCCCTGAAGACACGTGGTTCTGTGTTTTCTTTACTATTCCGGGATTGTGTTTTGGTTGAAGAAGGTAAACGACGTTTTGTCCCTGAACCTACTATGTTCTGTGTTTTTATTTCACTAATAAGACGTTGTGTTTGAGTTTAGAAGACGTACGCGGTTCCTCATTGGATGTACAGGGTCCTGCGTTGTTTTAAATACTATTTTCTCGCCACAACACAGGAGAGTTTCATTCGCCGCTGGCGGCGTTTCCCTAAGTTGCCTGCCAGAGTGTTTCCCTTTTGGCTGTGGTTCCAGAGACTTTTTTTTCATTTTGTTTTGATCCCGCAGGATCGTTTTCTTTTTCCTCTTACATCATTGAGCTTCGGGCTACGGCCTGTGACAAGAGCGATTGCTTTTGGAGGGATTCATAAAACTCCCCCAGCATTTTGTCCTTTGAGCCGACTAGCATGAGTAGGGAGCTGTGTTCCTTATTAAGTACGGGCTGTTCTGAATCTCTAAAGCAATCTTGGGTTGACGGAGACACCGCCACACTTTGTGTTTAATTCGGCGGTGTTTGCCTTGTGTTGTTGGTAGGGATCCGGATAGTTGTTGTCTGAATCTGTTTCTCTGTTGTATCTGTTTTGGCTTGTCATGTTTTGCTGTTTTGTCTTGTTTCTGTGTTCGGCTTTGGCCTGTTTGTTTTGGTGTTTGTCCTTTGCTTCCTGTTGTTCTTTTCTTCCATTCCAGGATCATGGAATCGCTGAATTCTAAATGCAGGAGGACTCCTGCCGGCAGGGACAAATGAAACTAATCTCGCCGATCATCGTCTATTTGCGTCTCGAGGAAAACACAGAAGCGTCGTGGTATATCTGCTCCAATCAAGGCAAAAGATATCCTGGTCCTTCCAGGTCACCGGCCGATAATCTTTGAGAGATGAAGTATGGAGGGCGTTTGCTCTTTGTCCCGTTCAAAAATAAAAAGGAAAGCTCGCCAGGGACAAAATGCTCCGAGACAGGCTAATACAATTCTCCCTAATCGGCCACGAGATATTGGCGTGATTACTGAATGGGATCCTAATTTCCGGAACGAAAGTGATGCTGAGAGCATCTTAGGCTTTTCAAAAATAGTTTTTAAAGATTTGGTGGATCCAGGGTTATGAGAGGTGAAACCCCGTTTGATAAGCCCTGGACACAATCTAAGGTTCGCAGCATGTTCCTACATGCCCCGATCCGTGAGAGTGTCCAATCTGATTTTTAATTGGCTTAACAAATCTGCTGTAATTCCAGTTGCTTACTTCAGAATTTAATGAATTTGGGCAATTTTTGGGCAACATTGGGCAATTATTAAATGCTCAGTTGTATTTCCCCAGGGTCTTGGACACACGTAGATGCACGAACAACTTGCCATGCTCATTCTGTTAGAATTGCAAACGAAACTGCTGGGATGTTTTAGATTTTGGTTTAGCAGCCATGTCACAGCCATGATTTATGAGTCTTAGCACTCCAACTTGAATATTCTGGAATGCGACTGCCTCATTACCCTTATAAGCATCATTAGATTTAAAATAATAATGGAAAAGGATAGATCAGGTCGAAAAGTTGAAGTTCTAAATTGGAGAAAGGCAAATTTGGACTGCATTAGGCAAGAACTTTCGAAAGCTGATTGGGGGCAAACGTTCGCTGGTAAAGTGACGGCTGGAAAATGGGAAGCCTTCAGAATTAGAAATAACGGGAACCCAGAGAAAGTATATTCCTGTTGGGGTGAAAGGAATGGCTGGTATGGAAAGGGAATGCTGGTAGGTATAGGAAAACCTAAAGAAATTGATGTTTAGTTTAAGAAAAAGAAGAAAGCAAATGTAAATTATACACTGGAGAGATCGAGTGGTTCCTTAGAAGAGCATAAATAAAACAGGAGCCAACTTAAGAGGGAAATCAGGAGGGCAAAAGGGAGACATGAGATAGCTTTGGCAAATAGAATTAAGGAGAATCCAAAGAGAGTTTATAAATACATAAAGGACCAAAGGGTACCTGGGGAAAGAATAGCGCCCCCCAAAAATCAGCAATGCGGCCTTTGTGTCGGGCCGCAGAAAATACGGGAGATACTAAATGAGTATTTTGCATCAGTATTTACTGTAGAAAATGATATGGAAAATATCGAGATAGAAAAATGGATGGAGACATCTTGCAAAATGTCCATATTACAGAGGAGGAAGTGCTGGATGCCTTGAAATGCATAAAGGTGGGTAAATCCCAACGACCTGATCAGGTGTACCCTCGAGCTCTGTGGGAAGCTGGAGAAGTGATTGCTGCGCCTCTTGCTGAGAAATTCTTACCATCGATAGTCACAGATGAGGTGTCAGAAGATTTGAGGTTGGCTAACGTGGTGTCACTGTTTATGAAGGGTGATAAGGACAAGCCAGGGAACTATAGACCAATGGGCCTGAAGTCGGTGGTGGGCAAGTTGTTGGAGGACATCCTGAGGGACAGGGTGTATACGTATTTCGAAAGGCAAGGACGGATTAGGGATACTCATCATGGCTTTGTACATGGGAAATCATGTCTCACAAACTTGATTGAGGGTTTTGAGGATGCAACAAAGAGGATTGATGAGGGCAGAGCGGTAGTTATGATCTACATGGTCTTCAGTAAAGCGCTCAACAAAGCTTTCCATGGGAGACTGATTCGCAAGGTTAGATCTCACGGAATACGGGGAGAAATAGCCAGTTGGATACAGAACTGGCTGAAAGGTAGAAGACAGAGGATGGTTTTGGAGTTTTGTTATTTAGAGTGGAGGCTAGTGACCAGTGCAGTGCCACAATGATCGGAGCTGGGTCTTCTACTTTTTGTAATTTACATAAATGATTTTAATGCGAGCATAAGAGGTGCAGTTAGTAAGTTTGCAGATGACAAAAAAATTGGAGGTGCAGTGGACAACGAAGTGGGTTACTTCTGATTGCAACAAGACCTTGACCAGATGGGTCAATGGGCTGAGAAGTGGCTGATTGAATTTAATTCAGATAAAAGTTAGATGCTGCATTTTGGAAAAGCAAATCTTAGCAGGACTTTTGCGCTTAATGGTAAGTTCCGTGGGCGTGATGCTGAACAACGAGACCTTGGAGTGCAGTTTCAATGCTCCTTGAAAGTGGAGTCGCAGGTTCGATAGGCTAGTGAAGAAGGTGTTTGTATCCTTTCCTTTATTGGTCAGAGTATTGAGTACAGGAGTTGGGAGATCATGTTTCGGCTGTACAGGACATTGGTTCGGGCACTGTTGGAATTTTGCGTAGAATTCTTGTCCCCTTCCTATCGGAAAGGTGATGCGAAACTTGAAAGGGTTGAGAAACGATGGACAAGAATGTTGCCTGGGTTGGAAGATTTGAGCTATAGGGAGAGGCTGAACAGGCTGGGGCTGTTTTCCCTGGAGCGTCGGAGGCTGAGTGGTGACCTTATAGAGATTTACAGAATTATGAGGGGCATGGATAGGATAAATAGACAAAGTCTTTTCCCTGGGGTTGGGGGAGTCCAGAACAAGAGGGTTTAGCGTGAGAGGGGAAAGGTATAAAAGAGACCTGCGGGGTAACTTTTTCACGCAGAGGGTGGTACGAGTATGGAATGAGCTTCCAGCAGAACTGCTCGTGACTGGTACAATTGCAAGATTTGAAAGGTGTTTGGATGCGTATATGAATAAGAAGAGTTTGGAGGGCTCTGGGCCGGGTACTGAGAGGTGGGTCGAGGTTGGGTTGGGATATCCGGTCAACATAGACGGGTTGGACCGCAGAGTCTGTTTCAATGCTGTACATCTCTATAACTTTATGAATCTATGAAAGCGGACTCACGTTTTAATGCAGCTGCAGTCATTTCACAGACGTTAACATTATAAATGAACACTTATTGGTCAGAATTACTTAAGGTTTCTCATCTGGGATTTATATTAACGGATTAGCACCAGATAATTATAATGGACTGCAGTGTTGAAAACTGTGCGAGTTTTAGATTTTCATATTGAATGTTGAATAATTGAATTTCCATTGGTGACTTTTGAAGTGTCTTCATCACTTGTTTAGTTTCCACCTCTGAATTACCGTTAATCATTTATTTCATTTTCTTTTCAGAATCAATTGTCATGAATCACAAAATCATAATTATTTGGCAGGGTTGATTGGTTTTATTTCTTTATACATTGTCAGTGATCTATGTCCTCGCGTAATTTGAAATGCTGTTGCATTAATTCATTGTTAACTAAAGAATGGAAAGATACATTACCGGCCATTTGAAAGAATTCTGCATGTTATAGGGCGATAGAGATATGTTTACCAGATGGATCTCGCATAAGCTTGGAGATGTTCTTAGCTGACCTTGAATGGGTCGAAACAAAATTTAAAAAAAACAAAGGGAAACAGTGTAAGGCCACTAAGGCTGAGGAATATACAAACATTGTTAAAGAGGAGAAAGTGGGTAGTGCAGATACTGTAGATAATGGCCAAGAGTATGCTGCTGAGGAAAGCACAGCAGGTCAGGCAGAATCCGAGGAGCTAGAAAGTTGATACTTTTGGCAAAAAGCCTTCATCAGGAATTAGGCAGGCCGGCGCGGGGATGGACAGATAAATTGGATGGGGTGGGGCTGAGTAATGTAGCTCGAGAGTGAAATAGGTGGCTGAAGGTGAGGATAACGGTGATAGGTCGGAGGAGAGGGTGGAAGGGATAGATGGGAACAAAGATGGACAGAATGGACAGGTCCTGAGAACAGTGCTGAGCTGACAGATTGGTACAGGAGTAAGCCGGGTGGCGGGTAAATCTGAAAACTGGTGAAATCCAAATTGATGTCCTGGGGTGGGAGGGTCACGAAGCGGAATATGAGTCGTTTTTCCTTCAGGCCTCAGATAGTAAGGAATAGCTGATTGAAGAGACCCAGGACCTGCATGCTCTCGGCAGAGTGGGAGTAGGAGGTGAAGTGTTCGGCCACGGTGTGGTTAGGTTGATTGTTGCGGGTGTCCCGGAGATGATATAAAGGAAACCCCATCGGGAGCAAGTGATTTAGGAAATGACATGTGTGGAAGTACATGTGGATCATTGGTGAATACTAAAGGATTTTTTTGCGGCCTTAGATGCAGTTGAGACACAGGTGTGGGCACAGGTTTTGCAGGTCCTGCATTGGCAGGAGAAGGGGTCGGGAGAGGAGGGCGGATAGAAAGGGTGCATGATTCTTAGGAGGTAGTCTTGGAGGGAATTTTCATACAGAATGCTGATCGGGATGGGATGAGAAATATATCTCTGGTGGTAACGTTTGTTTGTAGGTGGCAGATATAGCGGATGGTGGTGCAGATTATACAGTGAGGTGGAAGGTGAGGAACGGGATTCTGGATCTGTAGCGGTTGGATGGGTGGGTTTCTAGGGCGGAGATGCGGGATGTGCATGAGTTGCTCTGGAAGGCATCATCAGTCACGTGAGTGGGAAATTGCGTTGTTTAAAGAAGTAGGCCATCTGGTATTTTTTGTGGTTCTCCTGGGAATAAATGCGGAAAAGGCGGAGGATTTTGGATTAAAAAAAACATTTTTTACAGGAGGCAGGGGGGGATGTTGTGTCATCCAGGTAGCTGTGGGAGTTGGTGGGTTGGTAGAAAGTGTCATTGTTCAATTGGTCAACGTTGATGGAGATGGCGATGTGCATTAAGGGGAGAGAGGTGTCAGAGATGGTCCAGGTGAATATGACGTGCCGGTGGAATGTGTGCTGAAGTTGATAAACTGTTCAACCTCCACGTGGGAGAATGAGATTGGGCCAAAGCTGTCATCAATGTATTGGAGGAAAATGTCTGCAGTGTTGCGGGAGATAGACTGTTCCATGGCGCTGATAAAAAGGCAGGCATAGCTCGGGCACTTACGGGTGACCATGGCTCCCACTTTCGTCTGGAGGAAATGGGAGCATTCGAAGGGAGAAATTTTTGAGTGTGAGGGCCAGTTCACCCAAGGGAATAAGACGGTCAGTGGAAGGTTACTGATGGAGTGGTCAGAAGAGGAAGAAACGGAACGCTTGATGCCCTGGTCATGGCGGATGGAAGTTTATAGGTAAAGTATGTCCATGGTGAAGATGAAGCGTTGGGGGGCAGGGAAACGGAAATCTTGGAGGAGCTACAGGGCGTTAGTGGCATTCCAAACGTATGAGAGGCGTTCCTGTCCCTGAGTGGCGGGGGTGGGGGGGGTTGGGGAAATGACAATATCGAGGTGTTTGGAGATGTATCGTTGGGGCACGACTGGATGAGATGACAGGTCACCGGAGGTGGTCCGGCTTGTCGATCTTCCATGTGGTTTTGAATCGGGTGATGAGCAGTTCCCGAAGCATTGGAAGCTGTGGCTGGGAGATCCCCTGATGTGATGAGGTTGCGTACGGTCTGGGAGATAATCTTTTGGTGCTGGGAGCGAGGTCGTGGTCGATTGGGTGGTAGGAGGATGTGTCTTTAAGTTGGTCCCTGGATTCAGCAGTGTAGAGGTCAGTGCAAAAAACTACCACTGAACCTCAGTCTCTGCTGGTTTGATGATGAGTTTAACATCAGAGCAAAGGGAGTGGTGGATTGGGCTTTGTTAGTGTAAGACCTTGGAGTGTGGAAGTGTGTAGACAGGCTGAGGCTGTGAATATCTCGTTGTCATTTCAAAGTAAAGGGCTTGAGGGCAGGAAACAACTGGGTATGGTTTGAGCAGGGAGATGGAGTGTTTTGTTGGTGGGTTATGGGGTCTTGGATGATGGGTAGGAGTCTTCGTTGAAAAAGTGAGCTCAGAGGCAGACATCGCAGCAGTGTTTGACGTCACATCACACATTGAATTCGTTGGTATGTGAAGGGATGGGAATAAAGATACGCCTATACTAATGATTGTTTGTTTGCTCACAGTGAGGGAGAGATCTGGAAAGAAAGTGAAAACTTGGGAGGGCTAGGGGCCAGATCCTGGAATGGGGCTGGATCTGCGAGGGGGGGGGGGAGACTGTAACTGGGGTGGGCTGAGTATTGGGGTACTGGGAGTGATGACATTTGGGAAGTGATGCTCATCCAGGGGTTCTGGGGGCAGTGGTGTTGACAGTGATGACCACTGCCATGGTGCTATGAGGGCAGACAAACGCCCCCGCAATTGCTACGAGGGCCACAAAACTGTTGCCATCATCATTCCGAGGGCCAGACAGCTGCCTCCGTTATCGCTGGGAGAGCCACAGAGTTGGAACCACGATCGGGATGAGGGCCAGAGAAATGCCGTCGTGATCGCAATGAGGTCCAGAAAACCACTGCTGTGACCGCAACGAGGGCCGGAATCCGCCACCATAACCACCGCTCTTGCTATTAGGGACTGACAACCGCTGTCCTGAACGTGATGAGGGCCACAGAATCACCACTGCAAATGTTACGAAGGCCAGACAACCTCGGCTTTTATCTGACGAGCGCCAGACAACTGCTGCCATGATCGCTAGGATGGCCAGACATACTCTTCCCAGATTTGCACGAGTGCCAGACACCCTCGGGTATGATCACCATGAGGGCCAGACAGCTGCCACCACAATCATTACAAGGGCTAGACAAATGCCACTACAATGGCTGCAAGATCCGCTGCTGCGGAGACCAAACAAGATTCAAACCTGCTTTAACCATTACTGTCAACATCAGCATCACCTACACCATGGGCTGCACCACATCCATCCCCGCAGCTGCCATCGTCACAACCACTTCAAACCCCACATACCCAATTCAACGCACACCGACAACGCGCCAAGCACAGATCTCATTGTTACCGCCCCGCACCATAGAAACCGTGGGTAGTCATCAATAAGTCAAATGATAGCACCACTGGACCCCCTCTACCACCACCACCCCAGTTATCTTCATCCATTCACGCATCAATGAATTCAATACATGTTGTGGCATCGACCACTTCTGCCGTCTCCGACTCAGAGCTCACTTTTTCAATCAACACTCCCACCCACCTTCCGGCTCGTCCGGCTCCAACACACTCCATCTACCTAGACAGAACGTGGCAGTCCGTTATGCGGCTGCAAACTCTTTATGTCCAACTGATACTGAGATATAGTCACTTCTTAACTCTGTCCACCCCAATCTCCCACTCCAACATCTCATCTTCACAACATGCAACTGTCCACTCCCACTGCTCAAACACAAAACTCACCTTCGAACCAGCGGACTAGCGGGCTGCAGGAGTAGTTTAGGTCACTGACCTGCACGCTACTGAAGCCGGGTGTGAATTGAAAGACACCTCCTCCTCTTGCCCCATCGACCACAGCCTCACATCCCATCACCAAACCATTATCTCCCAAACAATACACAAACCCATCACCTCAGGGGGTCACCCAACCACAGCTTCCAAACTCACAGTCTGAACTCCGCACCGCCCTATCCCTCCTCCGTCCTCAGACATATAAGCCTGGGTACCCCAGCACATTTCATCTCAGCCTTTGCCTGCGCCTCCAAATTCATCTCCATACGCCTCGATACTGTTCTAACCAAATCCAGTCAGGGAACACACCACATCTATTCGCAACTCCACCCATGCCCTCGACCTCCTCCAAGACTTCTGTTTCCCTGAAGCCCAATAGCTCATCTTCACCATGGACATCCAGTCACTATACACCACCATCCTTCATGGCCAGGGCCTCCATTCTTTCTGTTATCCCCCTCCCGATGTCCTCACTAGTACCCTCCCACTGACACGTTTATTTCCCTCGCTGAAGTGGCCCTTATCCTCAAACATTTCTCCTACGAATACCACTTCATTCAGATGAAAGAGGGAGCCATGGGGACCGCAAGGGCCCCAGCGATGCCTGTCTCTGTCGGCCAATGGAACATACCATCTCTCGTCGTTACACCGTCACCTCTCTCCACATTATCCTCCGCGACATTGATGATTGCGTCGGCGCCACCTTGTCCTCCCACGACGAGGTTGAACGTTCATTAAATTCACCAACACATTCCACAACACCTTCAATTCATCTGGAAAATATCTGATACCACTCTACTTTTCCTGGACCACACCATCTCCACCGACGGTGACCAACCAAACACTGACATTTTCCACAAACCCTCTGACTCCCGGAGCTACCTGGAGTAAAGGTCCTCCTACCCTGCCTCCTGCACAAATGCTATGTTTTATTCCCAACTGCTCTTTCTCCACCGCATCTGCGTCAGGAGGACAGGTTCCACCACAGAACATACCAGATGGCCTCTTTCTTTAGAAAAAAACAATTTTCCTTCCCACTTTGGCCATGATTCCCTCCGGTTGATCTCAACCACATCCCGTACCTCCACCGTCGAAACCCGCCCTCAAACCACTCAACTTCTCCCCACCAACCTCCTTATACATCCCATCATCCTCAATTATTTTTGCCAACTGCAAACGGACCACACCAAAGATATAATTTCCTCCACAAACATATCTGCTTTCCGTAAAGACTATTCCCTCCACAACTTTGTCAGAATCACGCCTACATAAAAAGCCAACCACACCTTCCAACACCTTCCTTTGCCACCTCAGGATTTGCAAAGCCTGCGACCACACCTTCCCACTCACCTCCTTCTCCGCCAAAAAGGAGTCTGCCTCATTCATCAATGTTCCACCTACTCATCAACACATGTCTTTTCTACTCTGATGCTCCCGATGTGATCTCCTCCACACTGGGGAGACAGGATGCGACATTTAGAGGGCGTCAGATCACACCTCTGGGATATTCGCATCAATCAATCTGACCACCCTCCGGCCAATAGTTCAACTCTCCCTTGAACTCTGTAGGGGACTTGCAGATCGTAGGCCTGCTCCATCGTCAATCCCTCACCACGCGACGGCTGGAGGAAGAACGCCTCATCTTCTGCCTTGGGGTGCTCCAGCAACACAACATCAGTGTGAATTTCATCAGTTTCCTCATTTCCCCATTTCCCCACCTTACCCAAGCACCTTCCTCATGACACATTCCATCTGTCTATCTTACTTCACACCTGTTCAACTCCACCAGCCGCTTCGACCTATCATAGCTACCCCCACCTCAGCTAGCTTCATCCCAGCCGCTACTTCCACGTCTGTTTCTTGATGAATGGCTTTTTTTCCCCAAAACGTCGGTTCCCCTGCACCTCGGATGCTGCTTAATCTGCTGTGCTTTTCAGCACCGCACTGTTGACGAAACACAAAGACATTATGCTCTTCAGGAATACAAAGCCTATGATGGTTGGCATACTGCTTCTATTTGAGGATTGGTGATGACACAGATAGGAATGAGGAATGGGCACTTGATTCCAGGATACACAATGAGCCGCTAAGGTCACCGAATTGCCCCCAGCACACTCCCTCATTACAAACCTTTCCTTCTTTTGAAACTAAAGCGTCCAGTCTTCATGGCTAATATCATGGGAATGAGCGGGCTGAGCTATCCTAAACGAGCCGCCAGCCGGGGAATCAGAGTCATCAGAGCGAAATACTGAGTGCATGATCAAAATGGCCCAATTTGCTCAATATGTCCAAAGGATGATATATTTGTCAAGTCATCAGAGTTCTGTGAGTGGCCTGAATCCAAATGGTTTGTGTTATTAAACTGAAACAAGTGGTCCCTCTCTGAGGGAGGTGTTATACAGCCCACATTTGAAAAATAATCGAGAAGCTGATTCACTTTTGTTTCACCCGACCCTTCTTCCTCATGCTGCCACTGACATGATCCAGACAAACAATATGAACGAGTCCAGGAATTTCCAGTCGCAAATGGGGAGGGCAGTGATTTTCTATTGGGATGGCCAGAACTAGACTGAACCACGACGCTACTTACAGGTAAATGTGCCCTCCCGATCCCGCATACCGTCTACTACGCGTTAGATGCTTGATTGGAACAAGGTATCCATTGAGGCTGGAAGGAACCTCCGATGACCACCCAGGGAGCACTGCTGAGCAACCCTTTCACAAGGACACCCTGGATATGGGGACAAGCAGGCCTCAGTCCTGCACATTTACGACTGGGACAAATCAGCTATGACTCCTGGGGACGAATGACGAACCTTTGCTTTAACTGTGGAAATATAACCACTGTGGGGGCGGTGCGTCCTGAATGTACACTTGGAGATAACCTAGTGATCGGTATGCTTCCATCCTAGCAAGGCGAAATTCTGTGAATATACACTGGTTGTCATTCTATTTTTGATGTGACCAACGATAACAGAGACTTGTGGGAACTCAGTGAATTTAACCTCCAAGTGACATCCTTTTAGTAATTCTGGTTTGTCCAAACCGCCTGGCAGTTATTAAACTCTTCGACTTACGCTGAGATATCTGATACAGTCTCGAAAGGAAACGAGCTGGTAGTCGCTTCTGCCAAGCAGGCAAAATGACACTCCAATCTTCTCGTCGCATTGGTTGTCCAGCAAAACACGGTTAGAGATAAGATAAGGACGGACAATTCAGACCCGCATAGGTTACAGTAATTACAGCGGAAGCCCCTGCTGAATTTCACAACCTGTTGCTTCAAATCGGGTTTTCCCTAGATTCTCAAACCATTAACGTGGGTGGGCACTGCTGGAAATTTTGTGTTCCTTATTCGCTGATGCCTGTTCGAGTTGATCTCCTCACTCACGTGCGAGAGAAGTGAATATTCAATACTTTTTTTTACAAACTTGGTGGCACCTAGATGTTCACAAAGCGGCTGAATAATGAGCTGAAGAATGACTGATTTGTCGAAAAAAGACAAATGCTGCACAGGGAATGTCCTGTTTTGTTGAACCACTCTGTTGCGTCCTGGGACATTTACTCGTCTCCAAGTTGCATTGATAGTATTACATTGCATAGATTTTTATGAATGTAGTCTAATAATAGCAGATGTTTGAGTAGATAATAGAAAAGAATCCTACCTACTGACGACGCAGCAACAATAATATTGAACAATTAGGAAATACCTGCATCAGTTAATCAAAACACTTCAAAGTTTACTTTCACATGTGCGCCAAGCCAAATAATTAGGACTGGGACCAATTGGAGCCTTCGTGAAAAGGTCTGTGCCTTGGCGTGCTGGTCATCTGTACTTCAGGCAAGGTCAGTTGGAGGCCCAAAAGGATACACGCGATGCAATGCAAAAGAATGTGAAACCCCGGAGGAAAACCAGAAGGTCCAGAAGAGATATCGGTTCAGCCTCCTTCCACGAATGGCTCAGCCTGATCTCTCTGCCTTTCGCGACATTCTTTATTTTCTTTCATTCACGAACTGTGATTAATTGGGGCACAACAGATAACCTGATAACGTCCAAAAAAACAGGTGTCACATACTTTAGTTTGTGCACAAAATTTCAAGAATTCTAGCTGATGGGCATACACCCATATCCCCAACCGGTCCAAATTCGCACCATTGAGCCAGTATCGAATTTGTGCGACTTGCAGCTTTCCCTTGCATTTGAAACTTCTGGACGATAAATCGAAGTAAATCTACACATAATCCCATGGTTGATTCAGTTCACTGTTGTCACCCACCTCTCCAGCGCACTCGCAGGTGCCCCGATTTCCCCTTCCCGATGAAACCCCCGATGATGATTCCCAGTCCGTGCAGCCTTCTGCCCCTTTCCTTTCTGAACCTGAGGATGATCTATCCGATCTCTAACCTCCACCTCTGAAAGTCACCTGCCTCTGAGTATATACCTCATTTTGCTGACACCTCCAATCTGTTCTGCCCAAAAAGTGCATTGGGATTATGAAAGAAAATTTTAGCAGATTTGACACAACATGTCTGTGGAAGCCATTTTTTCGCAAAGCAAACTTTGCAGAAAGATTCCAACTGCTGACCCTGCTGACGGACACTGAGCTGTTCTATTGGATTTGATTCAAACGCAATTTTCATGGAAACAGCCTTCTAAATCTCTTTTGAACCCTCCACAACCTAAAATATCCTCAATATAACACGGTAACCAATACTTGTCATAGTACTCCAGGAGACGCCTCACCATTGTCATGTCCAACTTTGACATGATGCCCCAATTCCTATGAAAGAAGATCTGAGCAATTACAGCAAGCAGGCCAAATGCCTTCTTAACCTTCTTAAATGCTATTGCTATTAGTGAGACTTGGTTGACCAAAGGTTATTTTTAGCATCTAAATATCCTCAGATATCGATGCTTCAGGCGGGAAGTAAAGGGAGGCAAACGGGATTGAGAAGCATATGTCAACGGATTATGACATGATGTCGCAGTAAAAGCGTGGTGGCGATAGGGGTCCTTAGTTTTCCAGATTGGTTGTATTTACGTAGTGGTGGAGGTATGGATGGAGATGAATTTGTATGGAGCATCCAGTAGTGTTCTCTATCGCAGTGGAATCGAGTTACTCAAAATTGAGAACTGTGACTAATAATGTCCCACAGGGATTGGTGCTGGGACCACTTTCTATTGATGTACATACATTTTTTTGGAGAAAGATATAAGCTGCCTTACTAGCAAGTTTCCAGATGACATTAAAACTGAGGGAGTAGCAAATAGTGGCGGCAAATATGGGCGGCACGGTGGCACACTGGTTAGTACTGCTGCCTCACAGCACCAGAGACCCGGGTTCAGTTCCCGCCTCAGGCGACTGACTGTGTGGAGTTTGCACGTTCTCCCGGTGTCTGCGTGGGTTTCCTCCAGGTGTTCCGGTTTCCTCCCACAGTCCAAAGATGTGCAGGTCAGGTGAATTGGCCATGCTAAATTGCCCGTTGTGTTAGGTAAGGGGTAAATGTAGGGGTATGGGTGGGTTGCGCTTCGGCGGGTCGGTGTGGACTTGTTGGGCCGAAGGGCCTGTTTCCACACTGTAAGTAAGTAATCTAAAGACTTTCAGAGAACACAGGAGAAAATGAGGAATGCAGATGCTGCAGGTCAGAGTCGCGAGTGTGTTGCTGGGGAAGCAAGGCAATTCGAGGAGCAGGAGAATCTATGTTTCCAGCAGTAGCCCGTCATCAGGATTGAGGCTTGTGGGCCGGGTGCTGAGAGATGAAAATGAGAGGGTGGTATTGGGGACAAGGTGGCTGAGAAAGAGATAGGTGGTTGAAGGTGAGGGAGAGTGTGGTTGGTCAGAGCAGGAAGTGGTGGGCAGATGAGGAGGGCGGAGCCGAGTGGGCCACTTGGTACTCGTATAACGTGTGGGTGTGGGGAAATGACGAAGCCGTTGAAATCCATATTTAGCCATTGTGGTTGCAGCGTCCCAAGGCGGAATATGAGGTGCTCCTCCTACAGGCGTCAGTTGGTGTCCAATTGGCAGTGGGGGAGGCCCAGGACCTGTGTGTCCTTGATAGAGTGTGTGGGAGTGTTGAAATGTTCAGCCACAGGGTGGTGGGGTTGGTGGGTGTGAGTGCCACAGAGATGTTCTCTGAAACGATCTGCAAGAAGGCATCCTTTCTCCCCGAAGTAGAGGAGCCCACATCGGATGCAACGTTTGCTGCAGATGACATTGGTAGAGGTAGAGATAAATTTTTGAAGGAGGTGACAGGATCCTTGTGATGCGTTTGGATTGAGATGAGACAAGTGGAGTGGGGACAAGTTTTCCAATTCCTGCAGTGGCAGGGCAAGGTGTCAGGAGTAATGTGCGCTCTGATGGGGGGCGTGGACGTGACAAGAGAGTCAAGGAGGGGAAAGTCTCTTTGAGACGCTGATCGGAACAACGAGGAACATGCATCTTTGGTGGAGGGGTCCGTTTGGAGGTGTAGAAAGTCACGGAGAATGATGCAATGTATTTGGAGATTGCTGGTGTGGAAGCTGAGGAGCGGGGATACTGACCTTGTTGCATTTGCAGGGGTGGGGTTCAATGGCAGTGGTGCTTGACGTCGAGAAGCTGCACTGGAGCGCTTCATTAATCCTGTGGAAATTGAAGAGGTTATCTGGGACATTCTGAGGTAAAATTAGTCATCCTGGAAACAGATGCGGCAGAGGCGGAGGAATTGGGATTAAGGGAGGTCGGATGGGAGGAGGAGTAAGTTAGGCAGCTGTGGATGTCGGTGGGCTTGTAATAAGAGAACGGGGTTCACCTGACCAATCTCAACCATCACCCTCCCTTTCCTGGACCTTCCATCACCATCTCCAGCGACCAACTAACCACAGACATCTAATACAAATCCACCGAGTCCCACAGCTACCAAGACTACATCTCCTCCCTCATTGCTTCCTGAATAAACGCCACCCCTTCTTAAATATACTTAATGTCCCAGCCTTGACAGCCCTTTGCAGTGAGGAATTACCACAGATTCCTTACCATCTGAAAAAAAGAAATTACTCTTCGTTTCCATCTTGAAAGAGTGAACTCTTTCTGGGATTTTATGCCCCCGTTGCATATTTTTGCACAAGGAAATTAAGGAATTGGCAACGTTAATTTTTGAGGGTAAGGAATGTGGAGTGGTGCATTTCTGATTGGAGGTCTGTGGCCAGTCGTGATTCGCACAGATCAGTGCTGTAATTGCTACTTGTTATTTTCATTAGTAAGTAAGATGGAAACTTCCAGAACCTGATTGGTAATTTTGCCGTCGACATTTGGAAAGGCATGTTCTAATTAGCGATATTTGATGGAAATAGTGGGCAGTGAGGATATATGTTGAAGTTTGCAGCAATATGTTGATCAAATGGAATGCTGGACAGAGAAATGGAAAATTCAATTTCATCGGCAGAAATGTGAGGTGATGCATTTTGGGTAGTCAAAAGGAAGTGAAAATTGCACTGCAAATGATCAGACTCTAAGGAACATTCATATACACTGGGGTTATAGATGAAAATCATAGCTCTCCGAAAATAAAAGCACAGCAGGATAGATAATAAGGAATCAGTATGGCATGGTTAACTTTCTCGGTCGCAACGTTGAGTCAAGACATTTGCACGTCATGTTGTGACCTAATAAAACTTCAAATCGGCCACTTTTGCAATGTTGTATGCAATTTTCATCGCCCCACTATAAGAAGGATGTGGAGGCTTTGGAGAGGATGCAAAAGAGTTTTACTGTTGCCTCGATGAGAATGTGCTACGGTAAGGAGAATTTGGACGTACTTGGATGTTATGCTTGAGTGTCAGAGTTGGAAGGTCGACCTGATACAGGTTTATAGCATCACAAGAGCTGTGGATAATGTGAATAGTCGGAATTTCTTTGCCAATGTGTAAATGTAATATTATAGGACTCATCAGTTTACGATGAGAGTGAGAAATCTTAAACGGAATGACTGAATAAAGATCTTTTTGTCGAAAGTAGGGCGACTCTACCAGTAAATATGGTCATGGCTCATCTCATTGTGCTCCCCGATGCACTATTCTATCAATACATCATTGTCCCTCAATCACCTGGCTATCAATAAACAAATGAACTCAGCTTCGATAGAATTTAAATTTCCGACCAACACAAATTTCTCGGAAGGAGAATTATCAACTGACTGAATTCGCAATCTGTCAATTTCTTCTCTGTTCTGACTCAGAATGTCACCGTTTCATTCTCAAATTCCACTCCTCCAGTGATCGCAGCAGATTTTAATTGTAACCAGTTTGATGACTTGGCCAATGAAAAAGGACTCAGACTGGGTCAGGTTCAGTGAAAGGAACAATCAGGCAGGTTTTTATAGTCAACCACAAACAAATGTTAGAAACTAACGGAGGAGCATTGTGCATCTGTGGTCAGCATTGCTGCCTCACACCACCAAGGAGTTGGGTTCATTTCCAACATCGGGCGACCCGCTATGTGAAGTTTGCACAATCTATCAGTGTCTGTGGGTTTTTCGTTCAAATGGTTCAATTTCCTTCCGCAGTCCAAAGACATGTAGATTAGAGTGAATTGGCCATGATAAATTGCCCATAGTTCCCAGGGATGTGCATCGTCGGTGGGTTAATCATGGAAAATGTAGGGTTAAAAGATAGGGTAGAGGAGCAGCTCTGGGTGAGATGCTGTTCGTTGGGTCCCTGTGGGCTCAATGGGGCGGACTGTCCGACTTCCACACTGCAGAGGTTCTTTTAGAATAACAATAGATTTTGACTATACAAACACCCCCTGGGTAAATACCTGATCCACTCTGCTCAAGGTCTTGTATGTAAGAATAAGATTACCTCTCATTACAAGAGTAACCTTTTCAAGCCTCCATAAAATAACCATTCTTCACAGGAATACGCAAAGTGAAACATCTCTGAATTGCTTTCAATGTCACTATATACTTTCTCAGGTAATACACACAACAAAGTATAACTTCACATACTAAATAGTAGATTTACTTTAGTTTTCTCAGAGTGCTTTTAGAACAGTCTTCCCCACAGATTCTTGGAGGTAGAATATTTTTGAGGCAAGATTCATTTATCGTAAAGAAGTCAAGAATTTACGGCGAGTGGGCATAAATGTGCAGTGTTGGAGAATATGTTGACATTGGTACCAAATGAGATGGCTCCACATCATCCAGGAATATCGTGCAAAACAAAGAGGTAATATAAATTTTTTTGAGGGGGGGGGTTGTGATCCCAGGTAGCCACAATCAAAGCACAGGCTAAGTCGTGCTCTCACCCACTCCACCTACCGAATTAACCCTGTTCAGTGGAAATAACAAAACACGGCAAAGGATGAAGGAAATCCCAACACCCGGGGCACCCGTCAGAAGCATCGGTTGTACCTGCAGCTGCAGTGACAATCGCCTCTGCTCATTTGATGGATCGATCACTTACCGGCCGAGATTGTAGACTTCACGAAGAGGTGTGAAATGATTGAAGCCATAAATGAAGACATGTTCAGCAATAGGCTAGACCCAGTTCTCACACAAGCTCCAAAGACATGAGCAGCAAACTGAAAGCCTTGAAAACAGAACGGACAAAGGCAAACGAAGAATTGAAGTGGCAGAGATTGAGGTCGATCCCTCTGAGGAACGGATCCAAAACCCTTGAAAAAATCGGCCCGTTACTTAACTGAATAACTCGACCTCGGCTAGAGGGGCATGAAAATAAAACTCACCACCGGTCTGCAAGACTGGAATGAAGGCCGTCAGCCAGTGAGTTATTGTTTGCGAATTGGCTGTCACGATTCCTTCAATTAGATGCTGAAACGGATCGGATGACGATAGAGAGAGCCAATCGGATTACAGCCTGCAGTCAAGCGCGAATTTGCGCCTTCGCCTTGCCATTGTGTGAATACCCAGTTATGGGAACAAACATAGATATACGGAAGCTTTCAAAACCCAGTGGAAGTTTCGGGCTGGGTGACATCACGGGAGCTTCAGGATTATGTTCTTTCGGGAATTTTCTGTGTCGGTGATTCAAAAATGAAGTTTATCGATGTTGTCAAGAAACCTAAGGGAACTCGGGATTCAGTATTCCTTTCGGTACCGAGTGGTGCTCTATATAAATTCAAATAGGTCCTCGAACTTACTTGACTCTTCAGTGAAAGTCAAACCTTTGTGGACACTTTACATTGTGCTGAATGATTTAAAAATACAGATAATCATGTTTTTAATTCGGAAAGAATGTTTGCTGGATTTTTCAGTTATCAACCAGTGTTATATTATTGTCGGGAATGGGGAGCGTGTTCATTTTTATCTTCCTCTGGGTGTGGCGCAAACTGGTGGTAGGTATCAATGTGGATATGATGACTAAATGCACCGTATGGTAGGCTTAAGCCTGTTTTTGGAATTAATTGCCCTGGATACCATATTGGTAGCGAGCCAGAAGATAAAGTTCTGGGGTATGTGAATGCCCCCAGTGTGCAGTGGCTAGATGCGTTTCTTTTTGTGGTTTTGTATGTAAGTAGTTTTGGAAGGTTTTGAGAGCATGTTAATTGTAGTAGATTTAGTCTGTGTAGTTTTTAGGCTCTATATTTTTTTTTCATTGATGCTCGGCGATTTGATGTTGGAGTCCTTCCTCTCTGGATTTCGAATGTTGTTACAATGTGTTCTTCCTCATGATGTATTGAAATGGTGTACCTGGAACATTCAAGGGTGCCATTCGCCAGTCAAGATGAAAAAAAGTTACTCTCTCCTATTAAAAAGGTGAGGGTTGATATGGCTGTATTGTGGGAAATGCACCTTGATGACAAGAACGGTTGAATTTACAGCAGGGTGGCTTTGATAGAGTTTATTTCTCTTCTCTGAATATCAGGAGTAGCGGAGAAGCCATACTTCATAGGACGAATCTTCCATTTAAATAGTTAGATAATACACGACACTCAGAGAAAGTTCATAATCCTCAAAAACTTGATATGTGGGAAATAATACAGTATTTCGAGTGTTTATTTGCTGCGGCACACCCCCTTAAATTCCTGGTAGATGCATTTTCAAATTAAGTAATCTTGCATCGTCACACATTAATGTACAAGTAGATGTCAATAGTCTTGTGGAGCTCACGGTGGACAGACGCCCAAGACTTTCCAATACCCTCTTTGCAAACGAATGAATTCGTAGATTTGTGTGCGGAACTAGGGCAGGCGGATATTTGGAGGGATCTCCAGCCCCAAGGTCGAGATTTTACTTTCTTCTCTCATCTGCAGAAATGCCAAAGGAAGTTTGATCACTTCCTCAGACCCTGCAGCAATCTCAGATTCGGTGGTGTCCTGCGCAATTGGGAATATTGCCATTTCTAACCATGCAGTGGTATATTTATTGGCTAAGAGTATGGACAATATAACAGTGTAGAGACACTGGCAAACTGATCTCTCTGTTCTGAAGGGTTACAGGTTCACTGTCTATTTTTATAACGATTCCAGAACTTCCTGAGGCATTAATTCAGATTCAGCCAGTAATCCATCCACTCTATGGGAAACAGCTCAGGTTTCTGACAAGGAAATAATTATATTTTTGGAAGCTACAGAATGGGGAGCAGCAGCACTTACTCGAGACACGGTTGTGTGCTGAAGAGAGGGCAGACTTCGATCACCCCTCAGTGGCTGAGCGGCAGATGATCACAATGCTTCAGTCGACATTGAATTCCATGCTCACTCAGAGAGCCAAGAAGGAATTTTCTTTTGTAAAACAAAGGTTGTTTGAGCATAGTGATAAGCCGCACAAGTGTTTAGCGTATCTTGCCAGGAATAAGAGCGCCTCCCAAGTCATGACCTCAATTAGGAAAGGTACGGGGACCGTTACCTGCGATTCCAAAAAGATTAAAGCAGCAATTCGGTCACTTAACTCCGAACGATATTAGACTGAACTTTGTGAGGATAGATTAATTAAGATGGAGTATTTTTTCAAGAACTTGGATCTTCCATGAGTAACTCCTGAAGAAGTGTCTGCATTAACGCATGATTGCCAATGCTGGAGGTGCAGGACGCTGTGAAGCAACATCAGAGGGGAAAGACGCCCAATCCTGACTGCCTTCCCAATGCATGTTGTCAGGGCCATGTTCAATCACTCATAAAATCATTCTGCCTATCAGTATCCTTAAAAGAAGGAAATATATCTCTTATACTGAAGAAAGGGAAGACCATAGAGCACGGTGATTTTTATATGACCATGTCACCATTAACTGGCGATTTTAAAATCCTATCTGATACTCATGCATTTCGCCAGGAAACTGTGCTGCCTTCCATTGTCAAAGAGAAGCAGAGTACTGACTCTACAAATGCCTATTCTTCCAACAATGTTAGGAGATTACTCAATGTGATTCAAGCGTGTCAACATCAATCTGTAAACGGCTTAAAGGTCTGCTTAGATGCAGAGATGGCATTTGTTTGGGCTGAGTGGTCACGTGTCATCTATACTTTAAAACAGTTTGGTCCAGGTGAAGTTTTATCAAGTGGGTGAGGGTGCTTTATAGCGATCTTCTGGAAGCGGTTCTCACAATTGATGTACGATCTTGTAATTTTCATGTTTCCAGAGGCAATCGACAAAGTTGTCCCCATTCGCCATTGTTTTTCACATTGGTGTTAATGGCACTGGTTGAGGCCGACCATACGGGCTTTACAATGGATTATAGATCTTCCAACATTATTACGAGATTACTCAATATGATTCAAGCGTGTCAACAACGATAAGTGGTGTTTTTCGATGCAGACAAGGTATTTGATTGTGTTCAGTGGTGGTATGTTTTAGATTAGATTAGATTAGATTAGGTTAGATTACTTACAGTGTGGAAACAGGCCCTTCGGCCCAACAAGTCCACACCGCCCCGCCGAAGCGCAACCCACCCATACCCCTACATCTACATCTACATCTACCCCTTACCTAACACTACGGGCAATTTAGCATGGCCAATTCACCTGAGCTGCACATCTTTGGACTGTGGGAGGAAACCGGAGCACCCGGAGGAAACCCACGCAGACACGGGGAGAAAGTGCAAACTCCACACAGTCAGTCGCCTGAGGCAGGAATTGAACCCAGATCTCTGGCGCTGTGAGGCAGCAGTGCTAACCACTGTGCCACCGTGCCGCCCACTGTGCATTATAACAGATTGGTCGAGGTGAAGCTTTTATCACGTGGGTGAGGGTCCTTTATAAGGACCCTCTGGCCGCTCTTCTCACCAAAGGTGAGCGATCCAATAATTTTAATGTTCCTATAGGCAATCTATAATACTGTATCCTTTCGTCTATGTTGTTTACAATGTTGATCGAACCATTGGATGAGGACACCAGTCGGGACCCCAACCTATCTGCCCCAAACATTGGGGAAAAGTCAAATAAGATTACATTTCATGCAGATGATGCTCTTATCTTGTTATCAATCCCCCCAGTGTTCGTATTTCACCTGATTCAATGCATCAAATCGTTTGACGCCTTTTCAAGCTATAAGATTAATTTTACAAATACGATGGCCATGCCAACTGGAGGTCTTATGGAAATACCCGAAGTCTTGGCTGAATGCCGATTTCGTTTTAAAGGTAGCATGTGGTTGTGAGCACCTCTATTTAGGAGCATTCATTGCTCTTTGATCATTCATTTTGCGTGAACGTTGTACATTTTTTGTCAAAATTGAAACAGGACCTTCAAAGACGCAAGGTACTTCCAATATCTTGTTAGGTCGGATAGATCTAGTTAAGATGATTGTCCTAGCTCTTTTGTTCTCCCCCGTGCTAATGCTTCCTTTCATACATCCCAGACAAATATTTAGGAAACTCAATGTCTAGTTTAGCTCTTTAATTTGGCATTGTAATTGATACCTTATAGAGATAACAAAATTTCAACTGTCCCACAGACTGGGGGATGAGGCTCACCCCCAATTTAAAAGCTAACAGTTAAGCCCTCTTTTATCCGATGGTAGTAACTGGTCCTGAGAGGACTCGGCGTCAATATTCTGAGAGGACTCGGCGTTAGATATTGAAGCATCTCAGGTAAAGTGCTGTCTTCTGAGTCTGTTGTTCTTAGCAAAAAAAAACATGAAAGTTAAGGAGTATTGTCATAACGCAATAATTATCAGTAATGTTACAGCATGGAGGGCAATGCGTCATCTCTAGGACAACACAGCCAAAACCACATTTCTTCCCCCTACACTTTGTATACTGGGTTGTTAACCAGTAACAATGGATTCTGAGTTTAAACTGTGGGCAGGGAACATTTATCTTCTTGACAGATTTAGAATCAGAAAACACCCTGCAGTGTGGATACAGGCCAATGGGCTCAACAGGTCCACACACTCACGAAAGAATACACCACCCAGACCGAGTCCAGTACTATTCTCTATTTACCATGACTAATGTCCCTGTCCTACACATCCCTGAACACTATGGTCAATTTAGCATGGCCAATTCATCTAACATGCACATCTTTGGACTGTGGGTGTACACTGAATCAAACCCACACAGACACTGCAAAAACTTGCAAATTCTACACAGACAGTCCCCCAAGGGAAGAATCAAACTCGAGTTCTTAGTACTGTAAATCAGCAGTCCTAACCATTGATCTACTGTGCAGTATTTGCGGGTGACCCAACGATGTCCTTTTATCAAATAACTGACAAGTGTGGACTACCTCGTGGAGACCTCTTTCTTTTTTGCACATCTGAGATTTTCTTCAAAAAAAAACACCCTTAATGGATCCTGATAGACCCTTTACAGAGAAGAGGATGATTAATGCTTAGATCCCACTTTCAGTCAGTCCACTATATCATAAGTTGAAGAGTGGACTGTCAGACGAGCCTGTGTGACTTTGTGATGTCAATGAAAGAGAGGTGTTCAGATCTCTGGGGAGACATGGAAGGATATTTGTCAAAATACAAAAAGGATTTTAATATGTAATAGGACCCATGTCATGCAGATAAAGCTGCTTCATCGAGTCTATCTGGTCAGGAGTGGCTCTCACACTTCAAAGTGGGGTTTTTGTCAACATGTCCTAAATACAGAATTACTATGGATACTCTTATTGATTGCCTGTGGCCTTGCCACAGGCTTCATTTACATTGGAGGGCAGGTTTCGGTGTGATAGAGAGGGTCTTGGGGACCAAATTGGAGAATGACCCGGTTTATCTTTTCCAGTGCCTGTCCAGGGTACCATCTGCAGATGTGCTTTGGGGAGAAAAAAAGATAGCATCATTACTTTCTGTGGTAGAAAAAGTATTCTGTTGTGTTGGGTGTCCGAAAACTCCTCTTATCTGTAAAGTTGGCATAAGCTGTTCACGGAGCATATCACTTTGGACTTTCTCACAAGTAGATACAGGCTTATCTTCCACTCTAATAAGGACTTTTGTCTGGCCATGACGGTCTTTTTTAATGAATCTAATATACAGATAGGAAGAATTACGAACGTATGAATGTACACTATCTAAATCCCTCGAAGAACGAGAGCTGTCATGTCGTTATGCTGAGCTCCATTATTTATCACTTTTATTTATTTTTGTTTTTCTTCTATCCGATGACTGTATTCACCTTGCTGCTTTGTATGTACATGCCCGTTGGTGTAATGCTGCTCAATTTGTACAGTTTTTGAGTTGTGTTGATATTGGTTTATTATAAAATTAATAAATCTCTTTCTCAATAACAAACATTTAAATATTAAAATGTTAACATTGATTGAGAGTCCCGTAGGACTCTCATTAGAGAGACCACAAATGGTCGTTTAAATTAAGGATCAGCACATTTCGGGGGAGGGATGAGTTTGAGAAAGCGGCCTCTTAATGGTAACCTCAGTCAGTTTGGGGAATTCAATCTGTGAATTTCACCCGTCTATACATCACAAACCAGCCGTCAAGCCAACTGAGTGGGAGACGATTACTAACTGCGATTGGATTTCGAAAGCCATAAAATACGTTTAGATTTTTGATTGGTCTGTGTAATGCATGCTTACTATTACATGAAAGGATGAACCTGATCGAATATATTGGAGAGTCGGTCCTCTTCGGAAATGCCTCCCGAACACATCCTCGATGAAAACCTGGGTAAAATTGTCTGAGTGTCGTCTGGTCAGTGACACGAGCACAGGGGTGGAACGAATGAAAGTTCCCGTAACATGAAGCTGAGAAAACATACAGATCAGCCGTGATCAAATTAAATGCTAAACCACAAATGAATGGACTCACGATGGATTTGAAGTGCAAGTGATTTTAAAAACGTACATATCTGTTCCTCCCTCTTATGTTTCCTCACTGTGGCACTGCAATTTTCCTGAAACTGGAAAGTGTTTGGAGCATTATTTGTGGCATTCCCTCATCGGCACTCTTCACAACATTCTCTAACAGTTTAGTGGGTATTACAAAAGCAAGACCTAGAGAGGGAACATCCTGTCTGCAGCAGTGAGAGTGGTTCTGCCTGCAACAGTGAACATGCATCTTGATCGGGTTAAGCGCGATGACAGACATGGTGTGAGTTTTAGAGAGCAGAACGAGCAGAGTGGCACTTATCCTGACAGAGTGGTGAAGTTTATTGATTCTTGTCGTGTATTGCTGGACATATATTCAGACCACAGATACTACACCGAGCTGCGTTGTGAGCTCAGACCTTGGGTCTGATAGATCCGGAAGTTTGCCCCTACTCCCCCCAGGAAGTGAATTTTCCCCTCTGTACGAGCCCATCCACAGGCCCTCCACACCCCTGTCGACAATCAGTGGTGTAATTGCCCCTTATCTACCATTCTCGTGGTAAGCTATGCAGGGCATCTCTGAACTGAGAAATCTCAACGGTGAGCTCATGGGTCTTTTAAAGATGATATCTTTGCCTGGAATCACAGAAAGTCTCGGGCCATCTGGGTAATGGTGAGTACCTCCAGCATGATTGGTGGAGATGTTCCGAGCATTTAATTTAGGAACACCATGGGGTGCTGTGGGCAGTTAATGAGGTGGGTTCAATATGGTAGCACCGGGAAACCAACTCAGCTTGATGCAGACAATTCCTCTATCAAACTCAGTGAAAATATCACCGAGATAAATTATTATTCGATGCAGCTCAATAAGTCGAAGGTTCTCCTGACCAACTGAGGCCTTACCAACGTCCTGTGCATCTGCAACAAAACATCCCAACTTCTATACTCAATGGCCTGATGATGGCCATTGTGCCAAAAGCTTTATTCACTGCCCTGTGTATCTGTGACATCACTTTCAGAGAACCATGCACCTGATATGTAAGGTATGTCTGCTCCACTACACTCCTTCAGTGACAAGAATTAATCATGAAACTACTACCTGGATTTCCCTTTCTGTGTATCGGTATCCTGGGGCCTCACTGACTTCGAGATTTCCACGTGCCCCACATTCAAACATTTGAATAACTGCCTCCTGTCCCTGTAACCTAGTCTGGTGCAGCTGAATGACTGCTTTCTATATCTGTGTACCAGTCTCGAACAGTTGAAGGATTGCCTCCTGTCCCCGTGTACCAGTCTCTAGTAGATGAATGACAGCCTTCTGCCCCTGTGTCCCGGTGTGGAGCAGTTGAATGACTGCCTCTTTTTCATTTGTACTAGTCCCGAGCAGTTGAATGATTATCTGCTGTCCTTTGTCCCCGTGTCGGGAAGTTGAATGACCTCCTTCTGTTCCTTTGCCCCAGTTGCCCTAAACTCCATCACAACCGTTCCAAATTTCGAAAGAGACTATTGGCAAAAAAACAAATACGACTTGGCAATATGGCGCACAGATAATTGATTCATCATGTTAGAGGAGCAGGATGAATGGGGACAATACCTAATTAGCGTTTCGGGGAATAAAACCCCCAAAATATATTACTTCACGTAATCGGCATTCTCTTGTCCACTCTTGCTCGCCATGCACTCCTCCTATTCACGAGGTAAGTGTTAACGTCTTAATTTACTTTCCCGGCAGCCCCCTGGTTCTCACTCCCGCTGTCCCTGCTGTTACAAAAGGAAGACCTTATTGCTCGAGGTAAGTATTTAAAGGGTTCACATTCTTTGCTGGCACCTCCCTGTCCTCGCTCACACTTTTCCTGCTGTAAAACAAATGACCGGCCCCCACCATCACGCTCATTTTTCTGCACATCCCCAAACCGTCACGCGCACTCCACCACACACTCCTGCAATGTCACGCTCACGCCCTGCACCATTCCCCACCATCATGCTCACTCCAATTGCAGACTCCCTATTCTGAAGGCTGGTCTGTGAACTCCTCCCTCGTTAATCCCCTTGACATGTTTTTCTTTCTCCACCACCACTCTGTTCCCGGAGTAAAAGACAGTGTTTCCACACAATCTGTTCTTTGTGGAATAGCCTGCTGCACCACCCCGACTCTTTAGCCCCAGCTACAGCGTATGGCGCCACTTCAACAGCTACCCCCAGTAACTGTCAGTTTTCTCATACCCACTGTGTCCGTAAACAACTCCATTTGTCACAAGCGCCATACTGCTACCCTAGCAATCTCGTGAAGCTACAAACTAACCCAAGAAATCATGTTCCTTGGCAAAGGAGGGTGAAGAAAAATGTGTGGAAAAGTGTTTTGGAGAGAGAGAGATTCAGATGTAGACTGTGCAAGATAGACAGTGAAGGAGCATATATAAAGGAAGGACAATGAAATAAAGTGCCCAAGTGGGAGTAGGAGAGAGATATAGAGTGACAGAGTGAGACTGGAAGCGGTACATTGGTGTGGAGGGTGGGAAGGGGCAAAGGGATACAGATAACTCCTGCCGAAGGCCAGTTCAAATTGGGGGACCCAGAGATGAAAGCAAGGACCGAGTGACTTTAAACCAACTGCAGAGCTCAGTGCTGGTACCCTCCCCTACGCTGAGGACCAGGGGTTGAAGATTATTTTATGTCTCTCCAGCTCAGCTTCTTCAACACAAAGACAAACCATAATGTCTTTCACTCTGCTGCTCAGCACTTTTTAATGAACATCTTTATTATTCACAATTTGAAGTGATATTCACTGTAAGTGGAATCGAGCCTTTTCTCATTGGCCCCCGAGTTGAGAGAAACATTAATACATGTCCTTGTAATCCCCTGTAGGATGAGATTGGCAAACCATCACTGCACTCGACCTTTTCCCATAGCGACATGTTCCTCCATTGCAGACATATTGAACTGAAATGACAAATCCCCGGACGGATTGATTAATAAGGGAATTTGATTGATTGATTAATTTGGGTAACGGGATATTTCAGCAGATTGTTCAGCTGCTTTCTGAACGTAGACTGGGTCACGGCATAAATCACAGTGTTTGTGCAGCAACTGAGGAGCTGCAGCATGAAGCCCAATTCCCGCACAAATGGATCAAGATACACAGTGATATACACAATATTAAACATACGTCTCCAAATAGAATACACCATTGACGTTGACCATAACAGGATGAAATTAGCTGAGATCACAAACAGTAAAATGATGGATTTCTTTCGATTTCTCATTTCTGTGTCAGACTGAGAGTCCCCATTGGTGTGAGGCCGGAGTCTCCTGCGGGCTCTGCTGGTCACTAAAATGTGTCTGATAGTGGAAACATTGAGCAGCAGATTCAGGAGAAATGGGAAAGCCGGGTTTAGAATGTGGTGGAGGAACTCGATTGTGACCCAGACACGGGAATAGTAAATTTGATCTGTCCCCTCACAAAACCAGGGCTCAATCGCAAGCGAATACCAAGGTGTGAGCATAAAATACCAGAAAATGTTCTTCAGACAACTCAGCACAGTCACTGCTCCCAGAACCACAGTCGCCATTTTCTCAATGCAATATTTACTTTTCAGCTTCTGGCAACAAATGGCCACAAACCGATCAAAGGTGAAAGTGACGGTGAACCAGACAGAACAGTCAGTGGCTGCATAAAGCAGGACTGCGTGAATATTACATACGTCAATGTCCCACAGGAAATAAAACTGTTCCCGATAAACAATGGGAATCTGTCTCATTGTCAAGTCAAGAATAATGACATGGAGATCCGCTACTGCCATCGACCCCAGGTAACGTCTGATACATGGAGACAATCCACAATCTTCATAAAGCAGGATGTAGATGGTGACTACATTGGCTATGAGGAAAGAAAGAAGCAAAGCATACATCAACCTGGAGATAAAGTGATCAAATTCATGAAAGCCGAGTGACATTTCCCAATGTGTCATTGTCTGAATTACTTGCAAAATATGATGTAAACCACAAGAAACCCTCCTTCACTATACATCAATACACACACACTCAGAACAACAAATGATTTCTAGTAGATTCCCACACATAATAGGGAATATGGAGGCTATGGTCAAGAAATAACAGGAGGCGTAAGCCAGATATAGGCAGCTGGAATCAAGTGAATGTCTTTCAGAGCATAGAGGCTTTAGCAGGGATATGCAGAGGCCAAAAAGGCGCATGAGGTAGCTTTGGCAAATACAGTTCAACACGATTGAAAGAGATTGTACAAGAATATTAAGGGCAAAAGAGAAACTGAGAAGAGTATAGGACTTCTTAAAAATCAAACAGTCTTGGATGTGTGGAACCACTGAAGAAGAATAACGTCCATTGGGTGTATTGTCACACGTACTGACATAAGTACAGTGATAGGTTTACATATCGCCACATGTGATGAAATCTTTGGTACAAAGGTACTCTCGCTCCGGCTACAGAATCTTGGTGTAAAGCAGAAAAACAAAGAAAACAAAGATAAAATATAAAACATTACAGTCATTCCCTCTAAACTGGAAAATCACTGAAACACAGTTAAAAATTCAACAAGAAAATCCATGAGAGCTTGGCCATGCTGGGTTCACACTCCTCAAAAATAACCCACCTCAACCACTCCTCTGCCTTGCAGAGTTTTCCTGCTGGATGTGTGAGATCTTACATCAATATATCACGTATATATTTATTGCGTAGATAAACATGGAAACTCCAGAACTCGGGAAGTAAATAAATATAGCGATGATTTGAAACGATGCCACATTACAGAAGAGAAAGTGCTAGAGATACCAAAAACGCAGAACCGTAGATAAATATCAAGTACCTATTCAAGTGTAGCCGAGGTCCTTGTGGGAAGATAGTGAAGAAATTGTGACGGGGCCTTCCTGAGATAACTGTATAATTCTTCAGAGATCTGAGGAAAGGTCATTGGATCTGAGACGTTAACTCTGATTTCCCGACACAGATGTTACCAGACTTGCTGAGATTTTCACGCAGCTTCTGTTTGTCTTTCTGTTTTGCAGCATCTGCAGATCTTCCATTTCTAAAGTGTACGTGCGAAAAGCAGGAAAATCGGATCTTTTACTTTAGGTAACCTGGTGAGCATGGACGAGTTGTGCTGAAGGGTCTGTTTGCATATTGCATTACTCTAATAGTTAATGTCTCTATAACTCTGAATACAACATCAAATCGTTAATTCACTCAATTCACTTCCAAGTCGAAAATACATTATAAATATTTTCAATGATCTAGCTCACTAAAATTTCTTCAATCGACAATTCGGCTTACTGATGTGGTGCTGTAGATTTGTTACAACAGGGCCGTGAACACTTCTGTGAATTAAACTAAACACCCAGAAAAGCTCACCTCGCCTCGTAATCTGCTAAAATATGAGTAGTAGAGAATTCCCAAATTGCAGTATTTAAGGAAAGTATTATCAATGTATTCTTTACCTCTAAAAATGAACATTAAATAACTATTCACAACTATACGCCCCCATTTCCTTGACTGCTTATTACTTATGTCCAACTCAACGTCAATATACTGTTGAAGAAAACACATTAAAATTACACAACTTATTTGAAAGAGCATGGAGCTGCTATCGTCTTTAGTGTCGGTCTTGTTTCCGTAGAAGAGCTCCCTGAATCGTCTTCTTTCCTTTACAGTGAAGAGGTTTCAAATGAAAAGGCACATTTGATACAGTATTTCAATGTCTTGGATCGCTCTCTCTCTCCATCTTGATGGCAGCTTCTCTGTCTGATTTTCAAACTGCCTTCATTTTTACATCCCCAACATTAGATTGTATCATTGGGGAGTGTTGGCAAAGCAACAAAACAGACGTCAATTGGGTTTTAATAGCCCGGAGCATAATTTAAACTGATTGGTTAAATTCAAATTATTGCCAAAACAGAAGCCAACTCAGGTATACATTTCACAAACAAATGTTACATGCTTTCAGTTTTCCAGTGCACTGAAACTGCCATGTGGTAATATGATATAGATGCTTGTTAGCTCCCAGTGCAGAACAGCAATTACTCCCTCTTAAAGGTACAGTACACAGCTTCAACTTCATAATTGATTAATGCAGCAATCGTTTTCAATGACTTTGCGTATATTTCCCCAGCATAATCCCTCAGTCTATCATTATCAACAGGCTAACGATTTTTTCAGTGACAAGTATGGGTGAGGATGACAGTGTCAAAACGATTAAACCTAAAACCGTTAAACCTACTGCACTTGACTGCTTACGTTCCAAATAACAGAGCTAACATCTGAGAGAGGAGAGCGAAATGATCCCAAGACGAGTAGACCAACAATTCTGACACACTCAGTAATAAATAGTGATGGACGATTAAACAACGCGTGTATATTACACATCATTGTTCTTGGAAAAGCCTTGCATGTCAGTGTAAAAGTTAAGGAAGTATATCTGCACGTCCTCAGGCAAAAGTGTTGCGTCAATGATTTACCTCACTCTTGTCACGATGTCCACATAATTTCCGATGACACTCTTTAACCAATTCAATTCGTGGTTCGTGACATGAAGAAACACCTGAACACAGTGGATTCGATGAAGGCGATTGACTGACTACTTTCCTTCAATCGGACTGAAGACTTGTGCTGCACAACAAGCCGTGTCCCTTGGGAAGCTGTTTCATTCAAGCTTCAAATCTGACATCTGACCGGCAATGTGAAAAATTACCTCACCATGTCCAGTCATTTAAGAGGAAAATAATTACAATCGTAAAAATTGCCCCTCACTCAGTCTCATAAAGATAGTTAAATCATTGACAGACCTGTCAAGCAGCGCAGGAATAACCTGCTCTATTATGTATCCAATAGGTCCCTATGTGGTGATGGCGCTGTTTTTAAAATGTCATTGTGTGATCAGCCCAAGCTAACACCAGTCTGCCAGCTGGTGGAAATTAAAAGCAATTCATATAAGATCGAAATCTAAAGTCTTGGTATCAGTAATAATGACCTCAAGGCCAACGGCGCTTGTTAACACCAACATATTTCACCGATGTACTTTCAGAAATTGAATCTCCAGTGCTTTCCTGGTCTGGCTGAAAAGTGACTCCAAACATGCAGACATGCAGACATGTGACAAACTCTACAGTGGTGTCTGAAATGGTCAAAAAAGAGAGTCAACTTTGTCAAATCTTTTCGAGATCTTAAAGAATATAACTGGACAAAACACCTGGCATGAGAACGAGGGTAGGTCCGATCAAAGACAGTAGTGGGAGTTTGTGTATCGAGTCGGAAGGGATGGGAGAGGTCTTAAATGAGTAATTTTCTGTAGTATTTACAAATGAGGGGACCGTGTTGTTGAAGAGGAGAGAATGAAACGGACTAGTAAGGTAGAGGAGATACTTGTTAGGAAGGAAGATGTGTTCGGCATTTTGAAAAACTTGAGGATAGACAAGACGCCTGGGCCTGAAGGGTTATATCCTAGGATAATGTGGGAAGCAAGAGAGGAAACTGCAGGACCGTTGGCAATGATCTTTTCGTCTTTACTGTCAATGGGTGCGGTACCAGGGGACTGGAGATGGCGAATATTGAACCGCTGCTCAAAAAAGGAAATAGGGATAACTCCGGGAATTACAGGCCAGTTAGTCTTACTTCGGTGGTAGGCAAACTAATGGAAAGGATACTGAGGGATAGGATTTATGAGTATCTGGAAAGTCAATGCTTTATTAGGGACAGCCAGCAAGGATTTGTGAGGCGTAGGTCTTGCCTTACAAGTCTTATTGAATTCTTTGAGGAGGTGACCAAGCATGTGGATGAGGGTAGAGCAGTGGATGTAGTGTACATGGATTTAGCAAGGCATTTGATAAGTTTCCCCATGGTGGGCTTATGCGGAAAGTCAGTATGAATGGGATAGTGGGACTTTTGGCCAGTTGGATAGAGAACTGGCAAACCGGTAGAAGTCAGAGAGTGGTAGTAGATGGTAAATATTCAGCCTGGAGCCCAGATACAAGTTGAGGTCCGCAGGGATCAATTTTGGGTCCTCTGCTCTTTGTAATTTTTATCAATGACTTGGAAGAGGGAGTTGAAGTGTGGGTCAGTAAATTTGCAGACGATACGAAGATTGGTGGAGTTGTGGATCGTGAGGAGGCATGTTGTCGGCTGCAAAGGTACTTAAATATGATGCAGAACTGGGCTGATGAGTGGCAGATATAGTTCAACCCTGTCAAGTGTGAGTTTATCCATATTAGAGCGACAAATAAGAATGCGGAACACAGGGTTAACGGTAGGGTTCTTAGTAAGGTGGAGGAGCAGAGGGATCTTGGGGTCTATGTTCATAGATCTTTGAAAGTTGCCACTCAGGTCGATAGAGCTTGTAAGAAGGCCTATGGCGTATAAACTTTCATTAGCAGAGGGATTGAATTCAAGAGTTGTGATGTGATGTTGCAGCTGTATAGGACCTTGGCAAGGCCACATTTGGAGTACTGTGTGCAGTTCTGGACTCCTCACTTTAGGAAAGATGTGGAAGCTTTGGAGAGGGTGCAGAGGAGATTTATCAGGATGTTGCCTGTAACGTAAAATAGGTTGTACCAGGATAGGCTGAGAGTCCTAGGCCTTTTCTCATTGGAACGGCGAAGGATGATGGGTGACTTGATAGAGGTTTATAAGATGATCAGGGGAATAGATAGAGTAGACAGAGACTTTTTCCCCGGTTACAACAGAGTGTTACAAGGGGACATAAATTTAAGGTGAAGGGTGGAAGGTATTGGGGGGATGTCAGGGGTAGGTTCTTTACCCAGAGAGTGGTGGGGGCATGGAATGCGCTGCCTGTGGGAGTGGCAGAGTCAGAATAATTGGTGACCTTTAAGCGGCAATTGGATAGGTTCATGTATAGGTGCTTAAGCTAGGACAAATGTTCGGCACAACATCGTGGGCCGAATGGCCTGTTCTGTGTTGTATGTTCTATGTTCTATGTTCTATGAGCCTCAGTATTGGAAAAGGGAATGGGAATCACAGAGACCTCGTACCTAAAAATTGAGAGCTTGTGCTTGCACTTACAGGGATTTCACACCGAGCACACAAAAACGTCATGAAAGGAGTAGTCCAATCAATACATTGAGACTCTAATAATGGCCGAATATCTCCACAATGCAATTTTTCCACAGTGTGTACATATCACTTGATGTGAGTGAACATTGGAAGCTGTAAAACAGTAACTGCAGTTATCCTTTCGGTCAATCGATTTTTCTCCGCAATTTTACATAATGACAGCTGATTCTTCATCTCCACATCATACCCCTGTACTCTCCTCATAAGTTTCGTGTCTAGAAATCCTTAATCATATTCAGTGCCTTCGATTCCACAGCCTATTCGATAAAAGATTCCAGTTTCACTAGTCGCTGAGAGCAGACAATAATTTGTATCTTAATGCAGAGTGGGCTGCTTGTAACTCATGTTGTGGATGCTTGTTTTATATGTCCCAGCGAGAGGAAATGTAGACCCTTTTCCCAATCTGTCTCGGACTTTAAGTATTTTATACATTGCACTTAGATATGAATTTATTTTCGACAGAAATTCTGCTCACACAACAAGCCTATTATCCCAGAGATTAGTCTGGTCACCCTTCACTCCAATTCAACAATGTCAGATTTGTTCTTTATGACTAACAAGACCAGAACTGCACACATAACTGCACGATGTACGAGATATTCGGTCTCTTCAAGGACATGTACAGATTGTGTTCGACATCCTTACTGCTGGTCTCAAATCGCCGTGAAATGAAGATCAACATATCATTAATATTTCTAATTGGTGCTTGTTCGTGCAATGTTGATTTCAGTTACTGATGTATGTGGTGATCCGGATCATTTTTAATATTACAGGTAACCACTTGGTGGGGTCTATCTATCATGTCATTGTCAACGTTGATGTCTGGTTTCAGGACTCACTGCCCTCCATGTACCACCGAGGTCTGCACGGAAGGAAACAAACCTACATTCCCTTAATTTTACTTTCATTCATGTGCATAACCAAGTGATGGTTAAATGTCCCTAATTTATCTGATTCTGCTACCACCACTGGCAGTGCACTACGCACACCCACCACTTTCTGGTAAAGGATCAACATCTTCATCTCCGCTAAATCTTCCTCCAATCTCCTAAAATGATGCGTCACTAAAATAGCCAAATTCTCCGAGAAAGAGTTTCTTAGCATTCACTCTATATAGTACTCTCATCATCTTGTACACTTCTATCAACTCACTTCTCATCCATCCTCGCTCCAATGAGAAAAGCCTTAGCTGCCTCAAACTTTCTTCATGCAACATGCCCTTCTTCCAGGGAACAATTTACCAAATCACCTCTTAACCCTCTCTGAAGCCTCCCCATTTTTCCTCGCAACCAGAACTGAACCAAATATTCCACATGTGATCTGACTAGGGCTTTATAGGTCGGAAGCAGCACCTCGCGGCTTTTCAAGTCAAACTCCCTGTTCATGAAAGCCAACACGTCATACAACTTCTCTACAACCCTATAAACATGGGTGACAACTTTAAGGGACCTATTGATGCTTCTGTACCGACACATTGCCAAAAATCCATTGTTTACCCTTTTTTGAAATCAGATTCGACGATATAAAAAGAATCTCTTCACACCTTTCCATGTTGAATTCCACATATTTCGTTGCAGCCCACGTTTGCATCCTGCAATGTCCTGTTGCAAACTGCAACAGCCCGACACTCTATGCACCACGATTCGTACATTAATTTTATTATAAATCTTATGAACCTACACTTCCATTTCCCCATGCATGTCATTTAAATATTATTGACAAAGAACAAAGCTCCCAGAGCAAATAACGATGGAACAATAACGATGGTCAATGTGCTGCAGGTTCAGTACATTCCATCTACTCCCACCCATCGCTCGGCATGCAACTTTCCCTGTGCCTCATGCCGGTTTAGTTTGTGAATGAACGGACTTTCCTGATATTGATTGGGAAAGCTATAGCTCGAGTTCGTTAGATGGGTCGGTGTTTGTCTAATGTATGCAGAAGGGTTTCCTGACACAATATGTAGACAGGCCAACAAGAGGTGAGGCCATACTGGATTTGGTTATAGGTAACGAACCAGGCCAGGTGTCAGAATTAGAAGTAGGTGAGCACTTTGGGGACAGTGACCAAAATTTGGTGACTTTTACTCGAGTGATGGAGAGGGATAAGTGTGCACTGCAGGGCAAGAGTTATAGCTGGGGGAAGGGAAATTATGATGCGGTGAGGCATGACTTAGGATGCGTGGCTTGGAAAAGTAAGCTTCAAGGCAAGGACATAATTGATATGTGGAGCTTGTTCAAGGAGCAACAATTGGGTGTGCTAGATAAGTATGTACCTGTAAGGCAGGGAGGAAAGGGTCGTGTGAGGGAGCCGTTGTTTAATAAGGAATTGGAATCCCTTGTTAAATGGAAGAGGGCAGCCGATGTAAAGATGAATCGTGAAGGTTCAATTGGGATGATTGAGTGTTATAAGGTAGCCAGGAAGGTTCTGAAGAGAGAGCTAAGAGCAGCAAGGAGGGGACATGAAAAGTCCTTAGTTGGTCGGATTACGGAAAACCGTAAGGCTTTCTATAGGTATGTCAGGAATAAAAGAATGACTAGCGTAGGAATAGGTCTAGTCTAGGACAGTAGTGGGAAGTTGTGTGTGGAGGCTGAAGAGATTGGGGAGGTACTGAATGAATACTTTTCGTCAGTATTCACTAAGGAACAGGACATTGTTGCCGATGTGAATACTGAGTCACAATTATTTAGAATGGACGGCTTTAAGGTATGTAGGGAAGAGGTGTTGGAAATTCTGGAAAGGGTGAAAATAGATAAATCCCGTGGGCCTGATTGCATTTATCGCAGGATTCTCTGGGAAGCAAGGGAGAAGATTGCAGAGCCATTGGCCTTGATGTTTATGTTCATGTTGTCTACAGGAATAGTGCCAGAAAACTGGAGGATAGCAAGTGTGGTTCCCTTGTTCAAGAATGGGAGTAGGGATAAACCTAGTCACTTTAGGCCGGTGAGTCTCACTTCTGTTGTGGGCAAAGTCTGAGCTAGAATTGTAAGGAATAGGATTTATGAACATCTGGATAGGAATAATGTGATCAGGGATAGTCAGCATGGTTTTGTGAAGGGCAGGTCGTGCCTCACAAACCTTATTGAATTCTTCGAGAATGTGACTAAGGAGGTGGACGAGGGGAAAGCCGTAGATGTGGTGTGTATGGATTTTAGTAAGGCGTTTGATAAGGTTCCCCGTGGTAGGCTACTGCAAGAAATACGTAAGTATGGCATTGAGGGTGATTTGGAGGTTTGGATTAGGAATTGGCTGGCTGGAAGAAGACAGAGGGTAGTAATTGATGGTAAAGGTTCATCTTGGAGTGCAGGTACGAGCGTTGTTCCGCAAGGATCTGTTTTGGGACCATTGCTGTTTGTCATTTTTATAAATGACCTGGAGGAGGGGTTAGAAGGTTGGGTGAGCAAGTTTGCGGATGATACGAAAGTCGGTGGAGTTATTGACAGTGAGGAAAGATGTGGCAGGTTACAGCGGGATATAGATAAGCTGCAGAGCTGGGCAGAAAGGTGGCAAATGGAGTTCAACGTAGCTAAGTGTGAGGTGATTCACTTTGGTAAGAGTAACAAAAAGATGGGGTACTGGGCTAATTGTCGGATACTTGCTGGTGTGGATGAGCAGAGGGATCTTGGTGTCCATGTACACAAATCTCTGAAAATTGCCACCCAGGTAAATAGTGCTGTGAAGAAGGCATATGGCATATTGGCTTTTATTGGTAGAGGAATTGAGTTCCGGAGTCCTGAGGTCATGTTACAGTTGTATAAGTCTCTGGTGCGGCCGCATCTGGAGTATTGTGTGCTGTTTTGGTCGCCATACGACAGGAAGGATGTGGAGTCAATGGAACGGGAGCAGAGGAGGGTTACCAGGATGTTGCCTGGTATGGTAGGAAGATCATATGAGGCACTTGGGGCTGTTTTCATTGGAGAAAAGAAGGTTTGGGGTAACTTGATAGAGGTGTACAAGATGATTAGGGGTTTAGATAGGGTTGACCATGAGACCCTTTTTCCACGTATGGAGTTAGCTATTACGAGGGGGCACAGCTTTAAATTAAGGGGTGGTAGGTATAGGACAATGTTAAGGCTAGATTCTTTACTCAGCGAGTCGTGAGTTCATGGAATGCCCTGCCAGTTGCAGTGGTGGACTCTCCCTCTTTATGGGCATTTCAACGGGCATTGATTAGGCATATGGAGGATAGTGGGCTAGTGTAGGTTAGGTGGGCTTGGATCGGCGCAACATCGAGGGCCAAAGGGCCTGTACTGCGCTGTATTCTTCTGTGTTCTTTTAACCTTATCAAGCGCCCAGCAAAAATTGTTGTGCACCGCATCCACTGCTCCACCTCATTAACATGGTTGTCACATTTTCAGACAATTCACTAAGTCTTATGAGGCAGTACCTGAATCTCACAAAGCCATGCTGACCATCTGTTATCGTTTTCCAACGAAATTATAAATCCTGTCTATCAGAATGCTTTCCAATAACTTGTCTGGAACAGACAGAAGACTGAATAATATGTATTTCCCAGAGTTAGGTAAATTTGCCAATATGCAAGTCCCCAATAGAAACATTTGCTATTCTCCAACTATCTGGATCTTCTCCAATTGACAATTATGATGCAAAGATTAGAGTCGAGAATGTGGTGCTGGAAATATACAGCAGGCTGCACAGCATCCGAGGAGGAGGATAATTTACTTTTCAGGCATGAGGTCTTTCTCATGCATAAGGCCTCATTCCTGATCAAGGGCACATGCGCGAAACGTTGCTTCTCATGCTGCCTGACCTGCTGTGCTTTTGCAGCACCACACTCGCGATTCTGATCTCCAGCATCTGCAGTTCTCACTTTCTCCAGGATGCAATGATCAGCCAAATGCACGGCAACATATTTCCTTGCTTACCGTAAAAATTTGAGTATATCCGGTGCAGCACAGCGAACCTATCTACACTAATCGTTTTTTTTTTCAACCTTTGCAGCGCATCTTCCAGCTTAACATCAAGCTGCTCGAGTGTATCAGTCTTTTTCCTGCTGTACTCAGAAATGATAATATTCCTCTCAGTAGGGAATACAGAAGTAAACAATCTATTCAGGAACCTCCCCAGATTCCTGCCACAAGTTCCCTCCGCTATCCCTGAACGGCCCAACACTCACTTTGTCCATCCTTTTGTTCCTTACATAAATGTAGAAGGATTCTCCCTAACCCGAGCCAATCAACCTTTTTCATGGCGCCTTCGAGCTCTCCTAAGTCCATGTTCAGTATCTTCCTGGATATCTTGTACCCTGGACAGCCCTGCCCATTTCTTTTCTCCTTAAACTTCAGTTAACTTCCTGTTCCTCTTGACGAGATTTCCCACATCTCTTGTCAAACAAGGTTCCTTCAAACTGCCATCCCTCCTTTGCTTCTGTGGGTCATTCCTCTACATTTCTGTCATGCATTTTTCTGAAAACATCTGTTCTCAATTTAGGCCCCCCGTGCCTGCTCAATAGCATTGCAAGACCCCCACCACAATTCAATACTTTCGCATACGTTCTGCTCCTAAACTGTCACCGAAATGCTTTCTCAATGAGATGTCTGAAATCTGTCCGGTCGCGTTGCCAAGCATCAAATCCAGTAATGATTCCACTCTTGTCGTCTGATCTACATACTGAGTCAGGTTTCTTTCCTTGACAAACCTGACAAAAACTGCTTCAAACAACGCAATTAAACTACGGAGGCTCCAGTCAATATTAGGCCAGTTGAATTCACCCATGACAACAGCCCTATTACTTTTGCACATTTCCAAAATCTGCCTCCCAAGTTGTTCCTCCGTGTTTCTGTTGCTATTGTGAGGTCTATAGAAAACTCCAAAAACCAGACGGCTTCTTTCCTTTTTCTAAATTAACCCACACTGAGTCTGTCGATAAATTCTCATTTGCAACCTCCCTTTCTGCAACTGTAATGCTATCGCTGGTTAGGAATGTCACTCCGCAAATTTTTCACCTCCCAGTTTTTCCTGTTGAAACATCTAAACCCTTGAGCATCTAACAGCAATTCCTGCCTCTATAGTATGCCAGTCGTAATGGCTGTAACATAACTGTTCCAATTGCAGTTCCATGCTGTATGTTCATTACCCTTATTCCTGACACTTCTGGAGTTAAATTCTCTGTATGCTGTATTTGGCTGTTCACTTGCTACTCCATCCTCAGATCCATATCTTCGATTCCCTCCCCTCCGCCAAACTGATTTCAACCCTCCCAAAGAGGTCTAGCAAACCACCTGCCCATGATCTTGATGCCCCTCCAGTTCAGTTGCAACCTTTCCTTCTTGCACAGGTGCCCTCTTCCCCAGACGTATCCCAATGATCCACACGTCTGAAGCCCTCCCTCTTGAGCCATCCCTCGTAGTCACGTCTTCATTTTCACACCCACTCTATTCGTAATATCATTAGCCCGTGAAACTGATCGCAATCTTGAGATTACTTGACTAACTGTCCTGCCTTTTAACTTTCAACCTAACTCCTAAGAATCACTTTTCAGGTCTACATTGCCTTTTCCACCTGTGCTATTGATGTGTGCCAAGATTTCTGGCTGATCTATTTCTCCCTTAATATGGAGAATAATCATCTTCAGAGGTGAATAAAAAAGTATTGAGCAAACTTCTGGAATTGATGACAAATTGTTAAATCCTTCATTAAGGAATTCATCACTCCTTAATATTCGCCAAGATTCGCAAAGTCAGATCACACTCTATGGGGGTCAGTTTGGTTTTATGAAGGAGGAATCACGGTTGATTTATTTGCTGGACTTCTTTAAATATGTGACAATTGAGGTGGATAATGGGGATTCTGGAGATTTATTAAATGTATATCTACGAAGTGCGTTTAATAAGGTGCTGCATAATAGAATAATCAATGGAATAAAGCTTTTGCGGTTACAAATGATTCATCTGCTTGGACCGAGGTTTGACAAACCAACAAAATGCATTGATATTGAATAGGGATGTCTAGTTTCCTGGATGGCAATTTTGTGGTCATAGCGTTTAGGCTATTTCTATTTGTAATCTACGTTATTACGTAGGAGGGGACAGAAGACACTACAGACAAATGTTCACACCAAACTAATTCAAGTTGCACTGATGATTTGATAAATTTTAAAAAATGGATATTGATTGGTGACGTGATTTCGGCAACATTTGGAAGTGAAATTTAACGTTGATAAATCTGCAGTTAACCATTTTTTTCAGCCGATCATAAAGGCAACCTATTACCTGAATGGAGCGAAAATTCAGAATGCTTACATTCAGAGGAATTTAGGTGTTCTCGTGATTCTCAGAATAAACTCAGCATGCAGGTACAGTAGATGCGACTGTCAATTGAATTTTCAGCGCTTATTTACAAAAGAATAGAGGAGGAAGGGAAGACAGTGTTACTGCAAATGCGAAAGGCATTAGTGAGATCGTAAAAGGAGTACTATGAACGGTATTTGAGGTGAGATGCAGTTGCATTCGAAGCAGTTCAGAAATGATTCACTCGATTGATTCCAGAGGTGAGCTTTTTCATACGAAGAGATAGTGAGGAATTCAGGCTTTACTCTCTACAGAAGAAGAACGAGAGGCGATGTCGATGAACTGTGAAAGATGCTAAAGGGAATAGACAAAGTAGTTGTGGTTCTGGATGTTTCCTTATGTGTTTCCAATCAAAACAAGAAATCACAATTCAGGGATAGGCGGAACAAAGGTGAGGAGAACTTCCTACTCTGAAAGGGTTGTGACTATGTTTCCAAAGATGTGCAGGTCAGGTGAATTGGCCATGCTAAAATTGCCCGTAGTGTTAGGTAAGAGGTAGATGTAGGGGTATGGGTGGGTTGCGCTTCAGCGGGGCGGTGTGGACTTGTTGGGCCGAAGGGCCTGTTTCCACACTGTAAGTAATCTAATCTAATATGTAAGTCACTGTCGCAGAATGCAGTGGGTCTGGGAGAGGGAGGAAATGAAGCGTTATTGAGAGTAAAGTGGAACCGTGGCGAAGATGACATCATCCATAGGTGTATTAAATTGCAGAGGATGCTCGAGGAGCTGAATTACCGACTGACCTCGCCGTTATTATTCAGCCTTAATAAATGTGATGTACAGGAATGAGGGGTGTCGTCTGGTTATTAACAGAAAGCGGGGATTTTGGATAATTATTTCTTAATACAGTCTCAAAGGAGTTAACAAGGAAAGAAATTGGAAGGGCACGGCCTCGGAGTATTATCACCTGACAGCTAAATCAGCGGCCAGCGAATGATTGACTGGTGTTATCACGAGACTGTTAATGAAAGCACGCAAATAACGATCTACTGATCTGGGTCCGAATCCAGCTGTGGCAAATAATGTAATTTGAATTCAGCAAAATCAAAAGTGAAGTGTCTAATGATGACTGTTAATCCATTGTTGGAAAACACCATCTAACTCACTGATGTCCTTTAGGGAGGAAACTTCCATGTTTACATGTGACTCCAGACTCTCAGAAAGGTGTCTGAGTCTTAAGTGCCCTCCTGGCAATGAATGTTGGGCAATGCAGCGCTGCTCTCATCCCATGAATGAATTTAAAAAGAAACAGTGGAGTCATACAGTGACAATTTCTGGGTCTTCAACTAGGTACAATCTATAATAATGAATTGGAGGAATGGAAGAACTCTTCTGTAGTGAAGATGGCGATGGAACTATGATGGTGGGGATTCTGCAAATCGATACAGATGGGTAAAGTCATTGTATAATAGTTTGATATGTAGAATACGACGTGAAAAGTAATCTTTCTTTTTCGCAAAGAATGCAAGGTACTAAGCTTTTCAAGTGGAGAGAGATTACGAGACTTTTTGATAAGTCGTGGAATGGAAGATTCACGCTGAACCATTCAGACATCGGATGTATTTACCTATCTCTCTGACTGTCTGTTTCCTGATGTTCCCAGGAGCAACATTGCTCTCAGGTCACACGGAATATTTTGATGTGGTTGGTTGGCAGTGGGGAGTTAGGAGGGACGGTGTTTTTAAACGTGCATCAAGCCTTTATACAAGCGGTCATCCTTTCATTCTACGTGGAGAACTGAAGACTATGGGAATGACTGATTGCTTCTGCATGAAGGGGGTGTGTCTGCTGGCAAGAGAGTGGACATTCACATGATGTACTGTCTATTGTAAAAATGCAGCATTAATGGAGTGTGTGTTCATTCATTTCCTCTACATCTTGGATGTAGGTTTGTTTGTCAGAACCTCAACCTGAGCTCCAAATCTCTTAACACACACTTCACCTGCCTTTCCCCATTGACACGGAGACCCCGCATAGCCATCTACACTAATGGGAATCTCCATCTTCTGGGAGAACAAGGATACACTCGGACGCTCCCTGCTGAGGGAGAAAACATTGACCTCATCCACTATATACCGTGCGTATATCTTCCATCACCAAATGGTGACATAGATGCTGACATTCTAGATATGTCAACAACTCATGCTGGCAAGATTTGGATCAGAGAAGCTGAATGAATATCGTGGATGAAGCACCTGCGCTAACTTCTCAATAACAAGAATCCTTCACCCGCCACTCAGCTACAAGCTAGATGCCTGGTCCATCACAGTAATACTGGAGGTGCTTCCTTATCTCACTGACTAAACGATTACCTGCGAGGGACATATACAGGCGTTCATTGGGCAGGAACAGGCAAGTCTCCGAGATGTCTATCAAAGCTGGTGAACTCTCCTCTACCCGAGTGCAACATGCAGCACCACATGAGATACACAACATGTGACTGCTGCTGAATGTCACGATGCCAGCACTCGATACACTACAGACCAAAACCCAACACTAAGGAAAGACACAGAGGGACAGTGAAATGCATATTAAAGATAGAAACAGAAAACTATTTAATTGAGAGCACCTTGTCAAAACATGGCAAATTTGACAGGGTAGTGGGAATAACTGCAGCAGTGAGACCTTGGATAATGTAATCACAAAAGTAGAATATTGCATAAAGGCATTGCCAGATTAGATGAATTGGTTCGTTGCATCAAATTCCAAAAATATATCTCGGAACGAATCCAGACACCATAAACTGGGACAGGGTAACAGCCCAGAATGGAGAACTGTGAAGACTGTACTCGTGCATTGTTCAGTAAACGGGACTGCCTGACCAACATTTGCAGTATTGAAAACCTTTGCCACAAAATTGTCTGTGTATTTATGTGTCCGTGTGTGCATATATGTGTGTGTGTGCGGGCGCACATGTGTGCAATCAGTTGAAATATTATGAACTGGCAGAGGTTTGCGCAATCGAGAGAGAGAGACTGATGGATGTTGCATTGACAGATGTGTTGGTGTACTTGAGAATATTAAGATAATTGCCAGATGCAATAAAAATAGAGATTATTGTGCACAAGAATGATTGTAGGATGGATGGATTTTTAGTTTCAGTTCGGATACAGGCCATGAAGTATCGACTAGATTTGGTTCTACAGGTTTGAAGATGGGAGTGCCAACAATAGAAAATTGCCATCAATAATACTGTATTTTGTAGCTCAAGATTGTAACAGAAGATCAGACGAACCTGTTATATTTTGGAAGTTTGAGTGTTTAATATTAGAAATGGCCAGGTTATGGTGTTCGGAATCAGACCATGGCCAAAGGGATCACCATCGTTGTGATTCGTCGCTTTCAGCCTCATACATTGGTCAGGGATTGGACAGAGTCAGAGGAAGGAAATGGAGCGTTTAAGCAGAACAGAAGGCAGTGACCTCTCTGCTGCGAATATTTAAATGACGATGGCTGTGATACAATGAATCACAGGTCACATCTGAAACTGAGAAGGACATGTTAGAGACCCAAGAAGGACACTGCCAGAAGCAAAGACCGAAAGTGTAAATGAACAATTTCACTAATGAAGTTCGTGGTGGTTTATAGATTGAATATCTGAATTCAAAGTCTCAGCCAGAGAAATAATAGCAGCAAAGCAGTTCGAATAAATGAGAACAGCAGTAATAAATTTAAACATGGTTTATAGAAGTACTAAATATAGAGAGAGACTTACCAGGAAAACCAACGATAGCCAGGATTGGATAATTAAAATATTGAATAACGTAAAGGGCAGATTCGATCCGATACGAGAATGGAAACCAAACGTATGTAGAAAGAAACCAAATATTCCAGGATAAAGTCTTATTCATTGTTGTAACATTCCAGTGTTTTGTTGTCAGATTCTGATCCATTGTTAGAACATTCCAGTCTAATGTTCTCAGATTCTGACCGTTGCTTCCCCTTTCTCGGGATCTGCTGATCCCCATTAGTGCTGTCAAAGATGCTCCTGCTTATACTGTGGGCATGCACATTGAACGGAATATATTTATCATTAAAAGATGAAAATACTCAACCAGGAAAATGTAAATGCATGGAGACTGACATTAATCACAGTCGCTGAACAAACAGGTTCAGCTAACTCCTTCCCGACATCACTCTTCACCTCAACCAACGGGACATTTGAACAGTCTCGATGGAATGGAAGAAAGTTAATGAGAGTTGAACTATCAACTTTTTCAATGTTTCGTCCTTGTATGTGGCGGCAGTGGCAGAATACTGGAAGGTTGTATATGTTCCACCATGTTCATATAAAGAGACAGAGATAAAATAACGACCAGCTGCATAAAATGTCTTTTGTGGAAGTCCCCAGATACTTTAACCATATTTGTTGCCCATTGACTTTGTGTAATGCTGCTCCTAATTTTAAATGCACTGTTATCAAATCTTTTCTTAACCTTGAGGCATCATTCAGAAAATTGAAACAACTGCTCAGGAACAGAAAAAAAAACAATTCTCTCCGTATGTGCCTCTTAGAGATTGGAGGTGGCCAGTTAATGCTCACGAGCGTATTTGTACTAGAAAAGTTGGGAAGATGGCCTATTCGCAAATTTTGCAATAGAAATCACTCAAAATAAAAGAAGTGTTACTGCAGCTGGACGAGTTGTTGCTGAGAGAGCATTGTGTTTCTTTCATGTTTCTGTAACTGAGATGCGAAGGACCCCCATTAGAAACAGTTTAACCATTACTCATCATGCACATGTTGCCATTTGTAAAATGCGTTGGACCTGTTACAGAGGAACAGGGGAAGGATATCCAGGCTGTCGAGTCTGTTACTGAGGGTCGGGAGAAGACATCGGCCTCTCGGGCTTGTTACAGAGAGACAGGAGTTGGCCATTCAATCTCTCGAGTCTGTTACAGAGGAACAGCAGGATGTCATTCAGCTGCTTTAGCCTGTTCTGTGAGTCCATGCAAACTTTCGAATGCGTTTTGCGGGAATCATTAGTTGCAAGATAATTATGGGCAAGACTGACGCAAACGTTAGAATGCTCAAATGGATTGAGGACAACTTTGAAAGTGTTAGACAAACACATTAACAGTCTGATTAGGAAACGTTATGCATACTTAAAGGGATAGTTGGAAAATGAAAGGCTTTCAAAAATTGAATTAAGACAGCCCAGAACATATGCGTTCATATTAGTGAGACTGGCAAAGCTGGTAGGTTCAGGGAGACCTGAATGACTAGCGATATTGAAACTCTGGTCAAGGAAAAGGAAAGGGGCATATGTAAGGTGAAAATCTTGGATCAATTGAATGTCTAAAATAGCATAAGGGCAGAAATGAGTATAGTTAAGGTGGAAATCGGGGTGGAAAAAAGGAGGCATGAGATGGTTTTTGAAATATGGTTAACAAGACTTTGAAGAAATTCAAAATATCAATTACTGGCAAAATAATAACTCGGGAGAGAATAGGCCACCTTAAAGATCAACCAGCCTTTGCATGCATTGAACTTCAATAGATGGCTGAGATACTACAAGAATATTCCCACTCAGTAAAATATTTGGAGAAGGTTCCAATAGAGTGAGATCTTGGGGAAATATACAGTGACATCTTTTAAATTATGTTAACTACAAGAAGAAATGCTTGTCATCTTAAAATGCATAAAGGTGCATAAATCCCTGGGACGTTACCATTTGTACGTCAGAACTTTGCGAGAAGCTAACGAAGTGGTTGCTCAGCCCTTTCGTGATATATTTTTATCATCGAATGTGATAAGTGACGCGCCAATAAAAATGGAGGATGGTTCATGTAGTGCCATTATTTAAGATAGTAAGGAAAAATAAGGAAACTATTTTGTGGGTAGACTGGCGTCAATGGTGTTTGTGTTGCTGAATGTGATTCTGAGGAAAATAATTTAGATGTATTTGGAAAGATAAGGACAGAAGAGAACGTTATACATGGGAAACCGTGACTCACTAACTTGATAGATGTTTTTTGAAGAAATTAAGAAGAATATTGATGAGGGCAGAGCAGTGAATATTGTCTTTATTGAATTCAGTAAAGCATCCGACAATGTTCCGAATACTAACTGGTTACCAAACTTAGATTGCCTGGAATGACATAGCCACTTGGATACAAAATTCATAGAAGGTTGGAGTCAGAGCATGGCATAGCAGAGGAAGTTTGCTTATCGGACTGGAGGTCAGGGATAATGGGCTGACTGCAAAGGTCAGTTGTGGGTGCACTGCCATTTTTCACCATTCTAAATTATTATGATTTGAATATACACTGCACGTTTTGTAAGTTTGTAGATAATTTCAAAATTGTGGTATGGACAATGGATAAAGTGATCTCAGATTACAATGGGACCTTGGGTCAGTGAGATGAGAGGTGGTAGACGGAGTTTGTTTCGGCGAAATGTGATGTGTTGCAGTTTGACGAGATAAATCAGGCAAGACTTGTAGGTGGGGCCCTGTCGATTGTGGCCAAGCAAAGAGACCGTCATAGAAATTACAGAAAACCTACAGTGTGGAAACAGGCCATTCAGCCCATCTAGTCTACACCGATTCTCTTAAGAGCATCCCGCCAGACACACCCCTACCCCACCCCTCTGAACACACGTTTCCCATGTTATTCCGCCTAACCTACATATCCCTGGGCACAATGGGGAATTTAGCAAGGCCAATCCACCCTAACCTGGATGTGGCAGTAAACAGAAGCACCTTGAAGAAACTTAGCAGTCATGGGAAGAATTTACAACGTCCAAGCAAAGACTCATCCGAGTGTGGAATAAACCCAGATCCCTGGCGCTGTGAGGCAGTAGTGCGAACCACTGAGCCACCATGTTTCCGTGTGTTGAATCTTCACAGTTCCTTGATGGTGCCACACAGTTAAACAGGTCAGTAAGTAAGGCATTTACTACACTTGTCTTTATTGATCAGTGCTTTGCTTATGAACGTTTGGATGACATGTTGCGGTTTTCCAGGTCATTGGTTGGGCTATTTTTGTAAGGCTGCCTTGCCTCATTTCCCCTCCCCCCACATCGTCTCATTCAAATCCCTCGAACTCAGCACCGCCTTCCGAACCTGCAATCTTCTTCCCGACCTCTCTGCCCCCACCTCACTCCGGCCTATCACCCTCACCTTGACCTCCCTCTACCTATCGCATTCCCAACGCCCCTCCCGCAAGTCCCATCTCCCTACCTTTTATCTTAGCCTGCTGGACACACTTTCATCATTCCTGAAGGAGGGCTGATGCCCGAAACGTCGACTCTCCTGTTCCTTGGATGCTGCCTGACCTGCTGCGCTTTTCCAGCAACACAATTTCAGCTTTAATTCTGGTCTCCCTGCTATAGGAAAGGTTTTGATAAACAGGAAAGACTTCAGAAAAGATCTGAAGTATGTTTCCGGTTTTGGGTAAGGTTTGGATGGGGTTTCAGCTGCATGGAGAGTTTCAATATCTGGGACTATTTTACCCAGTGAGCTGAGTGTGAGGAATGACCTGATAATGCTTTATAAAATTATGAAGGGCATATATAAAGTGAACAGTCAAAGTGTTTTCCTCAGTGTGGCGGAGTCCAAAAATGGAGGACAAAGGTTGAGGTTTATGAGGAACCTTACAGTCAACTCTTTTACCAAGAGGTTTGTGTGCGTATGAATTGAGTTGCCAGAAGATGTGGTGGAAGCGGGTATAATCACAATATTGAAAAGGCAACTGGATGGGAGCATGAAAAGGAATTGGTTAGATGAATAGTATCCAAATGCTGGCAAATGAGGCGAGATTACCTGGGGATATCTAGTTGGCAGGGACGGTTTGTACCGAGAGGTATATTTCCATGTTGCACGTCTCTAAGACTCTATTGCATCTTGAGTTAAATGTACAAATACACAATTTAGATGTTGAGACTGTTTTATAGAAAAAGGTGAAGCGCTTTCAGTCAACGGAAGCTGTAAGGAATGTTCAGAGGTCATTCCGTCCTTCAAGTCCTTTCCACAGCAGCAGCGGGAAAGAACACAGCTATTGGAGGCTGTGACTAAAAACAAGAGGAGAACATCTATTCTCACAAATCTGGTGCAGGAACAGGAGTCAGTCATTGAACTGCTCGAAACTCGCACACAGGAAAATCTGGCGGCTCGTGAGTCCAGAGAAAACTGTTACCCAGGAATAGGAGAAGAAACTTAATCCCCACTAGTACGGGACACTGAGAGAGAAAGGGATTTGGGTTGTAACACACAAAAATATCTAAGTGAATTACATGAGCGGGCCGTTCAAACCTGATCCACCTTTCCATAACATGATGTCTCATCTGATTGTGGTTCGTCATTCCATTTTACCGAGATGCCCCTGTCTGTAGACTCTGCTGCAAATATTGGTCATCCTGCAGACCAAGACTCTAAACTACAATCAGCATGACTCATGCAGTGCAGTACACTAAATCCTGTGGTGCTTCTTATTGCTTACAGCACGTTAAAACCCACCTACCAGGAAAGCATATCCAGAAATAGACCAATCCAAGAATTAAATCAAACACCACTCAAATCCAAGTTAGAAGCGTGGACTGAAACAGATTTCGTCGAAGGGATTCCGAATGTTCATGAATAAGTGATCAGCAGAGAGTGATGAACACGTGCATTCAATGTGCAGACACAAGACAGTTTACAACGACGTATCTTAAAGCTCCTGAAAATTAATTTGAAACAAGCCACAACGCACAGGACACCGGGAAGTGAAGTGAAAGGAAGTGCCAACTATGCTTTTAAACTTTGTCTCTGTGCAGCGCATCGGTGGAATCAAACGCTCAGGGTGAGCAATATCAAACGCCTGGTGAAAATCCAGCACAGTTATTCATATCAACATTGGATGATTAGTTTATGGGTTACAAGTGGCAGAAATAAAGTGGATGACAGGGGCAAGGGGCTAGGTGGAGCAGTCAGACTTTGACAGCCCAATCATGAGAATGAGAACATGAAATAAATGCATTGCCAGATCACGTAAAGGTTAGTAATATCACATTCTCAATCCACCTTACAGAAGGAAACCAGACACCATAAACCCAGAGGTGATATGTGTTCACGAGGAACACTGTGTAGACCAGCCTTTTGTACTGTTCAAAGTAACCCAGCAATCTGCCGAGATTAAAACATGGTGAAAACAACAACGGTGTATTGATTTATAAACCCAGACCAGATATCTGAACAGCATGTAGAGCCGTGTCCACGACGTCAATGCATTGCTCTTTAACAATGCATTGGGTCACTGACCAGCGTGGGAAAAATATCAACCTATTGCTGCGAGTGACCAAATTTACAGATCCCATCCATTTACAGCTCCATATCTCCATTAAACCATAATAAGGGGTTCTGCGGTTGTAAACATCAATACCAGAGAGAGTTGTCATGGGAATCATTTTGAATATCAGAAGGTACATATAGGGCCAGAAGGGGAGACTGAGAGGCAATGTCATCGAAGGATGAGTTCACAGGTTTAATAATACTGAAAGGAAGACATTTCGACAGCATATTGAAACATGAGACACTATTTCCAGGAATGGTGGATGAACGGGGGATAGGTGTGAGTTCAGATGATGGAGTTTTGTAAATTGTAGTGGGATCAGCAGAGACTCGAATTATTGTGCTAAATCGATCAATAATCTGTCACAGTGTCACTTTCATTCAGTGTGGCAGAGGGATCGCCTCATGAGGCCTAACTACTCCCCTGGTTACATCTTATCGAACTCAATTATTCAATAAATGTCTTACCCTGTCGTGTCCCACTCATTCAACTCCATCCCGATTCTCCCACCCATCATGGCCGGAGCTAATGACTATCGCCCTGGTGCCCCTGAATATTCCGTGATCCATGTCACTGGTGCCATCATAAAATTGTCAAAGTGTGGACGGTTGAACTTTCTGAGTTCGGAGCTGCCCTTACATGGCAGATAAGGGGCAATTACATTACGATTTATCTGCAGGGACAAGGAAGACCTGATGGATGGGCTAGTACAGAGGAGGACTATTCTCTTCCCAGATGGGGCCACGCCACGAAGCACACCAAGCATGGTTTCAGCTCAACACCCAACTCAGTGCAGAATTTGGTAACTGCAGATTTATCCAGCAATACAGGGAAATGATCAATTATTCTCCCCACACTGCCAGCGTAATTGTCAACGTATTGTCTCTGCTCCCTAACACGTGCTGCATTATGTTATTGTGGGAGAAGGGGAAATCATTTTGGGTTTGTAAGCTATTATTCCCAGCTAAGAATAGACATGCAAAACATAACAGAGATGAATCAAGATATACCAAGATAACCAAACAATCAGCGAATGGGATGCCATCACTCAAAATACACTTCAGCTCCACATGCATAAGCAGCAACCCCGAGGGATTTCCTGTCCAGGGGTAACCCTAGCTAAACCTTCGCAGACAAGATTTCTACAAACAACGCAATATTGAAGACAACAGACAATGAGACACTGTGCTCAGGCTGCGATGAGTTTACAACTAATCATTTATTTTATACCATTGGTATTGTTAGCTCTTTCGTTACTATTAAACTATCGCTCATAGTTCGACCTGCGTTGTCTTGTAGATTTCTATTTGCGAGTTGTAACCCTTTGCAAACTGCATATCAAACTATCTGAGTGGAGACGGTATGACTCATCAGTAAGGAGCAGCCACTCTGTATCTGAGCAATGATTGACTCTTCCCACAGATATCGTGAAATAAACAAGTGCCCCTGGCGTGGGCTGGAGAGGCTCGGGACAACTCGTGTGATGTTTCTGAAATGAGTAAAGTGTAATTGTCAGTGATGGGCAAATCTCAATGTAAACCTACTGACAGTTTATTTTGCCTTGGCACAACTTAAAAGTTGTAACCACAATTCATATTCTCTTTTCTGTTGAGGTGGTACGAATCGAATCTGCATGGTCACGATAAGCAGTCGGGTGGGCTTGGAATACATCGTCTCCACCACCTGCCAGGAAGTGAGTACGGATTCTCTCTCTTATTCCTCCTCCTATGAACAACTCAGATAATGAACCTAATTAGCGATATATAATGGTATCTCTCCACTTTTCCTGACATTTTCAACATTCTGTGTTCATACATACCAACTGCCCTCTGCTTCAGCATTCCCTTCATAACTGTGTAGACAAGTTGCAACTGTCCTTCAAAATTCTTCCTACAAAATGCATTTGCTCACACGGCTCTGAATTAATCATCATTTGCCATATACACGAACACTGCACAAACTTGATACTGTCCTGTTGCAGTACCACACAGCCATCTGCAAACTTTACAGTTTTTTCCAGATTTGGTATCTGCAAACATTGAAAGTCCACGCAGAAATACTAACACACGAGCCGGTGTGATCAAGTCCAATACTGAAACACTGCCCAAGGGCACATGCACAGACGCACTCACACATTCAATGACACAAACACACAAATGCAAACACACACAGACACACACAATCACACACGCGTGCGCACACAACCGCACACATACACATGGGCATGACACAAAAAGGATTTTCATTTTGCTGCGGGCATCAGAGTTGAACATGCTCATGTGGAGAAATGTCAATGATCCCTCTGCAATGTCGAAATGATTTGTCTTTGGGCAGAATTCCTGAATGCACAGATTAAAGAGTATTCACATTGCACTTATATCTCAGGAATGCAGAGAAAATCAAGTTGCATATAGATATGAATTTCATTGCACTTTCTGTTAATTTGCAATGTTTAGTGATTACTCATAGAAATAATCTTACATGTGGGAAAGCATTGAAAAGCGCAAACACAGACCAGCAGAGTGTGGCATTGCCTCACCTGAAACAAAATGGGCAGAGATCGAGATAGAGGGGCAAAGGGAGAGAGCCTTTGAACCCCATTTCAGTGACCCACCCCAAAACAAAAGACTTCGTATTGTACAGAGATGCAGAGATCGAGTTACAAACGGAAATGCACACAGTAATTCTGGAATACGCATAACATGCACAGAGTGTGAGATACATACAGAGGGGTAGACAGAGACATGTGTAGGCACACATCAACAAACAAAGACGATACGAAATATACCGATAAGAATTTGGACACACATATAGTCAGAGAGTTAAAGATTTATCGGCCCATTTAAGTCAATGCAAACCATAATCTCAAACTAATCCAGTCATGACTACCTTCAATTGACCTATATTTAGATTTTGTTTTTAAAATTACTCTTATGCTTGTCCATAATCAGATGTATTTTGAATGTTTTAACTTTATCCACATTCATTACTTCTTTCAGCACTTCATTCCACACATACATCACGTGCTGTATAAAAGAATGCATACCTGATAAGATGTACCTGAGAACTCTTTGGAAGCTAGGGAAAAGTTTGATTCACCTCTTGTTAAGATGTTTTTTTCATCGATTGCTACAGGTGAGGCGATGCAATACATGAGGTCAGCTCAAGTGGTGCCATTATTTAACAAACCGGGAAGGAAAAGCGAATGAGGAATGGACCAGGGAGCCTGGCATCAATGGTGGCCAAGTCATTGGATGGAATGCTGAGTGGCAGGATTTACATGTAATTGGAAAGTCACGGACTGGTGAGGGGTAGGCAACAAGGCTATTTTTATGGGAAATCGCATCTCACTAAGTTGATTATTGTTTTAACAAAGTAACAAGCAGGATTCGTGAGGGCAGAGTGCTGGATGATATTTGTCAGGAGGTCAGTAATGCATTCGATTGCCTTCCTCATCGTCGCATGCGACACAATGTTAGATCAAAGGGAATACACGGAATACCAACCATTTGGATGCAGAACTGCTTTGAAGGTAGAAGAGAGAATGTGATGTTGGAGCTTTGCTTTTCAGATTAAAGGCCTGCGACTACTGGTGTGACGCAAGGATCAATGCAGGACTCACTAGTTATCGTCATTTATATCAATGAGTTGGATTTGAGCTAAAGAGGTATAGTTAGTACGTTTATAGATGGGAACAGAATTCGAGATGCAGTGGACAGCGACGTAAGATACCTCAGAGTACAACGGAAACTTGTTTAGATGGGCCAATGGGCCTAGGAGTTTCAAATTGAGAGAATTGTGAAATTCTGCCTTTCAAAACGGCAAAATCAGGATCGGACATACACAATTCATGTTCATCCCTGGGGAGTGTTGCTGAACAAATAGACCTTGGAGCCCAGGTCCATAGTTCCTTGGATGTGGAGATTCAAATTAATAGAATAATGAAGAAGGCGTTTGGTATGCCTCCGTTTCTTGGACAGAGCATTGAAAAGACGTGTTGGGTGTTCGTATTGCAGCTTTACAAGATATTGGTTACGTTACTTTTGGAATACTATGTGCAATTCTGACCTCCATACTAAAGGAAGAAAGCTATGAAAGTTGAAATTGCTCAGATAAGATTTACAAGGATGTGACCAGTTTGAAAACTTTGAGCTCGGGAGAGGCTGTATAGCTGCAGATGTTTTCACTGGAGGATTAGAGGTTGAGTGGGCACGTTAGGAGTTTATGAAATCACGAGTAGCACAGATAGAATGAATAGCCAAATTATTTTCCTTGGGGTAGCACAGTCCAAAGCGAGAGGTCATAGGTTTAAGTTGGGAGCGGAACTAATTTAAGGGGATCTAAGGGAGAACTTTTTCACACAGAAGAAAGTGCGTGTGTTACGAGCTGCCAGAGAAAGTGGTGAAGGCTAGAACAATTTAAACATTCAAATGATATTTGGATAGGTACATGAATAGGAAGGGGTTAGAGGGATATGGAACAAGGATTGGTAACGGGGACTTAATTAATTTACGAAATCTGGTCGGCAAGGACGAGTTGGATAGAACGGTCTGTTTCCACGTAGTATTGCTCTATGACTCTATATGTTTTGGAAAACGTTTCTCCTCTCAAAAGAAAACTGTTCCCCTCGTCTTGAAATCTCTTCTCGAGGGAAAAGGCGTCAGCAATTGAACAGTAACTATGCCCCTGATCATTTTATCGACCTCTATAAGGTCACCTCTCAACTTCGTACTCTCCAGTTGACAAAGCTCCAGCCTATCCATCCTCTCCTTTTAACTCAAACAGTCCATTCCCGGGAACAACTTTGTAAGTCTCTTTTAAAACTTCCCCAACTTAATAATATCCTCCATATAACAAGGCGACCAGTAATGCTCGCGGTAGTCCAGGGGAAGCCTCACAAATTCACGACACTAGCTGAACATAACTGTCCAACTGCTGTACTCAAAGATCTGATCAACGAAGTCAAGCATTCCAAACGCTTTCTTGAACAGCCTGGCGGCATTTACACAAACTTCAAGCCATTGTGTCTGATACCCAGGTCTCTCTGTTCTGCACATGACACAGCTGGTCCATTAACAAGGTTATGTTGTCCTTGGTCATTTTTTACAGTGAGGTCGTAAAAGACACAGACTCTGAAATATATGAATTGATGGGTATAAAGGCCATTTTGTTTGTAAGTAATAGCCTTCAGCAACAGGCTTTGACGTATTTGAAAGAAAGACCTTTTCTACAACGAAAGGGATGTGGTGACCATTTCTCCCAGCTCAACATTTGTCAGGTGTGGATTTCTTTTTCGCAGATGTTTTGAAGTTGCTGGGCCCAAAGAAGCGGCTCCAGTCTGGTGCTCTCTCTCTCTGATTTCCCTTCTGTAATGCCCCGAATTTGGGTTTACCTTTTGTGCCAAGGGGTGTTTTTGCGAATTGTCATAAGTAATGGGAATAACATCATTAACGTGCGATAAATTGTTCTGTTTTCGGATTGGTTAAGTTATTCTGTATTCTGTTCCCTTTTGTTTGTGCCTTATTCAAGAATGATGCAAATAAATTCTGTTTTGTTTCAAACAATGTGATTTGACAAGTTGCATATCTTCTGCAATATCCACTCACACCTGCTTAAAACAACCAGCAAAGTTGTCGTCTGTGATACCTTCTATAAGTGTTATGGGGGACCTGGTCTGGCACTTTACAGTCTGTGGGCTCGTTTGGGACTCGTTCCGAAGTTCAGATTTGGGATTTTGTTTGTTGGAGTCGAAGGCAACAAGTGATTTTTGTTCGTGTCTTTTGCTCCGTGTTTTGATCTTGGTGGTTTTAAACAGTGCTTGGGATAGCCATGGTTCTTTCAGTCACCAAGAGTTATCGGAGAAGGGGTGGAGTGGAAGAAGTGACTTGGGTGTATTGCAAAAGATGACGAATGCCAAGCTGCTGAAATTAGCCAACAAACTGTTTCTGGAGCTGCCTCCTTCCGTGAGCAAAGGAGAGATAAAAAAAGACAGGAAATTATGACGGAAAACAAATAAAAGAGAAAAAAGAGAGGAGAGAGCGAAATAGAGAGAAAAAAAGAGAAACAAATGAGAGAGAAGACAGGGAAAAGGAGAGAGAAGAAAGGATAAAAACAGAGGGAGTTTGTACTTTCGAAATTGGCACGTGGGAGTCCACAAATTCCTTTGCTGCCGTAATAAGAACCCACGTGTAAGAGAGGAGCTATATAATGGCAAAAATAGCAGCTGAAATGTCTGATGATTATGAGTTCGTCCATAAATCAATATTTGGCTCCCAATGTCACTTTTAACTGCCCTAACCGCCATTCCCACCATTCTAATTTCCCAAAGAGATATAAGAAAATAAAAAAGCATAAACCACATCTAGGTACTTTACGAATCGGGAGGGCGATATTTGGAAGGCACTATGTAAGTGGTGTTTCAGATAACACAACCAGCCAAATGCATTACTTCACGTCAAAAGTTCCATGTCCGCTCCCGCCAACTCACGCTCCCCACTGAACCTGCATGTTAGCCTTATGACTATGTGTGAATTCGGACTTGCAATTCCCTTTGTGCTTTAAATTTCTGAAGCCTTTCCCTGTTAGAAAATGGTCTAAGCCTTTCTTCATCCTACCAAACTGCATTATTTACACTTCCCCAAATAATATTCCGTCTGCACTTCTTCTCCATTGTCTGAGCCTATCCAAATCCTCCTGCAAGCCTACTCACTTAATTATCTGTGCCTATATCTTTGTGCCATCCACAAACATCTCAGTAATGCCTTACATTTCTTTGTTCAGACTGTTATTGTAAACCGTTAATAGCTGTGGTCCGACCACTGACACCCGCGAAACTCAGCAAGTTACCGCCTTTTCCATTCTGTAAAAAGACACCTTTAACCCGATTCTCTGTCTCCTGACAATAAACCAATCATCTCCCTTGATACCAACACCAACTCTTATCACATTTAACATCCTGCTGTGTGGCCTTCAGGAAATCAAAATGGATTACGTCCTTTGGCTCTTCCTTGTAGAACTAGGTTTTTACTTTCTCAAAGCAATCTAACAGGTAGGTCAGGCAAGAATTTCCCTTGACAAAACTCTGCCGTATTTTAACATGCACTTCCAACTACCATGCAAACTCATATTTAAAAGGGGTCTCTAAAACCTGACCAACAACTGAGGTCAGGTACGCGGCCGAAAGTCCCCTACCACAGTCTACCTCCATTCTTAAACAGCGGTGTTGCATTTGTTAATTTCCAGTCCTCTGGGAACGCTCCTAACTCCAGAGATTCCTAGTGCATCATGACCCTCAGCTGCCTCCTTGACCATTCGGGTCTGTAGTACATTCGGTCTGAGTGATTTATCCATCTTCGGACCTTTCAACTTACCGAGCTCTCTTTTTTACGGTTGATGGCCATTAATCTCACTTCTGCCCATGTCTCTCTTGAAATTCCGCTACGTTGCTGGTGTCCTTCACTCTGAAAACTGATGCAAATTGCATATTCAGTTCCTCTGCTGTTTCGTTATTCCCCATCATTGTTTCTCAACCCTCGTTTTCAGCATTCCAATGTCCACTTTTGTAAACATTTACATATCTAAAATATTCCATGCAAATTCATTAGCGAGCTTACTCTCATACTCTTTCTTATGTCCCCATATTTCTGTTCTTGATTAATTTTATGCTGGTTCTTTTACGTTTCCAATCCTCTGGCTTCAACAAAATTTGATTACATTGCATGCTTTTTCTTTTTCTTTTGATTTCATGCTGTCCCTGCCTTCCTTTGTTAGCCATGGTTGACTTATCGTTTCCTCCGACTATTTCTTCTTCTGTGGAATTAATTTCTGCAGTATCTCCTGCCTCATCCAAGAAACTCCTGTCCTTGATGCTGCACTGTCTGCAATACCAGGCTCCCCTTTCTTTTCAACTTGTTCCATCTGATTGAGTATTTTCTCTCTCAAACTGCTGCGTAAACTCTATTCTTTCAAGTTACTTCCTCCAATGGCTTCTTTCACTTTCCGATTCCGAATCACATTACACATCACTAAATCCAGAATTGCCCATTCCTGTTGGGCTTTCCCACAAGCTGCTTCAAAAAATCTTATAGACATTCTAAAAATTTCTTTCTTCCTCTCTACTTCACTTCATTCCAGCACTCATGCCTTTGCAGCCACATCTCTACAGCACTCACAACATTGTTAATGCCAATTTCAATTTTTGCTACAAACGCATCCAAATTGTTTAAGATTTTGCAGGTACTTTAACCTGTGTTGAACCCTCCATCCACTTTTATTTTTCCAACAGTTTCCCGCTTAAGTGAAACCAACTGCACAAATTAGTTTGAAGTCCTATCCACAAGCTGGAGTTCTGAGAATTTCAAGAACTCTAATCCGAGCATCATTCAATTAGATTACCTCCCGAAGGCACAGTTCCGTCCGTGGTGAAAGTGAGTACTAACGCCATTTTCCAATGAATTCTAAGCTGCAAACTCCCCACTCCCACCAAAACAAAATTTTAAGCCATTCATGTACCTCTTTAATCGTGCTTGCCTTGTCCCGATTCGCTACTGGATGAAATAGTGACACACAGATCATTAATTCTTTTTGGTTCTCCTTTGTAATTTCGGCCTAGTCTACTCATAGTCGTTCATCAGAATCCTCGTCCCTCTTTGGACCCAGAGGGAGAAGGGGTTAGTTCTTCTCACACTCGAATGTTCCTCTGCAGCCCAGATGCGAGATCCTAAATCTGGACACAATGTAACCAAAACAGCCTTCGGGCTCTCAGATTCTGGCAAAAGAGAACTCCGTTCATTTCTCTGAGTCGTCACCCCCTGTTAACGACTACACCGTTGTTCTTCATCTTGAATGTCTCCCTCTACCACAGTGCTCAGTTTGCTCATCCTCCTTTCAGCCGCCACTCTCATTCACAGAGGGAACAAGAATGTCAAACCTGAGGGTGTTTAGATTACTTACAGTGTGGAAACAGGCCCTTCGGCCCAACAAGTCGACACCGACCCGCCGAAGCGCAACCCACCCAGACCCATGCCCCTACATTTATCCCTTCACCTAACACTATGGGCAATTTAGCGTGGACAATTCACCTAACCTGCAAATTTTTGCGCTGTGGGAGGGAACCGGAGCACCCGGAGGGGACCCACGCAAACACGAGGTGAATGTGCAAACTCCACACAGTCAGTTACCTGAGGCAGGAATTGACCACTGTGCCACCGTGGCACCCACGGTCCTTAAGCAATACCTTTGCTTTTCTCTACATGCCTCACTCATATTCAACAGAGGCTGTTAATCAATGGAGTAGTACTGCCTGTTGAAACAGAGAGTCAACGTAAGTTATTCGAGGATTCCTGGGGTGATTCGGAGATCAGGCTCCAATTCGTCAATCTGAACCTGGATTCCTCAAAGAACTAACATTTGCTGTGGTTATGGTCACTTTGAACCACAATGGGGTCCATGAACTGCCATTTAATCGAAAATTCACAAAACGCCCTGGAGTGGCACACGTATTTTAATTACTTACTACTTTATTTTCTTTATTGAAGTTTCGTACTGAAATAGCAACCACCATTTTGGGGGTGATTGAGCATGCTCAGCAGTCCAGAATTATGTGGATGCAGATCGTCTGAAGAAGTGTTTGGCTTACAGAGAGTACAAAGATTTTAATGACCGCTATCATAGAGGGATTTGAAAAGAACGACAATATTGATATTTCTCATCTGGCGATGTTCACTGAGCTCAGTGTGGGGAGTACAATACTCAGTGTGAGTGAGCACACAAGCATTAGAGTGTTAGGTGAGATGAAAGTTATAGAAACGGTTGAAAGTGGGAGGTAGATCAGGAGTGTGTTAGGACCATTCTGTCTCGAGGTTACAAAGGATTAGATGAGATTTAGAGCACATGGAGTTGAGTCTGTGCTGGAGTCAGACCGTGTAACTGAAATGGAAATGGAACCTCCCAGTAAAGTCTTGGCAATGCGAATAAAAGTTAATATATACATTCTACTAAAGTTGTGAAAAGCTTGAGTCAGACAGTTATCAGAGCGAGTGAGGCAATTGGAATGAGGATGTTTGTAATGGACACTGAAGCCAGAAATGCTCAGAGAAAAGATTATTAGATTATGCCATTTCGTTTTGTGCTATTGAATGAAAACATGGCAGGTGTGAAACATTCATCCATCTCAGAATTAAAGCTAAACAGCTGAATGATTGCGCACCAACTGCCATTTTGAACATAGTTCTAAAGCTCTACGGCACTTTTCATGGAAATTACTCCAAAGATCGCTCAAGAATAGACTGCGTCCCAATGTACCAGATTAAATTGGAGGAAATTTCTATTCATGCAGCACTAGATGACAGGACATTGTGACTTGGAGGGACATTCAAAGAAGTTATACGCACAAACGCCTGCTTTCCTGCTCTTTTATAATGGTAAAAGTAATGGTTGTGCTGTTGGTTAATAAATCCTTTCATTCATCGCCGCCCCCTTGTTGAAAACCTCCGCCCACCTCACCGCTCAGGCCCTCCTCTCCCATGAAGGCTCTAAGAGCAAACTGCGTGGCAGTTCTGGAAGACATCACAGTCAGTTGTTTATTTCAATTACAATTACTAGTTATTTATCACCTTTTCTGTGTGTCCATTTGGTGAAAATACTCGATTAATTCAACAGAATTTCACAATCTGTTCTGTGATTGTGTAAAGCTAACAATCTATTTCACGAATTGGAATAACAGAACATTTAGACATGCATGAAACAATGAAGCAGAATCACCATGGTTTGTGAGAATGACATCATAAGGCACAAATATATTAAAATACTTAGAAAAGGTATCAACAGTTTAGGTAATGTGGAAACCAACAGATGAAATATATTTGGAATTGCAAAATTTACTCGGTGAGGTATGTGAGATGAAGTCATGTGAGATTATTTCATAAGCTCCTTTTATTTAAAAGTGCTTTCCATTTCTCTGTCCTCCACCCTGTGATAAGCTCATGCAGCATTTTTGTCATTCAGATTGATACAGCTCGACCAGTTGGTTTTCCCCGTCCTTTCTTTCCCAGCAACAGGCACTGACGTTCAGGCACAGTACTGGGGAAACTAAAAGTACACTGTGTGCCTTTTCGCGGGACATCTGTCCTCTCACCTCAGAAAAGGCTCTGAGCTTCCAGTTGTCTGCCAATATAAGACAACTCTCTGTTCCCTGGCTAGCATCTCTGGATTAGTCTTGCTGCAATGATACAGTAAAGGTCAGCACAATTTGGAAGAGCAACAAATCATTCTCCACTTGGAAACCTTGCAGCCCTCCGTTTTCAATATTTACTTCAATAATTTTCAAGCTGAAATCTCCTATGTCCTGGCTCCCAACCCATCCGCCAAACCAAGTTATCACACAGCCCGCTGTTACACAAATCTCAGTGTTCACCTCGAACCGAACACATTAATAGCTATTCACCCTTTTCTATTGGATCATTATCACTCCTTTGTTGATCCAACTGCACTTCTGTCTCTTTGGATTCTATCCCCAGCTATTATTTCCTCCTCACATTCGCGACCAATTCCCGACCTTCACACTATATTCTACACATAAACCGATACATATTCATCTACTATAAGTTCTGAGGAAGGGTTAAGGACCCGACATGTTAACTCTGATTTCTCTTCAGCGATTCTGTCAGACCTGCTGAGAGTTTTCAGCCAATTCAGTGAACATGACTTAGCCGTGGGTCCCGTGGGACTGAAACATTCAGTGGAATGTTATTTCATCTCCAGGGATTTACATTATTACTTTATAGTCACAGGCACTTCGGCGAATGGCCTCAAGTGAATCAACTGTCCTGGTATTACGCTTTTATTTCGGATATTCATGACGCTTTCCTTGGTGAAATTAGAGAAACATTGTGTTCTGATTGCTAAACTCACTGTAAAATAACCAGAAAGTGAGAATGGAACCCAATCATGTTTTTTTAAAAAACACCTCACAAGTCTTTTCTCCTGTTGGCTGAATTCCCGGTTGCACCCTGTGACTTACAGTTTGGAGTCAGAGATCCTTGAGGCAAACGTATGGAGGAGGATGGGAAAGGGAGAAGTTGAGAATTTCGGAATGATGTGCAGACAGCCAGAAGGGCAAGTTATTCAGAGACGGATGAAGAGAAAGAGACACGGAACAGGCATAAGCTTTTGACGTCTGTTGTCAGTCATAATTTGAAATTATTGTAGTACGATCACTTCACTTAATTCTGCAGAGCAGTGAGAGATTAGGTGTGGGCTTGGAGCGCAAAGGTCCAATGACTGTCGCCAGAGTAGACTATTTCATCTTCAAATCGCGTTCAAGACATGGTGCTTAATAAACATTCAACCCTCTGCGTTTAACATCACGAAAGTGTAAGTTCTCTGTGCATGTTTAAAAATTAGAATCTTCTGTCTATTTGCTTTGATTAAGTCATGAGAGTTCCCTGTCAGTTTCATGCACAACGTTTCAATGATATGCCCATTGTTTTGGTGAATGCTGAATTTACCACTCTCTCCACAGTGCCATAGTGTAAAAACTAAAATACAAATTGTTCCATCTGGGGTTTAAGCCCACAGCTGCCTCCATTCGGGCAATCAATTCGTTCAGTTGATTAGATCGTGGTCTTAATAACGTTATGGTTAAACTAAGGATTACTTGATCTAAGGATATCCAACGTTATTATTCAACATAAAAAAAATACCTGGTCGTCCTGTTGCACCAGAGAGACAGGGGTTTCAGAAAGAAATGTTTCAAACGATAGAGTCGTAGAGTTGCAGAGTATGGGACTGACAAAAGATTCGACTCGTCCATGCCGAGCAGAGAACTGAACCTCATCCGATCTTATTTGACAGTACTTGGCTAATATCATTCGAAACCTTCCTATTCATATACCCATGCATATGTCTTTCAATGTTGTAATTGTACCTGCCTCCACCACTTAATCTGGCAGCTCATTACATACACACATGACGTTCCGTTCTGCATGTCTGAGTTCCCCCTCAGATTCCTTTGAAATCTGTCCCCTCTAACCCGAAACCTATGCCCTCTCGTGCTGGACTTTACCATCACAAGGAAAATGCCTTGTCTACTTATCCTAACCACGCCGCTCATGATATTGTAAATCTCTGTAAGTTCTCCGCTCAGCCTCCAACGCTCCAGTGAAAACAGCCACGACCTATTTAGCACATCCCTGTAGCTCAAATCCTCAACTTTGTCAACATCGTTGTAAATCTTTTCTGAAACCATTCAGGTTTCACAATATCCATCCGATATTGTGAAAAATTCAGAAGTGGCCGAATCAATGTCCTGAACAGCTCCAACGTTGCCTCCCAAATCATAATCTTAGTGGTCTGATCAATAAAGGATAGCATTCCAAACTCCTTCTTCACTACCTTTTACCTGCGATTCCTCTTTCAAGGAACCACGAACCTGCAAACAAAGGACTCTTTGATCAGCACACTCTGCAGATACATACCATAAAGACTGTAAGACCTTCTCTGATGTGCTTTTCCAAAGTGTAGCATCCCACATTTTTAACTAAATTAATCTCCATCGACCATTTATCGACAGAATGGTCCATCTCATTAACATTCCATTGTACTCGAAGGTAACCTTCTTTGTGGTCTACTACACCACCAATTTTGGTGTCATCTTCAAACTTAAACTAAATCATTTATGTTCATGACGAAAAACAGTGGATACAGCACTGATACTTAGGAAACACCATTGGTCACAGGCATACAATTTGAAATGCAACCCTCCTCCACTACCCTCTGCCACTTTTGTATTTAAATGGCTATTCTGTCTGCATTCCATCAAATCAACCTTCGTAACCAGTCTAACATAAGGAGCCTTTTCGAACATCTTAGTGATTTACGTAGAGATCACATCCACCGCTCTTCCCTCAGCAATCTTCTTTTGTTAATAGTTCAAAAACTCAATCAAGTTAATGTTTTCCCTGGCATAAAAGCATGCAGACAATCCCCAATCAGTCCTTGACTTTCTGAAAACATCCGAATCCTATTCCTCAGGATTTCCTCCAACATCTTGCCCAGTAGCGTCAGGCTCATAGTTCAACAGTTCCCTGGTTTTTCCTTCCCGTTTTTATGAAATAGCGGTGGCACGTAGGCCAACCTGAAGACTTCTGGCACCTCACGAGCAACTATCAAATATACAAATGTCTCAACAAGGAGTCCACCAATCACTTCCCTGATTTCGCATAGAGTTCTACAGTATACTTGATTGGTTCCTGGAGATTTATCCACTTTAGTTTGTTTCAAGGTATACAACAATGGAAAACGTCAGCTAACAGGATAATTGTGGTAATGCAAGAATAAATGGCACATTGGTGCAGTGTGGTACTAAACGGGAGAGCCTGTGCCGTGTGGCACTCATTGAGAGAATTGATGCAGTGTACTATTAAATGGGAGCATTGAGGCAGTGTACCACTAAATGGGAAAGTTGTGCCTTGTAACATTAAATGGATGAATTGGTACAGTGTTACAACAAGTGGGAGAATTGCGGTAGTGAAGCACTAAATAGGAGAACTGGGGCACTGTAGCACTAAATGGAAGAAGTGTGGCAGTGTGGCATTAAGTGAGGGAACTTGTGCAGTGTTGCACTAAATGGGAGAACTGGTGTAGTGTTGCACTAAATGGGAGGACTGGTGCAGTTTTGTACTAAATGTAGCACAAATGGGAGAACTGGGACAGTTTTGCACAAGGTGCTAGAACTGCTGCAATATAGCTGTAAGTTAGAGAATTATGAAAGAAAAACACTGAATGGAGGAATTGGGGCAGGAAAATACTGAATGGGAGAAATGGGTTATGGCATCAGTAATTATGAGAATTGGTGTAGGTTAACCCTGATTAAAGACATTTTTCAGGACACAAGTTAACGTGGTAATTGGTGCTGGGCAACAATGATTTGGAAATTTAATGCTGAGCATCAGTAAATTAGAGACATGGTGCAACTTCGATAAACTTCAAGAATTGGAGCAAATGAGAGAACACGGACAGCAAATCAATAAAAATTGACAAATGCTGCAAATAAATTGTGGTGGATATTGGATACAGGGCAACAAAAAATGAGAGAGTAAGTGCAATTCGACACTAACGTCAAAAGTATGGTAAAAGCACAGCACGTGAGGCAGCATCGGAGGAGAAGGAAATTCGATGGTTTGCACAAAAGACCTTCATCAGGAATTGTCTTTTTCTTGAATGCTGCCTGACCTATGTGCATTTCCAGCACCACATGCTTGACTCCAATCAATCATAAAATAGATGGATATGTACCATGCTTATTCAGATTACATATATGTCAAATGACGTCATGTAAGCCATATTGGGCGAAGGGTCTCTTCCTGCATTGTTCTATGTTCTGATCCATGTGCAAAGTAAGTGTACTGATATAAATCTTTCAAAAATAGGTGCTGGATAACAATATTGGCGACAGTGAATAACGCCAAAATGCATGTTTCGTGCGATGATACCGACATTTGTATTTTTATGCTGAACTTCTGACTTTATAATTTAATGACTGTGAAAGAGCACTTTGTTGTAAGCTTGGAAAGTCATTAAGTTCAAGACTTTCCTCCAAGTGCTTGAAAGTTGATTGGTATAGGTATAGTGTTACTCATTCATTTGGATCAAGACTCCATCTGCGCTGTGTTCATCTATGACCAGATTATATACTTTTTTTTTACCAGGACTGTGGAAATTGCAATTGTGTGTAATGGTCACATCTATTTCCAATATACATCGATTAACCATGACAATTTCCTCCAAGCCCTCTGTTTCTTCCTCTCCCACCAACCCAAACTGACAACACTCATGCGCCTGGTTGAACTGGTCCTCAACCTCAACAATTTCTCCTTTGAATATTACCATTTCCTCCAGATCAAAATGTTAGCGATGAGTACTCAGATGCCCCCGCATCTATGCCTCCCCTTTCATAGAGTCCATCTTCCGCAGATACACCAGCATCTTTCCCCACCTTACCAAACCTGCGACATCAATGACGGTATCAGTGGCACCACGTGCTCCCAAAAGAACCTGAAGCGTTCATCAACTTCATTAACACGTTCAAATACGAGCGTACATTCACTTGGAGCGTCTCCAACACCTCCCTCCTCTCATTGGACCTCTCAATTTCCTTTTCCGTTTACTGACTTAACATGGGCACCTACAAACTTACTCCAACAAAACTTCACACCCTTATCTGTTTTCTTTGATGATCATTCCATCCGCGAGTCCCTTGTTGGGACCAAGCCCCGTGCCAACTCACCCTGCACTCTCTGCATATTCATCTGTCATGGCAAAATTGCAAATCCACATCTTCCCCTTACCTCTGCCGAAGGTCCTAAAGGATTCTTCCCTTTACGTTATGTATCTACCTGTGTTTCCACAGTCCTCATCTCCTGTGTTTGCTGCTGCAGATTTCTTTTCCTCAATAGTGCGGCGATAGGACGCTAACTTGCAGAACATTTCAGGGAACATCTCAAGGACACACTTATGAACCAACCCCAGTGCCCTGTGGCCGAACACTTAAACGCCTCCCACCCAGTCCATGGAGGACATGCAAATCCCGGGCCTCCTCCACCACCAAATCCTTATCATCCGACGCGTGGAAGAAGGCTTCATCTTCCACCGTCAGAAATTCCAACCACACTGGTCAATGTGGATTTTACCAGGTTCTTCTTTTCCCCTCACCCACTTTATCCCTGGTCTAACCTTCTAACTTGTCACTGGCCTCTTGACCCCCTTCCTACTTGTCCATTTTCCTTTGTACCAGTCCGGTCAACTGCCTCTCCGAGCTATCAAATTCACTCCCAACTTTATCTACCTACCGCATTCTTAGCGATGTTTCCCACAGCCACACCTTTCCTCCCATTTTCCACTCAGCCAACATTCCTGATGAAAAGCTGATGCCCGTAATGCTGACTCCCCTGCTTCTCGAATGCTGCCTGACTGACGGAGCTTTTCTAGCACCACATTCTTTAACTTTGAACTCCAGCATTTGCAGTCCTCACTTTCTCCTCATTGCAAGGAACGGTCAGCTCTGAAAATCGTTTAATTGGAATATTTCATGTTGATATGCAACAGGACAGAATCTCATCACTTAATCATTTTATAAGTCAGTGGGGACAGTTCGAAGAAAGTAGCTCATATTCTACACTTTCGGAATGAAGATCAGCAATTACTGTGACAGGGAGATCGCGACAATACATGGAAGGAGTCCGTGCATTTACATCTACTGCAGCATGACCACTTGAGGCACACACAAAGTGCAGTTTCAAGGACATAAATGAGTTCGATTGCCATGTAGCGTTCACGATTTGGGTTAACTGTGGAATTAGGAAAGCATCATTCATCCAGAAATATGTTTCCAATTATGTGGCACACCTGGTCACGTAAATACTCAGACTCTCCACTGAAGACTTGATCCGATAATTGTTGGCAAAATGCATCAATTAAGTGAATAGGATGCAGTTCTCTTTGGTCGACCAAATGGCAGAGAGGCTAAGACCAGAATCTGAATTGTCCATTCAGAAGTACATGATGGAAAGTCTTTTGCGAGGCACGTTCAAGGCTAAAACAGCAAATGAGAAGATTATCATCGCACATGTTGCCAGATGAGTTTCGATTACGTGCTATGCAATTAATGCGAGTGGAAACAAGTAAAGAGGAGGGTGGGCATTGCTGGTAAGTCAACGTCACATGTATTAACTATGAACATTCATTGTAATTGTGTTCTTCACATTTAAGTTTTATGTGAACTCTTTCTGTTTTCAATCACATACGATACACAACGTTTACTGGACACATGTTAATGTGAATTGTTGGAACTCCAAATTGACAAGTTGTTATATTTGATGGATTGCATCCCAAGGATCACGAAACGAATATCGACTGAGTTTGCTGTACATCAGTTTTAGTTTTGCAAATCTGATTAGATTAGTTCAAGATTCCTTTAAATTGTCTAACATATAATGTAAGTCATTTATTTGTTCATACAGTAGAATGTGCAAATACAAAGCAATTAACATCTGCTATTTGTAAATTTGAGAAGCTTTAATACTACAGACGTTGTAATTTCGCAGTCGGGTATGTTCCAGGTTTACAGGCAGAACGAACATGGTTTTGTTGAAATTATATTTCGTTCAACTAATTTATGGACTTACTCATAGATGTAAAGTTTTAAAGGGGAGCAAGATGATTTCTATTACTTCGTTTTCCAAAACAAATCTTATTCACGGCCAAAAATATTCACATAAAATCATGATTCGGAATCTAATTATTTTTGTCAGCAGCAAAGCATTATCTTTGAAGGAAAACTGACTTGGTTACACGAAAATAAAGAGCAGAATAAATTATTTTTTACATCATGCTGGCGGATATCGGATGCATTGTGTCGACTTGTATCAGCGCTGGGACTTCAAAGTTTTCTAACTGGTAGAAAAAGATTTGACAGAATGAATGAAAGTCACTACCGTTGAATTTCATGATAATACAATGATAGTTCGGAAAGTGAAGTGTGGAAAGGAGACACGTTGAGTTGAATGCAGAATAGGGAAGTTCCAGTTTAGTTTTGGATTCCATCTGGAGGACTCCATAAAATGGAGACTGCCGTAAATACCGAAGAATGCTAATTGTTTGGAGGGATATCAAAGAGATTTATCGAACTTGTAACAGCAATGAAGTGATTGTCTTCTGTGTAAAGAAATGTCTACTTGGGCCTGTATCCGTGTGATATTTCGAAGAGTCCAAAATGACTCATTGCAAAATGTAATATCCTGAGGATCACCAGGCTGCTGAATTTGGGAATTAATTTCCTCTTTTGGAGAATACAGAGCTTGAGACCTTCCTTTTTTTTGAATGAATATACGAACATAAGACCGAGGAACAGGAGGAGGTCCCCTGGACCTTCAAGCATACTCTGCCAGTCAATAACATCATGAATGAAACCTCCTCGCCTCACTCCACTTAATCCACACTCTCATCGAAACCCTTAAATCAATTCTTTCTCAAAACATCTAAGTATCTTAGTTTTAAAAACAATTACTGAATTAGTGACAACTATTCCACTTGGCAGGGAATTCCATAGATTCACAACCCTCTTGCTGAAGACGTTCCTTTTCAGTTCAGTTGCAAACCTTCTTCATGCTGTAGTCCTAGTTTCACCTGCCATTGGCAACATCATCACTACGTCTAGCTTAGGGTTTTCCTTCATAAATTTATATAATCCTGTAAGATTCTCCCTAATTCTTCTAAATTCCAATGAATAGTTTCCACATCTATTCAGTCACTCCTCATAAGCCAAACATCAAATCTCTGGAATCAGCCGAGTGAACCCCCCTCCATTCCCTCTGGTACCAATATATCCCTCTGGAAGTAAGCCGAGGAGCAGTATTTCAGATGTCATCTCAACTGCAACTGATACTGCTGCAACTTAACGTCCCTGCTTTTAAACACAATCTCTTCAGAAATAAAGAACAAATTTCCATTTTCCTTCTTGCTTTCCCATAGTAACTGCAGGACAACCTTCTGTGACTCATGCACAAGGACACCCAGGTTCCTCTGCACAGCAGCATGCTGTAACGTTTTCTTACCATTCAAGTATAGTCCTGTTTACTGTTAATCCCACCAAAATGAATGTCTTCGCATTTACGATTATTGTTTTCCATCTGTAAGACGTTTGCACATGTATTTGTGTTCCTTTGCAAATTTTACAATCCTCACCACTCTTTGTCCTGCCACACATCCCAGTCTCATCTGCAAACTTTGACAAACTATACGTGGTCAAAACATCTTTAGAATGTATGAATAATTGTGGTCCTGACACTGATTCTTGAATAAAAAGTAAGGATCATTTAAAACAAAAATGAGGAAAAGGAGAAGTCTACCCAGCAAAAAATTATACTTTTGAATTCCGTCCATAAAAACGTAATATCTGACAAACAGACAAATTGTAATGCCACTCTGCGGTGGAGAGATCCTCGAATGACAAATGCCTCCAAGACGATTGGTGCTATGCAGTGAAGTAGAGTTAACGACAAAATGAGTTCAGCCAAATCATTGTAGAATCGTGGAACAGATGCGATTGTGTAACTGGCCTGCTGTTGTTCATTGTTCTTGGCAATGGTATTCATTTTTCGTCAACGTATGCAACAGCTGTTTACACCACCAAAAACGAGCAAGACTGCATATTTTTGGATCTATTAAATGTCAACAAGTGTCACCTTAAATAAAAACAATGACTGCCTCATTCAGTTCAGAAGATAATTCGTTTCGATATATCAAACAGTTTTATGCTTGTGTACCGAGGCGCCAATGTTTATTGGTAGAATTAAAACATTGAGTGGATACTGATCCGAATCATGTGCACGCCCTTGCTGTGCTTTTGCAAGAAGATGACGAGAGCTGAGAACAATATATTGGGCGTTTTCTTTTTTTCCCAGAAAGTAGAACATATATCAACAGAACTGTTCTCAGATTGAGAAGAAATTCTTGAGAGTTGCTTTAGGTTTGGAACTTTACACCATATCACTCATGTTATCCATACTTCCATAACTCCTTAAAATTTTGGGAAACGTTAAGGACAACACGTCCATATTGTTTAAATAGAGATTATTATTGCAACCATTCAGTGTTAAAATTACATACATTGCAAGACAGGTGGTTATAATTACCGATTCATTTTCGTGACTGTAACGAAGACAGACAGAGGCAATCAGTGGTGTAAGTAAATGGACGTAAATGAAATGTAATAGTGAATGTTTTCATGCTTATTATCAAAGTAATTTTAATCCATTGTAATGTCATAATAATTCCGGGAGCATCTGAGGAGCAGGAGAATCGGCTTTTCGAGCATAAGCCCTATATCAGGATGTTTTCAGATGAAGGGCATATGCCTGAACCGTCGATGTTCCTGCTTCCCGATGTTGTCTGAACTGCTGTGCTTTCCCAGCAACAGTCTCGACTCCATCATCTGCAGTTCTCACTTTCTCCTACATAAGGTTCAAAGTGTTTTTATTCTTAAATGAAACTATCTTTGCATATTGGTAGGTCATTGTTTAAAAGGGGATATCTGACGATGTGGTTTGAAAGCGTGCAATTTTTTTCTTTCTCTGTGATATTTCCACTCATTTTTTTACTACAGAAATTCAAATTGTCTATTCGAATTCAATGAAGGAAATGGCTTGTTGCGTCTTCTTTTAAAGTTGAACCCTTGGAAATCGGCTGGAATGTGTGGAGTCAAGCAGAAACAGAGGCAAGAATCATTTTTTTTGTTTATTTCAGGAATAATGGCTGGATCTTCAGCGGAGAACTGGAATCTCCAGTATGTCCGTTCGAGCGATACTTTTTCCGTCTCTTTATTTATATCTCTCAGGTGTGTCTCTTCATCTTTTTTAAAATTATTGTCAAGCGAATTGCCTGTGAGGTAGTCTATGTTTAATTTATTATTTTTTTGCCAACGGCATATTTTGGGATGATTTTGTTTTCGAAAAATTACACTTTATTAGTTAAATAATCTTATGTTCTGTTAAGTTTTCTGATCGAGTTGTTGCCTTTTTTTCCTTTCCATTAATGCATTTTACTTATGAATAATGTGTGTGTTGCTTCGAGAAAGTGAGTTTGATCAATCGATTTGCATCCAGCATATAACGCCTGACACTTGTCTTTATAATAAGAAATGCTATGGTCTACTGCTATTTTCCGAATTTAATTTGAAGAGATTTAGGCTCGTCCAAAAAATAAAAATTCTTTCTGACACATCTCAGTTTGAGATCATACCATCTTCAGCGTTATGTTTTACTTTGCATTCACTGCAAGAAATTCGCAATACACGAGCCCGTGAAACAGAAATGAATTCATTGTTGGTATCAGCAGCAAGAGTTCTTGTCCCTGTAATCACAGAACTCACAGTTTGATGGACAAATGTATGATGCAGAGCAATCCAAGCTTTATGTCAGCCAATTTTATTGAAGCAAAAATCTATGCCGAGTGTGTTCCAACCAGAGTGCATGGAAACAAAAACTGTGCACGCTGTACGACTTACCATTTGGTAAATACTTGCAGTTGGGAGAGCATGGCAAAATACCGAAGAGAATTGAAGTTATGTGAACCTTTGTGAAAGCTAACCAATGGTTTGTGTCTCATCAGAAACAAAGTGAACTCATGGCTGCTGAAGTGTTTCGCTTCCAAGTGCAGAAAGAAATTGCCAGCAGTCAGATTTGTGTTAATAATTAACAAATGCGTTGGGCAGTTACCTTATTAAGTAAGTGGAATGAATCATGACATTGAACTGCATGACCATAGATGAGACTTACAATATACAATGGCTGCAGATTACCACTGACCAATGGCAACAAGTCCAGAGCAAATTAGTGGATTCTTACTCGAGATTACATTATGCATATTTCTACTGGGGACGAATTCATTGGGATCTGGTGTGGCGGGGTGGGGGGGCCGGTGGGGTGGGGGGGGGCGTAGGTGGGGGGAGCTCAAGCAATCCCCACTTTAATCTATTCCTGTTCTTTTGGCAGAAGACAGTTCATCATTCTATCGACGATTCGTTAAATTCTTGTTTAATTTGGTGAAGGGAAAACGATTGTCATTACCAAACACAATCAACCACAATTGATTGCTAATCCGTTTCAAGAACGATTTGTAAACTCTTCCTGTTTTTAATCTTTTCAGTGAGCACGATCACCTTGTTTGCATTTGATCACTGACCGTGGTTTAAAATATTCAGAAAATATTATCTGCTCTATTTGTTTTGGTACCTGCTATTTTCCCTGCCTATGTGGCATTTAAATGCAGTCATGAGGTCGCATCCACTACTTTTTCTTCATGGTCAGCTGGAGAAAGTTCTTCACAAACGTTGTATTCCCTCTTGAAATGTTCTGGCACATCGTTCACAAAAGTTTATAGCAAAATCTTGTTTTTTTGCCACTAATTTTCACTGTTCATGCCGAATTAATACATTCTAGCTGATTACTGGATGCATTTTTTTTCACAAATCGTAACATTGAAGAGTTTGTTATGACATAGGTCAGTCCCCCTAAAAATATTTTGAGTCGGTAGAATCGATGCTAAGTTTTTTCATAGTTTAGGGGCAGATATGGTATGCATGTACCATGTGCGATGCAGCTGGTCAAACCACTCGGCTTTAAGCAAAACGGAATTTATTTAAACAGTACAGTTGAAATACGGACAAAAGAAAATGGAATTTAGAATAACATAACAATTGCAACAGTTAACTGGCCCAGTACAGCCACGTCATTGTGGAATTTCTCCAATCCAAACCTGCCATAAACACATCCCTGTGGCAAAAGGTAAATTCAAACACAGTTTCTTAAGACAGCAGGGAAAAACTTCCAAAAGATTGAAGAGAGACAAACCAGTCAAGACTCATCCTTGCTATGGACGGTGGCAGTTTCTCTGCTGGAGCTAAACAAGGTGCTTCTCACTTTTAAAACAAAGCCCAACTGATAAAAACGCACTGCGAGAACTGGCCTCAACACTACCAGAAGTAAAGTAGGCATTTCGATACATCTATCTTTATGAACTCACTTTAAACATTCCCCAAGAACAAAGTAGACTTTTCAAAGTGGAATCATCGTCTTACATTTTGAGCTGTTGTGATCCACATATCAACATATATCTTCACATGCGCAATGGAATATTCACGAATAGTCCCACCCATCCCACATTTACCAATAAGCTCTGTCTGCAATATTGCTAGTTAGGAACACTCCCTGTTCAACTACTCCATTTCTATTTTCAGGATTTTATCAGAAAATGTGGTTTTCCTTCAGTTATCACTTTTCTAGCATTTCACAGAGCAAAATCAGGCAGTTTTGTTATTTCCAAGAAATCTGAGTGGTAAAAATCCTTGTAATACACAGATAAAGCTGTATCTTCGACAACATAAAATGTCGGTGTTGACGGGAGACCTATTTGGGAATTCTTGGAAGAATATCCTTGCTCTTGGTGTCTCCATGAAATACTCTTTCCAATGGGGTGCTCATCATCAGCATTGCCTTGAAACAGTCTTGGATTTGTCCTGTTGTGAACGAAGCCAGAACACTCAAAACAGTCATATGCAGGCAGCTCAGGCAATAACTTTGAAATTGTTTTCCGGAAGTGAACAGTGAAAAATACCCGGATTACGTTAGCTGGGCTAACTACTAAATATTAAAACAGACAAAGATGTATTCACAAAATTACACGGGAAACAACAAACTAAATAAAGCACCGTCACAAAATTCAACCTATCCAACTAGACTCAATTATGTTGTTCCAAATATACACAACAGTGTCAATATGCAAACTCCTTGCAAACCCAGTATAAATTGAATACATGCTTGCACATTGCAGTTGAATGGCATGAAAAGGAAGAGAGATTTACCCAGCTCCCTGTTAAACTTCAAACCAATTCAGGAATGAACTAAAACAGATCAGCTCAGCTGGAGCGCTGACTGCTCCGTTTCATGACACAAGTTGCTTTTAACAGATGACGATTTTGGTCTCAAGTCTAATCTGTTTACATTTAAACAAATTCCTCCCAAAATACTATTCATTTCTATACCAAACCAGGCTGATGGGAACTAGGCCCGTTTATTACCCGTCAGAAAAAGAAAATCAAGAACAGGCTATCCTGAGCCAAGGAATAGCTCTGAGATAAAAAAAAAGAGACAAGCTTTGTGAAACCCCCTTGATTAAACACAAATGAACAAACAATACCAAAAGATGGCTTCATTTCGAACTACGCAATAGTTGGTTATTTAAACACATTTAAACTTTCATGAATATCAACATGAAAACAACACAAGTACATGGACCTACAGGCCCCGATGCACCCACCACTGACTGCCTCCGTATCTCACTCCTGTCTCGATAATGCATCAGCAATCACGCTTTCGCGACATGCCACACGCACAATTCTGAAATTGAATGGCTGCACCAACACGTTCCATCTAAATTATATGTGTTTTTTGTCCTTGAATTTCCCACAAATGTGAATGGGTTGTGATCATGTACACAGTTGTCTCAGATGCACTGCTGGTAATATCAACACTGAAATTTTTTAATGACAACTTCAAGCTTAAAGTCTCTGTCTCCACCATTGAAAATTTCTTTTGATGAAAGTTCAACATGCGCGAAAAAAAACGATGTTTCATTCTATTCACTCAACGCCCTCCCACCGTCACCAACATCACTGCCATTGATGATCACCATGATATGCTTCGTGAATTCCGGTGTGGCTAATGTTGGAAAGTGGTTAATACAATTTTCAGACTGGCAAAAGCCTTTTGAAAGGTCACAAGTGACTACTGCAAATTCTCACGATTAGAGTCAGGACCACCAATTTCTTGGCTCTAAACTAGCCACACTGCTAAATTCGGCACAAACTTTCAGCAAAATGTATTCAACGAAGATAATGCTTACTTGTCGACTATGTGGCGAATTTCTGAATTACTTTCGTTTTTGCATCTCGTTCGTGTAAAATAACATGACCCAGGAAGGTGACTTCGTCATTGGCAAATTCACATTTAGATAGCTTTACCACCAAACCTGCCTTCCGAACTAGGTCAAATAAGTCCAATCAATGTTTCTGCCGAACTTTCGATGTGTGGCTACTCCACTCAGCGAATTGGTAAGAAAAGGACAAGAAGTTTCAATGGACACTGATCTGTCAAAATGCATTTAGAGCCAAAAGTTTGGTGGTCCTGACTATAATCGTGAGAATTTGCAGTAGTCAATGGTGCCCTGTCAAAATGTTCATTCCAAAAGTGACTAAATATCACCAGGTCATCAATGTACACTACACAGTTGGGAATTTCCGGCAATTTTTGGATTACCTCATTAGTCAGTCTCAGAAATGTGACTGGAGCATTTTTCATATCAAATGGCATGAATTGAGCAGATAGAGTCCTTTTGGCGTTACGAAAGCCGAGATTCAATTTGCTCTCTCTGCCAGAGGTACTTGCCAGTTGCATCTGAGCAAGTCGAACTCGGAAATATACGTTGCTTGTCCCACGTTTCACACACAATTCTCCAACCTTGGAATTTTATATGTATCAGTCTTTGAAACAGTGCTGATTTTGCCATAGTCCACACATAATCTTTAGGTACAATTTGGATTTCGCACCATGACTATGGGTGAGCTGCAGTCAAAGTAACTCACTTCAATTATTCCATCGTACAGCGTGCGCTCGAATCCTTTCTTAACCTTTGCCAACGTTCGAGAGTTATCCCCACAAGGATGTTGCTTATTCGGAACAGCATTTCCAAAACCTCCATCATGTACAGCCGGCTTAGTACTTCCCAGTTTATCTCTGCATATCTCCCAATGTGATAATAATAACACTTTTAGGGCTTTTCGATTTTCTTGTGGAAGGTAACTCAACAATTTATAACATATTTTGACAACTTTGTCATTCTTCATTTTAATTTGAGGAATGCCCAATTCAGAATCCTCTGAACTTGGTTCTTCCTTCTGTGCTGCAATCGTTCACAACTTCTCCTCTGGCTTTCCTTATCTATAAAAATGCGTTTTGAACATACTCACATGGCACATCATTCTGTGAGAATGTCTTCCGGTGTTGAGTCCTTATCCTGCAGTTAACCTCACTCAATTTCCTCTCAATTTGATACGGTCCTCGAGACCTTCCTTTTAAAGGTTCACCTCTGACTAGAAGTAACACCAATACCTCACCCCCAATTGCAAAATTGCGAATTTCTGATCTCATATCAGCTTGCTGTTTTATTGTATACTGTTTCACTTTTAAATGATGTCTAGCTAACTTACCAGGTCTTGTTAATTGTTCTCTACAATTTGCAATATCGTCCAAATGTGTAGTCTCCTTAATCAATTTTAGCAATGCTGTTATTTCATGCCCAGAAAACACTTCAAGTGGATTGAATTATATTGATTCATTCGGTGCATCTCTGATCGCAAAATGTACAAACGGAAATCCATCATCCCAAATATCTGGATTAACCTTACCAAAAGGTCTAAAACATTATCTTTCGTATTTGATGCCATCTCTCTCGGGCTCTCTGTGTTTCTGGATGGTACGCAGTAGATTAAAATTGCTTTACTGCCACGTTGTTCATAACCTCCTTGAATAGGTTGGATGTGAGTTTTGATCGTTGATCTGACTGGATCAAAATTTGCAGTCTTTATTGAGAAACAAAATAGGAATTCTTCTCCGTTACTTTTTGCTGTCATGTTGCGTAATGGGATTGCCTCTTGAAATCCAGTTGGCAGATGTATTATTATTAATAAATGTATATTCCCACTTTTTGTTTCACGTAGGAGAGCTACGCAATCAATTAAGACTCGTGTGAAAATTTCCTCAAATGTTCAAAAAGGTACTAAAGGTGCAGGTTTTCTTTCTGCCTGAAACTTTCCGATTGTCCCCTACTGGCAAAACAATTTGAGGAATCCCTGACCATTTCTCATCTGCTTGAATATGTGATGGTCTCCATTTCCTTACTAAGACATCTATTGTTAAGTAATAACAAGAATGTTTTCACTTGCTTTATCAGTATTTGCCTTTTGATATAATTGTTTTAATTCCTCATCTTTCTGCTGTATTAAATCAGCAGAGCAGATTCATGTTCACTGGCATGTTCACCTCTTTCTTCTTTTTCTACTCCATTTATCTGATCATTGGACGTTTCGGATATCTGTTTGCCAGCTTCCTTATCTGGCCTTTTGAAGTCTCTTTCTCCAACTTCTGCCTCTGTGATCGTGTGATCACACAATCAGGGATGATTCCTGAAAAACATTCTCCAAGTCTTCACTTGCAAGGCTATTCGACTGACTTTCCAACTACAGTAGGCAGCAGGCCTACCGGTGAATCAGCTGTATCATTTGCAAGAAAATACTGTATTTCTAGAGCTTATAGTTGTCCAGTGCACCTGCCACAATTTGTCCACTCTTCTCTGTATTCTCCCCCCTCAATTCACAAAATTGAGAAAACTTTGTCCCTCCATGATTTCCTGTCGCTGGTGGAATTTCTAGCAATAGTCCCTCAGGAGTGCATATCACCTTATCGTTCAGCATTCCAGACTGAGAAAAATCTGTGTCTCTTAATGTTGTAAACGCGTTACATACTACTCCCTACATATGTGTATAAACTCTACCTTGGCATGAGGATTTTTAAGCAGATTTGGCACTTGTTCCTTATCCGAACTCTGATAATCTTGTACATTCTGAAGTCCTTCTATATCCTCCCTTCTGCCTTTTGTTACTAACCAACAAAACTTCCCAGCTTGTCTGTTTTTTCTACATCTGGCTTTCTCCCAGCACCCCAAACCCCCAGAACTGTGATTTTGTGTGGTCCTATTAGCTATAATGACAACAACGGAACCTTTTAACTTCTTTGTTTCCCTCAAGAATATCTTGTTTACCATGTGGTAAGTTAGCCTTGTGTTCTTCACTGAGATGTCCCTTCCCTTTTCACGCAAGGATGTCTCTTTGATGCAATGTATATCTCATGGACTAAAATTAATGCTGGAAGCAAAACCGAGTTTGTGAGTTTAAAGAAGATTTGTAACTCAGGTTGAGGTTCTGGATGTAGGTTTGCTCCCTGAGCTGCAAGGTACCTTTTGAAATGTTTCGTCACCATACTAGGCAATAGCTTTAGTGGGCCTCCAGGCGAAGAACTGCACATGATTCCCGTTTTCTCTTTATATGTTTGGATTTCTTTCGGTTGGTGATGTTATTTCCTGTGGTGATGTCATTTCATGCGGTGATATCATTTTCTCTTATTTTCCTCAGGGTTGGTAGATGGGGTAAATTCGGTGTGTTTGTTGATAGAGTTCCGGTTGAAATGTCACGCTTCTGAGACTTTTCGTGTGTGTCTCTGTTTGTCTTATCCAAGCATGGATGTGTTGTTTCACTTCGGCATGGACAACACATCCATCCTCGGACAAGCCCAACACATGCCATTCCAACCAGAACTCTATCAACAAACACATTTAATTCGATCCCATCTACCATCTCTTGAGAAAATGAACAAGAAATGAGATCACCACAGGAAATGATATCACCAAGGCAAAGGAACACAAACATACAAATAGAAAGAGGGAACCATCTTTTGCCTGTAACTCAAGGTGTGTCTGTTTTTGCAGGTGAATTATGCTATATCTATATATTCTGATGGTTTCTTTATCATGTTTAAATGGCGAGCTTCTACTGTAATTATCTCTCCTTTCCTGAGAGAAGCAGACACGTTCAATTCCAGCTTCTCTGCGAACATTTGCATCTGTGTCTCATTCACTTCTAGCAATATTTCCAACGTCACTGCATCCACATCCAGAATGTTGCCAGCAACTGAGGGAGCCATTCCTTATCCCAAGCTTTGTCTATCCAACCAAACCAACATCCGAAATAAAGACCTACCACTCGCTGTTTGAAATCCTGGAAGAGCTCCCAATCTGTTATGGATTAAGCCAGAACACTCAAAGCATTCTTACACAGGTCGCACCAGACAATAACTTTTCAATTTATTTCGCTAAGTGTTCAGTAAAAGTTACCCGGATTGAGTTAGCTGGATTGACTGCGAAGTTTTAAAACAGACAAAACGTTAAACAAGAAATTACGCAATTAAACAGACAGAACAGATAAAAAATCCCGACAGAACCTATCGTATTCAAAGAGACGTAATTATTTTGCTCTGAATATACATAACAGTCCCAATAAGCAAACTCCCTTTAAAACCCTGATTAAATGATACACATGATTACGGGTTGAAGTTGAACGGCAGCAGAAAAGAGACATCTTCCCCACAGCTCCGTGTTGAAGCTCCAATCATTTCAAGACTGAAGTAAATGTGACCATCTCAGTTAGAGAGCTGACCGCACCCCTTTCCTCATACATAACACTTCTGACACATGATCAAATTAGCCTGACTTCTCATACAAACAAAAGCCTATCAAACTTCTTTTCATTTCTGTACCAAATCAGACTGATCTGAACTGGGGCCGGTTTATTACCCCTCTGGGAAAAAAAAATCAAGGACCAAGTATACTTGACCCAAGGAACAGCTTTTGTCAAAAAAAGGATGAGCTTTGTTGCGGTCCTCGCTGTCGGCGTCAGGGTGAAGCAGGCAGGGAAGTGTTCGCTGCCTGTTGGCCAAATCAGTGCTTTTGAAGGAAAACAAATGAATTTCTCTGCTGCAAGACGAGAGGATCAAAGGAAGAAATCTTAAAGATAAATAGAAGGCCAAGTAATTTGAATATTGTTAAATTTGTCGATTCCCAGATACCAGGGATGTTCGTGTTACATGGTTTCTGAGAAAGATGTACTGGATGAAGAAAGAACAGGAAAGAGGAAACAATATACATTTATGTTAATTCTGTATTATGTCTTTTCTAAATATTTAATTTAAAGAATTATGTCATGGTAAAAGAGTTGAAAGATGTGTTGTTTTCTATAATTCTTTTTTTGGAAATCACAGCATCTTTCCAGTGAGGGATAAAGCCCGTCCTTAGCTTTTTGCAGGTCTTAATTCATTTATTGGAATCGCGGGTTTCTGAGCAGGTGCGGTTGCTGAGATATTGCGGATTATCCATGATGTTGAGAGAAAAGCAAGGAGTTTACAGTGCAGTCTATGACTTCACAGGCAGAAAGGAAATGTGAAATATTAAGCAACTTTGGAAGACCAGGTCGGCAATGCTCGAAAAACCTTGCGTACAGAGTGACGTCTGGGCATCCTGAATGTGTAGGATAATCAAACAGTTTTCAAGGTGCATATTGATGCAAACAACAAACACCAAAAAGGTTCAAATTTCTAAAACATAATGTGAAAAGAGTAGTGAGCAAGCTGAAAAGGAATACCAGGAATGTACTGATATCAGGATCTCTCCTCGTATCATGTGAGTGTCCCAATAAAAATAACAGGGCAAATGGGATGAACACGTAACTTAAGAGACGGTGTAAGCTTGAACATTAATATTTCTGGAGCATTGGGCCCGGTTTGCCGAAAATAGAACAAGTACAACATTGATCGATTGCACTTGTTTAAGGGTGGTACTGATGCCCTTAGTCGCTTAATGCTCCAGTAGTTAGAAAGTACATGAACTAAATTGGCAGGATCGTGAAAAAACTAGGTAACGTATTAAATAAGGTGATTCAAGGAACAATTGAGAAAGTACAGGAGGGAAGTAAGGAAAAAGATAAGCAAAGTGTCAAATATCAGAATCAAATGAAAGCATAGTTTTAACAAGCAGCAATCGGATAATGAACCATAAACAGACAGTCTTAATCCTCTGTCTAAATGCAAGGTGAATTGCAAAGAAAGTGGAAATTTGGCAATCCAAATGGTTGTAAAGGGTATGACATGGAAGAAAGGGAACATGCCTGCAGGATGACCAGGAATGCGTGCTGTAAGTCCGGTATTTAGGAAGAACAGTCCTGAGAGAAATGATATTGGAGTTTCCTAACAGGTTAAAAAGCAAATAAACACAACATTGACACAGGCTGGCCAGTTAATGTAAAATTTGTGTGAGCAAAAACTGATATGTGCCAACCGTAAAAGAAAAAAAAATATTGCAGGGGGCAAAACGCCACTTAACTGCAGTGGTGGTGTTGGCAATGCTATTTAAATAGATATGTATGATTCGTGCGATAAAAGAACATCTACAAACATTTTTGGCAACCTAACTAGTTTCAATATGACGCAACAGTATTTTACGACGCGTGGAGGGAAAGTTTACCACACCATTATATCGATGAAAGCAACAGAACAGATCAGCCTGGACTGGACATGATGAAATGATAAATGAGTAATTGGTCATGTGTGAGACCATTTGGTTATGAGCAGTAAAACATGATAGAAATTCAATCAAGGTAAGAAAAGAGGGATTTGTATTTCTGCCTATGGTCATGAATCGAAAATACAAAAGGAATGGTGTGAACTGTCAGTCACTTATAATGGATTGCAAAATGTTACTGAAGAAATGAGAGTCGCTAAAAAGTGATAAACCTTCAAAGAGAGAATGGATGAAATTCAAAACTTAATTATTCCTGTCTGGAATAGCAGCAAAAAGAGAACATTGGTTGCAATGGAAGTTTGAAATTGTATCAAATTCAAAAAAGATGGCGTACACAAATGAAATATAAAGACCATTGGACTGAGAACAGTTTAGAAAATGGCAAAGGAGGACAAAGCAATTAATTTAGACGAGGAAAATGGAGTGGGTAAGTCAGCTTTTTTGGACGAATGAACTAACTGCAATCAGGTGTAATGCCATGAGAAAGCAAGCAGACTGCTGCAAACTGAATGAGACAGTGAGGTCTGCAGATGCTGGACTCAGAGGCGAGAGTGTGTTGCTGGATAAGAACAGCAGGTCAGGCAACATCCGAGGAGGAGGAAAATCGACGTTTCGATGTGGGGATAGAGGGCAATGGTGCGAGACGTAGCTGAGATGCGTTGGTGGCTTTCTTCAACCACGTGGAAGGAGACACATCAGTCCTTAAACAAGGGGGTCAACTGTTGTTTACTGAGGTTCGAACTTGTCCTCCTGGGAGCAGATGCAGAGGAAGCAGAGGAATTGGGAATAACGAAGAGCATTTTTACGGGAGGTAGGCTGGGAAGAGTTGTAATCCAGTTAACTGTGGGAGCCAGTGGATTTGCAAAAAACGTAAGTATTGAGTGGTCCATGTGGATAGAGATGGGGAGGTCTAGGAAGGGGAGAGATGCAACTCTGGCGCAGCTGCTCGCAGGAGGACCACTTTCACCACAGAAAACGCCAGATGGTGCCCTTACGTAAGGACTGAAACTTCCCCTCCAATAAACCTCATCGACGTCCCGCACCTCAGCGCTCGAACCCACCCCATTCAAACGCGTAAAGGACAAAACCCCCATGGTCCTCACCTCACACCCCACCTACCTCCATATAAATTGTATCATCCGCCGACATTTCTTTCACCTACAAATGGACCCCATCACCAGGGATTCATTCCCCTCTGCACCACTATCCACTTACGCATACACTGTTCCCTCCGTGACCAACTGGTCAAGTCCACACCACTTAAGAAGCCAACCACCCCTTCTGGCAACTTACCCAGGCACTGCAGGAATTGCAAAACCTGTGCCCAGACCATCCTCTTGCGTCCATCTAAGCCTCCAAAGAATCCTTCCACATCCATCAAAGTTTCAGTTGCATTTCCACACATGCCATTTATTTTATCCATGGCTCCTGATGCACTCTCCTCTATATTAGGGAGACTGGGTGACTTCACGCAGGGCGCTTTAGTGAACATCTCCAGAAGACTTGGACTAATCAACCACACCGCCCCTTGGCTGAACGGTTCAAATGTCGCTCGCACTCTGCCGAGGACATGCAGGTCCTTGGCCTTCTCCATCACTACTGCCTCACCAACCGACACTTGGGATGAAGAACGCATTATCTTCAGCCTCGGAACCGTTCAACACGAGGGCATGAATATAGACTTCGCCAGTTTCGTCATTTCCCCTCCCCCACCTTACCCACTTCTAAACTTCCAGCTCTGCACCACCCCAATGTGTGGCCGAACCAGTAGATCTTTCTTCCCACATATCCACTGCACTCTCCACTCAGACGTTTCACCTTTAACCAACCTGCATTCGCGTATTGCACTCTCAGCTATCTTCCCCCAACCCTACTCCCCTCCCATCTATCTCTCCACCCCAGAGGGTCCCAGCCTCATTCCTGAAGAAAAAGAATTCCTGCCAGAAAAGTCGATTTTCCTGTTTCTCGGCTGCTGCCTGAGCAGCTGTGTTTGCCCAGCAACACACTCTCAACTGCTGCAAACTGAATTAACGTTAGTACATAGTGTGGATTAAATAAACGTTTGACAAATTAAATTTAAGTAGGTCCTTTCTGCCATCACAAAGGAAAACAACAATAACATTTCTTTATTCGATTATGGTGCACGAACGTAAAGAGTTGACCAACATGTGTTACCCATCCCGCATTGGCTTTTAGAACGAGATGGTATGCTTTCATCTTAAACAGTTAGAGATCGGGTGCAACAGGAACAGTCACGGTTCATAAAGGGATGGAATCTCAGGATTTTGATCCAGTAAATGAAGGACAAAATATTTCCAAGTCACATTGATAACTGGTTTGGAGATCTTGCAGTCGCTCGTCTCACTATGTGCCTGCTCCTCCTTCTCGTTTGAAGAGAAAGTTGTCGTAGGTGTCTATGGCGCTGCCGAAAGATATGTTATGCATTCCTTCAATGAATCTTGCAACTCGCACACACTGTTGCTAATGACCGTCCATGATGGACAATGGACAAACCCAGCACGCTGCCTTGTTCTGCATAGTCTCACGAAACTTCTCTATTTTTTGAGTGATATGCGTTCCATGGCATTCCTGAATTGTGAACCTTCAATGGTGGACAGACTTTGATGAGTCCGGAGGTGAGGTACTGGGCACAGTACTCATAGCATCTGACCCTCCTGTGGTGCCCATTGTATTTATTTGGCGAGGCCAACTGAGTTACAAGTCGATAACAACGCCCAGTACATCACAGTGGATCATTCAGTGATTATAAAATCAATGAATGCAAGGGACAGTAGTTCCATTCTCTCTTGTCATTTTCTTTCATTTATGAAGCGCAAGTTTTACTCACCACTTATGAGACCAAGCCTGCATATTGTCGAGATCATTTTGCATTTCTTCAACTGCCAATAGAATCAGAGGAATCCTGACTGTTGATGGCCATGTAGAATCGTCGTTTGGATAATAGTGTATTTGGTTAATCAACTAACTGCCTTTCTTCTGGAGCTCAGAGTTTGTTTTAAGTCTGCTCTCCCTTCAGGAGACAAGGCAGCAGCACACTGCACGCAACCCCTCACTCCCTAAACCCCGTCCAACACCGCCCTCAATGCGCCCCCGACCCCGTACAAAACCATCCCCGTCTGCTCCCCTGCTGCACTTGTCCACGTCCGCCCCCTCTAGGGGGCAGGAGAAGTGCACATCAACAAGAAGACTGCTGCGGCAGCTGCCTTTTGCAAGCGAGTTCGCAAGTCGCGCGTGTTCACATACTTACACAGACACACACGCACATACACACGCACACACACACACATACACACACACACACACACACACAAAAGCGTTTACTGCAAGTTTTTGACTGGTTACATCTTTGCCCTCCACAGGATAATGTTGCACATATTATCTGGGGAAGAGGGGTTTATGGTACACCCCTGAGCAGAAATCCAAGGGGAGAGAGAGAGAGGTCAGGCAGTCAGTCATTTGGAGATGATAGCTATTTAATCACTGTAAACAAAAGACACGATCAATGTTGGAAACATGTCTTTGATATAATGTTTCTATCAGGACTTCGAGAACTGTATGGTTGTATGATCCTCAATGGGACCTTTTGTTTTACGCATGTACAGGCATACTTCACGGACTTCATGAGTCGGTATGGTTTATTTGGATTTTCAGAAAGATAGCCATTACGTCCGCATAAATAAAGTAATATACATGAATTTGGAAACATTGTGTTACGATGAGTGCAAATTTTTCGCAGGTCGGAAATAAGTCGTTAGATAACGTGTCGAATTTTGTTAATGACAGGCACTGGTTAGTGGGCTGCAGGAGGGATCAGTACTGTGACCCTAAATATATTGACGATAGCAAAGAGTATGGAAATAAGGGGAGTATTTTGTACTTTTTTGAAGAAAGGTTGAACTAGAGGTGAAAAACAGTCCAGTTAATGCAAATAGACTAAATATCTTGGAGTTGAAAATTGCGTTGATGGAAATGCACAGCAGGTAAGGTCGCATTTGTTGAGTAGGAGAGTCGAGCTTTTATGCATAAGCTTTTCATCAGCTTTCATGTCTTGTGAAATATTACTTTTTAAAGTTGGAACAATAGAGCAGCCTGAATGGATGTGGTCAAGCTCTAAAAGACCGAGGACAATTGGGTTTTGATTTCTGCTGATGGTTGTGCTTTCAATCTGGACGTGGAAGCTTTCAATCCTCTTTTTGATACAGCTAAATGCTTTTGGTCTCTTCCTGCTGCTGGATTGACGTGAGAGGTAAAGTGTTTTACTGATTTAGTTTATGCCAAAAGTGTTTATGAGATTTTACTAGAACAGTTATTTGGTAATAGTTCATAAACCTATTACATCGTTAAGAATTTGGTAGAGTTACAGTTACTTCATTACTTTTCGTTTATTCTTGTTTTGTCTAGATTTTAACTGTTGGAAAATAATAAAGTGATACTTTTGGCTTATCGTCGAATACTTTGACCAATCAAATCTCATGTGGAATGCAATGCATTAAACTTAACTTTACAACATGAAACCATACAATATCGGGTCTTGCTTATGTCCGTCAAGTATCCTGACGGGGGTTAGTCTGGTCAAGACGTAAATTGAGGGTCTGATCGGAATCAAAATCTGCAATTGCAGAGAGTGTGTAGGATTATTTGACTCAAATGCATTCCGTGTGATTTTTGGTGTTTTTTATGTAATTTGGGGATTTACATTGGTTGGCTTAAACAATAGCTGTCCTCTGTGACAATGATCCTGCAGTCGTGCAGAATCCTGGGATTGTACCCAATGTGGGACAAGTCAAAGCTTTCTGACATGGTAGATAATTTGATGGTGGAGTTGCAAAACTCTGAGAGGAAAGAGAACATAACTTCAGCAATAACTCATCTTTAAAAATTGCAATCCGAACCATTGAAGATTGCTCATATTCAGTTCCAAATGAAGCAGATTGAAATGGAGACAATTGCAATGGAAAAAGCTCAAAGTATATACACGCCAGGCAGCATAAAAGATTGAATGTAAAGAAAAGTGCTGGCAAACAAGCAAAGGTGGCCATAGCAGAAGTAAGGCAAAAAAAAACGTTTCTTTGAAATTCGCCATTTGGAACTGAAAACACTTGACACGAATGGATATGATGAAGGCAGTGGTGAAAGGGAGCAGCGGTGACGACACTGTTCAAGCGCAATTCCGTCATCGCCAAACGTCGGGAGGGATTGGTTTAGATATGTCAATCATTGCCGAATTTTTGCGTGATCGTTGTGATTCATTTCATTTGACAATGTAGCTCATGTTTTTGAAGTAGTCCAAAGGTTCACTTGCTGAAATAATGAGATTTTGTGTGGAACAGCCGAGAGTTTAGACGTCGCAGAGGAAATATCAGATGACTGTAAGTTCATTCAAAAAACAATGCTTGATTTTTGACAAAAATTTCATTCTTCAAGTTATAGAAAATGGGGGAACGAGAATTCGACATGTGGCAAAAGAAAAGGCTATCCCACTGAAAGTTGTAAAGAAAGCTTACCACATGGTTAATAAGGAAACCACTGAGGGAAAAAGAAACCGAAAGTGTGTTCACTGTGTGTAAGCAAGCCACATGAAAACTCGATGTTCGTGTTTCAGAAAACACAATGACATGCTGGAAAACACATTATGCCAGTGAATTTTATAGAATATAGAAAGGAAAGCATGATCACGGTGCAAAGCTTCAAAAAATCACAACTTGGAGAGTGGTTACTTCAGAAGAATTTGTGAGACCTCTTTAAATAATTTTCATGTGCAGATAAGGCTTACTGACGTATGACAGGAGGGTAGGCAAAGAAATTAGAGTTTTACACATTTTGAGCAAGTTTCCCGTGAGTGGTGAGGAGACAAGTGAGTCAAAGGAGTATTGCCAGGATAGATTGTAGAATATGCAATTCATGTTGAAACAAGCATTATTCCATTATGTAAAGTGCGCATGAGAGTGCAAAGAAAAGTCTTGATGTGGTGGTAGGAGTATAGGAGTGCCAGAGAAAGTGTGGTTCTGAAAATGCAGTTGAGCATTGGCGAGATCGCAGTTGGGAGTCACAGCTAATGTCCACACTAAGCCATATTAAAATCAGGCAACTGTGGTACCACAGGAACAGAAGAACAAAATGCAAAAGAGAAGTACAGCACAGGAACAGGCCTTTCGACCATTCAGACTGTGCCAATCATCATGCCTTAACGAAACCAAAACTACCACAGCTTCTGCTCTTATTTTGTCCTTATTCTCTATACAACCCTTTTTCACGGAAATATCCAAATGCCACTTAATTATCACTGATCTGCCTGCTTGCATCACCGCATCTGGAAGCGAGTTCCAGGGTCCTCACACTCTGCCTGAAGTACTTCCCTCGCATATGTCCTTTAAACTTTCCCACTCTCATCTTGCACCTCTGCGACCTTGTAATTGAGAGTTCAACCCTGGGAAAATGCCATTTACTATCCACCGTCTGTATGTCTTTCATAATTTTGAAGACGACTATCGGGTCTACTCTCAGCCGCTGTCTTTCCAGTTAAAATAATTCTCATAATTTCTCACATTTATTCATCGGCAATGTCCTCAATATCAGGCAACACCCTGTTGACACTGTTCTTCAATCTCTCTTAAGGTCTCATTCTGGTGGTGTGGCGGCACAAACTCACGCAATACACGAAATGCGTATTAACAAGGGTGCAATGTTGCTGCAAACCACTTCCACGTGTCCTCCATGCCGCGAAGAACAAGGATGCCATATGCCTTCTTAATCACCCTGGCAGCATGCGTTGTCACTTTTAAGGAACTGTGGATCTGCACGACGAGATCCGTCCATATGTTAATATTCCTAAGGGTTCTGCCATTTACAAACAAAACACACTTAAATTAGATTAGATTAGATTAGATTAGATTAGATTAGATTAGATTAGATTACTTACAGTGTGGAAACAGGCCCTTCGGCCCAACAAGTCCACACCGCCCCGCCGAAGCGCAACCCACCCATACCCCTACATCTACCCCTTACCTAACACTACGGGCAATTTAGCATGGCCAATTTACCTAACCAGCACATGTTTGGACTGTGGGAGGAAACCGGAGCACCCGGAGGAAACCCACGCAGACACGGGGAGAACGTGAAAACTCCACACAGTCAGTCACAGTGAATCTCCAAAGTGCATCATCTCCCACTTGCCTACTATTTCGATGCCCAATTCGCCAATTTACCTATATTGAGTTTCTTTTTTCATAATCGTTGGCTCTCTCACCAAATCCTGCAAATATCGTATCGTCTGCAAACCTAGTGATCAGACCAACCACATTTTCCTCCAAATCATTTTTTCCACATTACGAACAACGTGGGTACTAAATCTGACTCCTGTGTAACATCACGAGTTAGCCGTGTCCATTCTGGGAAATCTCTATCCATTGCTAACCTCTGTCTTCTATCACGAAATCAGTTTTGTATTCGGCTAGACAGTCCACCCTGAATATCATGTGATATTAGTTTTTCTACCAATCTGCTGTGGGACTTTATAAAATGCCATAAAAAAGTTCATATACACTGTATCCATAGCCCTTCCCTCATCAATTATCTTTGTCACCACTTCCAACAATTCAATCACACTACTGAGGTGATGGAAATGGCACTTCCCCATACACCCTGTCAATGATCATTCCAGTTTCTTCCGAATATACATACTTCTTATTACTCTGTATTTTTACCAAGAGCTTCCTCAACGCTGAAGTCAGGCTTGCTGGCCGAGAATTGTCTTTGTTATTCGAATTTCCTTTCTAAAACAAACGAAAAACATTCGCTAATCTACAGTCCTCTGGAAAGTCACCTGTTATCAATGATGTTGTGAAGTTACCTGCTAATGCCCCGACTATTTCTTTCCCTGCCACTCGCATTAATTTCGACTATCTCGCATTTGGCCTTGGGCAGTTCTCTGTTTTGATGCCATTTTGCAGAGGAGAAAGTGAGGACTGCAGATGCTGGAGTGCTGAAAATGTGTTGCTGGAAAAGCGCAGCAGGTCAGGCAGCATCCAAGAAGGGCTTATGCCCGAAACGTCGATTATCCTGTTCCTTGGATGCTGCCTGACCTACTGTGCTTTTCCAGAAACACATTTTCAGCTGCAATTTTGGAGAGCCAAGACTTCTTTGAATAGAGTGCCAATGTCTGCACTTCACACACATTTTTCGCTGGCATCAACATCAGTCATGTCCTTCGCCTTGGTGAATACTGACACAAATTATTATGAAGGATTTATCCCACAACCTGTGGCTCCACACATGACTTGCCTCCTTTTTCTTTGAGTTGACCTACACTTCCTACTTTTATCTTCCATCTTCTATTTTCTGCGTAAGAAGTCTTAGGATCCTGCTCGATTTTGTTTGCTTAAGGACATTTCATGGCCCATTTTAGGTGTCCTAATTCCGTGTTTATTTCCTTCATAATTATTCAATATTGTTCAAGTTTTCCTCTCGGTTTGTAGCTGTCTGGGCCTGTCATATAGTTCCTTTTTTGCCGTTTGACTAAACTTACAATTTCCATTGTCATCCATGGCATTCGAAACCTTCTTTTCCCATCCTACTATTTTGCAGGGGCATACATGTCCTGCACTTTAATGTATTGGTCCTTAAAAACCTCCCACGTCCCAGACATGGATGTTCCCTCCACAACTGTTCCCAATCCACATTGTCCAATTACTGTTTAATTTAGAGGAATTGGCATTTGTTGAATTAAGCAACTCACCTTAGGGTCACTCTTGCCCTTGTCCATGACTAAAATAAATCTTGAGAAGTTATTGTCACTGTGTATATCCTGAGAGTTTTCTTCAATGTGTGATGACAAGGTCTAAAAGCAAAATCAAAAAATAAGAGTGGAAATCAGAGAGGAAAGGTGAAGAAGTTCATATTCAGATATCACAGATCGTGCTTAATCAAATCATTCAGACAAAGAAAATAAACCAACATTTCCAGAACAACATTTTTTTATTTTAGTTCCGGCAAATCAGGTGTTTTTTAATGATAAGTTGAAACTCTAAGGCAGTTGGATCTAAACGCAGAAAACAGATGAAGACTGTGCATGTATACCAAAATGGCACTGTCCTAAGAACGAAGTCTTCTTGAGAAAGTGAAGATCACACAGTGAGACCACCAGGACGATGAGAAATACTTAAAAGTTAATCATGTTGCATGACACGTGGGTTACAGAAAGAAGGCTTTGCGTGTAACGCATGAATTGCCATAGGGAGGTCAATTGGCTTTTAAGGAAAAATCACGCTCCAAAACAAATACAATTTTATTGTCTTGGTCTGAATAAGGATGTGTTTGAATATTGCTGGGCACGCCATGTGTGTGAGGTAATTGGAAATCTTCAGGTTTTGATACAAACGGCATCTTTAATAACTTCCTGCATTTGCCAAACTTTTTTTTTGACAATGGCTTACTTAATACATAGGACTCCGATTGGATGCAAACAAATTGACATCAATGTTTATTAAGTATGTTGAATGTGTCTACTAAATTTCCAGGGACCATTTCCTTACATTGGGACCATTCATTATACAGTATCATGGTGAAAACTAATGCAGAAGTGTTACACTTGTTTTTGTTTAACTCGATACGGACTATCCAAAGAAATACAAGCGGATCAAGGGTTAAATTTTACATGAACGTTATTCAACGAGGTTGTGATATATCAGGTATACATCAAATCTTCTGCGTACCACCAGCAAGGAAGGGAACATTACAAAGGTTGCATCAGTTTTATAGAAAACGTTGAGACCTTACAGTCAAGATTAAGCAGAGGATTGGGATAAAGCGATTTGATTTGTAGATTAACTAGGGGATATGGATAAATGAACTTAATTCGTAGACATTGCAACTGTGCAGGCACCGAATTAAACAAATCAGTTCAGTCCATATAAATTGTATTTTGGATATGAGTTGAAAGAACCCCTGGAATTAAATCACATGGAATTGATAATGTAAGTTTCAGGGACCACATATTTGGAATTTGCGTCAAATGAGGGTCGAAATGATTCTTTTGCCGTCATCAAATTTCAAATCATTCTAAACAGAAAGAGTTGTTTGTCCCATTATACAAATGATGAATGTGTCTATTAGATTTCCAGTGACCCTTTTTTTTACACAGGGACCATTCATTTCACAGTATCATGGAGAATACTAATGCAGAAATGTTACTCTTCAATTTGTTTAACTCGATAAGGCATACCCACAGAAGTACAAGCGGATTAAGGGTTAAATGTTACATCAAAGTTATTCAACGAAGTTGTGATATGTTTGGAATAAATCAAGTACTATGCTAACCATCCAGAAACGAAGGTACCATTACATAAGTTGCATTGTATCTTTTGTTAAGTTGTATTGCCTGATAATGGATATGTTATTAATTTTCCCTTTTTTCCAAATGGTCTCTCTGCTTAATTTCAATAATCCAAGGCTGAGCAAACGACAGAATGTTAAAGCTCGAGGAATTTTTGACCGTTGACCATAATTCCATTCGTTTGTTGGAGGAGATGTCATGGTGGTATTATTATGAGATGATATATCCAAAGACGTTGGTAATGTCCCGGGGACATGGCTTCATATCCTGGTCAGCTAGATGGTGGAAGTTGAATTGAGTAATCAATTGGAATTAAGAGTCAACTGATCGCCATAATCTATCCTTAATTGGGGGAAACAATTACGAATGACCTTGAGGGAAAGGAAATGTTGGCAAATCTGGTCTGTCCCACATGGTACTCCAGATGAGGAGCACTGTGATCGACTCTTAGAAAATTAGTGATAAAGACACCTGCTGACCTAGCTGGAGACGTTCATATCTTTTTTTAATGAGTTCAAAAATCGATTAAAGTCGTTATGGAAGTGGAAAAGGATTGCATGAAAGTTACGTTTCTTAACTCGAGTAGATTCACAGGTAAAGGGGAAACTGTAAATGAAATGCTTTCCAACGTGAGACAACGGACGTTCAGGGCATGATGTTCCTGTGAGAGTAAATGACCAAAGGAGAGTCGTGAACAATGTGTGAATGTAGATATTGAGACTCTAGTCAAGAATAATGAGTAGTAATATAGCACGTGCAGACAACTCAAATCAAATGAAACACTTTAAGAGTAGAAAACCATTTTTAAGACGGAAATTAGGAGGGCAAAAAAAATGAAATGACCTTAGCAGATAAAGTAAATGATAATGCAACTAAATTCGACAAGTATACCAAGAGCAAAAGAGCCACAAAGGACAGAATAGCCGCACTTAAACATCAACGAGTTAGTGCATGCTTAGAATCACAGGATATGGGAGATATACTGAATGAATATTTCGCTTTTTCGTCAGTATGTTTAACTGTGGTCAAAGAAATGGAGTATAATGAGACAGGGTAAGTCTGTATGTATGTCTTGTAAACAGTTCACATTGCAGATGAGTAGGTTCTGGAGCGATAAAATCAAACAGGAAAGTCAATTAATTTCCAGGAACTGATCAGCTCTATCCTGGAATTTTGTGCGAAGTTTAGGAAGAAATTTCAGGGTCCAGGCAGAGTAATATGTTCAGTTCACAGCTGGTGTGGATGTGACTGAAACGTTCAGGGTGGCCAATCTTGTGAGTATTAGAAAGAAAATCTGCAGATGACATGTCTGAAAAGGTCAGGGCGACTAATTTACTGACTTCATTGAAGAACCACTGCGAAAAAGAATCCTCGGAACGAATGATCACTGGGTGTGACATTAGTGTTGGGCAATTTGTTTCAGGCGATATGAGATATAGGATTCACATGCAACTGGAGAGGTAAACACTATGCAGGTGTCGTTAGCATGACTTTGTTCGTGGGAAGTCATGCCTCACAAAGTTGAGAGGATTGATTTTTTTTGAGATCATAACTAAAACAATTCTTGAGGGCAAAGTGGCAGCCGTTGTCAACACTGACTTTAGTGCAATATTTGACACCAGTCGGCAGTGGTCGATTGATTACTAAACTTAGATCACATGGGTTTAAGGGAGAGCTTGCGATTTTGGTACATTAGGAGCCAGAGGGCATTGTGTAGGCTTGTTTTGCAGAATGGAACCCTAGCGATGTAGATGGATAGGTCCTTCGATCGTTTTTTATTTCAACGGTTTGGATGAGAATTTAGGAGGCATGGTTAACACGTTTTCAGATGGCAGCAACTCGGTGGTATATTTGACAGTGTCGAAAGTTATCTAAGATACAAACAGACCTTGAAAATTTGAGCTCATCACCCGTGAGTGGAACTATGCGAGGTGTTGCATTTTCGTATAACAACCAAGGGGAAGACATATATAGATTTTTTTTTCGACAAGAGATTAAACCCCTCTTTTAATTTAATACAACAACACATATAAGATCGTTCCATGTTAAAATTCGCGAAGCAGCAAATGATCGCATTTAAAGTAAGAAACTAATTACTTTATTCTTTATGCCCAATGCAAAATATTAAAACCAACAACTATTGAAAACTCATTTCACTTCACCCTATCTTTTGCCACCCAATCTGCAATACTAGCCCAAGTTTTAAAAAAGTCAGGATTAATATCTCTCTCGCCCACTCTCTCCCCCTACCCTCTCTTGTCCACTTCTCTATCCCTCTCACCCACTCCCACTCTCTTTACCCCCAGTCTCTCTCCCTTCCCTCTCCCTGTTCCATTCCCACCCTCCCAATCTCTCTCGCCCTTTCCCCTCTCTCTCACCACATCAGTCTCTCTCCCTCTCAACCATTCTATTTCTATTTCACTCTCCTTCTCCTTCTCTGTCTCCTCGCCTCCTTGTCTCTCTCCCTAACCATCTGTCTGACTCTCCTTCATTTCCTCTCTGTCCTTCCACACACACTTCTATCTCTGTCCATCTCCCTCCGTTTGACTCATGAAAGTCCTTCTCCCACTGTCTGATTCTCTCTCTTCTCCATGTTTTTTTCACTCTCTGCCATCTACCGATGACTGATTCTCCCTCTCTCCCTCTTCCTCTTTCTGACTCTCTCGCTCGCCCTCTCCCTGCCTCTGACTCTCTCTCCTTACCTCTCTCTCGTTCCTTCCCTCTCCCTCTGTCTGACACTTGCTCCCCCACAACCCCATCCCTATCACTTAATCTCTATCACTCCTGCCCTCTCTCTCTGACACAATATTTCTCGCTTGTCCTTGCCTCTTCAATTGACCTAGAGAGAGGTAGTGGGTGCAGAGGCTTGGGAAGGACAAGGGTCGGGGGAGAGGGTGAAAACATGATAGCGAGATAAGGGGGTTGTAGGAGTGAAATGGTGGAGACAAAGAAAGGCACGTATGAGACAGAGGGAGCCGGAGAGTGAGAGAATGTTGAGGGAAATAGAGAAGATTGGAAGCGTTGGCCGCAACGGGGTGTATGAGAGAGAGGATGGAACACAGAGTGAAGAACAGTAGGGCAGAGAAAGAGAGAGCGTGTGGACAAAGCGATAGAAATGAGGAGAAAGACAGGGCGAGTGGATATACGGAGACAGTGTAAGAAGTGTGTCAGGGTAGGGTTGAAAGTGGGGAATGGAGAGGGAGAGAGAGATAGAGAGACAGATGCGGTTGGACAGAGAATTGGAGATTAGTGCACAGAGATGAAGTTTGCTCAAGGTTAGGTCTCAGTGAGCACCCTGAGCAGAAAGCAAGAACAGTGACTCTGACCCAACTCCTGAGTTCAGGATCTGGTCCCCTCCCCTTCCCTGAGGACCAGGACTTTTGGCTTAGTCAGCCCCTCTCCAGCTCAGATTCTTTAACACAAACAAAAACAGCAACATATTTCATTGTTCTGCCTGGTACTTTTAAAAGAATCCTTTCATTGCGTCCAAGTTGAAGTGATCGATGCAGTCTGTGGGATGTTGCCTTTTCTCCCTGGCCTCTGAGTTGAGTGAAATATTAGAATGTGTCCTGGTAGCCCTCTGTGGCATAAGGTTGGACAAACCATCACTACCATCGCAATAGACGGATTCTTTGCTGAAACATTTAACTGAAATAGAAAATCCCGGATAGCTTGATTAAGGAGTGAATTTGTTTGATAGTTGCATTTTGGTTAGGGGACACCTCAGCACATTTTTCAGCTGCTGTCCGGGTCACAGCATAACTTGCGGTTTTTGTGCAGCAACTAAGGAGCTGCATCATGAAAACCATTACTTGCACAAAGAAATCTAGAGACACAGGACTATACCCAAATTCATGCATCCGCCGCCATATAGAATACACCATTAACGTTGACCATAACAGGATGAAATTGGCCGAGATCACTCTCATTTCTGTGTCAGACTGAGCATTACAATTGGTGTTAGCCCGGAGTATCCTGCGGGCTCTGCTCGTTGCTAAAATATGTCTGACGGTGAAGACATTGAGCAGCACAATCAGGAGAAATTGGAGAGCCGGAGTTGGAATATGGTGGAGGTAATGATTGTGACCCAGACACAGTAGGTTCGAACATCGAGTGCAACTTCACAAAACCGGGGACATTCTCGAGCTGATACTGAGCTGTGAGCATAAAATACCAGAAAATGTTCTTTAAACAGCTCAGCACAATCACTGTACCGAGAAGCACAGCCGCCGTTTTCTCACTGCAATACTTACTTTTCATCATCTGGCAACAAATGGCCACAAACTGATCGAAGGTGAAACTGACGGTGAACCAGACAGAACAGTCAGTGGGTGCATAAAGCAGGACGGCATGGATATTACATACGGGAATGGACTCCAGGAATTAAAACTACTCCTCATAAACAAACGGAATGTGTCTCATTATAAGGTCGAGGACAATGACCAGGAGGTCCGACACCACTATGGCCCATAGGTAGCGCCTGACACATGGAGACAATCCACAATCTTTATAAAGCAGGGCTTAGGTCGTCACTATGTTAACTATAAGGAAGGAAAACAAACACGTTAAACATCCACCTGAAAGCAAAGTGACCAGTTTGATTGTGGACCCAGTGAGATTTTCAAATGTGTCACTACATTCAGAGACATTTTCAGGTAGTTTGAACTGAAATAACAAATGTGCAGGTCTGAATTACTGATAAAAATGTATCATAAAACACAGGAAATCCTCCATCCCCAAACACGCAGAGACCCATTCATAAGAAGAGATGATTTCTAGAACATTCCCATACAGTCGATTACTCGAGAGCAGAAACGGGTGACTGTCTAATGTGCCTAATGCAGAGGGTGAAAACATTGCTGCACTGCAGGGTTCTCTCCCAGTTCCTTAAAGACACCGGACATTGGAAATTTCTGTCTCTTAGTCTCAATTGTGGTCGATCCGATGTTGTAAAGAAACAGAAACATATGGCAAACATTTTCAACTCTTTAACGACCGTATGGGCTTTTGAAACAGTTTCTCATTCTCCCTGGAACTGGATTGCTTCCCTCGCGATCTTATGTTTTGTTCAATTCACTGACATCAGGACATACACAAATAATGTCAGGGATAGAATGTTTCAGAGAATGTCAGTTTTAGAATGTTCTAGCGAATGCCTGTAATAGAAAGCTCCAGGCAATGTCGGATATAGGAATTTCCGGAGAATGTCGTTTACAGAATTTTCCTCGGAATGGCGGCTATAGAATGTTCTGGAGAATGTCTGTGACAGACGGTGCTGGGAAATATCAGTCATAGAACATTCCGAGAATGTCAGTTACAGAATATTCCTGGGAATGTCATGTACAGAATGTTGGGTATTGAATATTCCAGGAAATGTGGGTTATAGAATTTTGGGTACAGTTTTTTCGGGTAATATCAGTTATAGAATGTTCCGGGTAATGCTCTGAGGGAGAATGTTGTTTATAGAATTCTAGGGAATGTCGGGTGAAGATGGTTGGGTATAGAATGATCTGGGGAACGTTAGTTAGAGAATGTTGTGCGCAGATTATTCCGGGAATGTCAGATACAGAATGTTCCGGGGAATGTCAGATACGCAATGTGATGTTCATTCATTCGTTGCCGCAGTGTCAGCAGGTCGCCACGGATACCAACATTACACGTGGGGACACCACCCACCATGTTCGTGGCAGGTTATGTCGTGACTCAGCAAATGCAGTCGATCTCATACACTGCAGGCAAGGATATCCTGAGGCAAGGCACATTTACGAGAAGGAGCAGATGCAGCAACAACGTATGACTGTACAACTCTCAACAGTCACTGGGAAGAGAGTTCCCTTCCAGTCCGTGAAAACTTGATTGGTAAAGAACATTCGGCCTCAGACCTTCGGGTGACCATCTTCCAAGGTGGACTTCAGGACAAGCAAAAACGCAGAGTGCCTGAGTCGAGTCTCAAAGCCAAGTTCGATACCCATGGTGATGGCCTCAACTGGGACCTTGGGTTCATGTCACACTTTAGGCGACCCCACTGCAATATACATACACACACAGGCGCGCGCACACACACAAGCGAGCACAGAAACACACCCACACACTCACGTAAACCCTCTCTTACGCAGAAGCAGTCTCTCATGGAATCTCCCACCCCTACACACACGCCCACACGAACACATCCACTCGTTCTGCCCTGCAGGCAAACATATGCGTGTTTGTGGAGAGGATTTGTACTAGCAGAATTACATTTTAATTTGCTAGAAAAATGCATAAATCCTTGGAATAATCTGTAACTCATCCTACTGCAATAGAATGAGTCTCACTAATATTGGGGCACAGACACAATTTAACTTCATGCCTTCAATGCATATCTGAGCTGAGATGACACTTATTATTAAAAGTTATCTTGAGAATGTAACTTTTAAAATGTTCTAGACTCTACATAGAGGCATCGAGATGTACTGCACGGAAGCTGACACTTTGGTCCAACTTGGCTATGCTGACGACATATCCCAACATAATCTAGACCCATTTGCCGAGACCCTTGGCCCATATCACTCTAAACCTTTCCAATTCAAATACCCATCCAGTTGCCTTTAAAAACCTTGGAATTGTACCACCTTCCACCACTTATTCTGCAGGGCCTTCATTCAACACAGGCACCACCCTCTACTTGATCACGTTACCCCTTAGCTCCCTTTTATATCTTTCCCTTCTCACCCTAAATATATGACGTCTAGCTCTGGACTCCTCCACCCAAGGGAAAAGACTTTGTCTCTTTATCCTATCTATGCCCTTCATGATTTTATATATCTCCATATGATCACCCTCAGCCTTCGATACACCAGTGTAAAGAGCCCCAGCCGATTCAGCCTCCTCCAGTAGCTCCAAGCATGACGGCATCTTTGTAATTTGGTCTGAACCCTTTCGTGTTCTACAACATTCTTCCGATAGGAAGGAGACCAGAATTGCACGCAATATATCCAAACGTTGTCCAGCCAACGTCCGATACAGCAGCAAAATGACGTCTGGACTCCTTTACTCAGTGCTCTGAACCATAAAGTAAAGCCGACCAAACGCTTTCATCATGTATCTATCTACCTGCGACTCGACTTTCAAGGAGCTATGAACCTGCACTGCAAGATCTATTTGTTCAACAACACATCCTTGGGTGTTGCCATTCGTAAGTTCTGGTAAGACTTGCTTTGCCAAATGCAACACCTCGCACTTATCTAAATTGATCTCCATCTGCCACTTCTCAGCCCATTGGCCCATCTGATCAAGTTCCCGTTTTAATCTGTGGTAACTTTTTTTCGCCATCCATTACACGTCGAATTTTGTTGTCATATGAAAACTTACTAACTATGCCTCCTTTGTTTCCATCCAAATAATTTATAAAAATGACAAAACGTCGTGGAGCTAGTACCGATTCTTATGGAACACCACTGGTCACAGGCCTCCAGCCTGAAAAACAAGCCTCCACCACCAACATCTGTCTTCCATCCTCCAGCCAGTTCTGTATTCTCGTGGCTGGTTCTCCTTGTATTCCATGCAACCTAATCTAGCTGATAATTCCCCTATGGTTAACATTGTCGAACACCTTACTGAAGTCCATATAGATCACGTTCACCGCTCTGACCCCATCAATGATCTCTGTTAGTTTTCAAAAAACTCAATCAAATTCGCGAAACATGATTTCCCCCGGAGAAAGCCACGTTGACTAGCTCTAATCATTCCGTGCCTTTGCAAATACGTGCAAATTCTACCCTTCAGTATTCCCTCCATCAATATGTGCACCACGGACGTGAGGCCCAACGGTTTATAATTCCCTGGCTTGTCTTTACCACCACTCTTAAATAAGGGTATCACGTTGGCCAACCTCCATTCTTCTGGCACACCACCTTGACTCTCGATGACAGGAATACCTCATCAAGGGTCCCAGCTATCACTTCCTCAGCATCCCACAGAGTTCTCTGGTACATCTGATCAGGTCCCAGGGATTTATCCACCTTCATGCGTTCCAAGACATCCAACACATCCTTCTCTGCAATACCACATTTTTCAAGATGGGACCATCTATTTTCTCACATTCTATATCTCCGATGTCCTTTTCCACAGTAAATACTGATCCAAAATACTCGTTTATTATCTCCACCATTCCATGCGGCTCTACACAGTGGCTTACTTGCTATTTGCTCCCTGACTAAAATGTATTTCTTCAAAACCTTTTGGATTCTCCTTATCCCTCTTTCCCAAAGCTATCTCATGTTCTCTTTTTAGACTTATGATTTCCCTCTGAAGTCTACTCCTAGCTCCTTGATACTTTTCTGAGAATTCACTCGATCTCTCCTATCTATAACTGACATCTGCTTCGTAAATTTTGTGAATTAATCCCTCGATATCTCCAGTCATCCACCATTGCCTACACTGAATAGTCTTTGCTTTCACCCGAAGAGGAAAATACTTTTCCTGGATTTCGTCATCTCATTTCTGAAGTCTTCCCATTTTTCCAGTCATCCTTTTACCTGTGAACATCTGCATATAATCAGCGTCTGAAAGTTCTTGCCTTAATAAGTTCAAAATAGCCCACCTACAATTTAGAACTTTAACTGTTAGGTCTGCTCTATCCCTTTCCATCACTATTTTAAAACTTATAGAACTTTGGTCGCTGGCCCCAGTGTGCTCCCCCACTGGTAACTCAGTCACCTGCCCTACCGTATTTCCCAAGAATCGATCAAGTTTTGCACCTCCACGAGTATGCACATCCACATGCTGATTCACAAAATTTGCTTTTACACTCTTAACAAATTCCTCTCCATCTCAACCCTTAACAATATAGCAGTCTCAGTCTATGCTTGGAAAGTAGTAATCCTGACCATAAGAACCCTATTATTCTTACAGATAACTGAATGCACTTTACAAATATGTTTCTAAATTTCCCGCTGTTGTTTAGGGGCTCTACAATCCAATTCCTATAAGGTGAATATCGTTTTTATATTTCTCAGTTGCGTCCTATAACATCCCTGGATTTTTTCTGGGTGTATACTTCCTCAGTAGAGCTGCAATGCTATTCTGATCAAAAACACCACTCCCCCTCCTCTCTTGCATCCCTTTCTATCCTTCGTATAGTATTTGCCTTCTGGAGTATTAGCTGCCTGTCGTGTGAATCCCTTAGCCACGTTTATGTAATTGCTATGATATCTCAGTCCCATATTTCAAATCATGTCCGGAGTCCATCTGCCTACCCTGTTCAGCTTCTTGCTTTGAAATAAATGCAGGTTAATTAGTCAGTCCTGCCTTGCTCTCTGCTTTGTTCCTTTCTGCCCTGAGAGTTTGCCTCGCTTCTTTTCTCACTGTACCAGTCTCAGAGTAATCTCTTTCCTCAGCATTTCCCTGGACTCCCCGCCCCTGTGTACACTCCGTACTGTTTTAAACCTTCCAGGGCAGCTCCAGCCAATCTCCCTGGCAGAATGTGAGTCCCTTCCAATTCAGGTGCAAGCCATCCTTCTTTTGCAGGTTACGTCTACCCCAAAAGAGGTTTCAATGATCCAATAATGTAAATCTTCTCCCATCCACCAGCTCGTTAGCCACACATTCATCTGCTCTGTTCTCCGATTCCTACCCGCACTAACTCGTCGCACCCGGGGTAATCAAGAAGATACTATCATCGGGGATCTCTTTTTTTCATTTCCTGCTTAACTTTATATAATGTCCCTTCAGATTTGTATTCTTTTTACCTATGTTATTGGTACCAATGCGTGCAATGACCTCCTGCTGCTCCCGCTCCCCTTTGAGGACATTCTGCAGCCTCTCTTAGACATCCTTGATACCTGCACCAGGGAAGCAACACTCCATTCTGATTGTTATGCTGCTAACTGCAGAAGCATCAGTCTGGACGTATGATTGGATAGTCCACTCAAACAATCGAATCCTTGGAATCCATTACATTAAAGCCATTTTTGACAACAGAAATTTGGCTGTTAGTGAAGGACTATCACCACCCAAGTTTCCCAAAGCAACATAATTGTTTGCAATGGGAATAACCACAATAGACTACTGTTCTACCCTCTTAACTCTCCTACCTTTCGTGGTGTTAACCTATCTCTGTGACTGTATCTGCGGCTTTTGTCCCTTTCGAAACTGTCATACATCTTGCAAACTAGCTCTATTAATTTCTTCATTGCCCCAACCTGTCCCGTCAAACAATCCAATCGATCTGATAGGATTCGAAACAAATATTATATATTGTAGATATCAGTTACCCATAAACTCTCCGAAACTCCCACATCCGATAAGAAGTATTAAGGAACGGAAACTAACATGACCATTCGAAAATTTGAAAGATTTAATCGAAATATGTCTAATATTACTTTCTGTGATACTGCAATTCTGTTGATATAAAACTATATCTTATGATTCTGCTCCACAAACACCTGATGAAGAAACAGCGCTTAGAATGCCAACGCTTCCAAATAAATCTTTGAACTACATCCTAGTTTTGTGTGATTTTTAACTTTTTCCATTCCAATCCAACACCAGCACCTCCAAAACATGAAGGTCCTCACTGTTGCTCATTCATTTTACATATAGTTTGTGTAATTTTGTTTTGGTTATTAACCTGTTAAATTAAGAAGATTAAAGAAACCTGCTGACATCTTCTGAACACTGACCCTGACCGTCTCTGAGACCTGTCACATCATCAACCTACTTACTTTCAAATTTACTGTCATCAGTGGAGGAGTGTAACTGGAAAAGGAACCAGTCACCCGACCAGTCAGGGTACGGTAGACTGGTGAGCCTGACAACAGTGGTGGCTAAGTTATCGGAAGGGATTCTGAGGGCTAGGATTTATCTGCATTTGGAAACGTGAAGGCTGATAAGGGAGAGTCAAAATGTCTTTCTGTTGTGAAAATCATATGTTATTTTTGGAATACATTTTTTGAAGAAGATTGATGAAGGCAGTGTGGCAGACATTTTGCACGTGGACTTCAGCAAGGTGTTCGTTACGTTCCGATTGGTAGGTAGATTAGTAAGGCTAGGTCACATGGGATTCACAGAAAGGGCGCCAATTCGTTTCAAAATTGGCTTAAAGGTAGAGAGATTTTTTTTGTACTGGAGGCCTGTGACCAGCGGTGTGCTGCAGCAATCAGCACTGAGTTCAACACAGTTTTTAATACATAAATTATTTCGTGGTGAATATCGGAGATATGGTTCAGAAGTTTGCAGATGACATCAAAATGGTGATGTCTAGGACAGTGAAGATTATTATACCAGAGTAGAACGGAACGATAATCAGATGGGCCAACGGGACAGGAGTGGCAGATGAAGTTTAATTTGGATCAAGGTGATCTTTCCAAATGTAATGCAACTTTCCAATAATGTGATGTAAGAACATCGTAAACAGGAGAAGGTCATTCGCCTACCAAGCCTGCCTTGCGCTTAAATAAGATCTTAGCTGATCGGGTCTAGATCTCAAATTCTTTTTAGTGTCCGTTTCTTTATGGTCTTCAACTCTCTGATAAGTCAAAATTTAAGTCCTCTTTAAGTATTTTCAGTGATCTAGCTCACCTAACGCTGTGGAATAGAGAATTCCTCACATTCACTCCTCAAAGCAAAAAACACTCCCTGACCCTATACAATGACCGATTCACATGAACAAAACAGGTGAACACAAGGGTCCAGGTGAGAGTGACTGGTCATGATATCAAGGCAGTGGTGGACTGAGGATGACGTCAAAGAGCTCAACAAAAATGAACTGAATGGGAATCAACAAAAACGTCCCACTGGTTGGAGTCAATCCTGCCACCGAGAAAGGTGTCTATGGACCGCGGATGTCAATCCTCCCAGTCCTGCGACTCCACGGCATGATGTCCTCAGGGTTGCATCCTCGGTAGAAACATCTTCAGCCGCTTCATCAAAATCTTTCCCCAATCATAACATCAGAAGTGGGGCTTGTGACTGAACATCACACAATGTTCAGAACAATGTGTGACCTTTTCACTCCTGAAGCACGCTGAGGCCACGTGCAGTAAGACCCGAGCAATATTCAAGCTTGTTATCTTAAAGTGCACTTAGTGTTCATGTGACAGCACTGCTCCATACTGCACAATTCCACAATTATAAATGAAGAGTTTAATTCAGCGTCTCATGCTCACTGCACGGGAATATGAGGACGTCAGTCAGCCCATTGAAACCATGGGACAAAAAGAGGCATAGCCCATTCAGTCCTGTGGCAAGGGAAGAGAAAGAGTCCAGTGTTATATCCCAGACCAGAGGCCGTCAAAAATATTTTAAGACGGTAGTCTGGAGTCTTTTTTTTTATATATTTGATAGGGACCTGGAAAGTGGCTGTTTCAGACGCAATGTGACTGGTCAAATTACTCATTGTCAAGCAAATCACCATTTATTTAACCACTGTTGATAAAATACAACTAAATGATTAGGATTTTAAAATACCTTAACTCTATTGGAAAACTTAACAGAATATTAGATGCAGTCACAATTACTAATTAACTGTTCCAAGAAAGCAACCTCCCACATACGCATCCCTTGGCAAAAAGGAAAATTCACACACGGATTTTCACATACAGTTCTGCAATGCAGGAGGTGATAAAAAGAAAACGAACAGAATATTCAGAGAGAGTAGCAGCCAGGAGACTCTAACTGAGAATGGAGCAGAAGCTGCACGGACTGATTGCTCCACGTTGTTCCTTGTGTCTCGTGATACACACGTGGGACATTCACGTGGGTTTGCTTGCTATGAGGAGGGAAGCAAGATATTATGTTTGAAGTCTCGAGGAGGCAACGTCCATCCCCGTGAGGCCATGTATTTCTCCATGCATGTCAGAAGCCGGTGGGAATGGCTAATTGTTTCTTTAGCAAGGTTTTGTGGCTGCTGACGCGACTGTGATAAACATGACGTCCATTGCAGGGTCACACACGAGTGCACATTTATGCGTGGAGAGCTAATTTAGAGCCTTACCTCTCTCTAAATAGCCATGAGGATCACAGAGCCACACGAACTATTAGGAACTTCGTATTTTACTGATGAATGGATTCTCAAATTTCAAATAATGTTGGTATTGTTCATGTTGATCTTGTCTCATATTCGTCTGGTGCAGTGTAACCGGTGTGCCGTACAGTGTTCAATTTTTTCTTCTCCCTTTGATCTATACGTGCTTTCTTACCATGATCTGCCTAACCTGCTCACAAACTATGATTTCCAACGTACTCGGGTATACCTGATAATAAATCAAATAAATCAATGCTGAGTAAAATATTGAATCTCTGCCTCTATCAATGTCTCTTTTGGGAATAAGCGATCCTCGCAAACAAACAACTTTCAAGGTAACCAACTCTGCTTCTCTCACAGGGCCACGGATTAAATACTTAATTTCTTCATTCTCTCCTCCTGGTACCACCATCAGGGTTTGTGGCAAGGAGATCATTCCCGACAAGCGAGATCAAATCTACAGGGTATTCTCCATCTGTGGTTCATGACAGCATATCACCCGACAGCCACGTTCAGGCAACAACACGCCCGATCAAAAGACCCGATACTCATTATGTGCAAGACGAACGTAATTCAAAAGGTTCAATGCAAAGCCTGCACGGAACACTATACAGGACAAACATGGAGACAACTAGCAATCCGCATTCACGAATAGCAACGAGCAACTGAACACCATAACAGCTGTTCCTAATAGCAATCCAGTCAGATTTCAAGAACTACAAATTCGACTAGAATAGCACAGCGATCATAGGACGAGCTAAACAGAGAACAGCCAAGGAATTCCAAGAGACATGGCACACATCCACTGACTCCATAAACAAGCACACAGACCCATACCTAATATACTGGCAACTACAACAAATATCTGGAACCAGCATCCATAAGCAGCAGGAACTTACCCGAATACATTCCAGAAGACACAGTACAGCAGTGCATCACAGGAGGCTCCAAAACACTGAAAATGTCACCCGGAGAGGGGACGAAATATGTGCAATTAAATTACTCAAGCTACAAATTAATACACTCTAATCAAGGTTCGCCAATTGCAGGAAGATCACTTTACGGACGTACTTCATCTTACAATGAATGAAAGCATAGCAACTACTGCACTAATTACTTACGCACTGTATGTCCTGTTTTTGATGACTCATGATCAAGGGCATACTTGTCTTTTTGAAGAACACTTCTAAACCTCGCACCATTGAATCAGTACCAAATGAGATGTACACTGTTTGCTGCTGACATCTAAATCAGGTCATTGCCTTGCAAATTGCTGTGCTGCAAACATTGATATATGCGATTTCCCATGAGTAATTGTCTCCAGTTCATACCACGATGCTGCTCTCTGTATTCTCGACATTGAATAATTCACAATCCATTTCCCCTTACGCACTGACTATGGCTCACCTGTCAGAAACCATTTCAAAGTATTCTGTAGATTCAAATGGATCACTCCCATTGCTATTCATTTGTTGATGACACAACCGCTACATACTATATAGATTTCTGAAAGATGATTTCCCTTTAGTGAAGTTAAGCTGACTCTGCCAAGTCATAATCTGATATCCCCCGTGTCTGCTTTTCATACTCCTTCGCAAAGATTCGAATGTTTTCCTCACAACTTACATAAGCTTGTTCAATATATAGTTTTGCTCAGTTTTCCCTCCCACTCTCGTATTAAATATTTCAGGATACAATAGCTTCTTTCCAGTCTTCAGGAACCAGAATTTCCAGAATCTAAAGAATTTTGAAGTTCATTCCATTACACCTTCTAGAACTTACAACGTTCAACAAAAATAACTAGTACAGCAACTTACCTAAGCTTCAATTCAATTTGTCTGTGAACAATTTATCTGTATTGCTTCTGATCTCCCAGTTTCTCATTTTCACCAGTCACTCTTTCGGGTAAACATTCTGGGAGATATTGTGTGTTTTGCGTTTTGGAAATATAGCTAATGCATTCCCCTCAGCGAGGAGCAGAGACAGCCTCAGTCACATTGTGAATACATCAGAGAACTGCATGTGGAATATAATGCGCATGATATCAGCTCAGAAAGTTCTAGAATCACAACAGTTCAATGAAACTGTCGTTTCATTGCCACTGACAGCACAGTCCTCTACCTAGTGTGAAGTTGCAGGTATTGCTGAAAGTGGTGACATAAAGCTGTGACCATCTCATTTTAGAAACAAATTCGCTTCACAGTTTCCAACTGGCATAAGATTAGGGAGAGACACGAATAAATCGGTGACAAAAATATTTGGAAATGGGACCATGACCAGAAGAGATCTGCAATCAGAAAGGTTAAGATGATGATTTCTTTAAAAAGAGTACAGAGGCAAAAGGGAAGAATCAGAATATTATGGCGGAAGTAGTGGACATGTTTAGTGATGGAGGAAATTTGGGCATATATATAGTGGCAGGTGCTTGCTCCCCCTGCAGAATGTGGCAGGTGAGAAACATGAAACATGCCTCCACTGGCTACATCTGCCAGAGGGCACCCAACTCCAGCTCCTTGGAAAACGTGTGAGGGAATTGGAGCTGGAGCTGAATGAAGAGCGGATCATTCAGGAGGTTGAGGGGTGAATTGAGAGGGGTTACCGGCAGTTGGTCACTCCTGAGGCTCAGGATAAGTATAGCTGCGTTGCATTCATGGGTGGAAATGGGACAGACAGACAGTGCAGAGATCCCCTGTGATCATTCCCCTCAGCAATAAGTATATCGTTTTGAATACTGCTGTGTGGATGACCTAACAAAGGAAAGCCATAGTGGCCTGTTCTCTGAGACTGACACTGTGGCCCAGAAAGGAAGGGGGCTGAATAGAAAAGCGTTAGTTGTAGGAGAGTCGATTGTTAGGAGAATTAACGGGAGATTCTGTGGTCAGGATCGAGATTATCGGAAGGTATGTTGCGTGCCTGGTTCCAGGGTCCGGGACGTCTCCGATCGGGTGCATAAGATTGTGAAAGTAACAGCCAGATATCGTGTTACATATCGGCACCAATGATATAGCCTGGGAAAAGATTGAGGATATAAAAAAATGATTTCAGGGAGTTAGGGTGGAAGCTGCAGAGCAGGACGAACAGAGTAGTGTTCCTGTGTTTACTACCGGTGCCACGAGATAGTGAGGCGAGGGACAGGGAGCAGGCGCAGCTTAACAAGTGGCTGTGCAGCTGGTGAAGGAGGGAGTGCTTCAGATATCTAGATCATTGGGATGCCTTCTGGGGAAGGTGAGACATGTACATGAAGGACGGCTTGGCACCTGAACTGGAAGGGGAGCAATATCCTGGGTGGAATTTCCTCGAGTGGTTTAGGAGGGTTTAAACTAGTATGGCAGGGGGGTGGGAACATGAGCTATATAACGGTGGTGAGAGTTGATGGAGATGAGGCAATAGCAAGAGGTAGCAGAGCCAGTGGGAAGGAATTTCCTGGGAAAGAACCAAAGGATCAGTTAAAGTGTGTTTGATTAATGCAAGCAGTATCAGGAATAAAAGTGGTGAGCTTAGAGGATGGATCAGTACTAGGTGCTATGATGTTGTGGCCAAGCAGGGACGTGGGTTTCTCAGGGGCAGGAATGGATGCTGGATGTTCCATAAATTAGAACAATTAAAAATAAGAGGGAGAGGAAAAGCAGTGGGGATGTAGCACTGGCTAATCAGAGAGGGTTCCACAACTACAGAAGTTAGGAGTGTCGAGGAGGGTCTGCCTACTGAGTCAGTATGGGTGAAAATTAGGAAGAGTAAGGGAGCAGTCACCTCATTAGGGTTTTACTGCAGCCACCCCCCCCCCACCCCCCACCACCACCACCCCCCATAGCAGCAGAAAGATTGAGGAAAGCATAGGTCGGCAGATTTTGGAAAAGTGTGAATGTAGTAGGGCTGTTGTAATGGATGACTTTAACTTCCCCAATATTGATTGGAAGGTCCTTCGAGCAGATTGTTTGGAAGGAGCTATTTTTGGTAAGGTGTGTTCAGAGGGTTTCCTAACTCACTACGTTGACAGACCGACAAGGGGAGAGGCCATTTTGGATTTGGTGCTCAGCAATGAGCCGGGCCAGGTGTCACATCTTGCGGTGGGAGAGCATTTTGGTGATAGTGACCATAACTGCCTCACATTAGACATAGCTATGGAGAAGCAGAGAAGCAGGCACATTGGGAGGATATTTGATTGGGGAAAATGAAACTATGATGTTATAAGACGTGAGTTGTGAAGCATGTATTGGGAGCAATTGTTCCATGCATAGGGCACGATAGACATGTGGAGACTGTTTAAGGAAAAATTGCTTCCTCAGAGATCAAACTAGATTAGTTTGCGCATGTATTCATTGGAATTTGTAAAATTGAGAGAAGACCCTGATGAGGAAAATAAATATAAGATTATCTGTGGTCAAGACAGGATAGTTATCAAAAGATTATACCCCCTTGCGGTAGATTCTGTGACCAGAGAAATTATCTTCAGCTTAAAAGATCCCAATTTATGACAGAGATAGCGAAAACTTCTTCCCGCAGAGAGCAATGAGTGAAAGGGTTTTCCTAGATGTGTCTATAGTCAGAGTCAAGTGTGATGGGGGGGGGGGGGGGGGGGCAGATTTCCAAGTACTAAAGGAATGAAGGATTACGAGAATAAGAATGAGAGGTGCATGTGAGAATGCAGTGATTAATATAGTTAAAAATCACACAACACCAGGTTATTGTCCAACAATTTAAATTGGAAGCACACTAGCTTTCGGAGCGACGCTCCTTCATCAGGTGATTGTGGAGGGCTCGATCGTAACACAGAATTTATAGCAAAAATTTGCAGTGTGATGTAACTAAAATTATACATTGAAGAATTGATTGTCTGTTTAGCCTTTCATCTGTTGGAATACTGAATCTGTTCATCTGTACTGAAACAGTTGATTGGAAACTGTCATAAACAGGTAAGAAAATAAAGAAATATGATACTATGTCCCTGAAATATAGAAAAGGACTAATCATTCAAGAAAATTTAGTTTGACTCATCAGAAGATGAAATCTCATTTTCATAGAGGCAATGTTAGGACAGCGGTGACATTTACAAACTTTAATCAAAACACCTCTCTCTCTTCTAAACTCCCATGAAACGAGATGCACATTCCTCATAAAATAGCTCATACATGCCTGGCATGAATTAACTACATTTTCTCTGGAATGTTGTCATAGCAGGAACATAAAAAACAGAATTAATTAGCAAAACTGCACAGGAGATTCATGATGTGATCTCACTGATATCATACATTTCTATAGCTTAATACCTTTACACTCATGTACATAACACAGTCCATACAGTCATTGGGGGATATAGACTGTTTATTTTATCCTGCTCTCCGGTTACTTTGACAATCATTGTGGTGGAAATCACCACATCATTACTATTGTTCGAACCTTATTCCAACCATCAAATACATGATTTAACTAACGAGAATATGTCATTATAAAATCATTTCTCTTTCTGCCTCCAAGTGGGATCCAGGCTCCATTGGAGCTTTGCAATCTTGTCAGTGGTGAGTATGCTTTTGATCCACCTCCAGTCAATGACTGACTCTGGACCAATGAATCTGCAGCACTTAGTCTTCCACTTTTCACAGATGTGAGTTTCTGGTCAAATTTGACGTCTAATAACACAACCACGTAATTCGACCACCATTCCATTCCCAACCTCTGTCCATGTCTCAGTTCCTCGACGACTGAAACATGCATGCATGTCGTATGGATAACTGTAGTATCAGTTATTCCAATACTTGTCTCAACGACATTTCACCCAACCTCGAAAAAACTTCAGCTCATCCATAACTTTGCTGCCTGGGCCCCCAATTACTCAGAGTCCTGTTCAGCCACTACTTCTGCCCTCATTGACCTACACTGGCTTTCAATGTTCTCAGGCTTCCATATTAATATTCCCTGCATTTCTAGGGTCAATCTAATGTGTCACTCCACAAATGAGTCACATTCCGACATCATATTCACACTTACTCTGAATCCTTTCCTTTCCAGAATTATCTATACTTTTTGAGTGAATGGCCTTTTTCTTTATTTATCTTCTTGACATGAATGTGAACTTTGTAGAGTGGTGCTAGCGTTATGAAGTTCAGAACCAACGAAATGGTATCACTTGTGCTGCACTCACTTCTGTTGTATACAAATTAGCTCTCTGTTGAATATAGCATTTGAGTCATTTTGACGCACGTATTTGCAAGTTGTTGTGATTCTGTTATTTGGTTGTCTGCTTGTCAATGTGAGCGAAATAAGGAGGCCCCCTTCCTGGCTGCGAACCCGTCCCCCTCAGCTTCGATGATTGGCAAGAAACAGTCGTAAAGCAGAAGCAGAGTTTTGTTTGAATTATTAATTGATTAAATTGAGCTGTGATAGTGGACGAAAGTGAAAGTCAGTTGATGAACAGCAGCGTATATGTGAAGAAGTATTACATAAAGTTCCGCAAAAAAAGTCAAAATAACTCACTGAGATGACAGATCATCCATGATTAACGAGTTTATGAGTTTCTAATTTTCCAAAAACAAAATTAACACCGTCTGATACTGAATTCAGTGTGATCTGAATGTAAGTTAAGCGAAGCTTGGGAATTTACAGATGCTGCGTACATAACGAATCTTGTTATACAGTATGACCAATAAATTAAGCAGAAGTTGCAGACGGAGGAAGCTTTGTAAAAACAGTGGGTAACGGATCTGTTTATGAACTTAGCCATGCTGCTCTGTCTATCCATGTTATTGATCATTGGCTCGTCGGTCAAAAAATGTCAGGGAACCTCCATATAATTCAGCGTCAAACAATGCGTTAATTTGCGTGCCACAGAATTCTTCATTCCAATGATCATTGCAAGATATTCTTCACACCTGTCCGACTAAATTTTGGGACGATTAATATTTCCTTTTCTGTATCCATCATCCGGTCGCGATAAAAACATTTCAATGTAAAATGCCTTGTGATATGGTCTCATACATGCACTGAAACGTATGGAAAATCTCAAGCCTCGCAGTATCTGTCAGAGAAAACAGAGTGACCCTTTCACGTACAGAGACCCATCTTCACAACAGAATAGTGTTTCGGCCAATTATATGACGGTATGAGGTTCAGTGTGAAGAACAATTCATCCAAGTTTCTTTTGTCAGCAGTATATAACTGGTTTATTATAAAGATCATCTTCCTCAACAAATATGCAACGACATCTGATGAACACTTGTGAATATGCAGATATGCTAATGTATGCACAATTCTGTAAAATACTGATGCATATGCACACACTGACACGACACAGCCATTTTGATATAGACATACACACTCACATACACATATTAAAACACATACTGACATAAACAAACATGCACATCGACATATTGACACAGATACCCCTACATGTGATACAGACATTAACAAACGCATTACCACACTTCGGCATAGATTTTACACTGTATGTACAGCGATAATATTTCGCTTAGGAATACATTGAAAGAATTGAAGACGAGTGAGTCAACTCAAGTAATGTATAAAGATCCAACAGAATCACTAAATTCAGCAGGACCTGAAGGCTACAATTTTATCTGTTATTTCTGTGGGAAAAGATTTCAAACGACAATGTGAGTGGTAAGGCGCCAACACACACACAGAATCTCTAAAGTGTGAGTGTTCCAGTGCACTGACCCCAGAAGTTATTTCACATTATCCAATTAACATTCTTTAAAAGATCTGTAGAGACGCCATCCGTTTTCTGTGGGTAAGGGGAAGGATTCAACAGGTCATCCAACTTGGAGACATGTAAGGAGATATGCAACATGGAAATGTACGGATTGTGGGAAGGATTACAACTGCTCAGAGCAGCTGGTGATGATAAGCTGCCTTCCGGAAACTTTGTTGCCCGTGTGCTATCAGGAGACCCACATTGTAAAGGAGGGGAAATCCAGAATTTCGAGACTGACAGGAGAGGAATGGCAAAATATTTCCAGGTCAGGATGATAACTGGTTTGTTCGGTTTTCCTACCTACCCTTTTCATTTGAGATGGAATTCGTTGTGAATGTGAAAGATACGGTTTAAAGAGGCTTGGTGAATTTCTGCAGTGTATCTTGTGGATGGTATAACATGCATGTCTTAGTCTTTGTTGGTGTACGAAATTGATCTGGGTCGATGTTGTGTCAGTCATGCGGTGCTGATCAATTTTGCTGTTCTGTTCTGGGTGCTGTTGAGCTTTGCAATTTTGTTGGATCTGCAGTCAGGAGTCCTCAAGAAGGTCCTGACTGAAATATTTCTTGCGACTTGGATGCTGCCTTACCCGCTGTGCGTCTCCTGCACCGTGCGTTATCAATACTGTACTCGGTCAGGCAAATAAGGAGTATTACTAACTTTTGTCTTGTAAAGGAATAAACGATAGGTGGGGAAAGAACCCAAAGAAGGAGAAGAAAAGTTGGCCAAAGATCTGGCTAGGAGAGTGGAAATCGCTTAATGGAGACAGTTAGTGAGTATTCGTAGGTGGTGTGTCATGGCAGGCAGTCTGATAGATCGGCTTCAGGGAACAAAGAATTTTATTACTTGCTGGATAAATTCCGCACTCTGATTTATCTTGTGGCCGCATAACGCTGTTGCAATTAATTTCTCATAGAGACTAGAACTTTTACCGCAAGGAGAGAGCTCTTTTGTCATTGTTGCCAATGTCAGGCATCAAGCGCCTCTCAACTCTCATCCCATTTTCCAGATCTTATTCTGCAGCTTTCTGCGCTGTAGTGCTTAAAGTGGTAATCGTTTTCATTTTAAAAAAATCCAGTTCCAGTAAAATGCTATTACCACACACATATTTCTCTCAACTCCCTTCACCGCCTTCCGCATGGAATCTTCCCTCCAGGTGCATTCTGCCTTTACGCCCAACACTGCCCCACATAGCACCGTGGAAATTTCCCCTGCAATTGCTGAAGATGTGAAACATGCATGCGTAAAAATATCAGAAATAGGAGCAGGGGTTATCCCTCCAGCCCTGCGAGCCTGCTCCGCCATTCAATCCGTTCATGGCTGATCATTTCGAGCGCTCAGATCCAGTTACCCGTCTTCTCGGGGTATCCTTGCCATCCTTTATTGTTCAAAAATAAGATCATATCCTTAAAAACGTTTAATGAAGAGGCGTCAACTACTCGGCTGAGCAAAGAATTCCAATTTTGAAAGTGGGGACTGCAGATGTTGGAGATGAGAGCTAAGAGTGTCGTGCTGCAAAACGCGCAGAGGGTCAGACAACATCCAATGAGCAAGAAAATTGACATTTCGGGCAAAAGCTCTTCATTGGGAATCAAGGATTCCAAAGAGTAGCAGTCCTTTGGTTAAAAAAGTTCCTACTCAATTCAGTGCTGAATCTGTTCCCTCTAATCTTGAGGCTATGCCGTCGTGTCCAAATTTCACCCGCTCGTGGAAACATCCTTTCTACTTCTACCTGACCTATTCCTTTCAAAGTTGTACATATTTCTATAAGATCTTTCCTCATTCTTCTGAATTCCAATGAATATAATCTCAATCTCATCAGTGTGTCCTCATACCCCAATTCCCCCAACTCCGGCAAAATCCCAGTGATCTTCTTCTGCACCCCTTGCAGTACCAGTACAGTCTTTGTCAAGTAAGGAGACCAAACTCCCTCTCATTACTCTAAGCAATGTCCTCACCATCACCCTGTACAGGTGCAACATAACCTCCCTTCTATTAAACTTAAGCTCTTTAGAAATGAAATATAACGTTTCATTTGCCTACCTAATTACTTGTACCTGTAGACCAAATCTTTGTGATGACTGCAAAAAGACACCCATGTCCCTATGCACAGCAGCATGCTTCAACATCTTAGTAGACAATTAATAACCCTTTTTACTCTAAGTCTTACCAAAATGGATGACTTCACATTCCATCTGCCACACCTTTGCACACTCAGCCAATGTTTCTATATTCCTCTACAATGTTACACAGTCCTCTGCACACTGTGCTCTGCCATTCATCTTCGTTTCATCTGTCATGTTCGACGTACTAAACGTTGTCCCAAAATCCAAATCATTAATATAAATTGTGTTCGATAAGGTTCCCGACAGTGGTCTATTGTGCAAAATGCGAAAAGAACGGGATTGTGGGGGATATAGCAGTTTGGAACAGGAATTGGCTTGCTGAAAGAAGACAGAGTGTGGTTGTTTATGGGAAATGTTCATCCTGGAGTCCAGTTACCAGTGATGTACCGCAAGTGTCGGTGTTGGGACAACTGCTGTTCATCATTATTGATAAGCGACCTGGAAGAGGGTGAAGAAGGATGGGTTAGTAAATTTGCTTACAGCACTAAGGTTGGTGGAGTTGTGGACAGTGACAAAGGATGTTGTAGGTTACACAGAGACATAAATAAGCTGAAGAGCTGGGCTGAAAGGTGGCAAATGGAGATTAATGCCGACAAGTGTGACTTGATTCACTTTGGTCCGTTTGACCTGAATGCCAAATACTGGGCTCATGGTAAGAGTATTGGTAGTGTAGATGAGCAGAGAGATATCGGTGTTCAGGTACACAGATCCTTGAACGTTGCCTCACAGGTGCGGCCGCACTTGGATTATTGTGTACAATGCTTGTCACCGCATGATAAGAAGGATGTGGACGCTTTGGAAAGGGTGCAGAGGACATTTACTAGGATATTGCCTGGTATGGAAGGAAGGACTTACTAGGAAAGGCTGAGAGACTTGAGGCTGTTTTCGTTCGGGAGAAGAAGGTTGAGAGGTGACATAATAGAGACATATAAGATAATCAGAACGATAGATAGGGTGGACGGGGAGAGCCTTTTTCCAAGTATGGTTAGGGCGAGCACAAGGGGGCATAGATTTAAATTGAGGGGTGATAGATATAGGACATTTGTCAGATGTAGTTTCTTTATTCAGAGAGTAGTAAGGATATGGAATGCTTCAACAGCAACGGTAGTATATTCACCAACTTTAAGTTCTTTTTTTATCATTGGTCAAGCATATGGACGAACATGAAATAGTGTAGGTTAGATGGGCTTCAGATTGGTATAACAGGTCGATGCAATATCGACGCCCGATGGGCCGTAATGTTCTATATGTAATGCGCTGTAATGCTCTATATGTGCTGTATGTTCTGTGTAAGTAATTGCAGTCCCAAAACCCATCACTGAGGCACACCAATACTCACTGATTGCCAGCCAGAAAGTACTCATTTATTGTCAATTTTGCTTCCTGTTATTTAACCAATCCTCTATCCATGCTTTTACCCGACCACTAAAATCATGCATCATTACCTTATGCATCAGCCTTTTGTAGGCACCTTGTCGAAGGCCTTTTGGAAATCTCGTTGTATCATACCCACTGAGTCCCCGTTGTCCACCATACTTGTATTGTCTTCATAGAATACCAAATGATTTGTCAAGCATGACCTGCCTTTCATGAATCCATGCTGTGTCTGTTCAATCTCTATCGCAGTGACCTTTTATCCTTCGTTGATAATCGATTCAAGCACCTTCTCTTCTACAGAGATTAAGCTAACTGGTCTATAATTCTCCCTCTTGTCTACCTCCCTTTTTTAAAGCAGTGGCGCCAGATATTAAAGCAGTGGCGCCAGATTTACTGTCTTCCAAACTTCTCAAATTGCCCTAGAGACCAGCGAATTTGAAAAATTACTGCCAGTGCACCTGTTTTTTCCCCCGCCGATCCTTTAGCACCCTGGAATGCCTTCCATTAGGGCCAGCAGACTGTCTATCCTGAGCTGCATTAGTTTGCCCAACGCTCATTTTTCCATAATAAAGATTGTTTCCAAGTCCTCACCGACCTCTGTCTCTTTGTCAATTACTGGCATGTGTTAGTGACTTCCGCTGTGAAGAACGGTACAAAAGACCTGTTCAATGACTCAGTCATTTCATCACTAACTAACTCATAACTAAATGCCTAAGGGCCAACGTTCACCTTAACCACTCTTTTTCTTTTTTTTGGTTGAAACTTCTGCTAAATATATTATATTCTGTACTAGTTGGTTTTTTTTACATCTTGTTCTTTCTTACGATTATTTACATCACTTTTTGTGGCTTTCTTTTGACCTTGAAGGCTTTTAAAATCTTCCAGGTTCATGCTGATTTCGACCACATTGTATGCCTTCTCCATGAATTTGATAGTCTCCCGTTTATCTTGAGCCACCCATGGCGGATTGCACCTTTTCTTACAGTCCTTCCTTTTCATTGGAATATAATTTCGCTGAGCGGTTTGAAAAAATGTATTTGAAAGTTCAGCTCATCAGCTGGTTCACCATAAGTTTTTTTTTGTTTTCAGTCTACTCTAGCTAGGTCCGCACCATTCTATTATAGAGCCCCTTGGACATGCACAGGAATCTGGCATTGGCTTTTAAATTCACCCTATCTATCTGCATTATAAATTCAACCACACTGTGATCACTCCTTCCGAGAGGATCCTTAATGATGAGGGAATTAATAATGCCTGTCTCACGACGGAGGACCAGATCGACGATAGCTTGCGAACTCGTTACTTCTTTGGCATACTTCTCAGGTAAACCATCACGATTAAATCGAAGAAAGTCCTCCCCAACGCAATACTGACTGAGCAAGTTCGATACATCTACATGGCAGAGAAAGTGAGGACTGCAGATGCTGGAGATCAGAGTTGAAAATGTGTTGCTGGAAAAGCGCAGCAGGTCAGGCAGCATCCAAGGAACAGGAGAACTAACGTTTCGGGCCCGAAACGTCGATTCTCCTGTTCCTTGGATGCTGCCTGATCTGCTGCGCTTTTCCACGACACATCTACATGTTGATTAAAATCCCCAAATAAAGCAGCTGGCCCATTTTGACCGACATTGCTTCGTTCTTTGTTCATTGACCTCCCCAATGTAATCATTTATTTTGTGGTTTACAGACTACGCCTATTAGTGAAGTTTTCTTCGCAGAATTTCTAATTTACACCGAAATGAATTCAAACTCATTCTCCATCGAACCCATACCATCTCGCCTTGAAGTCGTCCTTGAATATCAGACTCTTCTGTCTGTCCTTCAGAATAGTCTGAAAACCTTGGATAGTTCAATTCCAGTCATGACCATCCTGTAACTATGTCTCCGTAATGGCAACTAAAACAAATTCATTAGTGATGAGTTGTGCCATTAACTCTTCATCTTTGTTCCAATTGCTACGATCATTTGGTAAACTGTCTTCATGATAGCTTTCTTACGTCATGATTTCCAACATCTGTCATAATGTCTCCTGAATGATCCTTGCTTTGTGCATTTTGTTTCCTCATCTGTCCATTTACGTCCTCCCTCCTCAGTATCCAAATGCCCAAATACACATTCAAGATGAAGCAACACTTTGCCTGCACTTCGCACAGCCCAGTATTGTGCATTCACTGCTCGCTATGTGGTTTCCACTATCTTGGGAAATGAAGTTTGGACTGACTGGCTGCTTTGCGGAAAATCCAAGCTCCGTCTTCAAGAAAGACCCTGAACTATCACTTCCGGGCCCTATTAACAGACAAGCCCGTTGCCTGGTCAACATCTTTGTCTCAGGCTTACTGCAGTGTTCCAGAGAAGCTCAGGACAAGCGTGAAGAACATCTTATTTTCCATTTGTGGATACTGCAACCTTCCGGACTCCATCAATTTCAAAATTTTTAGGGCGTGAACTCCTTCATGTCTTCGCCCCCTACCCCACACGCCACTCCTTGTTATCACATAGTCAGACATTGCACCACTATGTATGTTTAGTCACTAACCGTCTCCAATAAAAGCTACTCGCACTCCAAGCTAGATGGTTATTCATTAGTCTGTCCAATTATTCTACTCTCTCTTTGAGGTCTATACACACCTACCGTTTACTGATTACCCCAACCCCACCACCCTGTCTTCTGCATATAGGCCAAAGTTTTCTCGGTGCCAACATTTCTGACGATGGGACACTGGACCCGAAATGCTAACTCGTATTTATCTACTCAGTTGCGGCCAGACCTGCAAAGCTGTTCCAGCACCTTCTGTTTTTGCCCTGTTTGGAATCTGATACTGTGAATGATCGAGGAAGAACGGTAGTATGTGTGCCCCATTGGAAGCCTGAGATTGTCCATGCTCAGTGTTCCCCTGCACCGAAGACAGTATGCTGTTCCAGTTGAAAACTTCTGTTGTGGATTGATTCCAGTACAATGTGTGCCATAGGCATCAACTACTTACGGTAGTTAATATAGCAATCATGTGAATGGGATTTATACCGCAGTTCTGTCTTCAATGCGATGAACAACAGAGAGAGAAAAAAAATCCTCATATCAAATCTGAACAGACTGGAGTCTCCGCAGGAGGTGGAATTAAGTGACTGCATTTTGTTTTTGCAGATAGAGAACACTTGAACCCTTTCTCACTGTGACAATGTGCCATTGGGTATCAAAAATATAGGATTTGTAGGTGCAAAAGCTGAAACAGCATTTTCCATGTATAATACATGAATTATCTCCCTCCAGTGTGATAGTGCAGTTGTGTCAGTAAATGGGATAACTGAGTGAATCACGTTACAAATTCAGGTGGGGACAGTCCTTGTGTGGTAATATATAGTCACAGAAAGCAGGATGAGGGACTGAGGTTTTCTGGAGCCGTTTCAAATCGCAACTGAGACGGTATTGGAGATTTTGACAGGCTAAAATGAGACAAATCCCCAGCTCGGGATGGAGTTGTGTCTCACGTTGCTTTGTGAGAAAAGAGAGAAAATTACAGATGTTATGACCAATGTTTTACATTGCTTTGTGGAAACCTGGGAGTAGTTCGAGGACCGCAGGACAACTAATATATTTCCAGTTTTCAATAAGGCTGGTAGAGATAATGCAGCGAATTACAGAGCCGTGAGTCGAGCATCACTCGTAGGGAAACATGTGGAGAAACCTCTTAAGGAGAAAACTAATTTCAACTTTTCCAGACAAAGTTTGACCAGCGAGAGTCAGCATGGTTTTGTCAGAGGAGGTCATGCATGACAGATCAGATTAAATATATTTTAGGGAGTGCTCAAAGATGGAAACGAGCGTAGTAAGTTGATTTTGTTTATGAGGATTTTTGAAAGACTTTGACAAGATCCCACACCGGAGACTGGTGAGAGCGTTAAAATAAAAGTGATTCAGTGTCACGTGGTAAGTTCGATGCAAACTTATTTGGGTTCCTGGAGACAAAGTATGGTGCTGTTTCTGTAACGTGGAGCTGGTATTCAGTGGTCTACCACAAGGATCAATGTTTTGTTCCTTAATGTTGTGATTGCACATAAAGAATGTGTAAATAATTTGGGGGAGATAATAAGAAAATTTGAGGAGGATATGAAGATTGGCAAAGTGGTTAACAGTGAGGAAGACCGTCTTAGGTTCCAGGTTTTTGGACGTGGATTTGTCAAATGGGCAGATATTGGGAGCTGAAAATACCAATAAAAACATCAGGCGATGCATTTTGTAAGTAACACGTCATGGGAGTACTCAAAGAAAGTTAGAGGAGTGGGACAGCCAAAGGAACAGAGTGACCTTGCATGTGGCTCCACAGAGTCGTGAAGGCAGCAGAATATAGTAGTTAAGAAGACAAGCACGACATTATAAGTCACAGCAAATACTATGACAGCAGGAAAATTCGTGTCACATGGAGAAAAGTTCGTGAAGAAAGCATTTGGCACACTTGTCTTCATTAGTATGAACATCGATTATTGGAGTTCACAGGTCATGTTGTGGCTGTAAAGAATATTAATGAGGCCACACTTAGAAGACTGCTGACAATTCCAATCACCTTCAACAGGAAAGGTGTTGTAAAACTTGAAAGTGTGCAGAGAATATGTACAAGGTTGTTGCAGTGTCGATACAGCTTGAGTTTTAAAGAGAGTGTTTGAGCAGGGGCTTTTTCCCGGCAGTGTTCCAGGCTGGTATGTAACCTTCTCGACGTTTATAAAATCATGATGAGGGGTGGATAGGTGACTGGCCCAGGTCTTCTTTTAACCCAGGATGGTGGAGTTCAAACCGAGAGGGCTCAAGTTTAACGTGTTTCACACGCAAACACTAAACAAAGGACAAAGAGTGATATTTGTATTTTCCAACAGGCTTCATTTCAGCTTAATCTTCGATTTAAAACAATGAGCATCTTCTTGGTGAATGTAGTTTGGATGTTAAACCGTGAATCGAACGTTAAAGTTATTAATATTGTATGATGTCGTGATGAGGAATCTTATGCGTAAAGTATTGACCCATGAAGAATGAAGTACAGAATGACATGTCTGTCAGTAACATTCAATAATGAACCTTTAATTTAAATGAGATGTTGCAAGACTTTGAAATGCAGAGTCGTCTGGCTGTCCTGCTTTATGAATCAAATTGACATGGTCTGCAAGGGTAGAAACTGATGAGCAACACAAAAAGCTTTTTTTCATTTGTTCAGCAATGGCTGGACCAACATTTATTTCCCCAATCCTATCACCACTTGAGACAGTGAACGCCTGAGCGAAAAACTGCACTTCATATTTTTTTTGGAGAAACTACATGTAGCAGTTTTTAAACTGCTGCTTTCTCATTTCCTGCTCCCAATTTAATGTTCAACTATTCAGAGAATGCAAAGTTTCTCCAGCAATTATTGCCTGTGTTTCAGATTTCCACCATCCACAGTTTGTTTTTATACAGTAATCTGGATGATCTGATTCATTTGAGCAATAGAATGTTTAAAGCTGTCAATCAGGAGACAGAAGAATCAAACTGAGTGGCGGTAAGTTCATGATTAATTTTCCGAAGCAGATGAGCTGAGGGGGGATACAGACAAAATGTGTGGTGCACGTCAAGCAGCATCCGGGGAGCAGGAAACTCGTTCTTTCACGTAGAAGCTGTTCATCAGGAATGCTCGAAACGTTGACTCCCATGCTCCTCAGATGTTGCATGACAGGCTGTGCTTTCCCAGTGGTACACTTATTGACTTTGATCTCCAGCATCTAAAGATATCAATTTCTGCTGAGGTGCGGTACAGTCAGGTACTGTTCCTGAGATGTAATAAGCTGGTTGTAATGATAGAGTGGATATCTCGTTGGAAACTTATCTGGAGTTGGAAACTTATTATTCTCCCGCTCCCATTCTGCCAAATTGATGGAGCCTGTTATTACAGCCAGTCAATTTGACAATTGTGCATTTGGCAGGTCACGGAAACGTGTTTTCCCATATATTGTCGAGACTCGAAAAGCATAGGGATACGTTCGGTCTTGAGTCGTCTAGTTCCTGAATTTAAAAGTGGTTTTGCAAGTTTTCACCTGTATAGTCAGTGTCGTGTATATTTGACTTTTAGAATGCTAAACAGTTTTTTTGAGGGGTTTTAAAAATGAAGCCATCAACAGACTACTGAGTTTCATTTTTCTTTGATGGTGTAGATCTAAACGAAAAAAAACGTGAATTGTTGGAGAAACTCATCAGGCCTGGCAACATCTGTCGAGACAAACCGAGTTAAAGTTTCAGATCGACAGAACACGTCAGTTATACACTTCCTTACTGTAATGCTCGGAAAATAATCAGTCTTATCTGTCGACTCAGGATATTTATCAAAAAAACTCAATGGCTCACAGATGTCACCTTTAAAAATATAAAAGGACTTTATTGGCTGTAATGCTGCCTCCGTTGCTCTCAGCTGGTAAAAGGCTGTGCTTAAATGATTGCCTTTTCTCGTTTCCTTCCTGTCAGTTTGCAGCAATGTCTAATGGAGAATTGTTTCTTTCAGTATCTAACTCAGCACGTATCTACATTTGTCTCTCTTTGTCTCTGTGTATCCACCTCACCCTCTTTCTTTTTCACATTCTCCAACACTCTGTCTGTCCATACAGCTCATTACCTATTTATGCTCGATAAAAAGTCTGACATTTCGGGACAGTTTGAGTGTGCAGCTGATGAGAAGTTTTTTGCTCATTGACTGGAGTGTGCAGATCTGGCCTCACATTCTCTGGATAATGTGTCTGTCAATTCGATCTCAGGTCAGGCGACTTTTCTTCCTCAATCATTTGTGACTGTTTCGAATTCAAAGTAGAATTCTGAATCCACCATAAGAAAAAAACACGCAAGTATACTACAACTAAAGAATCCCAACGATGTATATACTGTTGGTTTAAATGAATGATGGTTGACATCAGAGAATGAGAGTGATCAGCTGGTGGTGTCTCCGTCATTACCACAAAGTTCTCTGGCAAATCCGCAACACCTCCTGCGTAATCTCGTTATTCCGACCAAACTGGGAATGAAGGAAGGGGAAAAAGAGGAAAAAAAGCTTGTTGAATAACGGAAAGAAACCACAGACTTAATTGATAGTTCGGAACTAAGTTTAACAGCCACTGTTGTAACTTAACCTGGATCTCCAAATGTCCAAGTCGACACTGACTTGGTTAACACGGCATTTGTAAAGAGTTGAAACACCAGGATCAAATACTTATGCAACAAACAGGCACCGCTGGGAATTGAACCCAGGATCGCCTGTTTACTAGACAGGCGCTTTAACCAACTAAGCCACGGCGCCGCACGTTTGATTCATTTGCACATCCATACGTGAAGTTGGTTAACCACTTTTTCACAGGACTTGGAAATGTGTTTTCGGAATAATGTTGTTCACAGAGAATTGCAATCAGTCCTCGAATTTAAAAATTCAGACAGTTTACAGTTGAACATTCTACACTGAAAAGGCATAGAAAAAGATAATCTCCCCTTGCATTAATTTCAAACTGATACCTTCACCTGTTTAAACTGACAGGAGAAAGAGGATGTGTTCATCCTCTCCGTGCCCATGAAGCACGTTAATACACACAGAGGAGACCTCAACAAGAGGAACAAGGTCATTGTGGAGATTTGACGAGGTGTAATATATAAGTAATTGTAAACATTGGGCAGTAAAAGTTGACCGATTGGCACTGACATTGAGTCTTGCACCACCAGTTCCACTCGCACTTCCTGCCTCATGCCTCCCAGACATCATTGCCAATCACTTGATTTCACTGTCCTGCTCCACTTCTCAACTTATTTCCAAACGATTGCAGATGTCTGATAGGAACCTTCAAATTTTAGAAACGTTTTCCTGGAATATAGTCGTCACTCAATGGGATAGTATTCAGTTCATATCCCGAATTACCACAGTGATGGAGGGGATGAGTTACTTTGCTGAACCTTGCTACTCCTCAGCACGGACACACAACCATTAGACCGATGGGAGGGGGGTGAGTTCCAGTATTTACACACAGCGACACTGAAGGATCAGCGAGATACTTCCAAATCAGAAAGGTGATATAATCGTAGGGGGATTTGCGGTGGTAGTTTCCCATGTATATGCTGCCATTGTGCTGATAGACGGATGGAAAGATTCACTGGACCAAGTCTGGCAGGATCCAGGTGTGTGCTCTGCACGCAAGCAGGAATTAGCTTTCCTTCGAATAATTCAGAAAACGAGAAAGGTGTCTTCATTATCTGTGTGGGGATTATATCCAGGTCTGTGTGATGTAAACTCCGACTCCAAAGCAGGGACCTCCAGTGATGCTGACCGTAAACCTTGTGACATGACTTGTACACAGTCTTGTGTCTGTCGTTGACGCCATAACCAACTTCAGCAGCAAAGTTGCATTCTCCAAGTTTAGAAACAGTTCATATTATCGCCTTGTGTTTCAATGTGAAATAAACAGCTATGATAATGTGATGTTGTTCAGCAGATGTACTGCAGGAAGGCACAGAACAGGCTGATGGTGACAGGGCCTCGTTTTGACGCGCTGGCCTCCAGTGAGCGGGCGGCACCAATCAGCGAACCGTTCAACTCGTCTTATTCTTAATCCGGGGCTAGAAATGAACAGAGTTTTCTCGCTGAACTTGTTCAGGCTCTTGAAGGGAAGAACCCTTGACTCAAATTATGAAAGTACATTTTACAGAAGTGGATCATGAATCGTGTAGTGGCTGTGAATACAACAATGGAAACTTTCAGCAGAGATGCTGACAACGCTGAAGGGGGCACTTGAAGACAAATGTGTTTCCTTTACCAGGGAAAGGCACTGCTTCACTTTTGTATTAAAGCAGTGACGCTGATTACCTTTGCAAGTTCTTCACCTTGTCAATCTTATTTCTCCCAATCTAAATGTCTCCATTACACATGGAAAAGCTGAGAGGAAGGCGGCGCTCGGTTGGCCCAGTGTTGCAATGGGTAACGCGTCTGAATTCGAATCAGACTATGGTCGTTTTGAGTTCTGCCGAGCTCAATTGCAGCATGTCGCTTTGCTGACATCAGACATAACTGGTTTTATATATACATTAAGGACAAAAAAAGAATCTGCGAAGAGTAGAGGGTCATCTCCAAAATCGATAAGCCTGTCTCTGTTTGGTGACACTCGAGATGGGGGTGTTATGAATCCCGACCTTTATTTGAATGTTTACTGTGGGGAAGGACATATAACATGGAACATAAAGGATTACAGCGCTGAACAGGACCTTCGGCCCTCAATGTTGCGCCGAATTTGGACTATTCTCAGCTTATCCCCCTTCACAATCCCATCATCATCCATGTCCTTATCCAAGGATTGTTTAAATCTCCATAATGTGCCTGAGTTAACCACACTGGCGGGTAGGGCATTTCGCGCCCTTTCAACTCTCCCAGTAAAGAACCTGCCCTTGACATCTATCTTAAATCTATCACCACTCAATTTGTAGCTATGTGCCCTCGTGCAAGATGACGTCATCATCCAAGCAAAACGACTTTCATGTCTACCGTATTTAATTCTCTGATCATCTTGTATGTCTCGACCAAATCTCCTCTGAGCCTTCTTCTTTCCGAAAAGAACAAACACTTTTCTCTCAGCCTTTCCTCATTAGACCTTCTCCAGACCAGACAACATCCTGGTAAACCTACTCTGCACCTTTTACAATGCTTTCACATCCTTGCTAACATACTGCGATCATAAATGTACACAATATGCCAACTGCCCCGGCAATGGCATTTTGTACTATTGCAGCATGATTTTGCGGCTCCGAAACTCAATCCCTCTTCCAATGAAACCTAACACACCGTATGCCATCTTAACAGCACGATCGACCTGGGTGGCAACTTTCAAGGATCTATGTTCATGGACTTCAAGATCCCTCTTCACATCCACACAAGCAACAATCTTTCCGGTGACCCAATACTCTGCCTTCCTATTATTCTTCCCAAAGTGCATCACCTCACATTTAGGTGCATGTAATTCATTGTGCCACCTCTCACTCCAATTTTGCAATTTATCCAAGTCCCCCTGCAACCTGTGACATTCTAGCAAACTGTCCACGACTCCACCAACGTTATTGTCATCTGCAAATTTCCTAATTCATCCACGTCCATGCCTGCGTCGAAATCATTTATAAAAATGATAAACAGCAGTTGTCCTAAAACAAATCCTTGGGAGACACCACTGGTAACTGGACTCCAGGTTGAATATTTTCCATCAATCAACACTGCCTGCCTTCTTTCAGAAAGCCAGTTTCAATCCAAATTGCCACATTACCTTCCATTCCATGCATCTGCATTTCTTTTCAACAGCCTACCATGTGGAAACGTCTCAGAGGCTTTACTGAAGTCCAAGTATAACACGTCAACTGCTCTACCCTCATCTACATTCTTGGTCACGTGATCAAACAAGACTCAATGAGGTTTGTGAGACATTACCTGCCCTTGACGAAACAATGTTGACTATCTGAAATCAATTTGTTGCTTTCTAGATGATTATACATCTTACATTTTATAATTCTTTCCCAAACCTTTCCTACTACAGACGTAAGGCACACTGATCTTTAATTACCTGCGTCATCTCTACTGCCCTTCTTGAACAAGAGCACAACATTTGGAATCCTCCATTCCTCTTGAACTAAACCTGTAGACAATGACGACTCAAATATCAAAGCCAAATGTTCTGCTATCTCCTCGCTGGCTTCCCAGAGAGTCCTCAGATAAATCCCAACTGGCCCAGGTGACTGGCCTACTTTCACTCCTTCTGGGATTGCTACCGCCTCTTCATAACTAACACTGACCGTTTTAAGTCTAAAATCTTGTATCTCATTCTTCTCCTCTACAATATGCTCCTTTTCCTGAGTGAAAAACGGTGAGAAATGTCCGTTTAGTTCCTCTCCGATCTTTACAGTTTCCGCACTCGACATCCCACTTCTGTCTTTGACTGGCCCTCTTCCCACCCTAGTCATCCTTTTAATCTTCACATTCCGATAGAAAGCTTTAGGTTCATTTATCTATTTGTTAAAGTCTGCTCGTGTCCTTTCTTTGCTCTTCTTAACATTCTCTTTAAATCCTTCCCAGACGATCTTTAACTCTCCATTTCCACATCTGAACCATTTGTCTCTCAACTTATAAGCCTCCTTCTTCCACTCTACAAGAGATGCAATTTCTTTCGTCAACCACGGTTCGCCTACCTTATCACTTCCACCCTACCTGACTGGGACGTACCTATCAAGGACATGCAATACCGGTTTCTTAAACCAGCTCCACGTTTCCATTTTCTGCATCCCTTGCATTTGCTACCCCATTCTATGCATTTTAAAATTGCCAAATCGCATTACAATTGCCCTTGCCCATCGATAACTCTGGACCTGTGGCATGAAAAATGAATTCTGTGGGGAAATATATGTTGTTAACTTGAAATAACGATTATGTTAGAGAGGAGGAAGCACTGGATGTATTGAAACGGATAAAAGTTAATAAATCCCCATGACGTGATCAGATCGCACCTCAGAGCTCAGTCGGAAGTGAGGCAAATGATTTCTGTGTCACTTGCTGAATATTGTGTCATCGATAATCAAAGGTGAGGGGCAACAACACTGTAGGCTGACTAACATGATACTACATTTAAGAAAGGAGGTAATGAAAACCAGGCGACTGTAGACCTGCGAGTCTGACGTCGGTGGTGGGCACGTTGTTGGAGGGAATCCTGAGAAACAGGAGTTAATGTATTTTGAAAGGCAAGACCGATTAGTAAAAGTCAGCAATGGCGTTATGCGTGCGAAATGATGACTTGTTAAATTGGAAGAGTTTTTAATGAAGTAACAAAGAGGATTGATGAGGGCAGAGCCATGTGCGGGATCTATGCAGACTTCAGTGGTCGACAATGTTCGCCATGGGAGTCTGGTTAGCAAGGTTAGGAGATCCAACCATTTGGATTCAGAACTGGCTCGAAGGTAGAAGACAGAGGTTGGTGGTGGAGTGTTATCTTTCATACTGGAGGCCTGTGACCACTGGAGTGCCACAAGAATCGATGCTGGGTTAATTTTCGTCATTTTCATAAATGTTTTGAATGTGATCGTAGGAGGTACAGCCAGTAAGTTTGAAGATGACACAAAACTGGAGAAGATGATCACCTCAGATTACAACGGTATTTTAATTGGATGATTGATGAGCCGAGGAATGGCAGAAGATGGAAATTGAGAAAGATGAGGTCTGCATTTCGGAACAACATATCAGAGAAGGACTTGTACATTTTGTAGTAAGCTCCTGTACAGTGTTCAAGAACAAAGTGACCGTGGACTGCATATTCATTGTACCTTTAATGTGGAGTTGCAGGTACATAGATGGTGAAGAAGGCGATTGTTATGCTTGCCTTTTATTTTGCACGACATTGGTTACATGAGTTAAGAGTCGAGAGTGTGGTGCTGGAAAACCACAGCAGGTCAGTTAGCATCCGAGGTGCAGGAGAATCGACCCTTCGGGCAAAAGCCCTTCATCCTGAATTCGGGACAGTTAAATAAGATGGAATTCCAAAAACTGAAACCAGACGGGACCAACACCCCACGATTCTACGGACTACCAAACATCCATAAACCAGGAGACACCTCAGACCCGTATTCTCACTACACAGAACACCAATTTACAGACTGGCCAAAGAACTACGCACAAGACTGAAATACCTAGTAGAAGAGTCACTGCACTACATCCACTCCATCCGGGAATTCCTAAAAAATCATCAAAAACACCAAAATAGAGGAAACTGAAACAATAATCTCATTCGACGTAACAACACTGTTCACCTCCATCAATATCGATCTGGTAAAGAAAACACTTTTAGAAGATACAATTACACACACCTCTACCACCATCAATCACATTACCAACGAAAACATTATGAACCTCGTGGACCTGTGCCTCACCACCCACTTCACCTACATCAACATAACCTACAAACAAACCAACGGCACACCCATGGGAACTCCGCTGTCAGGATTAATAGCAGAAGCAGTAATGCAAAGACTAGAACAAACAGCCCTTCCAACCATCAAACCAAAACTTTGAGTCCGCTACAGTGATGGCACTTTTGTCATCACAAAACGCAACAAGATAGAAGAGAAATTTAACATCATCAACGACACCCTCACAGGCATAAAGTTCACCAAGGAGAAGGAAACCGACAACAAACTCACATTGCTGGACGTCAGAGTCGAAAGAACTGACAATGGAGAACTACAAACCTGCGTATACAAAAAACCCAACAAATACTGATCAAATACTTAACGGCACCAGAAACACTCCCAACACATAAAAAACGAAGCTGTATCAGAACACCATTCCAACGAGCCACCTCACACTGTAGCACAGACGAACTTCGTAAAACACAGGAGAACCACCTTCACAATGTATTCAAAAGAACGGATACTCAAAAACATACAGTCCGCAGATTCCTCAAGAACGAACCACGACAAGCAGACCAAACACAGACAGAAACACTAACCACCTTACAATACATCAAAGAGGTTTCTGAAATGACAGCCTACTAAGACCCCTCGGAACACACAACACGAACCCACCAACACTCTCAAACAAAAACTAACCAAAATAAAAGACCCAGTACAACCCATGGACAAAACCAACGTTATCTACAAAATTCCATGCAAGTACTGCGACAAACACTACGTAGGACAAACAGGAAGAAAGTTAGCCACCAGGATACACGAACACCAGCTAGCCACAAAAAAACACGACCCTCTCTCCCTCGTAGCCCTGCACACGGAGGAAAAACAAAATCACCATTCCGACTGGAACAACGCACTTATCCTGGGACAGGCTAAGCAAAGACATTCCAGAGAATGCCTAGAGGCCTAGCACTCCAACCAAAACGCCATAAACAAACACATAGATCTGGATACCATCTATCATCCCCACAAAAAACGAACAGGAAATGACATGACCGCAAACTCCAGGATACCCATCCTGGACAAACATATAAATAGAAAGCAGGAGAAAACAGCTTCGCTTCACTTGGAGGTCACCACTGATGATGTTACCAAGCCAGGTAATGAAAGGTCTGGATATCAAACCGACAGCTCAGTGAGCAAACCTAAACCCTAAAGCTCAACCTGAGGTACAAACCTTCACATAACTTGCAAAAATGCAGTGTTTTTTCCAGCAACACACTTTGGACTCTAATGTCCAGCATCTGCAGTCCTCACCTCTGCATAGGTGTTAGGAGGTCATGCTGTGGCAGTACAGGACATTGGTTTGGCTTCTGTTGGAACACTGCGTGCAGTTCTGGTCACCTTGCTACCGAAAGAGTGTTGTGAATTTTGAAAAATCTCAGATAAGATTACCATCTATAGGGAGAGGCTGAATAAGTTAGGGCTATTTTTCTAAACGTCATGCTGAGATATGACTCTTTAAGGTTCATAAAGTCATGAAGGGCATAGATAGGGTACATGGACAATGTCTTTTTTGTCAGCGAGGGCGAGTCATGACTTCAGTGCATAAGTGTACAGTGAGGGGAAATATTGAAAAAAGAACATGAGGAATACCGTTTCCACAAAGATGAAAGTGCTGCATGAAATAATCTGTCAAATAAAGTGGAGGAGTTTGGTTCAATCAAAACATTTAAAAGACATCTGGATGGGCAAAGAAAAGGAAAGGTTGAGAAGGATATGAATCAAATGCTTGCAAGCGGGACGAAATAAATTCAGGGTCGAAATGGATTAGTTGGAATGAAACAATGGGTTCCATGCTGTACATCTGGATGACTCTATGACGGCATTCTGCCATAATACTTAGTTTACAGTCAGTTCATTCCCTAAGCCGTGCTCTGCAACATTTGGGATATCTCAGACCCAAGTTCCCATCTATTCCATCCGTTCACCTTCCTTACGTGTCATTCTTCTAAAATATACTCTGCAGTACCTGGGCGATAATATTTTCTCGTGATTCTTTCTATTCGTTTTCCAACCACTCTAAATCTCTGCCTAATTGGTCTCATTACTTCCAAGTGAGTATTTTCTTCATCTTGCTTCCATCTGTCCCGCCTCCATGCATTTAAAAACTTCTGTTATATATCCTTCGCGTGATATAATTCTCTTAGAAGTGTCCCAACCTTCCAATCTACCTCGTCACTGACGTTCCTCATACACGTTACCTTCTACGTCACCTTGTTCAGCGCTGTTTCCAAATACTTCACTTCCCGTTTCCTGACGTTTCATACTCAGAATTGACCAATAATACAGCTGGAGGATTCATTCAGAGTCTGATTGCACGGGTGCACATTCAGAAACACTTACTTTAACTTTGAACAAGTTTTTCCATTTGCTGTAGTCGCTGCAAGGGTAGCTCTGACCCACCCCTTTTTAAGGTAGATTGATCTCAGTAAATGAAGCTGCTTTTTGATAAAATTAATCTTGCATTTTGGAAAACGTGATAACTGGAAACGAAGGCTCGAACGGGAAACCCAACCCGGGATCTCTCACGCGTTTCTATTGTCGGAGGCGCAAAGAGAAAATCATTCCACTTGACCAATGACCCACAGACTCAGCACGGTGTCTCAACACTTAACAACTGAGGTTTTCACAGCATGAAATACATTCCACTTTGATCTAGGATTCCCAAGAAGCAAAGAGTTTCCAGGATATCTGCTTCTCATTCTGTCTCCCTGCTCCCGCGACTCTGCTGTGTGTCCCTTCACCAGGGACCATGGTTTCTCCACTGGCCATTAATTAATCCATTTTACTTCTATTTGCAAACTGTACTGTGGGAGGGATGACCCCATTCCATATTCTGCTATGTGGCATTCATTTGATATGGGAGGAGTCAGTTACTCCAATGAGCAGGATTTTCTCCAGACGTCTGTTAGCAGCGAGATGGAAAGATGCTCAACTGACCAGAAAGAGAGAAATGGAAATGTGAATCTCCTCCCTCAGGTACATTATTATAATAAAGTTCTGTTTTGTGCTTCCTGTTTCGTGTCCAGAAACCAAGCTCATATTACAATCGTGTAGAAAATGCTTTAACAACTTGATTCACGTTGTTTGCTGTGAGGGGGCAGCAGTTAACAGTGGAGGTCTGGCTTTTCCAGATGAAGAGAATCCGAATGAAACCCATCCGTGCTGCCCTGAGGTGCGAAGCTGTAGCCAGTCCAGTGCGGAAGGGAGGGTGAAAAATGAGCTATTGTTTCTCTGTAATCGGATCTATCCCAGAGGAGAAAGTGAGGACTGCAGATGCTGGAGATCAGAGCTGAAAATGAATTGCTGGAAAAGCGCAGCCGGTCAGGCAGCATCCAAAGAGCAGGAGAATCGACGTTTCGGGCATGAGCCCTTCTTCTGGAATGAGGAAAGTGTGTCCAGCAGGCTAAGATAAAAGGTAGGGACGAGGGACTTGGGGGAAGGGCGTTGGAAACGCGATATGTTCAGGCAAGGGTGATTGGCCAGAGTGGGGGTGGGGGCGAAGAGGTCAGGCAGAATATTGCAGGTTTGGAATGTGGTGCTGAGTTCGAGGGTTGGAACTGAGACAAGGTGGGGAGAGGGGAAATGAGGAAACTAGCGAAATCTGAGTTCATCCCTTGTGGTTGGAGGGTTCCTAGGCGGAAGATGGGGTCTCCTCCTCCAGCCGTAGTGTTGCTATTGTCTGGCGATGGAGGTGTCCAAGGACCTACATGTACTTGGTGGAGTGGGAGGGGGAGTTGAAGTGTTGAGCCACGGGGTGGTTGGGTTGGTTGGTCCGGTTGTCCCAGAGGTGTTCTCTGAAACGTTCCGCAAGTAGGCAGCCTGTCTCCCCAACATAAAGGAGGCCACATTGGGTGCAGCGGATGCAGGAAATGATGTGCGTGGAGGTGCAGGTGAATTTGTGGCGGATATGGAAGGATCCCTTGGAGCCTTGGAGGGAAGTAAGGGGCGAGGTGTGGGCACAAGTTTTGCATTTCTTGTGGTTGCAGGGAAAGGTGCTGGGAGTGGAGGCTGGGTTGGTGGGGGGTGTGGACCTGACGGGCGAGTCACGGAGGGAGTGGTCTTTTCGGAACGCTGAAAGGGGAGGGATGGAAATATATCCCTTGTGGTGGGGTCCGTTTGGAGGTGGCAGAAATGACGACAGATGATACGATGTATAAGGAGGTTGGTGGGGTGGTAGGTGAGGACCAGTGGGGTTCTGTCCTGGAGGCAACCGAAGGGATGGGCTCAAGGGTGGAGGAGCGGGAAGTGGAGGAGATGCGGTGGAGAGCATCGCCGATCATGTCTGGGGGAAATTGCAGTCTTTGAAGAAGGAAGCCATCTGGGTTGTACGGTACTGGAACTGGTCCTCCTGGGAGCAGATGCGGCGGAGACGAAGGAGACATTGCGTTTGAAACCACCCTGCCCACTTTTGAATTCTCTCCCCGAGGCGAAAATTATACCCTTAAACCAACGAACCAGTTTCATACCAGTTGTGATACCAATAATCTAGTTATGTGTTTCTTTTTAAAAAGGGAGATTTTTTGTTGCTGTGGGGAGGGAAAGCAGTACTGAGATTTAATAACAGCTTCTTCCCATTATGGCTCCATGCTCCCAGAAGGCAGTGATATTTCCCTTCCCCCCATGCCGGGTTATGTCGATCAGCGCCTCAACTCACCCGTCTTCAACTGACAGATAGTGCTGGGGGGGAGCAGCACAAATACGGTCTTCAGCTCGTGGCCAAACACGGGACTGCGGGCAGGGGAGTATGGATATCGTGATTCGTAATTATAGAAGGTGTGGTAGGGTGTGAAAAAGTGAAATCATGCATGCACAAGAACTAACATTCTGGTGGGAACCTTGATAAAATTATTTCATCTGAGACAGAGTGGAAGTTGCAAAGGTGCTGAGAAAGTGACAATCTTGCCCAATAATGTGAAAGTTTGCCTCTGTCATTCTAGATGATACAGGGTGGTCACTGCGGTCTGATTCAGCATGGGGTGTTACTGCAGGAATTCATGTCGCTCAAGCTCAATTATATTCATGTACATGAACTTCAACACGTTGTAGGATAAAGTGCGGACTGCAGATGCTGGAGACCAGAGTTGAAAAATGTGATGCTGAAAAAAAACAGCAGGCCAGGCAGCATCCGAGGAGCAGGAGAATCGACGTTTCGGGCATAAGCCCTTCTTCAACACATTATACCCAGCTCAGAGAATAAATGTTACTGTTCAATTCATTCCACAGTGGCAGGGAACAGGAGAAAGGAATTCAGACCAAATTCTTGACATAACCTGTTGAAACAAACGGATGTGTGAGAGTGAAACGTGTCGGCTTGGAATAGATTGGGTTGTGATCTCTGTTCAGCATGGATGGGTTGGACCAAAGGGTCTCTTTCCATGCTGTATATCACTATGACTCTATGTGAGTGCATGGTTCTGCATTTACAACTTTGGTTCGTGTGTCAATGAACGCAATTCGAGAGATTAGTTCAATTAATTGAGAGATAGAGAGAAGGTGGGAAGTGAGAGACAAAGAGATAGAGTTTGAATATGAGAATTTGCCACTTTGTCAGCAAAGTGAAATTTACAGGGAGGAGACTAAAACAGGATACAGTGATGTCAACAAGCATATCGAATCTCTGCCACATTTTTGATGAGAAAAATGTTGAATCCCTTATTTATTTCATTGAATAAAATGGGAGGGAGATTGAGTGATTCGAGGATATGTGGGTAATGCTCGTACAGACTAAACTGGTCGATAGAGCTTGTGAGATATTTGCGAGCTGTCAGATTAGAGGTCAAATGATTATAAAGGGATGAAGCAGGCTGTTTGAAATGTTCATGAATTGGTTCCAGAAGTGCACAGACAGCCGTTCAGAAACATAAAGAAGGAACCAGGTCAGACTTCTGATGATTTTGAAACAAGTAAACATCGTACTTTGGAGGGATCTTTGCGTGCCTTAAAATCGATTTGACATATGAGGCTCCAAGAAGTACTACTCTGATGGAGGAGTTTAAAAACTCACTTCCAGAGATGGTAAGAATTCACCTGGTGGAACAGAAATTTCAGGAAGTGATGAATACATTTTTCCGGCATTACATTTTTCAACTATGGTCTCCAGCATCAGCAGAATCTTGTCGTGTGAGAGATAAAAGGTGAGACAGGAGGAGATCCTAAACGACAAAACCAAGAGTAGAGAACACTGGTAAGAGTTTACCAGAGATTAAGCAACGTCCATGAGGGGGCGAAGCACGTGAAAGGCCTTACCTGATTCGATTGTGGTAAACTGGGACACATAAAGTCACAGTGCTGGTCGTTAAACAGAGGCACTTTGGGATAACATTCAGCAAACGAAGGTAAGCCGGTGGCATTGAGGAATGTAGTAAAGGAAAGCCTAATAAAAGCCGAGGGGGTGCAGGACAGTGCACAGCCCAGGCAGGGGCTGGGAATTAAGTTAGCACCTGATCTCTATAAAGAATTCCCCACTGTGTGTAAAGCTCATGCTGAACGTTCTGGGGGAAAAGGTCAAGAAGTTATGATTTCGAGAGATACATGATCTAACCGGTCGCTGATTTTAAGGGATGAGTGAACATTCTGATTGTTCATTTCACTCATTTTGTAGAGGTATCTTAACTTACATTTTTGTGGTAGATTGATAAAAGTTGATTTATCGTGGATGTGCGTATGTTTATACATACCTTCATGAATAGATTAATACACTGGAGGAACTTATCAGTGTTTAGATGCGTTCCTGGAGTGGAGCGGGGCGCGGGGGAGGGGTGGGGGCAGCGGATGTGGGTGAGGGCGTGGAACGTATCGTTCTTTATGATGTGTTACCTGAGAGTGTGGTAAATTGTGGGCTACGTGGACAGAACTACAGCGTTCCTTACGAAAGTTTGGTTTGGACTGACAACCAAATACTGAGGTATTTACATTACGACTGATTGACAGTCTTAGTTCCAGGTTTTCTGGTCCTAAAAGAGTAAAAGACTTGCAAGAGGAAGACAAAACTATAAATGATATATATTGGACGCATATTCCTAAGAGGAGGACGAATATACTCCTGAGGATGATTATCAAAAAGATATAATTTTAAAACAGAAACGGAGACCATGGCAGGTTAGTGCAGAGGAGAAATGGGCCGAAATGCACCAGATTGGGTTTCTGGTAACTTGAATGGATGTGTTATGTGTAGCACACGACCTAACTGTAGGAGGTCACCTAGCGGTATGAATGATATAGACTCAGGCACAAAAACATTTTCATTGGACTGGAATGGACAAGGCTGTGGATACCTTTTTGCCTTACTGCCATTCATGCCAAAATCGTTAGCAAGCCAGGAGCGGTACTGAATCCACTACATTTGTTAAAATTTCAGCATTTGAAGAACATTTCACTCGGCTTATATTGATTGTGTCGGTCCCCAACCGACAACTAAAAAATGGGAACCAGTACTTGCGAACCATAATGAAGGGGTCTACCACATTGCCGGAAAAAATTCCATTACGGTGTTTCAAGGCACATAGATAGGTGGTGAAGTTAGTTGCTTTCTTCACACTGTATGGGCTATACAGAAAGAGTCAGTCGGATGAAGGGGCACATTTTACTGCTCGGCTGTTTATGGAGGCATAACTCAGATTTACAGCACTTTAAATCAAATGCGTATCATCCTGAGTGATCTTTAGAAATGTGTTATAAGACATTGAAGACCATATTGAGAGCATACTGTCAGGATTAACCGAAAAATTGGCATAATGGTATCCCATCCGTATTGCTTGCCATTGGAGATGCACCAAACGAATCGACTCACTTTGTAACCTTTGAGTTCACAATCGGACATGAAGTGAGACGACCTTATTAATTTATTCAATAGAAAATGAGAGTAGCAAGTTCAGAGATCTCACACTTAGATTATGTATTGGAGGTGAGCTACCGATTAAATAGAGTATGTGAGTTAGCTAAACAGCACCGAGGGATGGCACAACCCACAATGAAACAGGTCGCAGATTAAAAATCTGAGAATCGAACGTTTACCCAACTGGATGACGTTTTACTGCTATTACCAGAGTTAGCATATGCCTTCAAAGCCATGTTTTGGCCCCTATCAAAATGAGAAAAAGAAATGAGACAGGTGCACTATGATGCCAGATTTTAAAAATCACTGTGTTGGGTCTGTCACGAGCACGTGTCCAAACCATATTATACGTGAGAGTTTTAGTTACTACCCCGCAGAGTAAGGAATGAAATTCAGGAAGTGTGCATTTTGATGTGCCTCAAAATAAGTTTTAAAAAGCCCTTGACGAGTGGGATAGGATGGTAAACTATCTGTCGCAGAAGCAATGAACGCACAAGAACGTTTTGTGACTTCAGTGTGAGGGCAGATGTTGGAATCAAATGGGGAACACTAATACTATTGCTCATGATGGAGAAGTTGGGTTCGCTGTTCCAATAAAAGAACACGCGAATCGGATTTTTCCTTCAAATGCAGGCACGTCCTGAGTGAGGTGGAAATCATTCTCAACGGGGATTGAACCGAGCCAGAGCGAGTGGAGTTCACCGATCGTCTTACATCCCATACTAATCGGGACTCAACGATTTTGCGTGGATTATTAGAAGGTCAACGCTGTAACAGAATTGGATATATATCCGACACCAAGATTGGAGAACTGCATGGAAAAAGCTGTACAAGCTATTAACATCACCAAGTTAGAACGCCTGCATGTTTATTAGCAGGTTCCTTCATCAGAGATGATGAATTAAATGTCGGTTATTCTAATGCGATGTGATGCGTTTTGGAATGAAGAATTGACGCACCACATTCGAAGGACTCATGAGCAAAGCTGTGGCTGGGTTTAAAAAAAAGTGCAATTTATCTGGATGATGTTGTGACCATTGGTGAATCCTGGTATAATCGCATGGTACCGTGGGAGAGCTCTTTGAACGACTACGAATAGCAAAACCAGGAATAAACATCAACAAAACTGACTTTGTGAAAGGAATGGTGATGTTCTTGAGACATAATATCGGTCATGGAAGTTTGATCCCATGGAATGTAAAGACGAATGCCGTCGAGGAATGTTTTCACTCAATCTCGAACAAAGACATGCTTTGATTTTTGCGACTAAGCAGATTCTATCAGAAGATAGTGTTAATATCAGCAATGGAGAGCTACCATTAACAGATTTGATGAAGAAGAACAGAAACTTTCTGCGAACAAAATAATGCCAGGAGGCATTTGCTCATTTAAATGCAATATTAACCATCACGTCAGTTTTAATTACAACAAACTTTTCGAAACCTTCAAAGTTGTTATTGACATCGCAGTTTGAGCTGTATTGCTCGTGGAAGATGATGACAGCATTGAACTGCCTGTTGGTTTCTTCTCATAGAAAATCAACATCCACCAGGAAAAAAAAGAATCTCCACGCTTGAAAAAGAATTATTGAGTTTGTAATGACATTAGAACATTTTAATGTGCATGTCACAAACAACTCGTCAGAGAAAATTCTGTTCATCGATTACAAAAGCCTTGATATTCTTGGAATGCTTTCAAAACAAGATTATGAGCATATTTCGTTGGAGTCTTATGTTACAGACTTTTAATTTACAAACATAAATGTTGGGACTTGTAAGAATGTAATTGCAGATGAGCTTCAGGATATTTAACGGGCAAAATTTAGATAAGATTCGTTTCCATCCAATGTTTGTCCACGCACGCACACACATACGCGCGCGCGCGCACACATACACAAACACACACACACACACACACACACACACACACACACAGACACACACACGTTAAGATGAACTTCGATTAAAGTTCTATGTATGGCATAGCAAAAAAAATGAAGCCATCTTTTCTTCACGGTGACTTATTTGTAATGAATGGGGAAGTTGTTATAAAGTTGTCAAGACATACTGTACCTCTAATGGAGCTGAAATTTCTGGCTGGCACAGAGTGTACTGAAAGACTTAAAAATGCAACATTTGCGAGTAAAGCAAATGCTTAGAGCCACATTGTTATGGTATGTATCAAACAAATTAAAATTCGGTCAATCAGTTTAAATTATGCACCATATACCAAAATCTAATCGCATTTGAATTTTACTCTTTTCGATTACATCAAACCGGTCCAATGTCTTCGGGGCTCATCGCCAGGATTTGAACAGTTTAGTTCTCGGATTGCTGAATTGGATAGGTGTAGACAGATCCAGTGTGTGAATTGGACAGATTTGAGTGTCTGAGGCGTGTGAGAAAATCCAGTAGAGTTCAAATCTTGCAGGTTAGTGCCCTAGACACTGAAATGAAATTAGGTAAGAAAATTTGCTTACTCTTGATGACTTGTGGTCGGTAAAAATAACAGAAAGAGACATGCATCTTAAAATTTAGAAAGAGTATTTGGGATTTGAAGGACATTCTCAAATTTGTCACGAAAATTTAGAAGGTAAGAATAAGGCCATGATTTTAGAACAACAAAGAACAGCCAATCGCCAACAGACGAACAGCCGATTAGCTCTGTGAAATATACCTGACTACAAGAGCGTTTTGCAGTAGAACACCAAAGACGACCTACAGCAACGTCCAATAGATGTTCGAAATCAAAGTCGACAAATGGTTTCGAAAATCGATTTGTCATACATTTTGCGGTGATTTTATAGTAGCAATACTGTAGACTTTGAGGTAAAAATAGTGTTAACAGAAAAGACTTGTAACGAGTTGTTGTTTCATGTTCTCTTTTGTGCTTAAAGCAAAAAGTGTATTTTTTTTCTTCTTTAAATAATGATATTTGGGATAACTTCTTGCCACTCAAAACTGAAGGGACCACGGGACGAGTCTAGCTTTCCTGCATGTCTAGTTTAAATTTGCAGAATGGTTTACCCTGTGTCATAACACTACAAATGCTAAGAATTACATAAAACAAAATCCTGGATAAACTTTGCAGGTCTGGCAACAGCTACGCATAGAGAAACGAAGTAAATGTAGATATGGTTCGTCCTAATTGCTCAACGGAAATGAAACAATATATTTAAAAAAAACAAACATTCATTGTTGCATATTGATGTGTATGTACGGGGAGGAAGTTCTCAGAGGGACAAGTACAACAGGACAGAATATGGCGGGTGTGCCCAAAACATAAGACAAAGGGAGTGAAAATAGTAAGAAAGGACATTTAGGAATATAAAATACCCTTAAATATGAGATGTCAAAATGAGAAAATTTGTCTGCTCTACTTCTAGTAATGCAAAGAAGTCACAACTGAATAAAGCTGTGTTGGATTCTCATCAACAGAAATTTTGCTGTGAAGTTACTTCACTGAAAATTCAGTCCAAGACGGTATGAATTGCTTTACTGGAAAACCAGGTGATGACCATCTGCATGCGTTTTCTGCGACTGGAACATGCATGCATGTCGGTTGGATGACTGCAGACTCAGATATTCCAACTCATGTCTCAACAACATTCCAACCAAGCTCGAAAAACTTCAGCTCATTCACAACTTTGGTTCCTGGATCGCCAATTACACAGAGTCTTGTTCACCCATCACTTCTGCCCTCACTGACCTACACTGGCTTTTGTTGTGCTTAGGATTCCATATTCATATTCCCTACATTTATCGGGTCCATCTGTAGTTTACCTCCACCAATGAACCACATTCCCACATCTTTTTCACACTGACTCTGAATCTTTTCAATTCCAGAATTATGGAAATCTCTATTTTTAGAGTGAATGGTCTTTGTCTTTATTTCTTTTCCTGACCATGAACGTGGACTCTGTACAGCGGTTCGAGCGTTATAAAGTTCAGAACCAATGAAATGGTATAACTTGCGCTGAATTCAATTCCTTTGTTTGCAAAGGACCTCTCTGTTGAACATGGAATTTGAGTAATTTTGACATTCGTTTTTGTAAGTTGTTTTGATTCTCTTATTTGGTTGTCTGCTTGTCATTTTGAGCCAACTAAGGAAGCCCTATTCCACGCCGCCAACCCGTACTGTTTCAGCTTGAAACAGTAGCAAAGCAGAAACAAAGTTTTGTTTGAATTACTAATTGATTAAAGTCAGCTGTAAAAATAGACCAAAGGGAAAGTCAGTTGACGAACAGCAGCGTATATGTGAAGAAGTATTATATAACTTTTAGCAAAAAAAAGTCAAAATAACTCAATGAGATGACAGATCATCCATGATTAACGGAAGTTTTTTTTTTGACGATGTAATTATCCAAACAAAAGCAAGATCTGATGCTGAATTCAGGGTGATCAGAATGCATGTCCAGCTGACCCTGGAAATATACAGATGCAATGTACGGAATGAATCTTGGTCTACACTATGACCAATAAATTAAGCAGAAGTTGCAGACGAAGGAAGCTTTTTTAAAGCGACGATTTGACAGGGGGTCACAGATCTGTTTGTGATCTTCGCCATGCTGCTCTGTCTGTCCAGGATATCCATCATTTGTTCATCGTTCAAAAATGTAAGGGAACCTCCATATAACTTAGAGACACCCAATGCGATCATTTGTGTGCCATAGAATTCGACATTCCAAAGATCATTACGAAACATTCTTCATATCTGTCCGAATGAATTTTGGAATGATTACTCTATCGCTTTCAGTACCCATCATCAGGTAACAAAAAAAAAAATCAATGTAAACTGTCCTATGATATAGCCTCACACAAGCACTGAAACAGTTGGAAAACCTTAAGCCTAGCAGTATCTGCCTGAGAAAGCAGAGTGAACCTTTAAGTTCCAAGTACCCGGCGACGCAACAGAATACTGTTATGGCCAATTATATGACGGTATGACGTTCAGTGTGAAGAACAAGTCAGCCAATTTTCTTCAGTCAGCAGTATATAACCGGTTAATTGTAAAGATCATCTTCCTCAACAAAGACGCAAAGACATCTGATGAACAGTTTTGAATATACAAACTTGCTGATGTATGTACAGTTCTGTAAAATACTGATGCATACACACAGACTGACAGGACACAACTATTCTGATATAGATATACTCACTCACATACAAATATTAAAACACATACTGATACAGACACACATGAACATAGACATTGACGCAGAAGCACATTCACGTGATATAGACACGCACAAATGCATTAACACACTTAGACATAGATACAGACAAACACAGACACACTGATGCAAACAGGGACACTGAAACTGACACACGAACAGAGGTACACACACGCACACACAGACGTGTCAGTGCATCAGTGCAAACATAGACATGAAAATTCCAAGAAATAATTACTTGAAGCACTTTGTCGAAGTAATAGATAATGTATTGCCAAAACAGAAAGTGACAGTTTCTCACGAATGGCATTGCAAAATTATCAATTTCAGGCAAGATCCTGCCTCTGGAAGTTCATTCTCGTACAGCTACATTCGATTCACTTCCTCTTTGCTACAGAGAGTTGGAAGACTTTAATTAAACATCTGTGGGGCTCATTAAGGTGTCCCAACAATGTGACAGGCTTTCAGCTCAACGAGTTTGCTGTGAGGAGAAATGAAAAAAGAAAAAGTGAGCATTCGGCTGTTGTTTCTCTTCTCGATTGCATTTTCTCGTTCTCTAAGTTGAAACATACGTTTGTATTATTTGGTCCCAAGTTCGACCAAGTGAACTTTCCCCAGTCTGTATGACTCCATCGCAGCTCCTTCTTTCATGCCATAGCATTATAACTGCTCTCATTCACGGTGCTATCTCTTTTGAAATCAAGAAAATCCCATCTTTAAGGTTGAAAGTTAAACTGATATATCCTTTGTAAAGGTAATGTCCTCACGCTGTACTATTTTTTGATTTATATTTTCTAATTTACTTGGCATTTCTGCGTCCCATTTCACACTCTCTCCATCCATCTGACAATTTATTTAATGACTGCGTTCTTGTGTGAGCGAGTTGAGCTCTAATCGATACATTTCCCTGATCCAAATTATTGACCCAACGGTAAATATTTGCTGATCCGTTCTTGGATGCCATCGAATAGTTAACTCTTCGCATTACAACTTAACAGTTTATCTAAATATTTTTTTTCCTGTTGTCTGAAAAGGGCTCTGCCTTTCTGTGGAGAAGCTGAGAAGTGTTGAATGGCCTCGTCGACTTTTGTGTAACTGCTTTTGTGTTGATTCTAATAGTCCTGACTCCTCGGATGATATCTTTATGTGTCTCGGCAACAGCCTCAAGAGGTTGACCGAGACAATATCACATGAGGTGGGAGGTGTCTTTCACGATTCGGTCCCTCGAGCCTATTACACAATTTATGGTTGAACAAATAGTAGCCGAAAAACCATGTTATCTCTGTTCCCATTGAAGGGTCCATTGAGGATCTGTCAAACACATCCTGAAATCTTCAGTAACCTTCACTGTTCCGTGAAGAAGGGAAGGCCGGCACACAGTGTATACTGACATCCAACTTCACTGGAAATACCAGTACTTTTGCAGAATGCTGGTTCACGCCACATGACTTCATTTTTCTGACACGAGGCAAACAATTGTTGACCTTGCAGTTCCTCCAACTTTTACAACATAACTGTTGGCTTTCACAGCATCAATCTAAAATTACTCACGATTTCTTATCGTGGTGAGGAGATTTTTTTTAATGCTGTGAGTCCTTGGAATAATCTTGCCCATTGAGCGGTGGAGCCAGAATTATTGGTTATCATTATGACACAAACATTTGTGTGAGTGTGCTTGTGTGTGCGTGTGTATATATACATATACATATAAGCATGACAATCAAGGGCTATAGGTGAAGGTGTGGGAATAAGGAGCTCGGAATGCAATTTGGTAACCTTTAAGAGATAGTGAAGGATTTCATCGTATCTCTTTGATTCTGTTTATAACAAGCGATCCTGTTAATCCTCATTACAAAACATTGGAGATGACGGACGTGTAGCTGCAGTGGAGAGGGCGGTGTGTTGATGAGATATATGGTCCAATGAGTGGAACTGGCCTTATCTGAAACTCAATTTATCGGTTTATTCTAGAAAATATCAACAGAAAGTCAGTTGATTGATAAGAAGTCAGAATGAAAGTGGAAATATTTTATTTCCTTTATAAGTTACCTCGGGCGTGGGAGTGCTCCATTTCGGTATTTCACAGCAGCAGTAACTCGAAGGGATCTTGGACCAGGAGCCTGCTGGGAGCGGTGAGTCAATGATTCGAACCACACTGCGTCTCTCTCTCTCTCTGTTTATCCCAAGTACGTGTATTCTTCCAGCTCCCACTCCACTCTGCTCCCTCACGGGTTTACCTTCTCTGTGACTCCCAGCTACGTGAAATGCGCCAGCTGCTGCTCCAATCTGCTCCCTGACTGTCTCACCGACTCTGTGTCTCTAAAGTGCGTGTTATTCTCCAGCTGACATTCCACACTGCTCCCTCACCGGTTTACCGCCTCTGCGACTCTCAGTTACGAGTAATCCTCCAGCTCCTACTCCAACCTGGTCCCTCACAAGATCGTCGTCTCTGTGCCTTCCAGGGACGTTTGGTATTCCAGCTTTCACCCCACTCTGCTCCCTCACAGGCTTACTGTCTCTGAGGTACGTGTTAACTTCCAGCTCCCATTCCAATCTGCTCGGTACTACTCACGGGGTCACAGTCACTGTGACTCCTCGGCAATCGTCCAACAACCACTCCATCTGCAGCTTCCCCGTCTCGGTGACTGCCAGGCATGTGTCAGAAATCAGCTCCTGTCCCACTCTTATCATTCACAGGATAATCGTTTCTGTGAATTCCAGGTACATGTAATCATCCAGCTCCCACTCCTTTCTGCTCCCTCACATTGTCACCGTCTCTGCTCACAGGTTCGTGTAATCCTACGGCGCGCACTGCATTCTTCTCCCTGAAAGCGTCACCGTCACTGTGATTCCCAGGCAAGTGTCATTCTTCAGCTCCCACGACATTCTGCGTCCTCACATGTCACCCTCTCTGTCTCACCCAGGCACGAGTTACTTTTTTTCTCCAGCTACCAATCCAGGCTGCCTCCTCATAGGGAAAATGTGACTCCCTTGTACCAGTGGATCTTGGCTTCACTGCTGATCTATATTCATCGACATGTTTCGAATCGTTTTCAAGTTCTCTGCCTTTGTGACCCCCCGGGTAATGGTCGCCATCAAGCCTCAGATGAGAGTTGGAACATCATTGGTGCCTCATAGGGTCGCTTTTCTACCTGCAAGGCAGCAGAAACCAGGATGAGATTAAGAGGGCACAGAGGACTTCCAGTGATTGAAAGCACCGTAGACGTTGGGACCATTTAAATGGAAACTTGAGAAAGTCGCAGGCCCTGAAGCAGGTTAGTGGAAATTGTCGGCAGAAATGCTGGAATTGAGAGGCAAATGAAAGTTATTGTAGCTTGTTGGTGTTGGAAATACTTACTCGAGTTAGTGCTCGATGTCTCTAAATGGCTTCTACTAAATGGTTACTGAAACATGAAAACTTGAACAAAGGGAAAATAAAATGAGAGACAGGGACATTTTGGTACAAGAATCTGGTGGATGTTAGAGTTAAGTGACTTATAGTGACCAGAGTTAGTATATATTTAGGTGGCACTCTAAGGCAGCATTATCGGGGCTGCATGAGATTATAGAAATAGGGGAGTTGTGGGGGATTGATGAGGAAGCACAGACAAGGAGGATGATATGTTCCTGAACTATTTTACTCGATATTGAATGTGTAAAGATGTGTGGAAATGCGCAGCAGATCAGGCAACATCCGTGGAGCAGCAAGATCAACTTATCGGGCAGGAGGCTTTTGTCAAGCCACCGCAATTCTTCAGGATTTAATGAGGGGAACACGTGCTGCAATTGGTTGCGGTAGCGATGGAAGAATGGAGGATCTGCAGGAGTTTACTGAGATTGTGAGTTATGGAGGGGTTGGATGAGTTAACAGAGAGACAGAAATGTTTTGGACAGAAACAGGGAACACAGAGGGAAAGTTACAGAGTTTCACAGGGAGACAGTGGTTGAGAAGCTGGCGGGGTTGTAGAGAGTACAGGAACAAACCAAGATGGTGGAATGTTATTGCAGCTCAGAGGGTTACAAATTATAGGATGACTTGCAGCGCCTGGGGGATGTTGGAAAGCGAGTGGAATGCAGAGTCTGTCGGGACAGCTTTGTGTCTGACAGATGTGGAGTGATATAAGAGCTGGAGGTAGGTACAGACACAGAGAATGGTGTGAGGAACGAAGTAGTTTACAGATGTAAGGAGTGCTACGGAGGCTCGTATAGGTTGTAGACACAGGAAGAGCTGATAAACTAAAAAGGATCATTCAAATCGGGAGGTTTGTAGGATAAGATAACAGTAACAGTTAAAGTTACAGTTCGGGAAGAGTTGTCAGTGTGTGGGATAAGGCTACAAAAGCAGGGGGCTGAAGGGATTGGAGGGGTACACAAAGGTATGGACGATGTTGGATATGGGGTTACAGAGATCGGGTCGGTTCTACCAGCTAAAAGAAGTCATAAAGTTCGGGAATGTTTTGGGTTGGAGGATAAAAACGATTTGGAGGGCTGTAAGTACTGATGGAGAGATCAGTAATATTCTGCTGTCTGAGAAATTTCCATGGTGAGCAGGTCGTGTGGGTTTAACACAGATAGAGAAGGTAGGAGTGACTGAAGGAAGTCATGCAAACAGAGAGTGTTTTGTCGAGGTGCAGATGTATGTCATTCAGTCCCACGAGCCTACACGTCTGTCTAATGCAGTCAGGACTGATCATGTAACTCAGTACCCTGCTTCTGCTTTCACTCTATTACTTATGACGTTGCCATCACTCGAGGAAGTAGAATGACAGGTAGGGTTGGAGGTACTGGAGGTGTGGCAAAGATAGGGAAGTTTGGAGTGAGTGCAGGAGGTTACCGAGGTAGGAATGTTTGGAGTGACGAGAGGAGGGGAAAATGACAGGTAGGGCTTGAGTGACTGGAGGAGGGCACAGCAATAGGGAGTGATGTAATGCCTGGAGGACGTGACAGCAATAGGAAGGCTTGGTGTGACTGGAGGAGGTGACAGAGATAGGAATGTTTGGAGTGACTGGAGGAGGGAAAAACATTTAGGGCTAGAATTAATTTAAGAGGAGACAGCAAGAGGGAGGATTAGAATGACTGGAAGAGGTTGAAACATCGTTGTGGTTTGGAGTGACTTGAGGAGATGAGAGAAATAGGGAGAATTGGCGTGACTGAAGAAGATGCCAGTGATAGGATGGGTGGGAGTGACTGAAGGATTTGACAGTGATAGGGAGATTTGGATGACTGCAGAAGGTGACAGCGATTGGGCGTGGGGAGAGAATGGCGGAGGTCACAATAGCACGGTGGATTGGAATGCCTGGAGAATTGTAAAGTTCAGTCAACGTGAAATATATAGGGAGGGTTGTTCAGTGTGAAGATTATGAAGCAATGAGCGGCAAGATTTTTCACACAGAGAGTGTGAGGAATCTGGAGAATGCTGAAAGATGTGGTTGTGGATGCATACACGATATGGGCTATTAAGTGGCGTTTAGATAAGCACATGATGATACAATGAATGGAGGGAACAAGGGCATGCAGAAGGAAATAGTTAAATTTTGTGTCATGTTCAGCATAACATCTTCGGCCTGATTCTTTGCTGTATTGTTTAATGTTCTCCGCAACTCTTTTGCAATGATCCATCAAGGAAGGTTCTGGACTTACAAAAGACTCTCAAGGTTGAAAGAGAGAGATAAAGGGGTGGGGAGCGGTTGGGATAAGAGTAGCAAAGGGAATTGTGTGTCTAAGTGGGAACACGAAAAACGAAAGTTAGCAGGAGCTTTGGAGAGTGCGAGTGATGCTTGTGAAAGAGGCCACGGAAACGAGTAGAATAAATTAGCAGCACATAGTTGATGGGATCTGCCGTGGTGAAACCGTCTCTTGAATATGAATGGAAGAAAGAACAGCAAACTAACTCACAGATTTAAGATGCTCATTATTAAAGATACGACAAGTTAGACAATGGCAAAGTTCGGGAGCAGAGCTATGGATGATCATGGATTTACATCCACTGTGAAGGGATCACAACAGGACCTGACCAATAAACTACAGCAAAGCAATTTAGGATCGAACTATAGACGAATGCTCAATGATATTCACCTCTAAAAGAATGACATCGTTCTTCAAGGCAAGCTGTCCTGATGGACCTTGCAGCTGAAAATAAAGCACAGAAATTGGATCAGAGAAATCCTTCAGTTTTCATATCTTCCACTTCTTTTAAAAATGGGAATATAAAATAAATATTTTGAGAGACATTCAGAAGAAACAAATACATCTCTTCGTTTGAGTGCCAACCGTTCACATGTTAAAGGACATTCCAAAATCCATCACCCTCAGTTCAGGATGGGAATTTACAAATGGTTTGAGGAATCAAATATTTTAATGACAAGGTTATGTTGTCGAGAGGTTTTAAGAGATGTGAAAGATGCATGAAATTTAAGATGTCTTTGTAACCACAATTTTGTTTTCCAAAGATTATTTGGAAGCAGAAACTTGAAATGAAGGAAAGAGAAAATGAGTAGTGAATACAATCCACATTCTGTAACAATTGGGTTCAATTGGATTAATAGTCAGTTCAGAACACTTTGTGTTGTCAGGTAGTTCTGCTAGATTTAAACTGTCTGAAAGCTACAGGACTCTTTACCTATTCATAACACCTCCCGCCTTCCGGTAAAAATAGCAAACATAATTAAACAATGATTTTACTTTATTGTTTTCTTTAAACACATTACCCTAGCAAACCGATAAATTCAACTTTCGTTCATTTTAACTTCTACTCGTATAACTGTATAGAGCATATAAAACTCAGTAAATGCAGACATCACCGAAACGTCATCAGTTAAACCCACGACAACATGTGGATGCTTTGGAGAGGGTGCAGGGAAGATTTACCAGGATGTTGCCTGGAATGGAGAGTAGGTCGTACGAGGATAGGTTGAGAGTTCTCGGCGTTTTCTCGTTGGAACGGCGAAGGATGAGGGGTGACTTGATAGAGGTTTATAAGATGATCAGAGGAATAGATAGAGTAGACAGTCAGAAACTTTTTTTCCCCGGGTACAACAGAGTGTTACAACGGGACATAAATTTAAGGTGAAGGGTGGAAGGTATAGGGGAGATGTCAGGGGTGGGTTCTTTACCCAGAGAGTGGTGGGGGCATGGAATGCGCTGCCCGTGGGAGTGGTAGAGTCAGAATCATTGGCTACCTTTAAGCGGCATTTGGATAGGTACATGGATGGGTGCTTAATCTAGGTTAGAAGTTCGGCACAACATCGTGGGCCGAAGGGCCTGTTCTGTGATGTATTGTTCTATGTTCTATGTAACACACCTGAAATTCAAGCATCACGATCCGCAACGTGTACGAAATTTAAATTAGAGGTCTGAAGCTTAAGCTCCAACGAAATAGTCGCATGCTCTTGACTTCAACGCGTTCTGTGAACGTAAGCGGATTGTGACACGTGCACAGAACCATCTCCAACACATTGTTCACGACATACACATTAATATGTTGTAAGGCCAGTACCAAATACAATAGTCCTTTTTTTTGTTCGTGCAGCATGTCCTCTGTTGGATGTTGATCTTCTTCGAAAATTTTCCAACCAGCTGTTCCACATCTTCCTGTGTGAGTACAGCTCCAACTCCTCTGTCAGTAATATCTATGCCGACTTTCAAAGGTTATTGGTGAAGGTAAAACTGTATAGTTGCTTAATATTATGTAAAAATGGTCGAATGGCTCCTGGCAATTTTCTGTTTTGCCAAACGTTGTGTTCTTCTTCAGCAAAGCGGTTTTTAAGTCTCCACTACACTGTGGAAATCTGGAACCAATTTCCGATGGAATATGCTGAGTCTGAAAATTCGAAGCATCTTTCTTCGAGGTTGATTGAGGAAATTGCTGAATGTCCTTCATCTTTCAGTTCTCTCGGATCAACCCTCCGTGACCGACGCTATTTAACAAGAACGTCCCTTCTGCTTTCTCAAATTCAGTTTTGTTTAAGTTTATTCCCAGTTTTGTTTCCCGTAGTCGTTCAAAGAGCTCAGCCAGCTGTACCATGTAATCACGACATCGTACACAGGTTGCTAACCCACCCACAACACTGTGCATGAGTCTTCGGAATGTGGCGGGTGCATTCGTCATTCCAAAGGGCATCACTTTAAATTGATATAACCCATTTGGCGTTACAAGCACAGAAATTTATTTTCACATCTTTTTCAAGTACCTGCCAGTAACCACGCATTCAGTCCAAATTGGCGATGCAACTGGCTTGTTCGACTTTCTCCATGCAAGAAATGAGATATGAGTGCGGTTTTGTAGCGACGTTGACCTTCGGATAATTCACGCAGAATAATGGAGTCCCGTCCGATTTGGTAACCAAGACTATCAAAGAAGTATTGAGCAGATGGGTGTGTTGTTTTGTCAGAGCAATTTTCCCTTTGTTACTTCCTGTACAGTGGCATTCGTCCTCCCCATCTGATTGGTACATATGTCCTTGTACTGCAGTGAGAAATCTTTCCAATGAGGTTTATCCTCCTCAGACAGATAACTTAATTAGTTATCGCACTCCTCAAGGACTTCTAATCAATTTTGAGGAACATCAAAATCCACATCACCTGACTTTGATTCCTCACTCTGCAGGGTAGCAAGTCACAACTGTTTCTCCAGTTATTTCTCTCGCCTATTTCCTTGGAGGGCACCTCTAACCTCAAATATAATGCACGTGAAATAACCTTCAATAATGAGCATTCGTAATAAATGTGCCGATTTTATTGCCGACGTGACTTACCTACCACTTTTGAATATACTACACATAGACCAAAATCAAATAATATCTTTGTGCATTCCAGGCAAAGAAAATATGTTATTGTACCTTAGCCTGAAACTTACGTGCTACCTGTGACACCCGAGGATGTGTGTGTGTGTGTGTGTGTGTGTGTGTGTGTGTGTGTGTGTGTGTGTGTGTGTGTGTGTGTGTGTGCGTGTGTGTGTGTGACTTCTATTACCTTTCTCGCTGTTGCAATTCCTTTAGCTTTTCAGGACTATACACGTTGGCTTGCAATCTACCTATTCAAATAACAAACAGCAAAGAACATTTACAGCCCAGGAACATTCGGCCCTCCAATCCTGAGCCGATGCAAATGGACTGTCTAAATCTGTCGGTCAATTCCAAAGCATTTGTATTCTTCTGTTCCGCACCTTCTCATGCATCTGCCCAGAAGCATCCTTAATGAATCTGCCGTGCCTGGCTCTACCACCTCTGCTGGCACCGCGTTCCAAACGCCAACCACTCTCTGTGTGAAGTACTTGCCGCGTGTATACCCCTTAAACTTTTCACCTCACCTTGGAAGCATGATCTCTCCTTATTGAATCCTTCACGCTGGGGAAAACAAACTTGTCTCTATCCACCCTGTCTATATACCTATTGATTTTGTTAACCTCAATCAAATCCCCCCTCAATCTCCTTTTTTTTTAGTGAAAATAAACCTAAACTTCTCAAACTCTCTCCATAGATATCGGCTTCCATACCAGGGAACATCCTCGTAAACCTTCTCTGCCCCCTCCCCAAAGCGTCCACATCCTTTTGCTAATGTGGAGGCCAGAACTGTACCTCGTATTATAAATGAGGCCGAGCTAATGTCTTGTACAATTATAACATGACTTGCTAGCTCTTATACTCAATACCCCGTCCACTCAAGGCAACCATACTATATGCCTACTTGACCACTCTATCCACCTGTGCAGCAACCTTCAGGTCACAATGGCCCTGCACTCCCAGATCTCTCTGCCCATCAACTTTTCCCAACGCTCTTCGGTTCATTGTGTCATTCACTCTAGAATTAGGCGTGCCTAAATGCATCACATCACATTTGTCTGGATTGAAAGCCCTCTGCCACATTTCCGCCCAACTCTCCAGTCCATTTACATCCTCCTGTATTATCTTACAGCCCCTTACGCTTTGTACTGCTCCACCAATCTTTGTGTCATCTGCAAACTTGCTGCTCATACTAACAGAGCCCTCTTCTAGATCATTTATATATATCACAAACAACAGTGGCTCCAATACTGACTCCTGTGGAACACCACTGGTCAACTTTCTACCTTTTGAGAACCTCCCTCATCTATAACTCTCTGTCTCCTGTTGCTGACCCAGTTCTTTATCCACCTATCCAGAATATCCAGCACACCATTTGACTTCACTTTCTCCATTCGTCTACAATTCGGAACCATATCACTTGCTTTACTAAAGTCCACGACTATGATATCAACAGCCCTCCCTTCATCTATCAAACTGTTCACTTCCTCGAAGAACTCTATTAAGTTGGTCAGGCACGATCTCCACTCATCCCCCACAAAACCATGTTGCCTATCACTGATGTTCCCACTATTTTCTAAATATATGTAGGTCCTATCCCTCAGTACCTTCTCCCGCAACATTCGCAGCACTAACGTCAGGCTCACTGGTCTGTAGTTACGAGAATATCCTGACTTGCCTTCTTGTACAGGGGGAAAACATGAGCAGCCTTCCAGTCCTCCGGCACCTCACCTGAATTTGAGTATGCCACGTAGATATCTGTCAGTGCCCCAGCTATTTCCTCTCTCGCCTCCCTCAGCAACCCCGGATAGCTCCCATCCGGTCCTGTGGATTTGTGAGCCTTTATAACCTGGAGCATACCCAACATATCTACCCTACTAATGCCAACGTGATCCAGACTAATCAAAATTCTATCTCTCATCTCAACATTCATCATATTCAGGTTTGAACTGCACCGTTAAGTCTAACAATATATCAGTTGACAATAGATAATAGACAAGAGGTGGAGGAGTAGACCATTCGGTCCGTCAAGGCAGCACCATCATTCATTATGATCATGGGTTTTCATTACCAATCAGTATCTTTTTCCTGCCTTATTCCCATAACCCTTGATTCCACTAACTTTCAGAGGTCTATCCATCTCTTTCTTGAAACTATCCAGAGACGTGTCCTCGACTGCCATCTGGGGCAGAGCATACGACATATCCATGACCCTCTGGGTGTCCGCTGACTGAACCTCAACTTCTTCATCTTTCTCTTTACTTCTCACTTCGTGCTGTCATTTCGGTAGTGAAATCGGGTTACCACATAGTCTGCAAAAATACTGAGATATTTCTGTTTTACCTCCTCAGTCTCTTGGTCTTTCTTGGACTTCTTCACAACGATGGGCGTCACCCCAACGTTGGATCCTGCCAAGTCATTCACAAGAACAAACTGAATTCCTGGAACTGACATTTTTTTCAAACACTCACACTGCTACTTCCCCAGTCCTGAGTTGGTATTACGACCTAAACTTCCATAGGCATACGCTAACTTTCTGTCAAAATATCCCACAAATTAGGACACCCCCAATTAACAGATTAGGAAGAGTGCATTTTCACTCATTCCTTACTATCAGTGCCTGAGTAGATCCTGTATGTCTCAGAATTCTACCTAGTTTTCCATCTTCCACGTTCTTTCTGAGTAAACCTGAACCACAGAAGCGAATTGTTTCTAGAGATAAGGTACTAACTCCATACCCATATCTGCCTCAGCTGTACAACCTCGTGCAGCTCCTCTGCTCTTCTGGGATTTCCTTTCCAACTTTTTCTCATGCCACTGGTGAAGCTTCTTTTATGGAATGTTTTCCCAATGCGCCTTTACTTATCGACCAACACTGTGTCTCTACATGTCCCACTTTCAGGCAGTGAAAACATCTTTTGCCAGAGACGTTCTGAAACCACTGGCACCGTAATTTCCGGTGTCCCACTCCATTATGGTGAAAACAACTGGCGACTTTCACCTCTTGTCCACCTTCTTGGGCTTCTTTAACCTGTGGTAAACACTTACCAGTGTTCTCTACTCTTTGTTTCTTCGTGTAGGGTCTCCCTTTCTCCCCATATTTGTCCATAACTGGACAAAAGTTTGGCCGGTAGATTGTCTTATGCACCGACATGTATTCATTGGCTAATTCTGGTAGCCTTCTCACTTTCTGAACGTTTTGTTCTTCCACGAGAATTCTTACAATCTCCGGAAGTGAGTTATTAATCTCCTTCAGCAGAACTATCTCTTCGAGCCTCAATCGTCTGATCTAATTTCAAAGCACCTCAAGTATCAAAATGACTATGTCTAATTCTTTCGACCTCGACGTCAGCCTGAATTACTACCTTCCTTGTGTTTCTGAACCGCTATATATATATTTCTGTTACCAACTAATAAGCAATTAAAACAGCTTGGTTAACCTCTTTAAAATCTCTTGACTCATCAGCTTACGGCACGTCAAATGCCTCACTATCACTGCCGACCAGGTTATTCGGAATAAGCATTATAAATGAATCCTGGGAGCACTCTATCTACCTTGCCAATTTCTCAGGTGAAAGAAAGAAGGTAGGAACATATTTTTCAACAAAATGTAGCAGTTATGACAACTTTGTATATGTCACTACCTTCTCTTACTATCTCCTACCTGTGAAGATGAATTGCTGACTAAGTTGCAAGTTCTGCAGTTCAAATTCACTCTCGGTTTTTCTCTCTCCATTTACTCTCTCTCTTTTCTCATGTTTCTCAGTTTGAATCAACAGCAAATCACCAAAATTAAACACATTGTCTCATTTACGCTTTGCATAAAGATCTGGGATCTGCAAGTGTTTAAATTTGCTCGGATTTGTCGTTTCATAGCAGAGAGAACATCGAAAGGTTCAGCACAGAACAGGCCATTTGGCCCACGACGTTGTGCCAAGATTTAATCGTAATGTAAAATTTGGCAAAATAATTCACGCACCCCTCACCTCACTGCTATCCATGTACATGTATAGTGGTCGCTTACTTGCCCGCACTGACCCTGCTTCCACCACGATAGCTGGCAACGCATTCCATGCATTCACAACTCTCTGCGCAAAGAAGCGTCTTCTGAAGGATCCTTTATACCTTCCTCCTAATATTTTCAGACTATGACTCCGCCGAACCAGTCAACCCTAACCTGAAGAAATCTCTCTGGTTATTGACTCTATCTATTCCACTCATTATTTTGTACACCTTGATCATGTCTCCTTTCTTCCTTTTTCTCTCCAGAGAGAAAAGTCCAAACTTATTCACCTTTCTTCATGAGGCAAGCACCCCAGTCCAGGCAGAATCCTGGTAAACCTTCTTTGCACCCTCTCCAAAGTCTCTGTATCTTCCCCATAGTAAGACGACCAGAATTGGACGCAGTATTCCAAGTGTGGTCTCACGAGGGATTTGCAGAGCTGCAGCAAAACCTCTGTTGATCCCCTGTTAATGAAAGCCAAAACACCATATGCTTTCTTAACAACCCTATCCACTTGGGTGGCAACGTTGTGGGATCTATGTACTTGCACACCCAGATCCCTCTGGTCCTCCACACTGCCAAGAATCCTGCCTTTAATCCTTTCTGCAGCATTCAAGTTCGACGTTCCAAAATGTATCACCTCGCATTTATCCAGGTTGTACTCCATCTGACATTTCTCAAGCCAGCTCTGTAACCTGCCTATGTCGTGCTGCAGCCTGCAGTTGCCCTTTAAACTCTCGAAGACACCTGCAAACTTTGTGCCATTTCCCCAAAGTCTATTGAAAATGTTCAAACCTGTTCAAATCACAAATCAAAGACCTAAACCATTCAAATCCCGGCGACAAGCCCCCAAACTGTTACTACACAGTAAACCCCCACCGCAACCCTGCTCATTCCGACCAGTATCACACCAAAGATTAGTCCAATGCAGTAATCTGTAAAACTTCAAGAGGCAAATAACTATTTAAAGTTAACATTCGCAAGTTCACTTCTTAAAGAACAACAGAAAATACTTAACAAGCAAGTATTTGCAACTCATTCCCCTAAACTATCTCTTCCTTTCATTAAATAATATTATTCCCATAAATACCCCAGTAAGATTTCCCAAAAATTTCACATTTCAGAATCAGCCATCTGTCGAAACTTCCTGTTCAATTTTCTTCTGCAGATATTCTTCTTCTTCTTAGCGATGTCTGATGCACAGATTATTGATAGATAATGATACTTGTAAGAGAGCTGCATTTCGGGCAGTCTGTCCATGCTGGTGGTTTGGTAGATCTCCCCAGCTGTTCATTTTTTCTCGGTCTAAACTCCAAAGCATCGACTCGTTCCATTGATCTTAACATTGCCAATATACTAAACTTCAACTCGTTTGGAGATTGGCATTAATTTAAACTTATTGGTCGAATGTGAATGTGCTCTTTTACCCTGGCAACACAGCCAGTGCAAGATATTATGAACCAAGAATTGCACAGTACTTTTTTAAAGCACACAGATTCCTTCTCTAAGTCCTTGCTTTCTTTCAACTTTCTTAAAGTTACAGTATCGCTTAACACCTTCACCATTACCACCCTGTTCCCTTGCAACGTTACTTGAAATCATATCCACTCTGCTGCCCGAGAACATCCTGTGGAATAATGCCCACTCTGTTCTCCAACATCCCAACCTTTCTCTACTAACAACTGCCTGTGAAACAATCCCCGCTCTGTTGCCCTTACAACACCCTGGCACCCCATCCAAAATCTGTTACCCTTACAAAGGCCTGTGACCCCGTCCCCACTCTGTTCCCCAAACAACAGCTTGTCAACCCATCACATACTGTTTTTCCAGTAATTACCTGATAATCCATCATGGCTCTGGCAATGGCTGGTAATCCATCCAGCACTGTTTCGCTAATAACTGCCAGTGAGCCGATCCCAACTCTGTGCTTCGCTCAACAACCCGTGCACCAATCGCCATTCAGTTTCCCTGGCAGCGTCCTTTGAAACCATCCCCACGCTGTTCCACTAGCAATGGCTGGTGGTCCTCTTCCTACCCTGTACTCCTCAGAACTAACTGTGGCCACGTCCACACCATGTCATCCGAGCAACTGCTTGGGAAGTCTCCTCATTCTGTTCACGTCATAACAGTCTGTATCCCCATTCCTGCTCTATATCCCTCAAAACAGTCTGTGAAGTTTATCCTACTCTGTTTCCAAGCAACTTCCTTTGACTCCATCCACACTCTGTTTAATGAGCAGCCGCGTTTGACCATGACCTCATGCTGTTTCCTGAGCAACGGCCTCTGAACCCATAACTACTCTGCCCTCCGAGCAACAGCTTGTAAACGCATACCCTCTCTCTGCCTCTCGCAACAACATCACAGGCCTGTTTGCATAGCAACGACTTGTGAAGCCATATCAACGCTGTCTCCGGCACCGGCCAGTGAGCCCTTCACCTTAGTGTGGCTCGAAAAACCACATTTGATTCCATTCCCATATTTTTCTCCTCGCCATTGCCTTTGAACCCTTCCCCAATCTGTTTGCGAAGGAACAGCTTGTGATCACTCTATTCTGTTATCAACAGTTGGTGAAAACATTCTCACTCTGTTCTCTGAGCCTTGAATCCCTCGTCACAAGGGATGGTCATCCCATCCCCTCTCTTTTCTTATCACAACGGTTGGTGAACCCATCCCAAATGTGCTGTCCAAGGAAATGCTTGTGATTCACTCACCACACCGTTCCCCTCACATCAGTTTGTGAGCCCATTCCCTGGCAACAGTCTGTGATGGTCATCGCCAATTGGTTTTCCATCCAATGGCCAGTGAAATGATCGCCAGTCTGTTACACGAGCAATGGCCTGTGAACTCGCCTGACTCGGTTTTCCGAGCAAAAGTGTTTGAAACAATTCCCACTGCTTCCATAGGATTGGTCTGCGAGGCCATCCCCAGCCTGTTCTTCCAGAAAATGCCTGGAAACCCATTGCAATATACTCTCCTTGAAACTGACTGGAAACCATCCCCACGCTGTTCTAAGTAGGAACTGACTGTGAACCCATCGCCAATCTCTCTCTTAGCAACAACTTGTGAACCATTCTGAACTCATTTCCCATGAAATGTCCTTTGAACCAATCCAGACAGTCTTTCCATAGCAACGTTAATTGACGTCCCTCCCCACTCATTGTCCTAGGACTGCCCATGAACCCCTTCCCCCATGTTCTCCTAGCACCGGTCGCTGACCTAAACGCATCTCTGTTACTCGAGCAAAAGCCTGTGACACCTACGCCACTCCATTATCGTAGCAACAGCCGGAAAAGTCCATCCCGACCCTGTTTCTCTGCCACTGGACTTTGAAGCTGATCCCACACGATTCTCCGAGAAACATTCAATGAAATTGTCCACACTCTAACAAAAACCTGTAATCCATTCACAGGCTGTTCTCCTGACAACGGCCAGTGAACCCATGTCCTCACTTTTCACCTAAGATTAGCCTGTGAAATTATCCCTATTCTTTTCTATGGCAACTGCCTGTGAAACCATCCCAACGCTGCTCTTCTCGCAATAGCCTGGGTACCGATCCCCACTCTGTTACCTGAGAAACAGTCTGTGACTCCATCTCCCTCAATCTTCCACCTACAGTCTACGAAAACCTCCTCACCCTGCTCGACGTGCAATGGTCTTTGAACCAATCCACACTCTGTTTCTCCTGCATCCCCTTTCTATTCTCCTCGCAATTGTCTTCCCCACTCTGTTCTAAGTAGTAACAGTTTCTGACCCTATCCCATGCTCTGTCCCTTAGCCTGAGCTTGAAAAGTCTATCTCTAAACTGTTTTCCTACCAATGAACCATGAGCCTATCTCCAGTCAGTCTATTAACCCATCCCTATTCTCGCAACAACCTGGGATACATCCACACTCTGTTCTCCTGGCAACGACCTATGAACCCAATCTCCACTCCGTTCCCCTCGGAATGCACCGAGAAACCATTCCCATTCTGTTCCCCTCGGAATTCGCCTGTGAAGTCAACCCGCTTTGTTCCTCGAAGAATAGTCTCTGACCCCATCCTCACTCAGTTCTCCTCAGAACTGCACGTGGACCCATCCATACTCCGTTCCCTGGGGAACTGCCTGTGAACCCATCGCCGCTCAGTTATCCCAACAACATCCGGTGAACCCAACCCCGGTCTGTTCCCAGAGGAACATTTCTGATGAAGGGCTCAGCCCCAAAATGTCGATTTGCCAGCTCCTCGGATGCTGCCCGCCCTGCTGTGGTTTTCCAGCAACACACTCTCAACTCTGATCTCCAGCATCTGCAGACCTCACTGCCCCGAGAAGAGTGCTGTGAGCATATCCTCAGTATTTTCTTCTGGCAACAGCTTGTGGACACACAACTGCTCTGCCGCCCATGCAACCGCGAGTGAACTCATGCCCAATCTATTCATGTTGTAACGGCTGTGTTTCCATCACCACGTTGTGCTCCAGGCAATAGGTGATGACACTGCCCCCATTCTTTCCTCCGGCAACTACCTGTGACTCTATCCCCATTCTGCTCTCTTACCTCTGTGCTCTGTTCTCAGAGAATAATCTTGCTTTCTCAGAAATCGCCTGTGAACTCATGCCCGCGCTGATTTGCTAACAACAGCCAGTGAGACTACCCTCAATCTGTTCTACGAGCAATGACCCATGAACGGTCCCAAATCTGATCACCAGCAATGGCATGGAAACCAATCGTCACACTTTTCAGCGACCAGCAACCTGTGAAAACATCTGCACTCTGTTTCCATACGACCTCTCTATCACTCCCTACACTGTTTCTATAATAATGGCCGGTGATCCCAACCTCTCTCTGTTCACGTACCAACTGCGTCTTATTCCCACCCTGTCAATTCTTCGCAAGTTGTTCTCCTCACAACCACCTACTAACCTTTGCCAACACTGATTTCCGAGCAACTCCTCATGAATACATCCTCCCTTCTTCAGCTCGCAATGTGCTGGGAGCCCAGACTGACTCTTCTCCTTTTGTTGTGGCCTGTAAACTCAGTCTCACTCAGTTTTCCTACCAGCTGCTTCTGAAACGTTTCCCACTCTGTTCTGCTGTTAACTGCCAATAAACCAACCACTGTGTTTGCCAATCAACGGAGTGTGACTCTATCCCCACTCTGTTCTCTTAGGAAACTACCTGTGGCACCATCCCCTCTCTGTTCTCCAAGCAAAAGCTTGCGAACCAATCCCTGCTCTGTTCCCCAGGCTTGTGACACCCAACCCCACTGTGTTTCACGACCAACAGCCTGTGCAGGTCATTCCCATTTTCACAGTAACGGCCAGTGAACCCATCACCCCTCTGTTCACAAAGCAATAGCCTATTATCCGCATGTTAAATGCGCTCTAAGTCGCAACGGTCGGTAGCACCAACCACACTCTGTTCTCCCAGCAACGGCCACTACATCCACATCCTAATCTCCAAGCAACTGTCTGTGAACCCCTTCCCATTCAGTTCGCCAAGAAATACCCTGTGAATACATCCCCATTGTGTCCTGCGAACAGTGGCGTGGACAAATATTCACATTCTGTCCTCCCACCAAAAGTATGTGACCGCTCTCAATCTCTGTTCACCTCCCAAATGCCTTTGAATTCCATCAGCACTCTGTTTTCCGAGCAACTGTCTATGAACCCATTTCCACTGTATTGTCCTTGCACCTACAGCTGAACCCATCACAAATCTGTTCCCCGAGCAACAGCCTAAGACCCCATCCCCATTCTATTAAACTAGCAACAGACTGAAAAACCATCCCCATTCTGTTTTCCTACCAGTGACCATGAACCCATCCCCACTCGGTTCTCGTTGAATCTGCCTTTGAACCCGTCCAAACTCTGGAAGCCAGCGTGCCATCCACCTGCACTCTGTCCTATCAATGGCCTGTAAACCCTTTCTCACTCTGTTCATTGAGCTTTTGTCTGTGACCTTATCCTCACTCTCTTCTCCCATAATAACCTTTAACTCCGTCCCTGCACTGTTCTTGTCGAAACTGCCTTTGAACCAATCCCCACCGTTTTGTCCACGCAAGGGCCTGTGTACCATCCACATCGAACATCTGTGATGACAGCCGCCCCTGTTTCTCCTAACAACTGCGTGTGCACCGAACCCCGTCCTGATCTCAGAACACCTAACTGTCAATCCCTCTCCTTTCATTTTGCAAACCCGTGAACGCATCGGCTTTCTGTTTTCCAAGAAACAGCATGTGACTACATCACCACATTGTCCTCCAAGCACTGCTACGTGACCCCATCCTAAATCTGTACTTTTAACAGCGGAATGTGATCCTGTCCTCACTTTGTTACCATCCCAACAGCCTGTGGATTCCAACTCCACTCTGGTGTCCTAAAGGCGGACCGTTAATCCATCGTCAATCGGTTCTCGGTGCAGCAACCTTCAATCCGTCCACACGCTGTTCTGCTAACAACAGCCTTTACTTATCCCTGCACTGTTCGCCAAACTGTCTGCTGTGAATCCATCCCGACACAGTTACCCGAGCAGAGTTCAATAAATCCATTCCCACCCTGTTGCCCGAACAATGGTGTGTGACCCCATCCCTAGTCTACTCTCCTAAAAACTCTCTGTGAAACCATCACCACCCTGTTCTCCTCGCAATGGCCCATGAACCAATCCCCACTCTATTCTACAAAGAATCCCATGTGAACATATCACTTTTTATTTCATCCTGGCAACAGCCTGAGAGCACATAGCTGCAATGTTTCTTTTGCAACAGCCAGTGAGCTGATTTCCAAATCATTCCATTAACAATGGCACGTGTGTTCGTCAGAACACGGTTCTCCTGGCAATAGCCTCCGGCCCCGCCAACACACTTTTCACCTGGCAACGGCCTGTGAACATATTCCCACGCTAATACCCCAGAAATGATCGATAATCTAATCCCCACTCTCTTCTAATCGTAATGCTCTGTGGCTACAATCCCGCATTATACTCCTAGCAATAGCCTGTGACACCATCCCCTCTGTTTTCCGACCAATTACCTCTGCTCCCACCCCTACTCTGCTCACTTGGCACTCTCGTGTTAGACCATTCTGACTCTGTTCCCGTTATTAAATCATGTGAGCCCATCCAAACACTGTTCTCCTGTCAATGACAGGTATGCCCATAACTACGGAAGCTGTGTGGTAATCTGGGAGAGGGAAATTGAGAATTAGAGAATGTGCAAGAGGGAGGGACAGTGAGGACAATGGGCAAATTATCATGGCCAATTCAGTCTAATCTGCAAGTCTTTGGACTGCAGACGGAAACTGAATCATTTGAACGAAAAACCCACAGACATTGATAGATTGTGCAAACTTTACATAGCGGCTCACCCTATGTTGGAAATGAACCCAACTCCTTGGTGGTCTGAGGCAGCAATGCTGACCACAGATCTACAATGCTCCTCCTTTAGGTTCTAACATATTATTGTGGTTGACCATAAAAACCTGCCTGATTGTTCCTTTCACTGAACCTGACGCAGTCTGAGGCCTTTTTCATTTACCATGTCTTCAAACTGATTACAATTGAAATCTGTTGTGATCACTGGAGGAGTGGAATTTGAAAATGAAACAGCGACTCTCTGAGTCAGAACAGAGAAGAAATTCACAAATTGGGAATTCAGTCAGTTGATAATTCTCCTTCCGAGAAATTTGTGTTGGTCGGAAATTTAAATTCTATCGAAGCTGAGTTCATTTGTTTATTGATAGACAGGCGATTGAGGGACAATGATGTATTGACAGAATAGTGCATCGGGGAGCACAAAGAGATGAGCCATGACCATATTTACTCGTAGAGTCGTTTCAAAGGATTGCATTTGATGCCCCTCACTCCCATGTTCTGATGTTCCAATTAGCCCTAAAAACCTGCTAAACAGGATTTAGGTTGACAAGACAATAGACTTCACCGGTTAGATATTGTTTGGAAAATGTGTTGAGAAAATCCAGGCTGAGGTACGAGTCGGACCACACCTAGAATATCATGAACAGCGTGAGTGCCCAAAGGAAAGATATTCTTCCATTGGAGGAGGGTCAGAGAATTTTCACTCGACTAATCATGGGAATGAAGGGATTTTCTGATGACAAGAGTTGGAATATATTACGGTTGAACACATTGACATTTTAAAGAATGATCTATAAACTTGATGAAAGATCCAAGGTTCTGAAGGGATTTGAGAAAATAAATGCTGGGAAGGTAGAATATCGAACAGGAAAGCACATCAATAGGCCATTTCGTTCACCATAGCTTGACTGACCATGATGTCATTGTAAACTAATCCCATATGCCTGCACGTGGTGCACACCACTCTATTCTCTGCCCGTTCACGTTTCTATCTAAGGGCCACTTCAAAATGCTGCTCAGATGTCCGCTTCAACACACCTTATGGGTTGCTTCACCCCACTTTAGACAAAAAAATCTTTATTCAGTCATTTCGTTTGAAATTTCTCACTCTCATCGTAAACTGATGAGTCCTATGATATTTCATTTCCACATTGGCAAAGAAATTCCGATTATCCACATTATCCACACCTCATGTGATGCTACAAACCTGTATAAGGTCGACCTTCCAACTCCGACACTCAAGCAAAACATTCAATTACGTCCAAACTTTCCTTATCATAACATATTCTCATCGAGGCAACACGTAAACTCTTTTGCATCCTCTCCATAGCCTCCACATCCTTACTATAGTGGGGCGATGAGAATTGCATACAACATTGCAAAAGTGGCCGATTTGAAGTTTTATTAGGTCACAACATGACGTGCAAATGTCTTGACTCAACGTTGCGACCGAGAAAGGGAAGCGTGCCATTTTGATTCCTTATTATCTATCCTGCTGTGTTATTATTTTCGCAGAGCTATGATTTTCCACAACCCCACTGTATATGAATGTTCCTTAGAGTCTGGTCATTTGCAGTGCAATTTTCTCTTCCTTTTGACTTCCCAAAATGCATCACCTCACATTTTTGCCGATGAAATTGAATTTTCCATTTCTCTGTCCAGCATTCCATTTGATCAACATATTGCTGTAAACTTCAACATATATCCTCACTGCCCACGTTTTCCATCAAATATCACTAATTAGAACATGCCTATCCAAATGTCGACGGCAGAATTACCAATCAGGTTCTGGAAATTTCCATCTTACTTACGAATGAAAATAACAAGTAGCAATTACAACACTGATCTGTGCGAATCACGACTGGCCACAGACATCCAATCAGAAATGAACCACTCCACATTCCTTACCCTCAAAAATTAACGTTGCCACTTCCTTTGTTTCCTTGTGCAAAAATATGTAACGGGGGCATAAAATCCCAGAAAGAGCTGACTCTTTCAAGATGGAGACGAAGAGTAATTTCTTTTTTTCAGATGGTAAGGAATCTGTGGTAATTCCTCACTGCAAAGGGATGTCGAGGCTGGGACATTAAGTATATTTAAGAAGGGGTGGCGTTTATTCAGGAAGCAATGAGGGAGGAGGTGTAGTTTTGGTAGCTGTGGGACTCGGTGGATTTGTATGAGATGTCTGTGGTTAGTGGGTCGCTGGAGATGGTGATGAAAGGTTCAGGAAAGGGATGGTGATGGACAAGATTGGTCAGGTGAACCCTGATCTCTTGTTACAAGCCCACCGACTTCCACAGCTGCTTAAGTTACGCCTCCTCCCATTGGACCTCCCTTATTCCCAATTCCTCCGCCTCTGCTGCCTGTTCCCAGGATGACTAATTTTACCTCAGAATGTCCCAGATAACCTCTTTCTTTTGAGATAGTAACTTCAATTTCCACAGGATTAATGATGCACTCCAGTGCAGCTTCTCGACGTCAAGCACCACTGCCATTGAACCCCACCCCTACAAATGCAACAAGGTCAGTAACCCCGCTCCTCAGATTCCACAACAGCAACCTCCACATACACTGGATCATTCTCCGTGACTTCCTACACCTCCAAACGGACCCCTCTACCAAAGATACATGTTTCTCGTTGTTCCAATCAGTGTCTCAAAGAGACTTTCTCCTCCTTGACTCTCTTGTCACGTCCACGCCCCACATCAGCGCGCACACTACTCCTGACACCTTGCCCTGCCACTGCAGGAATTGGAAAAGTTGTCCCCACGCCACTCGTCTCATCTCAATCCAAACACAACACAAGGATCCTGTCACCTCCTTCAAAAATGTATCTCTACCTCTTCCAATGTCATCTGCAGCAAGCGTTGCATCCGATGTGGGCTCCTCTACATCGGGGAGAAAGGATGCTTTCTTGCAGATCGTTTCAGAGAACATCTCTGGGGCACTCACACCCACCAACCCCACCACCCCGTGGCTGAACATTTCAACACGCCTTCCCACTCTATCAAGGACACACAGGTCCTGGGCCTCCTCCACTGCCAATCCGACACCAACTGACGCCTGGAGGAGGAACACCTCATATTCTGCCTTGGGACTCTGCAACCACAATGGTTAAATATGGATTTCAACGGCTTCGTCATTTCCCCACACCCACACGTTATCCGAGTACCAAGTGGCCCACTCGGCTCCGCCCTCCTCATCTGCCCACCATTTCCTGCTCTGACCAACCACTCTCCCTCACCTTCAATCACCTATCTCTTTCTCAACCACCTTGTCCCCAATACCACCCTCTCATTTTCATCTCTCAGCACCCGGCCCACAAGCCTCAATCCTGATGACGGGCTACTGCTGGAAACATAGATTCTCCTGCTCGGCGAATGCTGCCTGAACTGCCTTGCTTCCCCAGCAACACACTCGCGACTCTGACCTGCAGCATCTGCAGTCCTCACTTTCTCCTGTGTTCTCTAAAGTCTTTAGATTGCATACTTACAGTGTGGAAACAGGCCCTTCGGGGAGAACGTGCAAACTCCACACAGTCAGTCGCCTGTGGCGGGAACTGAACCCCCGTCTCTGGCGCTGTGAGGCAGCAGTGCTAACCAGTGTGCCACCGTGTCGCCCATATTTGCCGCCACTATTTGCTACTCCCTCAGATTTAATGTCATCTGGAAACTTGCTAGTCACGCAGCTTGTATCTTTCTCCAAAAAAATGTATGTACATCAAAAAAAAGTGGTCCCAGCACCAATCCCTGTGGGACATTATTAGTCACAGTTCTCCATTTTGAGTAACTCGATTCCACTATTCGTTTCTGTCTCATGTTTCCAATCCATTTCTCGATCGATTGAGCTATTACACGCTTGACCCCAAGCGAATTGGCCTTGTCCACCAGGGAATGACATCAAGCGCCATACTGAAGCCAACTTACATGATATTTGCAGCCCTTCCCTCGACATTAACTTTTTCACTTCCTCAAAGAATTCTATTCAGTTTGTAAGACATGACATGCTCTGCAAAATAACATGTCGCCTTACACTGATAAGCCTATTTTCCTCCAAATGGTAATAGATCCTACCCTTCAGTATCTCAGCCAGCAGCTTCCCTACCACTGACGTCAGACTCACCGGTTAATAATTACCTGGATGATTCCTGTTTCCTTCTTTAACAAGGGTCAATATTATCAATTCTCCAGTTCTTCGGACCACACCTGTGTCAAAGAATGCTGGAAAAAATATATGTAAAAACCACAGCCTTTTCCTCTCTCGGGTCTCTCATTAACCTGCTATAGATCCCAACCGGACCTCCGCATGTGTCCATAATCATGCCTTTCAGAATACCAACATTTCCTCCTTCCTTATGCCGACTTGCTCGAGAGTAATCAAAGTCTATTCCTAACCTTAACATCCGACATTCCCCTCTCGGCGGTGAGAAACGATGCAATGTACTCATTAAGAATCACATGCATTTCCACTGACTCCAAATATAACAATTTTGTTTTGCCCTTGTTGGGCCAATCCTTACGCTAGTTGCACGCTTTTTCCTTTTATATGAGTAAAAAGGATTGAGATTTTCCTTAAACGTGCATGTCTCATGGACCCCTTTAGCCTTCTTAATTCGTCGTTTCAGGTTGTTCATACATTCCCGATATTTTTACAAACCTTCGTCTGTCTTCAGCCGCCTAAACCCTGTGCACGCTTCCTTTTACCTGTAAGCTAACGCAACAATTTCACCTATCATCCATTGTTCCATAATCTTGTCATTTCTATCCCACATTTTCACAGTAACGTATCTCTCCTGAACTCGAATCAACCTCGCTTGAAAAGACCTCTCACATGCAAATACGAAATTACCGCCAAACGGCTGCTCCCAATCTATCTTCTCCATCTCCTCCCGAGTTTCGGTATTATTGGATATCTCCCAATTTAGCAACTTCATTTTGGTCCACACTGGTCTTTGTCCATAAGTATTGTAAATCTGATGGTATTGTGACCAATATTCCCAAAGTAATTCCCGACTGAAACATCAAACAACTGGCCAGACTCATTCCCAAAACCAGGTTCATTGCAGCCCCTTCGCAAGTTGGACTAGTTACATACTGCGATAGAGAACACTACTGGATGCTCCATACAAATTCATCTCCATCCATACCTCCACTGCTACGTAAATACCAACCAATCTGGAAAACTAAGATCCCCTATTGCCACCACGCTGTTCCTCCGACATCATGTCATAATTCGTTGACATATGCTTCTCAATCCCGTTTACCTCCCTTTACTTCCCACCTGAAGCATCGATATCTGAGGATATTTAGATGCTAAAAATAATCTTTGGTCAACCAAGTCTCACGAATCGCAATAGCATTTAAGAAGGTTAAGAAGGCATTTGGCCTGCTTGCTGTAATTGCTCAGATCTTCGGTCATAGGAATTGGGACATCATGTCAAAGTTGGACATGACAATGGTGAGGCGTCTCCTGGAGTACTATGACAAGTATTGGTTACCGTGTTATATTGAGGATACTTTAGGTTATGGAGGGTTCAAAAGAGATTTAGAAGGCTGTTTCCATGAAAATTGCGTTTGAATCAAATCCAATAGAACAGCTAAGTTTCCGTCAGCAGGGTCAGCAGTTTGAATCTTTCTGCAAAGTTTGCTTTGTGTAAAAATGGCTTCCATAGTAATGTTGTGTCAAATCTGCTAAAATTTTCTTCCATAATCCCAAAGCACTTTTTGGACAGAACAGATTGGGGGTGTTAGCAAAATGTGGTATATACTCAGAGCCGGGTGACTTTCAGGGGTGGAGGTTAGAGATCGGATAGATCATCCTCAGGTTCAGAAAGGAAAGGGACAGAAGGCTGCACGGACTGGGAATCATCATCGGGGGTTTCATCAGGAAGGGGAAATCGGGGCACCTGCGAGTGCGCTGGAGAGGTGGGTGACAACAGTGAACTGAATCAAACATGGGATTGTGTGTAGATTTACTTCGATTTCTTGTCCAGAAGTTTCAAATGCAAGGGAAAGCTGCAAGTCGCTCAAATTCGATACTGGCTCAATGGTGCGAATTTGGACTGGATGGGGATATGGGTGCATGCCCATCAGCTAGGGTTCTTGATATTTTGTGCACAAACTAAAGTATGTGACACCTGTTTTTTGGAGGTTATCAGGTTATCTGTTGTGCCCCAATTAAACACAGTTCGTGAAAGAAAGAAAAGAAAGAAAATAAAGAATGTTGCGAAAGGCAGAGAGATCAGGCTGAGCCATTCACGGAAGGAGGCTGAACCGGTCTGTCTTCAGGACCTTCTGGTTTTCCTCCGGGGTTTCACACTCTTTTGCATTGCATCGCGTGTATCCTTTTGGGCCTCCAACTGACCGTGCCTGAAGTACAGATGACCAGCACGCCAAGGCGCAGACCTTTTCACCAAGGCTCCAATTGGTCCCAGTCCTAATTATTTGGCTTGGCGTACATGTGAAAATAAACTTTGAAGTGTTTTGATTAACTGATGCAGGTATTTCCCAATTGTTCAATATTATTGTCGCTGCGTCGTCAGTCGGTAGGATTGTTTTCTTTTATCTACTCAAACATTTGCTATTATTCGACTACAGTCATAAAAATCTATGCAATCTCATTCTATCAATGCAAGTTGGAGCCGAGTAAATGTCCCAGGACGCAAGGAAGTGGTTCAACAAAACAGGACATTCCCTTTACAGCATTTGTCTTTTTACAAATCAGTCATTCTTCAGCTCTTTATTCAGCCGCTTTGTGAACATCTAGGTGCCACCAAGTTTGTAAAAAAGTATTGACTATTCACTCTTCTCGCACGTGAGTGAGTAAATCAACTAGAACAGGCATCAGCGAATAAGGAACACAAAATTTCCAGCAGTGCCCACCCACATTATGGTTTGAGAATCGAGGGAAAACCCGATTTGAAGCCATAGGTTGTGAAGTTCAGCAGGGGCTTCCACTGTGATTACTGTAGTTAATGTAGTTCTGAATTGCCCGTCCTTACCTTGTCTCTAACCTTGTTTTGCTGGACAACCAATGCGACGAGAAGATTGGAGTGTCATTTTGCCTGCTTGGAAGCAGCGACTACCAGCTCGTTTCCTTTCGAGACTGCATCAGTTACCTCAGCGTGGGTCGAAGATTTTAATAACTGCCAGGCTGTTTGGACAAACCAGAATTACTAAAAGGATGTCCCTTGGAGGTTAAATTCACTGAGTTCCCACAAGTCTCCGTTATCGTGGGTCACATCAAAAATAGAATGACAGCCAGTGTATATTCACAGAATTTCTCCTTGCTAGGATCTAACATACCGATCACCAGGTTATCTCCAAGTGTACATTCAGGACACGTCGCCCCCACAGTGGTTATATTTCCACAGTTAAAGCAAAGGCTCGTCATTTGCCCCCAGGAGTCATTGTTGATTTGTCCCAGTCATAAATGTGCAGGACTGAGGCCTGCTTGTCCCCATATCCAGGGTGTCCTTTTGAAAGGGTTGCTCAGCAGTGCTCCCTGGGTGGTCATGGGTGGTTCCTTCCAGCCCCAGTGGATACCTTGTTCCCAATCAAGCACATAACGCATAGTAGACGGTATGCGGGATCGCGAGGATACTTTTACCTGTAAGTCGCGTCGTGGTTCATTCTAGTTCTGGCCATCCCAATAGAAAATCACTGCCCGCCCATTTGCGACTGGAAATTCCTGGACTCGTTCATATTGTTTGTCTGGATCATGTCAATGGCAGCATGAGGAAGAAGCGTCGGGTGAAGCAAAAGTGAATCAGCTTCTCGATTATTTTCCAAATGTGGGCTGTATAACACCTCCCTCAGAGAGGGACCAGTTGTTTCAGTTTAATAACGCAAACCATTTGGATTCAGGCCACTCCCAGAACTCTGGTGACTTGACAAATGTATCATCCTTTGGACATATTGAGCAAATTGGGCCTTTTTAATCATGCACTCAGATATTTCGCTCTGATGACTCTGATTTCCCGGATGGCGGCTGGTTTAGGATAGCTCAGCCCGCTCATTCCCATGATATTAGCCATGAAGAATGGACGCTTTAGTTTCAAAAGAAGGAAAGGTTTGTAATGAGGGAGTGTGCTGGGGGCAATTCGTGATTTTAACGGCTCATTTTGTATCCTGGAATAAAGTGCCCATTCCTCATTCCTATCAGTGTCATCACCAATCCACAAATAGCAGCACTATGCCAACCATCATAGGCTTTGTATTCCTGAAGAGCATAATGTCTTTGTGTTTAGGCAACAGTCCGGTGCTGAAAAGCACAGCAGGTTAAGCAGCATCCGAGGAGCAGAAGAACCGACGTTTTGGGGAAAAAAGCCCTTCATCAAGAAACAGACGAGGAGGGAGGGGCTGGGGTGAAGCTAGCTGAGGTGGGGGTAGCTATGATAGGTCGAAGCGGCTGGTGGAGTTGAACAGGTGTGAAGTAAGATAGACAGATGGAACGTGTCATGAGGAAGGTGCTTGGGTAAGGTGGGGAAATGGGGAAATGAGGAAACTGATGAAATTCACATTGACGTTGTGTTGCTGGAGCACTCCAAGGCAGAAGATGAGGTGTTCTTCCTCCAGCCGTCGCAGGGTGAGGGATTGACGATAGAGCAGGCCTACGATCTGCAAGTCCCCTACAGAGTTCAAGGGAGAGTTGAACTATTGGCCGGAGGGTGGTCAGATTGATTGATGCGAATATCCCAGAGGTGTGATCTGACGCCCTCTAAATGTTGCATCCTGTCTCCCCAGTGTGGAGGAGATCACATCAGGAGCAACAGAGTAGAAAAGACATGTGTTGATGAGTAGGTGGAACATTGATGAATGAGGCAGACTCCTTTTTGGCGGAGAAGGAGGTGAGTGGGAAGGTGTGGTCGCAGGTTTTGCAAATCCTGAGGTGGCAAAGAAAGGTGTTGGAAGGTGTGGTTGGCTTTTTATGTAGGCGTGATTCTGACAAAGTTGTGGAGCGAATAGTCTTTACGGAAAGCAGATATGTTTGTGGAGGAAATTATATCTTTGGTGTGGTCCGTTTGCAGTTGGCAAAAATAATTGAGGATGATGGGATGTATAAGGAGGTTGGTGGGGAGAAGTTGAATGGTTTGAGGGCGGGTTTCGACGGTGGAGGTACGGGATGTGGTTGAGATCAACCGGAGGGAATCATCGCCAAAGTGGGTAGGAAAATTGTTTTTTTTTAAAGGAAGAGGACATCTGGTATGTTCTGTGGAGGAACCTGTCCTCCTGACGCAGATGCGGTGGAGGAAGAGCAGTTGGGAATAAAACATAGCATTTGTGCAGGAGGCAGGGTAGGAGGACCTTTACTCCAGGTAGCTCCGGGAGTCAGAGGGTTTGTGGAAAATGTCAGTGTTTGGTTGGTCACCATCGGTGGAGATGGTGTGGTCCAGGAAAAGGAGAGTGGTATCAGATATTGTCCAGATGAATTGAAGGTGTTGTGGAATGTGTTGGTGAATTTAATGAACGTTCAACCTCCTCATGGGAGGACGAGGTGGCGCCGACGCAATCATCAATGTCGCGGAGGATAATGTGGAGAGAGGTGACGGTGTAACGACGAGAGATGGTATGTTCCATTGGCCGACAGAGACAGGCATCGCTGGGGCCGTTGCGGTGCCCATGGCTCCCTCTTTCATCTGAATGAAGTGGTATTCGTAGGAGAAATGTTTGAGGATAAGGGCCACTTCAGCGAAGGGAAAAAACGTGTCATTGGGAGGGTACGAGTGAGGACATCGGGAGGGGAATAACAGAGGGAATGGAGGCCCTGGCCATAACGGATGGTGGTGTATAGTGACTGGATGTCCATGGTGAAGATGAGCTATTGGGGGTCAGGGAAACAGAAGTCTTGGAGGAGGTCGAGGGCATGGGTGGAGTTGCGAATAGATGTGGTGTATTCCCAGACTGGATTTGGTTAGAACAGTATCGAGGCGTATGGAGATGAATTTGGAGGCGCAGGCAAAGGCTGAGATGATATGTGCTGGGGTACCCAGGCTTGTATGTCTTAGGACGGAGGAGGGATAGGGCGGTGCGGAGTTCACAGATTGTGAGTTTGGAAGCTGTGGTTGGGTGACCCCCTGAGGTGATGGGTTTGTGTATTGTTTGGGAGATAATGGTTTGGTGATGGGATGTGAGGCTGTGGTCGATGGGGCAAGAGGAGGAGGTGTCTTTCAATTCACACCAGGCTTCAGTAGCGTGCAGGTCAGTGCGCTAAACTACTCCTGCAGCCCGCTAGTCCGCTGGTTCGAAGGCGAGTTTGGTGTTTGAGCAGTGGGAGTAGACAGTTGCATGTTGAGAAGATGAGATGTTCGAGTGGGAGATTGGGGTGGACAGAGTTAAGAAGTGACTATATCTCAGTATCAGTTGGACATAAAGAGTTTGCGGCCGCGTAACGGACGGCCACGTTCTGTCAAGGTCGATGGAGTGTGTTGGAGCCGGACGAGCCGGAAGGTGGGTGGGAGTGTTGATTGAAAAAGTGAGCTCTGAGTCGGAGACGGCAGAAGTGGTCGATGCCACAACATGTATTGAATTCATTGATGCGTGAATGGATGAAGATAACTGGGGTGGTGGTGGGAGAGGGGGTCCAGTGGTGCTATCATTTGACTTATTGATGACTACCCACGGTTTCTGTGGTGTGGGGCGGTAACAATGAGATCTGTGCTTGGCGCGATGTCGGTGTGCATTGAATTGGGTTTGTGGGGTTTTAAGTGGTTGTGACGATGGCAGCTGCGGGGATGGATGTGGTGAAGCCCATGATGAAGGTGATGCTGATGTTGACAGTAGTGGTTGCAGTAGGTTTGAAGCTTGTGTTGGTCTCTGCAGCATCGGATCTTGCAGCCATTGCAGTGGCATTTGTCTAGCCCTTCGAATGATTGTGGTGGCAGCTGCCTGGCCCTCATAGTGATCATACCCGAGGGTGTCTGGCACTCGTGCAAATCTGGGAAGAGTTTGTCTGGCCATCCTAGCGATCATGGCAGCAGTTGTTTGGCGCTCGTCAGATAAAAGCCGAGGTTGTCTGGCCTTCGTAACATTTGCAGTGGTGATTCTGTGGCCCTCATCACGTTCAGGACAGCGATTGTCTGTCCCTCATAGCAATAGCGGTGTCAGTTCTCTGGCCCTCGTAGTGGTTATGGTGCCGGATTCTGGCCCTCGTTGTGGTCACAGCAGTGGTTTTCTGGACCTCATTGCGATCACGACGGCATTTCTCTGGCCCTCATCCCGATCGTGGTTGCAACTCTGTGGCTCTCCTCGCGATAACGGAGGCAGCTGTCTGGCCCTCGGAATGATGATGGCAACAGTTTTCTGGCCCTCGTAGCAATTGTGGGGGCGTTTGTCTGCCCTCAAAGCGACCATGGCAGTGGTCATCACTGTCAACACCACTGCCCCCAGAACCCCTGGATGAGCATCACTTCCCAAATGTCATCACTCCCAGTACCCCAATACTCAGCCCACCCCAGTTACAGTCTCCCCGCCCCTCGCAGATCCAGCCCCATTCCAGGATCTGGCCCCTAGCCCTCCCAAGTTTTCACTTTCTTTCCAGATCTCTCCTTCACTGAGAGCAAACAAACAATCATTAGTATAGGCCGTATCTTTATTCCCATCGCTTCACATACCAACGAATTCAATGTGTGATGTGACGTCAAACACTGCTGCGATGTCTGCCTCTGAGCTCACTTTTTCAACGAAGACTCCTACCCACCATCCAAGACCCCATAACCCACCAACAAAACACTCCATCTCCCTCCTCAAACCATACCCAGTTGTTTCCTACCCTCAAGCCCTTTACTTTGAAATGACGACGAGATATTCACAGCCTCAGCCTGTCTACACACTTCCGCACTCCAAGGTCTTACACTCACAAAGCCGAGACCACCACTCCCTTTGCTCCGATGTTAAACTCATCATCAAACCAGCAGAGACTGAGGTTCAATGGTAGTTTTTTGCACTCACCTCTACACTGCTGAAGCCAGGGACCAACTTAAAGACACATCCTCCTACCACCCAATCGACCACGACCTCGCTCCCAGCACCAAAAGATTATCTCCCAGACCGTACACAACCGCATCACATCAGGGGATCTCCCAGCCACAGCTTCCAACGCTTCAAGAACTGCTCACCACCCGATTCAAACCCACATGGAAGATCTACAAGCCGGACCACCTCCGGTGACCTGTCATCTCATCCAGTCGTGCCCCAACGATACATCTCCAAACACCTCGATATTGTAATTTCACCAACCCCCCCACCCCCGGCACTCAGGGACAGGAACGCCCCTCATATTTTTGGGATGCCACTAACGCCCTGTAGCTCCTCCAAGATTTCCGTTTCCCTGCCCCCCAACGCTTCATCTTCACAATGGACATACTTTACCTATAAACTTCCACCCGCCATGACCAGGACACCAAGCGCTCCGTTTCTTCCTCTTCTGACCACTCCATCAGTACCCTTCCACTGACAGTCTTATTCCCTTGGGTGAACTGGCCCTCACACTCAACAATTTCTCCCTTCGAATGCTCCCATTTCCTCCAGACGAAAGTGGTAGCCATGGTCACCCGTAAGTGCCCGAGCTATGCCTGCCTTTTTATCAGCGCCATGGAACAGTCTAGCACCCGCAACACTGCAGACATTTTCCTCCAATACATTGATGACTTCTTTAGCCCCATCTCATTCCCCCAACGTGAAGCTTGAACAGTTCATCAACTTCAGCACACATTCCACCGGCACGTCATATTCACCTGGACCATCTCTGACACCTCTCTCCCCTTAATGGACATCGCCATCTCCATCAACGTTGACCAATTGAACACTGACACTTTCTGCCAACTCACCAACTCCCACAGCTACCTGGATGACACAACATCCCACCCTGCCTCCTGTAAAAAATGTTTTTTTTATTCCAAAATCCTCCGCCTTTTCCACATTTATTCCCAGGAAACCACAAAAAATACCAGATGGCCTACTTCTTTAAACAACGCAATTTCTCACTCACGTGACTGATGATGCCTTCCAGTGCAACTCATGCACATCCCGCATCTCCGGCCTAGAAACCCACCCATCCAACCGCTACAGATCCAGAATCCCGTTCCTCACCTTCCACCTCACCGTATAATCTTCACCACCATCCGCTATATCTACCACCTACAAACAAACGTTACCACCAGAGATATATTTCTCATCCCATCCGGATCAGCATTCTGTATGAAAATTCCCTCCAAGACTACCTCCTCAGAATCATGCACCCTTTCAATCCGCCCTCCTCTCCCGACCCCTTCTCCTGCCAATGCAGGACCTGCAAAACCTGTGCCCACACCTCTCTCTCAACTGCATCTAAGGCCGCAAAAAAAAATCCTTTAGTATTCACCAATGTTTCACATGTACTTCCACACATGTCATTTACTAAATCACTTGCTCCCGATGGGGTTTCCTTTATATCATCTCCGGGACACCCGCAACAATCAACCTAACCACACCGTGGCCGAACACTTCACCTCCTACTCCCACTCTGCCGAGAGCATGCAGATCTTGGGTCTCTTCAATCAGCTGTTCCTTAGCATCTGAGGCCTGAAGGAAAAACGACTCATATTTCGCTTCGTGACCCTCCCACCCCAGGACATCAATTTGGATTTCACCAGTTTGCACATTTACCCGCCACCCGCCTTACTCCTGTACCAACTTCTGTCAACTCAGCACTGTTCTCAGGACCTGTCCATTCTGTCCATCTTTGTTCCTATCTATCCCTTCCACCCTCTCCTCCGACCTATCACCGCTATCCTCACCTTCAGCCACCTATTGCACTCTCGAGCTAAATTACTCAGCCCCACCCCATCCAATTTATCCGTCCATCGCCGCCTAATTCCTGATGAAGGCGCCGGCCCGCCTAATTGCTGATGAAGGCTTTTTGCCAAAAGTATCAACTTTCCAGCTCCTCGGATTCTGCCTGACCTGCTGTGCTTTCCTCAGCAGCATACTCTTGGCCATTATCTACAGTATCTGCACTACCCACTTTCTCCTCTTTAACAATGTTTGTATATTCCTCAGCCTTAGTGGCCTTACACTGTTTCCCTTTGTTTTTTTAAAAATTTTGTTTCGACCCATTCAAGGTCAGCTAAGAACATCTCCAAGCTTATGCGAGATCCATCTGGTAAACATATCTCTATCGCCCTATAACATGCAGAATTCTTTCAAATGGCCGGAAATGTATCTTTCCATTCTTTAGTTAACAATGAATGAATGCAACAGCATTTCAAATTACGCGAGGACATAGATCACTGACAATGTATAAAGAAATAAAACCAATCAATCCGACCAAATAATTGTGATTTTGTGATTCAGGACCAGTACAATTGATTCTGAAAAAAAAATGAAATAAATGATTAACGGTAATTCAGAGGTGGAAACTAAACATGTGATGAAGACACTTCAAATGTCACCAATGGAAATTCAATTATTCAATATTCAATATGAAAATCTAAAACTCGCACAGTTTTCAACACTGCAGTCCATTATAATTATCTGTTGCTAATCCGTTAATATAAATCCCAGATGAGAAACCTTAAGTAATTCTGACCAATAAGTGTTCATTTATAATGTTAATGGCTGTGAACTGACTGCAGCTGCATTAGAACGTGTGTCCGCTTTCATAGATTCATCAAGTTATAAAGATGTACAGCATTGAAACAGACTCTGCGGTCCAACCCGTCTACGTTGACCGGATATCCCAACCCAACCTAGACCCACCTATCAATACCCGGCCCATAGCCCTCCAAACTCTTCTTATTCATATATGCATCCAAACACCTTTCAAATCTTGCAATTGTACCAGTCACGAGCAGTTCTGCTGGAGGCTCATTCCATACACGTACCACCCTCTGCGTGAAAAAGTTACCCCGCAGGTCTCTTTTATACATTTCCCCTCTCACGCAAAACCATCTTGTTCTGGACTCCCCCGACCACAGGTAAAAGACTTTGTCAATTTACCCTATCCATGCCCGTCATAATTCTGTAAATCTCTATAAGGTCACCACTCAGCCTCCGACGCTCCAGGGAAAACAGCCCCAGCCTGTTCAGCCTCTCCCTATAGCTCAAATCTTCCAACCCTGGCAACATTCTTGTCGATCGTTTCTCAACCTTTTCAAGTTTCACAACACCTTTCCGATAGGAAGGAGACAAGAATTCTACGCAATATTCCAACAGTGCCCTAACCAATGTCCTGTACAGCCGAAACATGATCTCCCAACTCCTGTACTCAATACTCTGACCAATAAAGGAAAGGATACAAACACCTTCTTCACTAGCCTATCCAACCCTGCGACTCTAATTTCAAGGAGCATTGAAACTGCACTCCAAGGTCTCGTTGTTCAGCAACACGCCCTCGGAACTTACCATTAAGCGCAAAAGTCCTGCTAAGATTTGCTTTTCCAAAATGCAGCATCTAACTTTTATCTGAATTAAATTCAATCAGCCACTTCTCAGCCCATTGACCCATCTATTCAAGGTCTGGTTGCAATCAGAAGTAACCCACTTCGTTGTCCACTGCACCTCCATTTTTTTTTGTCATCTGCAAACTTACTAACTGCACCTCTTATGCTCGCATTCAAATCATTTATGTAAATTACAAAAAGTAGAAGACCCAGCTCCGATCATTGTGGCACTGCACTGGTCACTAGCCTCCACTCTAAATAACAAAACTCCAAAACCATCCTCTGTCTTCTACATTTCAGCCAGTTCTGTATCCAACTGACTATTTCTCCCCGTATTCCGTGAGATCTAATCTTGCGAATCAGTCTCCCATGGAAAGCTTTGTTGAGCGCTTGACTGAAGTCCATATGGATCATATCTACCGCTCTGCCCTCATCAATCCTCTTTGTTGCATCCTCAAAACCCTCAATCAAGTTTGTGAGACATGATTTCCCATGTACAAAGCCATGATGAGTATCCCTAATCCGCCCTTGCCTTTCGAAATACATATACACCCTTTCCCTCAGGATGTCCTCCAACGACTTGCCCACCACCGACTTCAGGCCCATTGGTCTATAGTTCCCTGGTTTGTCCTTATCACCCTTCATAAACAGTGACACCACGTCAGCCAACCTCCAATCTTCTGACACCTCATCTGTGACTATTGATGGTAAGAATTTCTCAGCAAGAGGCGCAGCAATCACTTCTCCAGCTTCCCACAGAGCTCGAGGGTACACCTGATCAGGTCGTTGGGATTTACCCACCTTTATGCATTTCAAGACATCCAGCACTTCCTCCTCTGTAATATGGACATTTTGCAAGATGTCTCCATCCATTTCTCTATCTAGATATTTTCCATATCCTAAACTACAGTAAATACTGATGCAAAATACTCATTTAGTATCTCCCGTATTTTCTGCCCACACAAAGGCCGCATTGCTGATTTTTGGGGGGCGCTATTCTTTCCCCAGGTACCCTTTGGTCCTTTATGTATTTATAAAATCTCTTTGGATTCTCCTTAATTCTATTTGCCAAAGCTATCTCATGTCTCCCTTTTGCCCTCCTGATTTCCCTCTTAAGTTAACTCCTGTTTTATTTATGCTCTTCGAAGGAACCACTCGATCTCTCCAGTGTATAATTTACATTTGCTTTCTTCTTTTTCTTCAACTAAACCTCAATTTCTTTAGGTTTTCCTATACCTACCAGCATTCCCTTTCCATACCAGCCTTTCCTTTCACCCCAACAGGAAGATACTTTTTCTGGGTTCCCGTTATTTCTAATTCTGAAGGCTTCCCATTTTCCAGCCGTCACTTTACCAGCGAACGTTTGCCCCCAATCAGCTTTCGAAAGTTCTTGCCTAATGCAGTCCAAATTTGCCTTTCTCCAATTTAGAACTTTCACTTTTCGACCTGATATATCCTTTTCCATTATTATTTTAAATCTAATGATGCTTATAAGGGTAATGAGGCAGTCGCATTCCAGAATATTCAAGTTGGAGTGCTAAGACTCATAAATCATGGCTGTGACATGGCTGCTAAACCAAAATCTAAAACATCCCAGCAGTTTCGTTTGCAATTCTAACAGAATGAGCATGGCAAGTTGTTCGTGCATCTACGTGTGTCCAACACCCAGGGGAAATACAACTGAGCATTTAATAATTGCCCAATGTTGCCCAAAAATTGCCCAAATTCATTAAATTCTGAAGTAAGCAACTGGAATTACAGCAGATTTGTTAAGCCAATTAAAAATCAGATTGGACACTCTCACGGATCGGGGCATGTAGGAGCATGCTGCAAACCTAAGATTGTGTCCAGGGCTTATCAAACGGGGTTTCACCTGTCATAAGCCTGGATCCACCAAATCTTTAAAAACTATTTTTGAAAAGCCTAAGATGCTCTCAGCATCACTTTCGTTCCGGAAATTAGGATCCCATTCAGTAATCACGCCAATATCTTGTGGCCGATTAGCGAGAATTGAATTAGCCTGTCTCGGAGCATTTTGTCCCTGGCGAGCTTTCCTTTTTATTTTTGAACGGGACAAAGAGTAAACGCCCTCTATACTTCATCTCTCAAAGATTATCGGCCGGTGACCTGGAAGGACCAGGATATCTATTGCCTTGATTGGAGCAGATATACCACGACGCTTCTGTGTTTTCCTCGAGACGCAAATAGACTATGATCGGCGAGATTAGTTTCATTTGTCCCTGCCGGCAGGAGTCCTCCTGCATTTAGAATTCAGCGATTCCATGATCCTGGAATGGAAGAAAAGAACAACAGGAAGCAAAGGACAAACACCAAAACAAACAGGCCAAAGCCGAACACAGAAACAAGACAAAACAGCAAAACATGACAAGCCAAAACAGATACAACAGAGAAACAGATTCAGACAACAACTATCCGGATCCCTACCAACAACACAAGGCAAACACCGCCGAATTAAACACAAAGTGTGGCGGTGTCTCCGTCAACCCAAGATTGCTTTAGAGATTCAGAACAGCCCGTACTTCATAAGGAACCCAGCTCCCTACTCATGCTAGTCGGCTCAAAGGACAAAATGCTGGGGGAGTTTTATGAATCCCTCCAAAAGCAATCGCTCTTGTCACAGGCCGTAGCCCGAAGCTCAATGATGTAAGAGGAAAAAGAAAACGATCCTGCGGGATCAAAACAAAATGAAAAAAAAAGTCTCTGGAACCACAGCCAAAAGGGAAACACTCTGGCAGGCAACTTAGGGAAACGCCGCCAGCGGTGAATGAAACTCTCCTGTGTTGTGGCGAGAAAATAGTATTTAAAACAACGCAGGACCCTGTACATCCAATGAGGAACCGCGTACGCCTTCTAAACTCAAACACAACGTCTTATTAGTGAAATAAAAACACAGAACATAGTAGGTTCAGGGACAAAACGTCGTTTACCTTCTTCAACCAAAACACAATCCCGGAATAGTAAAGAAAACACAGAACCACGTGTCTTCAGGGAGGAAACCGCCTCTGACTTCTCAACTCCAAACTCAACCCCATTGTTTAAGGGAAGAATTCTCGTCTCCCTTTTCAAGTTAATAAAAAATCGCCGACTCAGGGAGGTTGCGAATAAAAAGAAAAAAATAAAAGTTTCACGTCCAAAGACCTCGTGTAATAGAAGTCCTGCAGACGTCTCCAACTGTGAGAACAGGGATAATATTATGCTGTGGATGACTCACTTGTCGTGGTCCAATTTGACGGTACAAGAACCTGTGCCACACAAATCTTGAGTTATTGACTGTTTATTCGTGTGCTCACGGGAAGAGTCAAGTCGACCTTATGGTCAAAAGTCACTCCGACGAGATCGAGAGAGCTGAGTGGTTGTGTAGGTTACAATCATTTGACAATTAGCTAAAGTTCATTGCCCTACATTGAGCAAGTTGGCACTCAGCCCAATCACGAGCCCCAGTCACATATCGTCTGGATAGTGCTGGTTAATAGTCGATTACAAGTATTAGTATGTGAATAAATTCCTGTAAGAGAAGAAAATTCCCATAGTGGAACGAATGCACGATCAGGTGCGAGGACATCTGCTGAAGTTGTATCCATCTCACTGAGCCTAGGAAAGTATAAGCTTGATAAAACAGACACTCATACAAACGTGCAAAATAGTTTCCAGGCTTTGAATATAATGAAAAAATGTTTGCGCGAGTTATAACACGTCTCCCAGAGAAGGATACAGAAAATCTCTCGGAAATACCACGGGATCATGGGACATGTGCAACTAAACCCGGAAAGCATGCATTTCAGTGGCATGTTAGTATGTGGAAGATTGGGTATTGATGAATTTCGCAGGAAGTAGCAATAGATCTACCGATTGTGATGCCAATCAATTTATTCTTCCCTATTCACTTTCGAAGGTTATAAATGCATTCCATTTATGCAAAAAAAGGAAGAAGGGGGACAATGACGAACTACAGACTATTTAACCTTTCATGAACTGGAAGGAATTTATTATAACGAATGTGATATTTGATACTCAGAAAGTAAGGGCATTCGGAGCAGCACCTGAAAATAGGAAGTTTAACATTATGTCTGCATCCATTTCAAGGGAATCAGCGTGCAGGTGATGAAACGTCGTCTCGATTGCAATGTTATTTTTCTCTCTTTCAATGGATACGATCTGACCGGCTGTGACACCCGACAATTTGTTGTATGCAGGACAGTTATCAGCATATGATCCGAAAGAAACTTTGTGTTGCAACACTTACACCGTGTTGATGAGACTGTATCTGGTGTGTGTGTCGAGTTTTGGTGTCGTGATGCAAACCATCATATACTGACTACATTTCCTCTATGGAATTATCCAGATTAATCCCTCCGATGCCAAGATTGTCTGATGAGTGAACTCGGACTGTTGTCAACAGTTTCAAGGAATGAGATGTAATCGCAGTGAAACTTAGAAAAATCACATGGAGGAGATTGTCTATCACAGGACGCAGAGAACTGTTGGCAGGCAAGCTTAGGGAGAATCCCAGTATATTCTAAGCATACGTCAAGTGTAACAAAATAGTCACAGGACCTGCCAGAGAAACAAACATTAATTAATGTGGTTCCACTGAATGGGAAATATATCAGAGATTTAATAGATAACCATAGAGAAGTGAGCATCAAATCATTGCTCAGGAATGTATTAGAGGAACTCCGGAAAGGAGATAAAAGATTTCCATTTCGAGGCAAGTTTTGAACAGCAATACTGATCATAACATTAACGGAAGGTAGCTATGTGCAGCAAATTTGATTAAATTTGTTTGAGATACTCGCTTAATTAATTCGTTTAAAAGTACTTTGAAAAAACCCCAAATAGGAAACAGATAAAAAAAGTTAAATATTATAATAATATGACCATTTTAACACATTACATTCGAAAATATTTTCGTGCAGGAGACAGTGGGTCGTATTTGAATCCATTTTTGAGCAGGAGAACAATGCCTCCTGGTCTGCTACAGGGGTCAGCGCTGTGTTCCTCATTATTTGTGGTATTTCTCAATGATGTAGAGAGGAATGTGAATGGGGAGTGTAAAAAGTACATTCACGCATTTCCTGCAAAGGGAGTTGTCACGGGTATCCTCACAGCCATTATGATACAGGAATATATGGATACAATTGTCAGACTGACAGTTCAATGGGGGATGAAATGTAACACCATTAAATATGAAGTCATTCACTGAGGAAGAAGGAACGAGGCGGAGAGTACTCAAAGAATGGCAACACATTAACCAGCTGAGAAGGCGATTCTCCACGAATTCCTGAAGTGAATGGACAGGCGAATGGACAAGTTAAAGAAGGTGTAGGTTACCGTAGGCATCGTGTTTATTTATGGAGCCATAGATTAAAAGCCTATACAGGACATTGTTTATGCCAAGATGGCATACTGGGTCTAGTTCTTCATCTGGCATCACAGGAAGGATGTGATTGTGTTGTAGAGGTGATTAAACAGGATGTTCCCTGAATTGGAGAATATCAGCTGTGAAGATTGGCTGAATAAGATCTTGTTGTTTCCTTTGGGGCAGAGAAGGCTAAGGGGGACGTGATTCAGAGTTACAAGTTTATGAGTGAAATGGACATAATGGATAGACAGCAGTTCATGGCTCAAGTCAAAGGGTGAGGAGCAAAGGAGAACACTTTTGAAGTGAAGTGTTTGATGTTAAAAGAGGACTGAAAGATCGATTTTCTTTCATAGTCTATTGGTGTCTTGAATGTACTTCCTGAGAGGGGAGTTGTCACATGTAACCTCACAACTGTCAAAAAGTACTTGCACGAGCACTTGAAGTGTGATAACATACGGTCCTCGTATTTGAATGACGGTCTAATGGAGATCGTTTTGTCTTTCCGTCTGGTATCTGTGATTGTGGAATGTCAATCATTGTGTAGGTTGAGTCTGGAACTGATTGATTTCAAAAGTGTATTTGAGCATTGTGCAAAAGCGTGGACTCCAACAGCTTCTAAAGGTGTTCCAGTGGCAAAGGCTGGAGAAAGCAACTGCACCTTGTTACAGTCTGAAACCAATGAATTGAGATTGGAGAGCAGGGAAATGGCTGAACAATGAAACAGCCACTTCCGTTCTGTCTTCTAAGAAGGAAAAATCAAAACAAAAGTGTTCCCAGCAATACTGGGAAATCTACGTCTGGTGTACAAAAATAAAATGAATTTATTGAATAAACAGTTTTGGAGAAATTATTGGAACTGAAAGTAATCAGCAGAGACAAAGTCAAGATAGATTGATGAGGTGGAAATTCCATTTGAAAAACCGACTAACCTATAAATTTCAGAAAACCAGTTTGCAATATGTTTGGATTTTAAAGGGGATCTTTATTAATGTCTTAATCTTAGTGTTGAAAATCAAATACTATTGGTTTGGGGCTAATATAAAGACATGGTTGTAGAACAGTTGAGTTGGCATGGAACAGCGAGTAGGATTTTGTATTTGGATTTTCATTTTCTTGACACATGTATTTTGCAGTATTTTGCAGTAAAAATACAATTAAAAAGGCGAATGTTTTCATTTGTTAACAGGAAATCTGCCATTTTGAACAGTATAAGAACAAGGAAACAAGGAGAGTTTAGACTGGCTTCGACAAGTCATGAACATTGATGATGCCTGCACCGCCATGGTACAAGCAACGCCTCGCTTCCATCTACATTGGAGACCATTGCTGTCAACTTTGTTAATCCACATGGGAAACCTTGTGCCACTGATCTGGTCTCTTCGACCATGCAGCAGCCACTAGATGAACGTTTGTTGGCTGAGTTTCCAGCACAGCGAGCAAACCTACACCAAGAAATTCAACCTGAGGTACAAATCGTATGAAAACTCTGCTGTCTGTTTCACAAAAGCCAGTTATGACTCACTCTCCTGTGCACTGGGTCCAGTCAAGGTTCGCGCTCTGCGCCTTCCTGAAGAACCGCCCATTGACCCATCTCGAAGTCCACACCTGTGCCCATTTCAATGCCCACATTCTGGACACATCTCGAAGTCTACAACCTGGGCCAATCTCAAAGTTCACAACCTGGATCGAACTCTATGTGGACACTCCAGGCCCTGCTCTAGGCCTAAACCTTGGCCCCAGCTCAATACAACTTGATGTGCACTTTTTCAGATTAGATTCCCAATACAGTGGAAGCAGGCTCTTCAGCCCAACAAGTACACACTGACCCTCAGAAGATTCACCCAACTACACTTATTTACCACTGATTAATGCACAAAAACAGGCACATAACCATGAACAATTCACCTGACTTTGGATTTTGTGAGGAAACTGGAACACCCAGAGGAAACCGACGCAGGCACGTGGAGAATGTGCAAACTGCACGCAGACAGTTTTGGTCGATCGCCACCATCCAAGTGATGGCAGAGCTGAGATTTAACGAAGTAAACGACAAAAATCAAGAAACGGGAGAAAAAAATGCAAAGCAGTCAGAGCGGCCAACCTGCAGCACAGGACTCCACCCCGGCCACAATCTTCCATTAGAAACAATGGAATAAAGGAATGTTCATTTTGGAGTGAAAGGCTCATGAAATGTCATACAGATTTCTGCTTGGGCGCTACCTATTCATAATACATATCAACATTCTTTTGAGAGAATCAAATGCATTATTTCGAAGTCTGCAGAGAGGATGTATTGCTGAACAGTGGGGCATAGAACATAGAATAAAACAATACAGCACAGAACAGACCCTTCGGCCCTCAATGTTCCGGCGACCTGTGAACTATTCCCAGCTCGTCCCCCTACAGTGTCCCAAAATCAGCCGTGTCCTTATCTCCCTCATGTGACTGGGTTGACTACCTTAGCAGGTAAGGCATTTCACGCCCTTAGACTCTCTGCGTAAAGAACTTGCCTCTGACATCTGTCTTAAATCTATCACCGCTCAATTTGTAGATGGATCCCTCTCGTACAAGTTGACATCATCATCCTAGGAAAACGCCTTTCACTGTCTGCGCTATCTTATCCTCTGATCATCTTTTACGTCTTGGATTTGCTGGTTCACACTCGTTGAAATTAGAGACGCAGGTGGATAACACCGTGAAGAAGACGTTTGTTATGCGTTCCTTTATCGGTCAGAGCATTGCGTAAAGGAATTGGGAGGTCATGTTTTGGCCACTTTTGGAATATTTTGTGCAATTGTGATTTTTTTTTCTGTTGGAAAGATTTCGTGGAACTTGAAATGGTTTTAAAAAGAAATGCAAAGTTATTGTGAGGGTTGGAAGATTAGATTGACAGGGAGATGCTTCAAAGGCTGGAGCTGTTTGAAATATATTGCTCGACAAAGGGAATTATGTTCCTTGTTTTATTTCTTTCTGCACAGACCTCTGAATTCCAGTGGAGTGAGTTCTGAAGATAAACGTCAATACTGGGAATGGCACTTTCACGCTGCTCAGTGTACATAGACCAAGATGGGGCTAGCTGTAACATTGAAAAGGTCTTGAATCTCCTTGTACAGCAGTCACTGTTGGCATCATTACAGGATAGAACGTAGTAAGGAAGATAAATGCTGTTTTGACTTCGATTTTGGGGATTTAAGTTCAGGAGTAACTGTACACGGTCTTGGTGAAATGCATCGCGAAGATTGTGCAGGATATGTGCAATTCTGGTTGCCTTACCGAAGAAGGGACAAACCGGGCATTGCACAAGTGCACTGAAGGAGGACCATCTGACCACTGTGATGAGAAGCTCGTTGTGTGAACACGTTTGGGCCGACTCGGTCTGTCTTATATGAGATTTCGGAAGATGAGTGGAGATGTCACGAAAATATTTAAATATCTGACGAGGTGAGACAAATTGGAAACAGAGCTGATAATTCCACTGCCTGGGACGTCTCAAACAAGGGGCCACATTCTTACGTATAAGCAGGGCACTCAGCTTTGAAATGAAGATAAAGGTTTGCACTCAGAGACTGGTGAACCTAGAGAATTCTCCCCCACATAATGCTGTGGAAACCAAGATATTGAATATAAATGAGGAGAACTCAACTCTCAATTAATGAGGGGAGGACATATCTGGTTTTGGGATAGAGGCGTGTCCATCAATTCATTTCCAAGGGAAGCAAAATCGATGGACCGAAGTGATAATTAAAGACCCTATTTTATTTTTTTTTTCCGATAGCTAATCTCAAGGGATATGAGCATGTTGTGGGATAAGTACACTGAAGAGAAATTCGGTCTTGGAATTGAATGGGCGAATAAACAATGGGTTGGATGACCTGATCCTTCTCCTTTTACCGTGCAGTCTGTAAATTTTGTCGCAAGTTCTCAGATGTGACGAAGACGTCTCTGCAGTGTCGCCAGAACTGTGTCTCCCATCCCCTTTTCCGATACCGAGGCTGTTGCCGTGTGTTCTGCCTGGTTTGATCTTTTCATAAATTGCACCAGTTTAGGTGTCTTGATTGGTCATTTCAGACACCATTGAAGAGTTTATCACATACCTGTGTGTCGGGAGTCATTTTCAGGCCAGACCGAAAAGCAGGGAACACTTGTTTCCTGAAACTACATTGGTATAGTAAATTGATATTTGCAAAGGATATTGGCTTCACGTGCACAATAACTGCCAGGAGATTTTAAATCTCGAAATTTTGTTACTTGTTTTTAACACCCAACAGCAGACCGTCAGCCTGGTCCGTATTATCATTCGAATCGCATTTCCACAACAGTACCATTTACAAATGGGGACTAACCAGAAACCACACTGAGCTGATTATATATCTTTGCTGCTCCCATACGCCCTCCATCTCTCACTCTAACCCCTCCAAGTCACTCTCACAATACAAAACTTACCTAGCCATGCCCCCATCTCTCACTCTCCCTTCGCTCCTTTTCTCTCTCCCTCACTCTTGTTCACTCATGTGTCATCACCCCTCCTTCTCTTTTTCACTCTTTCTCCCTCTCTCTTGCTTCTCTCTCTCTATAACCCAGTACCTCTCTCTCCCACTCTCTTCCCTCCCTCTCTGTCTCTCTTATTCGCCCAATGCTTCTCTCTCTCCCTCCCTCTCTCACTCTCTCCCTCGACTGATCCCTCCACCACACTCCAGCTCAGCCTCTCTCTCGCCATTCTCTGTCAAACACTACTCTCTACCCCTCCACTTGTCTCGCCCTCCCCTCCTTCATCCGCTTTACCTCTCCATCCACACTCTCTCCCACATCCAATTTCTCTCCTTCTCCCCTCTCTCTCCTCCTCTCTCTCCCTTTTCTCTCTCTCTCATACCTCCAGCGCTCTCCCCTTCCTTCCAATAATCTGTCTACCTCTCCTGCTCTCTCTCCTGTTCCTTTCTTTATCTCTCCATCCTCCATTGCTGTGTCTCTCCCCCTCTGTCTCTTCCACCTCTCTGGCTTTCTCAATTCTCCATCCCCCTCTCCCTTCCTCCTCCTCCGTCTCTCTTCCCCCCATGGCGGCTGTCATGTATTCCTATATCTCCCTCCCCATCTCTCAAACACTGCCCACTACATCTATTTCTCCCCGCCGATATCTCCTTCATCCTCTCTGTCTCGCTCTCTCCTACCCACGTCCCTCTATCGTTGTTACTTCCTCCCCTTTCCCTCTCTCTCCCTAACCCTCATTCTCTATCACTCTGCCTCCTGCCTCTCTCTTTATCTCGGCCTAGCTTCTCAACCTCTGTCTTTGTCTCTCCCTCTTTTCCTCTCTCTACTACATCCATCTCTGTAACCGTCCTCTCTCTCTCTGCTCCACTCCCGCTCTTTCTCGCCCTTTGATTTCCCCACCTCTTTCTCGCACATCACATCAAACTCTGTCTCGTTCTTTCCATCCCTCCCTCTGTCTAACCGTTCCCTTATATTCCCACCTCCCTACCTCAACACCCTTTCATCTCTACTCCCTCAATCCTAACTCTCCCTTTATTCAACTCCATCCACCCTCGATCTCTCTCGTGGCAGCCATACTGTCGCTATACCCACCACTCTCACTCTCTTACTCACTTGCTCTTTCGTTCTCCCTACCTGTGTCCCCTTCTCTCTCTCCCCCACCCTCCTTGTTCTTCCGTCTCTCTCATTCTTCTCTCCATCTCTTTCTCGCTCCCTCTTCACTCTCCCTACCCCGCTTTCTGTAGCCCGAATCCTCCCTTATCTTCCTCACTCTTTCTCTCTCTTCCCATATCTCTGTCTCGAGCTTCCATCTCTCTCTGCCATCCCCTTCTTCTCTCCTCAGCATCCTCCCTCTCTTCATCCCAGGCCTACTTCTCTCCATCACCTTCCTTTTCTTTCCCCTCCCCCTCACTCGTCCTCTCCTTGTCTCTCCACCCTCGCTCTGTCTCTTCTCTCCCTCAGTCTTCCCCTTTCTCAATCCCACTGCTGTCTCTCTCAACAATCTCTGTGGCCCTCTCTGTCTCCAAACTGCTCTGTCTCTCTTGTTGTCTTTCTCTCCACCCTCTCTCCCTCGTCCCTCCCTATCTCACGCTGTACCGCTCCCTCTCTGTCCCCTTCCTCGCTCTCTCCTCTTCACTCTCTCTGCCACCGCCCAATCTCACTTTGCCCTCCCTTTCTCTTTCTTCCTCCCCCTCTCTCAATGCCTCTCTTGCTCCTCTGTCTCTTCCCCTCTCACCCTTTCCATTCGCTCCTCTCTGTCTCCATTTCTACTCCTCCCTCTCTCTCTTCTACTCTGTCCTGTCTGCCTCGTTCTCCCTCATCCTTCCCTGTCTCATTCTGCCCCATCACCCCTCCCTCTGTCTCTCCACTTCTCTCTCTCTTCCCTCAGCTTTCCTCTCCCTCTTTCTCTCCCTCCTCACATCACTCTCTCAACACACTCAAACTCTTTCGCTCCGTCTCTCCCCACTCCCACTATCTTTGTCTCCCACTCCCTCTCTTCTCTCTGACCCAGCTCGCTCTCTATCTCTGCTGCTCTCTGGATCGTTGTTTCCTCTCCATCTCTGCCTCCCACTCCTCTCTGTCTCTCCCTAGAACTCAAACCGGTTTACCCACCCATCTCTTTCACTCCTCACATTCCTTTCTCATTCCCCCTTTCTGTTTTCAAAACCCTCTCTCCCTAACTAAAACATATCCCTCTCTGCCTCACCCTTACTCTCTTTCTCTCGCCTCTTCACTCTCTCTCCCCGCGCTCTCTCGCTTGATCTCCACTTTCCCCGCACTCTGTCTCTCCCCAAATTCTCCCTCGCCCTCCCTGTCTCCTCTCCCTCTATCATCCTCGTCCCTCTCTCCCTCACATATCGCTTTCCCCCATCTCTCCCCTTCCATTTTTGCAACCACCGCCTTGCTCCTCCTCACCTTTTGCCTTCATCCCTCCTGCGCTCTCTCTCAACACATTCTCTGTCGGCCTTTCTCTCCACCCCACTCTCTCTCGGGCTCTCATACCTCTTCTCTTTCTTTATGTGCTTATACCTCTCTCTCCCATCCTCCCGCCCTCTCTCTCAACTATTTTACCTCTCTCTCCCCCGCCTCTCTGTCACTATGTACAGATCTCTCACTCTTTGTCTCACACCATGCCTCTGTTTCGTCGTTCCTGTCAATCTCTCACTCCGCCCTCTCACTGTCTCTCCCACCAAACTCTCTTTCCCTCTTCATTGCTCTTTCTCTCATCCTTCTCTTTCGCCCTCCTCCCCCTGTCTCTTGCTTTCAGTTCCCTCCTGTCTATCTTTCTTATACCCCTCTCTCCCATGCTGCCACCCTTTCTCTCAGGTCTTCCATTTCTCTCTCTTCCCTTTACTAATTCTCCCCTGTACTTCTGTCTAGCTCTAACTCTCTCACAGTTCTTATTTCTCTCGTTATCCTTCGACACCTTTCTATTACACCAGTCTCTCTCGTTCTGTCTCTCACAAATCCCCCTCTCTATTCCTCCTTCCTCATTATATCTCTTCCTCATTCAATCGGTCTCCCAACATCCTTATCTCTCTTACCGTCCCTCGCGCTCTCAATCTCCTGCTCCGCCTCTCAATCTCTGCCTTTCCTCACTCTCTTCCCACTCTCTCCCCACGATCTCGCTCTGTCCCTTCCCCCATCCGTCTCGTCTCCCATTCCTCCCATTCCTCTTCTCCTCCACCCTGAATCTCTCTCTCCCCTCCCTCTTTCTCTTCCCAATCTCTCCTCACCGGGCTCTCTCTTCTTTCTCTCTATCTCGCTCGGTCTGCTCCTCTCCCTCTCCATCTCTCCCTCAACCTGTCTGTCTCTTCCTTTCCATCTCAGTTCCCACTCCCTAACCGCCGCCATCACTCTCCCTTCTCTGTCTATCTCTCCCTCTCATTCCACCACCTGTCTCTCTTATCATCTGCATTTTTCTTGCGCTACATCCCTCCCTCTCGCTGTCTTACTCTCGCTCATTCCCCATCACACTGTCTCTCTCCCCATGTCTCCCTAGAATACACACCCTCCACATTCTTTATCTTTCCCACCTCCCACACTCTACATCGTCTCTCTCTCCCTCTCATTCCCTCACTCTTGCACTTACGCTCCTCTCTTTCAAACTGTCTCTCTCTCCACCCTCTCTCTCCACACGTCTCTTTATCTCGCCTCTCTGTCTGTCTGTATGTCTGACTCTCTCACTTTCACCTCAGTCTCCCTTTCACCTGCCTCCCTCTATCTAACTGCATGACACTCTCTTCCCTCACTCTCTTCCTACCGCTGTCGTTCTACCCACCTCTGTCTTTTCACTCCCTGTTCTCTCTCCCCGCCTCCCTCTCTCCACACCACATCCCCTCTGCTACCTCTATTCCTGTCTCTCACCTCCCTCTCTCTCCCCCTCAGCCGCTTACACACTTTCTCTCCTCCTCACTTCATTCTGGAGCGTTCTTTTCACTTTATTTCGTCCCCTCTCTCATCCATCTCTATCCCACTCTGGCCCCTACCTCTCCCTCTTCTCCTCTCATTTCTCAATTCCTTCCCCCTCCACCTTCCTCTCTCCCTCTCTCTCTTGCTTCTTCTCTTCCACTCTCTCCCCTTTTCCGTCCCACAATCATTCTCCGCCTCCCTTCCCACTCTCTCTCTCCACTTCTGTACGTCTCTGTTCTTCCTCACTCTCTCTCTCTCCTGTCGCTATCTCTCTCAACCCCACCCCGCCGCTCGCGGACTCCTGTCCTCTTCAATCTCTGTCTTCTCGTTCACGGTCTCTCCCGCACACTCTACCTCCCCTTCCTCTTCACCACAAATTTCTCTCCCTCTTCCTTCTCCTCCCTCTCTCTCCCCTTTCGCGCTCTCCTCTCACACTCTTTACCACGCCCCAATCCCTCACTCTCCCTACTCCCTCTCACATTATCTCTCTCCTGCCCCTTCATCTCTCTCTCCCTTCCCTCCCTCTCTCCCTCTAATTTATCACTCTCTTCCATTTCCCTCCCTTTCTCCCTCCCTGTCCATCTCTCCCAAGCCTTCCTCTTCCCGCCGCCTTCTCTCTCCCCTCCCTCTACGTCTTCCCACTTTCTCTGCCCAATCCAACCTCTCACCCCTCAGCATTTCCCTCTTTTCCCTTCTCTCTCACACTGTTTCCGTGCCTGTCTTCACTCTCCACAAATCGATCCCTCCCTCCACCCATATTTTCTCTCCAATGCTCTACCAACCTCACACTCTTCCACCCGCCACTCTCCCAACCCCAACTCTCTCCCATCTCTCTCTTATCCTGTCCCTCGCTCTCTCTCGCTCTCTCACCTTCCGTCCCTCTCACAGACAGAGAAGAGTGCATTCCGGTGGAGAAACTGGCATGTACGACAGAAAAGAGACAGATTTGAAGACGGCAAGTGAAAGGGAGAGAGGAAGAGAAAGAGAGATTGTGCAGAGAGAGGGAGAAATAAGGTGTAAGAAACGGGGAAGGGAGAGAACGAGTGATCGAGCGAGAGAGAGACAGGGTTAGACACAGAGAGAGAGAGACAGGCGGACTTTGTTGAGTAGAGATGGGATAACGGGGTCGATAGATGATCTGTGTCGTAGTCCATGTAATGGTGGGGGTAGCCAGTGGTGATAGCAAGGACTGGGTGATTTAAACTCAACTCCTGAGATCAGGCCCAATCCCCTCTTCTTCCCTGAAGATCAGTTCAGTTTAGTCAACACAAAGTCAAGCAACAATATTGTTCACTCTGCTGCTCGGCGCTTCGTAATGAAGGCTTTTATTGTTTACAAATTCATGTGATCGATACAGTAAGTGGGATGGTTCCTTTCCTAACTGGCCCCTGGGCAGAGAGAGATATTGAAGTGTGCCCCAGTAACCCTGCTGTGCGATAAGGTTGGACAAACCAGCCTGTTACGATAGCAACGTACCAATTCATCACTGAAATGTTGAACTGAAATTCGAAAATCCAGGATGGGTTGATTAATGCGTGAATTTGATCGATTGACAAATTTGGGTAAGGGGGTACTTCAGCACGTTCTTCAAATGCTTTCTGAACTTAGACTGTGTCAAGGCATAAATTGCGGTGTTTGTGCAGCAACTGAGGAGCTGCAGCATGGACCCCAATTCACGCACAAAGTTTTGTGGGTTTACAGGGATATCTACAATATACCATATTCGGTACCATACAAAATACACCATTAATATTGACCATAACAGAATGAAATTGGCTGAGATAACAAACAATAAAATCATGGATTTCTTTCTATTTCTCATTTCTGTGTCAGAACGATGGTCCACATTTGTGTGAGCCCGGAGTCTTCTGCGGGCTTTGCTGGTCACTGCAATGTATCTGACGGTGAAAACATTGAGCAATAGAATCAGGAAAAATGGCAGAGTCGGGGTGAGAATATTATGGACGAACTCAGTTGTGATCCAGAAAAGGGAGTCATAAACACCGATTGCTGCCACACAAAACCAGGGAGTGTGCCCCAGCTGATACCGAGTTGAGAGCATAAAATACCAGAAAATATTCTTTAAACAACTCAGTACAGTCACTGTTCCCAGAACCACAGCCGCCGTGTTCTCACTGCAATATTTATTTTTCACATTCTGGCAACAAATGGCCACAAATCGATCAAAAGTGAAAGTGACGGTGAACCAGACAGAACAGTCAGTGGCTGCATAAAGCAGGACGGCGTGGATATTACACACGGGGATGGACTCCAGGAAATAAAAATTTTCAGTATAAACAATGGGAATGTGTCTCATTATAATGTCGAGGATAATGACCAGTAGATCCGCCACTGCCATGGCCCCTGGGTATCGTCTGACACATGGAGACAATTCACAATCTTTATAAAGCAGAACGTAGATGGTCACTACATTAACTGTGAGGAAGAAAAACAAACACATTATACATTAGTCTGGAGACAAAGTGACCAGTTTGACAGAGGGCCCAGTGAAATTTCCAAATGTGTCACCGCATTTAGAGATTTATGAAAATAATTTGAGGTAGAATAACAATACGGAAAGTCTGAATTGCTGGCAAAAATACATCGTAAAACACAAAATACCCTCCCTCCCCAAACACACAGAGACATATCCATAACAACAGGCGTTTTCTGGAATATTCCTACACAATCAATCACTCGAAAGCAGACACAAGTCACTTCCTTCCAGTTCCGAATATGGTGAGTGAAAACGTTTCTGTTCTGCATGCTCTCTCGAAGCTCCTTGAAGACAAGTGGAGTTCCGAAAATTCTGTCTTTTCAGCTAAATTGTAGGTAAGAGTATTAAACACTTTAACTGCCTGAGGGTACTTCGGAACATTATCTCCTTCTCACTGGAACGGGATCTCTTCCCTCGAGATCTTATCGTTTGCTCAATTCACTGAAGTCCGGCCGTTCACAAGTAATGTCAGGGACAAAATGTTCCAGGGAACGTCAGCTACACAATGACGGGTTTAGAATATGACGGGGAATGTCAGTTTTCGAATGTTTAGTACAGAATGTTCCGGGAAATGACAGTTGTAGAATGTTGGTTACAAAATATTCCAGCGAATGTCAGTTATGCAATGTTGGGTCGAGAATGTTCCGGGGAATTTCAGTGATAGAATATCGGGAGCAGGATATTCCTGGCAATGGCAGTTGTACAACGTTCTTCACAGACTTTTCTGGGATAATTCCTTTGTACAATGTTGAGAACAGAATGTTCTGGGTAATGTCAGTTATACAATGTCCGGTACATAATGTTACAGGAAATCTTCTGAAGGTATAGCAGCACAATAACCAACCTTTCCCTCCGCTATCTTGATGACTTTATCGGCGCCACACAGTTCATAAACTTCACCATCATATTGCACCCCGACCACAAATTCACTTGCACCATCTCAGACACCTTTCCCCACTCCCTTCCTGGACCTCTCCAAATCCATCAATGGTCACAGACTCAACTTTGCATCTTGTAGCTCACTAAAACCCACAGCTCGCTGGAATATACACGCACCCACCCTGCCTCCTGTAAAATGCCATCTCTTATTCTGAATTCCTTCACTTCCGTAGCGTCTGCTCCCAGGATGACCGATTCCAACAAGAAATTCCCAGACGTCCTCCTTCTTCAAAGATCAAATTTTCCTCTCGAAAAAGGTGGATAATGCCTTCCAGCGCATCGCCTCTATAACTCTCCACTCTTGAAAACCCAAACTCCCTCTCCCTCCAAAACAATGTCAGAGTGCCATCTACCGCAACAAACAGCAGACAACACGCATCATCCTGCGCCGTTTCTTCCACCTACAGTCGGACACCACCATCAAGGATATATTTCCCTGCCCATAACAATCAGGTTTCCGGAGAGACCATTTCCTCTGCTGCTCCCTTGTCAGGTCCCTCCGCTCCCCACCCCCACTCCCTCACCAGCCTACCCACCACTCCTGGCACCTTCAAATGCCACCACAGGAAGTGCAAAACCGATAGCCATATTTCCCCCGCACCTCTGCCCAAGGTCCTAAAGGATAATTTCACATCTGGTATAAATTTACTTGCAGCTCCACACATTTGTGCCCGTGGATCCCGATGTGGACTCCTCGACATTTGGGAGACAGGATGCCAACTTATGGACCGTTTCAGATAATATCTCTGGGACAAAAGGATCAACTAACCCAACCGCCCAATGGCTTTAAACTACAAATCTCCCTCGGTTGGCATGGTGGCTCAGTGGTTATCATTGCTGCCTCACGGTGCCAGGGACCATGGTTCAATTCCAGCTTTCAGTGACTGCCTGAATGCGGGTTTCCTCCAGGTGTTCTGGTTTTCTCCCACAACCCGAAGAAGTGCAGGTTCGGTTAATTGGCCGTGTTAATTTGCCCGGAGTTTTCAGGGATGTGCAGGCATGCTGCAGTAGTCAGTTCTAAATATAGCTTACAGGAATGGGGTTCCATGGGGTCCGGTTCGGAGTGATGGTGTGGACTTATTGGGCCGACGACCTGTTTCCACACTGTCGGAATTCAAAGTTAAACTGCCCCACACTATCAAGGATATGCAGTTCCTTGGCCTCCTCCACCGACAAAATTTGAGCACCCGACACCTGGAGAAAGAACTCTTCACATTCCAACTTGGGAAGAGATGTACATGTTTTTGCAAATGAAAGGACTGATTCGGGATAGTCGAAATGGATTTGTGCGTGGGAAATCATGTCTCATTAACATGATCGAGTTTTTGTTTGGTGAAGTAACAAAGGGGATTCTTGAGGAAAGAGCGTTAATCAGTCTTGTCTAGCAAGGTATGCCGTGGCACAGTGTGTGGTATTGAGGTGTACCGTTGCCTGATGGCTGGACAGTTTGCTTGAACAATGATCTTTTAAAGGTTTTGCAATTGATTAAAGGCAAGAAGTGGAGATACAGGGAAGATCTTGTCGAGATGCTCATTGTCATCGACAATATATTGCAGACTGCAAAGTACATGGCATGGTCCCTCCACTCCCGGGAAGTACTGGATGACAAAGTGGACACTATCAGTCATATCCTGTATCTGTTTTTGAAGGGACCATCACAGTTTTCCATTGCGGAATACCAGAACCTGTGATTAGTATCACATCCAGCTCTTATGTCGGCTTCCTTCAGCACCTTCAGTTGTTCGCCACTTTCCTCCTCTCCTGTACAGTTCTGAGTGTGCATACGGCTTGTCCGTAGGGCATGCCTTTTTAAAGTTATGTTTAAAATAGTAGCTAGAGAAATACGACATCTTGAGGTTATCCATAGGCCTGCTGTAGAGTGAGGTACTGAGTTGATCGTCCTTGATAAAGATGCTTGTGTCGAAGAATGATATATATTCTAAACAGTAGTCCGTGTTAAATGTGTGGTGGGATGGAACTTGTTTTCCCGCAATGTAGTTGATTCAGGCACTCCTCACCATGTGTTCAGATGGATAAAGAGTCGTCTATGTATCTGGTGTGTCTCGTTGATGGGAGGCCCTGTGCAGCATTACGTCTTTTTCGACATTGTGCATGACCATTTTGCATTTTGGACTCTAAACGTGGTCCCATGCCGCTCTATGTGTCTGGATGAAGGATTGGCTGTCGAAGGTTTAGATGCTCTGTTCGAAGGTGAAGCGAATTAGTTGTAGGATTTCACTGGGAGATTAGTACTTGTTGGTTTTGAGTACTGAGTCTATTTCAGCGATATCGTTGTCAAGGAGGATGCTGGTGCAGATGGCCAAAACATAAATTATGACGAGGAATGTTCTTCGTTTGTGTAGTCTGTGGGTGTGAAGTTACTATAGCAAATCTGTCGTGTTGCAAAAGAAGCTGGCGCCCCCCTGTCCCGTCGGTTTCACGATGGGCTCGACATAGTCGGAGACGTTCTCACAAAGAATGCTATTAAATGATACGATGGGAAATCTCGGTGTTTGGGATTTGCGCATCTTTAGAAGGCAGTCGAAGTTGCCGAAGTGAGAAGTATGGGGCAAAAAAGTGTGTCGTGTACTCAGGACGACTACATCAACAATCTTGATCATTCTTTTGACTTCACGAGTATATTCTTTCATCGTAGGATGACAGTTGATTTTAGTGTCCCTGGTTGAAAGAAATTCTGGAGTTTACATGTTAAAAAATCAAAACCGGCATTCTGACAGATGAAAGACTTAACAACAATCTCGTTTGTTCATTCAACTTCTCAATCCTGCTAAAATGAAACAGAAAGACGCTGTGGAGCCTCTTGACTCTGGGATAACGAATCAGGAGGAGGCCATTCAGCCTCTAAATAAATTTGCACGGTATCAGGAAGGCATTCGTTGTCTCCAGGCAGTTAAAAATGAAGAAGAAGAGGGCATTCAGCCTCGTGAGTCTATTACCCAGGAGCAGTGGGGTGCCATTCGGCCAATTGAGTATTTTGCAGTCGAGCAAAATGAGAACCTTCAGCCTCTCAATGCGTTAAACAGGAAAGTGAAGAGGCATTCAACCTCTCGTGTGTGGTACAGACGAAAATCACTCAGCCATTGGCCTTTCGACTGGGTCAGACAGGAACAGGTAGAGAACATCAGGATCTCATGCCTGTTACAAAGGAAGAGGAGGAGCCCATTAACGCTTTGGTTCTATTACAAGCAGCAGTCGGTGGCCGGTAAGACACTTCCGTCTTTTATACAGGAACTGGAGGAAGTCATTTACAAATACATAGCAGGAGGAAATTCAACGTCACGATCCTCTTGTGCATGTACAGGAAGAAGCTGTTCAGCCTCTCAAGCTATTTACATAGGTAGAGAATGAGGCTATTCGGCTTCTATAGTCTGTTATAACTGCTCAAAATACGGCCATTCAAACCCTCGGGTATACAACTCAGGAACAAGAGGAGGTCATTCAGCCTCTCGATCCTTGTATATATCATGACAGCAAGTTATTAGTACCACAGGCCTGGACTGAAAGGACTGCAAGAGTGAATTCAATTGCAAAATACGACACATGGAGATATTATGGATTCATCAACGTATTGGTTGAGTCATAACAAAAAGCAAGGATGTCATTCAGACGCTTGAAAATGTTCTCTGAAACCAGGAACAAGCATTATGCCCTATGGAGATTAAAGACTGAGAAAAGCTGGAGGTCTTGCTGCCAATCAATTCCATTACACAGGAGCAGCAGGGGACTATTTATTTTCTCAAACTTGGTTGAAATCAGCGGAAGTGCATACTTCAACGATTTTAACTGAATTCATAAGGAAACGTAGAGATCATTCATCCTTGCAAATGTGACCCCAGCGCAAGAACAGGTCAGTCAGGTCACAATGTTATCTTACAACGTGTGATGATGCTCATTCAACAAGGTTCTTCTTTCTCCAGAGAAGTCATAAACGCAGCTTTGCCAAGCTGTCTGTTTGGGAGTGTTTTAGGGTCAACGTGAGTATAACTAAAAGATAGTTCATCAGGCATCGAACATTCAGGTTGTCTTTTTTCGAACAAAAAACGAATACACTTGTATACTGAAATGTGAGTTGACAGGTCTCTCAGCTCAGCTTCTATGGCTTGGTTTAGTCTGGGGTTTAGCAGTCTGGCTGCTCACTGAAGGAAGTCAGTCCGTATTGATGCTGCTTGTCTCAATGAAGCAAATCCATCCCGACCATGTCTCTCTGCGATCTCTCCTGTAAGAGCCTGTGTTTGTTTTTTTTTTCATTTTTTCCCCCAAGGGTTGATTATGGGGATTATTGCAATTGCTCGGAACGGCATCATTAAACTGAGTTAAAATGTTGAGTTTTCAGATTATCAGTCATTTTATATTCGTCTCTCTTTTGTTGGTGTTCCATTGCATCATGCTGTAAATTAATCATTTTCTGTTTTGCACAAAATGCTTTAACCAACTGCATCATGCCAGGAATATGCACTGCACACCCGCTTAGAACAATTCGCAAAATTAGGGTCTGGGAATTCTTGAAATGTTTTGAGCGGGTCTTACCCGGGCCATTAACAGAAACAAGAGAACTGTTTGCGTGTGGCAAATATACGAATACGCGAATAATGTCCATGAGTAGGTTTTATTCTGGTCCTTGACCTTGCTCCACTATTCAAGAAGTGAATGGAGGAAATTTTTGTCGTGTTAGTTTCATATTTCTCCACTCCCACAGCGATTACAATTGACCCGAGCGAAAGCCTCGGCCTCAGGAATATTCAGTGTTGTTTTCACCGTTCTCTACCAAATGTGTTTCAAACATTCATAACCTTCCGGGAGAGGAACAAGTCGTCATCTCCAAGTTAAATGGAAAATCCTTTTTTTCCCCCCTTCAAGTGACACATAGGTCGAGTCTCAGTCTCAGTATTAATTGCTGCTGCATTTTGGGAAAGAAAATCTTTGCAGGACTTATACACGTAATGGTAATGACCGAGGGAGTGTTGCTGAACCAAGAAACCTTGGACAGCTGGTTCATAACTCCTTGAAAGTAGAGTCGAAGGTAGAGAGGATAGTGAGGAAGGTGTTTGATATGCTTTGTTTTGTCAGTCAGAGTATTGAGCACAGTCGTTGGGAGTTCAAAAATCTTCAGGGCTTATGCCTGAAACGTCGATTTTCCTGCTCCTCAGATGCTGCCTGGCCTGCTGTGTTTGCCCAGCACCACATTTTTCAACTCTGGTACTCTAGCATCTGCAGTCCTCACTTTCTTACAGGAGTTGGGAGGTCATGTTGCGCGTGTGCAGGACATTGGTTAGGCCACTGTTGGAATATTGCGTGCAATTCTAGTCTCCTTACTATTGGAAAGACGTTGCGAAACTTGAAAGGGTTCAGAAAGCATTTACAAGGATGTTGCCAGAGTTGGAGGATATGAGCTACAGGGAGAGGCTGAACAGACTGGAGCTCTACTCTCTGGAGCGTCGGAGGCTGAGGGGTGACCTTATAGTTGTTCAAAAAATTATGAGGGGTGTGGATTGGGTGATTAAACAAAATCTTTTCCTGGGATCGTAGATTCCAGACCCAGAGGGCATGGGTTTAGGAGGAGAGGGCAAAGAGATAAAAGAGACCTAAGGCTCAACTTTTTTCACGCAGAGGGTGGTATGTGTATGGAATGAGCTGCCAGAGCATGAGGTATAATTGCAACATTGAAGGGACATTTGGATGGGCTTATGAATAGGAAGGATTTGGAGCGATATGCGCCGAATGGTGGCAGATGGGACTAGATTGGTTTGGGATATCTGATCGGCATGGACCGGTTGGACCGAAGTGCCTGTTTCCATGCTGTACATCTCTATGACTCTATCACTAATTGGGAAGAAGTATTACATTCAGAAAGTGTTGCTTTGGCTGTACAGTATTTCTGTGAGCTCTCATGCAGGGCATATTACACAATTGTGTTTCCACTTTGATGACGCTAAATTATTGTATTGGCAACAGCTCAGCAGTGTTTCACTTGACTGACTCCAATGACTGAAGTGTTAATGTATGAGGAAAAGATAAACAGTTTGATCCAAAACGCATTTGGGGTTTATAAGAATGAAAAATGATATTCTTTCAACATGGTCCCGAAGCCGATAACAATAGAGTAGGGTATGCAGCGCCAATACCGTGTTATGGAGCATCAGGATGAGTCTAATTAACCTGCTCATTATTTATATAACACAGGAAATATTAGAGGCCACAAACAAAAGATCAGAAAAATGGAGAAATAAATTACAGGACTTAGTGTAACAGATTGTGCTAAAGCGTCTATTCCCACCAGTTCAGACACTGCAAGTGTTGCTCTACCTTCCTGATGGTCTGTTCACTGATGTTCCCAGTGGCCCCTTCGCTCTCAGTACACACAGGAAATTTTGACGTTGTTGAGGGCGGTGGCAAGTGGTGACACGGGAGGTTGTTTTGATTTGTGCATCAAAGGGTTGGTCTTTATCAGAGATGCCATCATTTATTTCTAAGTGGAGGCCCGAAGATGGGAACGGCTGACTGCTTCACACGAAAAAGATTGTGGCTGCTGCCCGGACAGATTGTATTCATCAAATTGATTGCTGTGCATTGTCACTGTCCAACAATAATAGCGTGAGAGGTCCTTCCTCAATCACACCACATTGATATGGGGCCATGCGAAGCCTTGCACAGGTTTGCAAATCCCACTAAACTTGGAAACAAAGTATACATTCGGCAGTTCCCTCCTGAGGGAGCACCAACTGATATAAATGTCCTTCATCACATGATTAATACGTCATCTTTGACGTACTGGAAAATGAGGGTATGCACCGTCTCTTACCTGGGAAGTTCAGGATCATGGATGGTGAATAATTCTGTGATCTTAACAAAACTGGAACCATGTCGTACCCCTGGTGTGAAGCTGCAGGTTGCATTGAAGGAATTGACGCTCGTCTGCGTTCAGGGTCACCTCACACAATGTTCACACTTCGGTGTAGTTAGTAATCTGAACTTGGCAAACTCTTATATCTGAACTGGTCAGAGTAACCCCTCCAGTGCAACATATCGTGCAATCTATCTGCATATTTGTACTCCATGTGAAACGTTTACAGTTTCTGATTAACCATTTTCTGGGAAAACCCGATTTGGTTGGTGCACACTCCTCATTCCTATCCCTCACTCACCCCTTACATGCACTCACTCCGTGGTTGCACAGCTTTCCCTCTGATGCCTCTGCTCCATTTGTTGTTTGCGGTGAATTCCCAGATGCTATCACTACTGTCCCTATGCTCTGCCCTGAGTAGGGTCAGCAAACCCTCAGGTATAGGCGAATGTCTGAAGCAGTTCACAGTGCAAACTCTAGCAAAACATTCCCTATATTTCCAATAATGTTTCAATACCAGGAGTCGGTCAGAAGGTGCTCCGTGTAAAGTTAGATGCCTCGTCCTTTACAAAGAATGACCGAGAAGCTTCCTCGTGTTCCTGACTGCACGATCGGCTGAGAGGGACAAGCACAGGCATGCAGTTGACAGGCACAGACAAAGTTTCAAAGACGTGAGACAAAGCTACAGAAACTTCCTTGCTGAAGATGCTAAACACATGGGAAACACGAGGAAGTGTGTCAACAGCCTGAAACGCACCATTGCATTGTTTCTGATCTTCACAACTCCAGTACTCAATGTAAAAATGAGTCAAAAGCCAAGCCAAAGTAAAGATGCAGAGGGATATTCACAATGAAGACGCATATAGACAATTCACCAATCGATTATTTGTTGTGGTAAATTAGGAAAGGAGACAGGGAAGTAAGAATAACTGAGGAAGTGAAGCCGTTGAAGGGTGACAATCACAAGAATGCAAAATTGAATAAAAACATTGCACGATCAGTTGAAATGGTCCGTTAAGTCAAGTTCTCAAAAGTCCTTATAGAAATACCACAGACGCCATCAAGAAGGCAGGTTAAACTTAATAACTGGCAGGGTTTTGGACAAGTGAAAGAGATTGAGTGAGGGTTGTTTCATTGATTGATTTAATGACAGCCAAGCATATGCAGCGTTTGACACCATTCCAATGCTTTGGTCAGTTAAAAGGACTATCTAGCCAGCATGTGGAGTATTGGAAGTCTTTGCCAGTGATTTGCGATGATACTTTCAAATAATGACTGCCGAGCTGGGAAAATTTGTAACCCATACTGCAGGCGCCACTAAATAGAGCTCATGAACATTTCTGTATCTATATCTGAACTGCACCCATTCAAGGCAGAAGAAAGAGAGAGAGAGAGAGAGAGGGAGAGACTGTGTGTGTGAGTGTGTGTGTGTGTGTGTCTGTGTGTGTGTGTGTGTGTGTGTTTGCGTGTGTGTATATGTGCGCGTGCCCGCGAGTGTGTGTAGCGTGTGATGGATTGGTTAGATGTGAAAGTCATTGATTGAAAGAAAACACACATGTAAGAAATCAGTTTAAACTTAACAACTGGCAGGGTTTTGGACAAGTGAAAGAGATCGAGTGAGGGTTGTTTCATTGATAGATTGAAAGACTTGCTTCGGAATATTAAAAGAAGGGCATTGTCCGTCTGAAAAATAATATAACTACATCAGTGTGGACTGTAAGGACAGATTGATGGGATTTTTTGTGAGTTTGAAGTATTGCATCAATATTCTTTCTGCAGATTTAGAATTGGGAATGTTAACAACAGCAGATTGAATGGTATCGTGAATCGTGAGCCCTTCCTGAAGGAGGGCTCATGCCCGAAACGTCGATTCTCCTGCTCCTTGAATGCTGCCTGACCTGCTGCGCTTTTCCAGCAACACATTTTCAGCTCTGATCTCCAGCATCTGCAGTCCTCACTTTCTCCATCGTGAATCTGTATTTCGTACCTCATATTTCGAATAACAGATGGTTTCAGCCAGTGACATATAGTCTGGATGTGTCAGTAGTTAAAATTTTTATTGGTTACGACATAGTGTCAGAATTCAGCTCATGGCAAACGGATCATCACACATGTGATTCATCTGTTTCAGCCTCAGATAGTGCCCAGACATTAGATGAAGTCAGACGGAGAAAGTTAGGTTTGTAATAAAAAAGAAGAGAGTGAACTCAGTGCTCCAAATATTTAAATGACCGTAATACAATGAATCGTGGTTCACAGCTGAAACAAGACACTTCCAGGAACGAAGCGGAAAAGAGTAATTGAACAAAGTCACTGATGCTGTTCGAACTGGTTTGTGAAGTGGACACCTGGTTTCAAAGTATCAGAATGATAATAACATTGGCAAGCAGAGTAGAGGATCTGAAAATAACTGGAATGCAGTTGAACATGATTTGTTGAAGTAATACGTGGACACCGAGATTCACCAGGAACATCAACGATAGCCTGGACAGGGCAGTAAACATTTTGAAACATTTAAAGTCGACATTTCAGCTACACTGCTAATGACATCTGCTATTACGTAGAAAGAAACCAATTATTCCTGGATAATCTCCTATGCATTGTTGCAACATTCCAGTCCGATATTCTTAGATTATGTTCCGTCCTTCCTCTCCATCTCCAGTTGCCAGAGGATTTGGACTGATTAAGAGAAGCAAATCTGTTAATAATCTTTAACAAAACTGAATTCGGGAAAGCAGAGGTGACCTTCTTGGGACATAACATTGGTCAAGGTCGGTTGACTCCAAGGAATGCTAAGAAGAAGGCCATCGAGAAATTTCCACGCCCAAACTCAAAGAAAGTGTTACTTTGATTTTTGGGACTCAACGGAATCTTTCGAACCTTTGCTCAAAACATCAGCAGAGTCGGGACACTATTACCAGATGTGTTGAAGGAGAACAGAAAGTTTCGTCGGACAGAATAATGCCAGGAGGCATTAGACAGTTTAAAAACAGTATTAACCACAGAAATACATCAATTTGTTTGAAAGCCTTTAAGTTTGCCATCGATGTTAGTGACTTAGGAGTTAGAGCAGTATTGCTACAGAAAGTTGATGCTGGAATTGAACTGTCAATAAGTTATTTCTACAAAAAACCTCAACACCCAGCAGAGGAAATACTCAACGGTGGAAAACAGGCAATGAGTTTGGTACTGGCCTTAAAGTGTCTTAACGTTTATGTAACAAACAGTGTGTCGGAGACGGATGTGTCCACAGACTACAATCTGCTTAGATTCTTAGAACGCTTTAAAAACAATAATACGAGAGCATTTCGTTGAGGCCTTATATTATAAACGTTTAGTTACAAATCGTACATCTTGCAGGTTGTACGAATATAACACTAAATGCATTATCGCGCATTTTACTGATACATTATGGATGGGATTAGGGTCTATTCAATGTTTTATGTGTACGCTGGAAGAAGTTAAGATGAACTTTGACTAAACTCATATGTATATCATGGTAATATCATTCAGGAATAGAAAAAAATTCGGACATCTTTTCGTTATGATGGAAGGTGTTATGAATTTGGAGGTGTGTACTGTACTTTAAGGAGAGTGAAAGCTGGCACAGTCGACGAAAAGCACAGCGTGCACTGAAACATTAAAGATGTATGATATGGTTCTGAAACAAATTGTTGAGCGTAGTTGATATGTTACACAACAAATTCAAATCCAGCCAGAGAGTATAAATTATGCTCCAAGATACACAACTGTGAATGAATTTGAATATTACTGTTTTAATGACAACAAACCAACGAGCCCGTTCGATATTATTGGCTTTTAAAATCAGGCATTTTGGATCGTTCAATAGAGCGGCAAAGAGCACAAACAGACTGTGTCCGCGGAACGACTCTCTGAAAGGTAAGTGTTCATATGAAATCTGTGAAGCAGAAGACCGACGAAAATGAGACAGGAAAATCTGTCGAGCAAGACACAAAGGGACGACCGAAAGCGAGCTGGGTATGAATGTTGATTTTTTTTTGTTAAAATTTATCGGAGTGGAGAACTTTCTTGCTTCATAATATTGTTGCAGTTTGGGAGGTAGATAAATATACCAAAGGAGGTTTACAATGTTGTAACCATTTTTAACTTGGAGTTAAAGAATAAATTATTACTTTTTCTTTAATTCGTGGGATTTCGGTATTTCTTTGTCACTCAATCTTTGACAGATTACGTGGCGAGGTGAGCTTTGCTGTGTGTCTTATTTAAATTAACCAAAGAGTTTACGCTGAATCGTAGTACTATTGATAATTGCCCCTTGTCAAATAATTTCAAAAACTTGCGGCATCATTCAGAGCATTGAGACTGCTGTTGAGAAATAGGGAGAAGCAATTTTGTATCTATGTGCCTGGCAGAGAAAGATTGCAGAAGGCCATTCAGCCCAAACTATCCTGTTACCATTTGAAGAGGTGGAATTATGGAATGTTGGTAGGTTTTGCAAAGTTACTTGCTCAATCCACCGTGTTACGGCAACTGTACGAGGTTTTACTGTGAGGACAACTGGAGTACATTGTGCTGTTTATGTTTCTGTAACTGAGAAGGGAGCAATCTCCATCAGATGATTTTAATGCCTGCTCATTGTCTACGGATTGTTGTGTTAGTCAATGTATTCAGATCTGTTGAAGGGGAGAGGTGGAGAAGTGTCAGCCTCTCTATTGTGTTGCAGGGACAGGAAGAGATGATTCACCTTCTGGAGCATATAACTGGCACACAGGAGAAAGTCATTCCACCTCTCGAGCCTGTTATACGGGAACTGAAGGAGGCCATTCAACCTCGTGATTCTATTAAACCGATACAGGCTTAGATTGACAGGCCTCTGCAGTTTGTAACAGTGCAACACGAGAAGGGTATTCATCCTTTCGACTCTTACACTCAGTAGGAGGAAGTGGATATTCATCCTCTGACATCTCGATAGAATGAGAGAATACACACAGGGACTGCTGTTCACTATAGTATACACAGGTGCAAATGTCCACTGTGGGAAGGATGCTAATGTTCTTCGGAAGGATAGAAACTTATACAGCAGGGGCCTGCGACCCTGAATTGTATCTCCAGTATTCAAGAGGCTGAGAGTAGCGAAGGCATGAATAAAGCTTGAACGTGGCAGGAGTTTACTGGCAGGTGGGAAGGTGGTTGGAAGTGCGACTAGTTCAACGGTAGGTACATCTGTAATAAGGTCGTGAACCTGCAGCATGGATTGGTACCTGAGAGTTCGATGGTGTGGTCACTTCCGAGATATGGATAGAGCAGGAACAGGAATACCTGTTGCAGTTTCCAGGATTTCGATGTTTCAGTCAGAACAGGGCAGATGGTCAATGAGGAGGAGGCGTGGCACTGTTAATTAAGGACAGTATTACAGTGGAAGAAAGGACATTTGATGAGCAATCGTTCATCGAGATGTTGTGGACTGTGGTTAGAAACAAGATAGGAGAGGTCACCTTGTTGGGCGTTTTCTATCGGCCTCCGCAAAGTTTGCAGACATGTAGAGTCAATAATTGCAAAGATGATGCTGGATAGGAACTGAAGTACAATGGTGGTTGTAGCCGGGTAATTGAACTTTCCAATTAATGATCGGAAAGGCTGATGTTCGAGCTCCTTCGATCGGTAAGGTTTTGTCCAATGTGTGCATGAGGGTTTCCTGACAATGTATGTATATAGGCCAACAAGAAGCGAGGACACATTGGATCTGGCACCGAGTAATGCATCGGGCCAGGTGTTAGATTGGGAGGTACGGGAGCACTGTGGTGATAGTGACCAAAATTCGGTTACGTGCACTTTAGCGATTGAAGGGATAGGGATTAATGATTTTTTTTTCTGGGGGCGAGGCAATCATGATGTGAATTGCAAGATGGAGGATGCATAGGATGGGAAAGGAACTTGCAGAGGATGGGCACAACTGAAATGTTGAGCTTGTTCAAGGAATAGCAATTGCGAGTCATTGATAAGTATGTTCCTGTCAGATAGGGAAGAAGTGGTGGAGCGTGCGAACCGCGGGGCACTAAAGAAGTTGAATCTCTTGTCATACGAAGAAGGACGTTCATGTAAAAGTGAAACCAGAAGGCTCAGTTACGGCTCTTGAGTGTTACAAGTTAGACAAGAAGGATCTAATGAGACAGCTAAGAAGAGCCAAGAGGAGACATGAGATGTAGATGGCAGGTAGCCTTAAGGAAAATCCTAAAGCTTTCTGTCGATATGTCGGTGAAAAAAAAAGCCGAAGTGACATTTTAGGGACTATCAAGGAAAGTAATGAAACTTTGTGAGTGGTGTCTGAAGAGTTATAAGAGGCGATAAATGAATATTTTCGTTAGTATACAAGCAGTAAGAGGCAATGTATGTTGTCAATGAGAATACTGAAGCACAGACAATTAGACTAGATCGGATTGAAGTTCATAAGGATGAGGCGTTAGCGACTCTGGAGCGTGTGACAATAAATAATCCCCCATGCCAAATGGGACTTTACTTCGGAGTTTCTGCGAAGCTGTGGGGAGGGGGGAGATTGTAGAGCCTTTGGATTTAAGCATTATGCAATAAATATCGGCAGGAATAGTGCCAGATGCCGGGGAATAGCGAATACTGTCCCCTTGTTCAAGAAGGGGAGTAAAGGCAGCCCTGGTAATGATAAACCAGTGAGGCTGACTTCACTTGGGGGTAAATTCTTGGAAAGGATCATATATGATAGGATTTATAGTCACCTAGAAATGAATCATTTGGTTAGGGAGAACCAACACCGTTTTGTGAAGGGTAGGTGGTGCCTTACAAAACTTCTTGAGTTATTTGAGAGGGTTACCAAACAGTCGGATTAGCGTAAAGCAGTTGATACGGTATATGTGGATTTCGGTAAAGCGTTTGATAAGTTTCAGCATGTTAGGCTATTTCATAAAGTACAGAGACATGTGATTGAGGATCAGTTAACGATTGGGATCGGAAATTGACTAACTGATTGGAAATGTTTATCCTGGAGTTAAGTTACTTGTGGTGGACTGCACAGATCTGTTTTGTTGCCACAGCTGTTCGTCATTTCTGATAACTGGCGTGGTTGAGGGTGTGGAAGGATGGTTTATGAAATTTTTATATGGCTCTCAGTTCGGTGGAGTTGTGAACAATGCGGAAGGATGTTGCAGCTTGCAGAGGGACATAGATAGGACGCAGAGCTGGCACCAGAAATTGTTAAATTGAGACTAATGTGGAAGAGTATAAGTTTTTCAATTTGGAAGGAGAACAGGAATTTACAGCTCGAAGCTAATATTAAGATTCTTGGTCCTGAAAATGAGCAGAGAGAATTCTGTGTCCATATGCACATATCCCTAAACGTTTCCATCTAGACTGATAACGTTGTTCAGAAGTTGTATGATGTGTTCGATTTTTCTTGTAGAATGATTGAGTTTCGGAGCTTTGATGACATATCTCAACTGTACAAGCTCTGGTTGCGGTCTCATTTGCATTATTGCGTATAATATATTGTCACTGCATTATGGGAAGGACATCGAAACATTGGAAATGGTGCAGAGGAGATTAAGCAGGATGTTGCCTGGCATGGAGATATGGTCTTATGAGGAAAGGCTGAAGGAATTGAGGGTCTTTTCGTTGGAGAGAAGAAAATGATACGGTGACAACAGACAAGATGATGAGTGGATTGGATAGCGTGAAGAGGTTTTCCCTCGGATCATGATGGCTGGAACGAGGGGCATAGCTTTAATTGAGGGATGACAGAGTAGTAAGGGCGTGGAATGCCCTCCCTTCAACAAGAGTAGCCTCGACAAATTAACAGGTATTTGAATGGTGATCGGATAAATGTACAGATGAAAATGGGATAGTGTTGGTTCGATGGGTTTCAGATCGTTTACAAACGTCGGTGCAACATTGAGGGCTGGAGGGCCTGTACTACGCTGTATTGGTTGATGTGGTATGTTCTGTTTTATATAATTACACTGCGGTCTCCTTGTCAACATGTGAGACCTTGGGACAAGATTTGCAGAGCTTACCTTCAAATCTCACAGTAAAAGGAGAACGAGAATATCTTTCAACCTATACACACATTTCAATTCATGGCTGAACATTCTTTCAATGGACTTTGTATGTCCGTTAATGCGATTAACTGTGGGAATAGAAAAATTAAGGAACTGCAGTCACACTTTAAGTCCATTGAACGTGCTCCTGAATTCAATAAAATGATGGCAGACCCCTTAGCTTCATACAGTACTCCTCTTCTCTTCCCATCTGTTAAGTTTCGAGAGATCTATCGACTTGACTCTACTTTATTTTCAGTATCTTGGTTCCACAGTCTTATGTGGCAGATAATTCCTTATGTTCACCCGTCTTTGAGTGAAGCCATTTTTTATCAGCTAAATGCAAAGTTATCTGCTCATATCCAAGTCTGTGACCTCTGTTTTTTTTTTGTTTTCTCGCCAGGGAAATCATGACCCTTGCTTCCATTCTAACTCATCCTGACAAAGTTTTAAATGTTGATTAAGATCTCGCATTTTCCTGATCCTCATCGAATACAGGTCCAGTCGGCCCAAATGTCGTCTCATTGAACGAAACCGTCATCACAAAGATCAGACTGATAATATTTAGCTGTCTTCCTCCAGAGGAAATGCATTCTTTATTAGATCAGGGAACCATCACTGCCACAATACTGTAGAACATTGAAATTAGTTCACACCCGTACATTACCAGCTCGATAACCTTAATCTTGAACATGATTATTTTTGAAATCATTATCGTCACCCCACTTATCTTGCAGTGTTGTTTTCAATAAGTAATACACTATGACATTCAGATCCATTTTCAAAATTGTGTCTGTCCACTTGGCGGTCTCTGTATACAGATTGACGCACCAACGTTATTTTCAATATTGACTTCTAGCTTCAGCACTCACTGCCCTGCATGGACCTCAAAGGTCTGCGCAGAACAAAATGAAAGAAAGGGACATAAGAAGCTGTAGATCCATAATATTCAACAAATCACTTTGCAAATATTCCACTTCAGTGCTTTGTATGCCGAAAAAAATGCACAATGCCAGATGTCTCCTAATTGATCTGTACCTGCCATACACTTGCACATTGACTCCACTTGGCCAGAGCATTCTCCTGACCATTGACAAACCCAGTTTTTAGCTGTCAGTAGACTTGGACATATTGCATTTGATTTCCTCAAACATTTGTTTGATAAGCTTTATGAATAGTGCGTGTTCAAGGACTGATCGCTGCCGTATGACCAAGTGCAGTATACTCCAAAAACCATTTTCTTACATGCCTTCAATATCCATGACTCCACGTGCTTTTACTTATCACACACAGCTTGTAACTACATCAAATATCTTTGAAAATCCAAATATATTGTCACCATTGATTCGCCATAATGCATTTACCAATTGGTTTCTCAAATATGATTCTGATATCATAAATCGTCCTTGAATTTGTCTGCCCCGGTTAATTTCAGACCCAATAATTTCCCAAAACAGTTTCGTTACTGACTTCATTGCATTATCTTTTTTCTCAACAAACTTGGTATCTTACTATTTCTGGAAAGATTCATTTTAAATGTTTTCTTCTGCGAAGACAAAACTGAAGTAGTTGCATCATAGTTCTACAATTTCATTGTTTTCCATTCTCTATGCTCCAGTTTTATACTTAAGGAAGCTGCACTTGTTTGCTCTTCCGGTCCTCATTGGTATTCATTCAGAAGGTATTAAAGTTCATTCGTATAACTATTGTTAATGTACTCTCCAGAAACTCAATAATTCCCGTCTTAAAAGGCTAAATGATTGTCCTTCTAATGTTATACAATCATAGATGTATGGATACTATATTGACAGATATACAGCACGATCTGCATTAGTCCTACTTGCCATTGTGACGGCAGCAGCCGTGAATGTTTTAACACTTCAAATGTACACATAATTACGTTTTAATGGTGTGAGACGACCCACAACAATTATTATCTCAGGAAGTGAATTGCAGAAGCTAACACCCTCTGCGTGAATTACTATCATCAAATTATCTTTAAATCCCAATTTCAAAATGATTCTTCCCTGTTCTTGGACCTTTGACTAAAAGCAACAACTGCTGTCTATCCACCCTGTCGATGTTCCTCATAATCTTATAGGTCTGAATCACGTCCCCATTAGCCTTCCCTGATCGAAAGTACACAAGTCGAGAGTGTGGTACTGGATAAACACAGCAGGTCAGGCAGAATCAGAGAAGCAGGAGAGTCGATATTTTGGGCAAACGTCCTTCATGAGAAAGGACTTCATCAGCCTCCATCAGGCTTTTGCGTGAAAGGACGACTCTCCTGCTCCTCGGATGCTGTCTGACCTACTGTGCTTTTCCAGCATCTGCATTACTCACTTTTTGCAAAGTCCAAATCGGAGCTTATCCAGTCACTCTTCATAACTGATATGCTCCACCCCTTCGAAGATCCTGATAAATCTCGTCTGCACCCGCTCCAGTGCAATTGGACATATCGTGTATGTTGGTGCCCAGAACTGGACATTGTATTTCATCTGTGTCATAACCATCTCCTGTGCAACTCATTTAATCTATTGCTCTATGAATTAAGGCTCCGCCTATGGTGCCGGATGCCTTCTTAACCTGCCCAGTTACATTTTGGGATATGTGGAGAAGCACCTTCTGAGCTTCCTGTTGTTCTGCCATTAAGTGAACACTCCCCTGTCTGATTCCTTCTTACAAAGGTCATCAACTCATTTTTATCAGGTTTCAATTCCACCTGCCATTGATCTGCCGATGTGATCATCCCATCTATGGCTCCCTGAAAAAGAAGATATACCCGCTTACTGCCAACCACCCGGCAAATTATTGTGACAAACACAAACTTAGTTATCACACTGCCCATTCCCCCTCCCATTCACATCTATATCATTGATAAATACCATAATTATTCAGGGCCACAACACTGACCCTTGCAGTACCCATTGGTCGCAGGTATGCAGTCATACAAACAACCATCTATTACCATTGTTAATGTACTGTTCATACTGGATGCGACTTGCGAGGTCACGAATTGGTCCGTCCAGTCCTCTGGTTATTCTATTTCACTTGATGTTCTTCAGAAATAGCTGAATATTCTCCCTAATTTTGCCTGTGAGCAGGTTTCCATGCCTCCATGTTAGTCAATCCCCTCCGAATTTCCTTCTCATTGCAATTTTACATTTCGACACCCAATCCCACCATGATTTAACTTAAATGTCGAGTAAACAGCCAAAAAAGCATTTGGGTAATTTCCACCATGCCATACGTTTTGCGAATTTTCTAATCTTCAGTGTAATCACTACTCATTCTTTGAAACTGAAGAGTCCAAGTTTCGTCACCACACAATCTTGCCATCTGAAGGATTTATCTTTCCGTTGCACTTTCGCTGTGTATATGATAGTCTTTCGCAGATTGGGGCACTAAAAAGGTACTCATGGTGCAATCGCAATTACAGTCGGTGTAACTCCTTCATAATGTATTTACATCCATGTTCTGATTCCCAAACATGAGGGCAAACTTAATTTTAACTTTCTGCTTACTTGAATTCCTCTAAATACTCTTTGCGTTAATTTCAATTATAAATTCATTGCAGGAGTTCTTGTGGGAAGCCTTCTCGAAATTCAAATATACCACTTCCATTAGCTCTCCGTAAGCTTTGTTGCAAGAAGCAAATTCAAACAATTCTGAAGTTTGTCAAGAATAATTTCTCTTCAAAAATTCATGCTGTTTCTCTCCAAAGTTTGTAATAATGTCTAAATATCCAACACCATGTCATATCTCGTAAATTCCGACAATTTCTCAGGAGATGTCAAGTTAATTGGAGTTTTCCACATTATCTCTTCTTCTCTTTGTAAACGGTGGATGACGTTTACCATATTCCATTAGACAGCTTGGCTGCCGGCCTTTGCAATATGTATTGGAATCTCAAATGCAGTCATTGACAGTGCAACTAATATCTCTATTGTTTATTTTTCTAACATGTTGGCAACAAGTACACCTGGTCCGTCAGACTTAACAATCGTCAAGCCAGCTATATCTTGATACTTATATAAATTAACTGTACCTCTTTTCTGTCCACAAGCCCCATACGAACACATGGTAATTCTCAGAGATTTTCTGGACGTTTCTTCATGAAGACAAGTGCAAAGTTTCTCTACCATGTCCCTATTATCCACAATAAGTTCTGCAATCCTGCTTACAACTTTCCACATTTGACCTTGGTTCTATGTTGTTAAATGTTGAAATATAGATCGGAGGTTTAGGCAGCCTTTGTGCTTCGTGTTCGTTTACACTCATGTTCTCTGTTTGGTTTGTTTGGCAGTTTCTTCACCCACCTATTCTGTATCGTAGATTTTTCAGAGTTCTCAGTTTTCCACAATATGTGGAATTGTTCTGAAGCCACTTCCATTGATTTAATAGTCTTTAATTTGTTATGTTAACCATCATTGAGTCACCTTTTTTTCATTTACTGCATATACCTTAGAGTAAGATACATATCATTCAGACGTGCGGTATTTCTCTAAATAATAACTACTGCTTGTCTGCAACTGAATATTATAATGAACTTTCAGTGCAGCCAACTTGACCTCTCGCCTCTGAGATTCTACGATGTTTGATCGTAATGTTCAAAAATTCTATGTTTTATGCAGACGTCATGTAAAGTCAATATGTTGTTGACACTATTCCTCAGCAACTGCTTTAAGCCAGGTTGTTAACTCGTCTTTCTGACCTCAAAAAAAATCCGAATAAACTGTTCTCTCTATTCGTTCATAACACGATATTCACCCTTCCTCACATGCACTTATGGGATTTATTTTTCGCAGCATTATCAGTCACTTAGTTAATGCAGTTTAAACGCAACTTAAGATCAGTCTTCATTACTGCAGCACCCACGATACTTGTGTAGCTCATTTCCAGAGCATAACATGTGTAAAATTTGTACAACACTTTTGGTTTAAATATATAAATCACCAATGCTTGCTACACCTTGCTATTTGTATTGTCCAGTCCAACCGATTTTGTGGAATCTGTTGGACATGGTCTGTGCTGGTATCTTGGACATGATATTCGGTGAAGCTCACCTCGACATTGAGGCGATCTGAAGAAATGTTTGGCAATAGAAGAAAAGTATGAATGACCTTCCCCACTCTGCGAGGATAAGTGCCACTGCATTCAGTCTGCTTCCTCAAAATCACTGCATTTCTTTTGTAGCACATACCACTGAACAGGGCTTACGCTCTACCACTCTCACTCCTGCATGCAGCACCTATCTTCACTTATTCTCTCTGCCTGCTTCACCATAACCCTGACAGTAAGAACACTGCATAGATTCAACACTATGGACTCACTCACTTCTGACACCTCAACATTTACACACACCTATGCCATCACTAATACCATGCCACCCATTCATATAATCACTGCGTCCCTCCCTTTCTCTCGTTTCAGGTGAAACTGATTGTAACAGGATAGAAAGACACAACTCGGTTGGTGGAGTGCCCGATATACAACCCCACACAAAAATTTCCCCACTCTGTTTTCAAAAAACCATGGCACGAGATGCAGGAGACCAGGACAACTCATATGGAGATTTGAAAATTTCTACGCCCTACCAAATAAGAAGCAATGTCCAATGAATAGTAATTTTCACGTTAACCCCACTGTCCGTTCTGGCTCTCATTCCCAAAACAGCACCTACCTCATTTCACAGACACAGAAATGGACACAAACATCTTTAAACACTCCACTATATTAACATACGCTTTAATAGATGAAGGTAGAGGCACACGCACAAACACACACACACACACACACACACACACACACACACACACACACACATACACACATACACACAGGTAGTGGCACACAGAGCTACGTATATCACGCACTAATTGAAGCAAACACATATAGAAACTCACAAGTTAATATACAGAGTGAATTAGACACTAGAACTTAGGCATATGCACACCCAAACAGACACACAGAGACACACTAGACAATGTCTTTAGGACCAATTCAGATACGTGATTTTGATTAATAAGAGCATCAAGGGTTGCATAGTAAAGGCAGGAGAACGATGTTGAGAAATATTAACACATTATTAAATGGCATATCGAATCGATTGGCCAGATGGCCTTTATGATCTTAAGGTGTTATGCTATCTGATATTGTCTTATGCAGAGAGCAATTGAGGCTGTGTTTGACACATATTAGATTTGAAAGAGTCAGTGGTAATGTTGGATACTTTTCGTGTGGTGAATGGTTTATGTGTGTTCATAATTAATGTGCCCTTATGTTTCAAAAGAGATGACGATTTGATCTCAGATAAATATCTTTTTAATATAAAGGAACCACAGTGAAATAAGGATATCCATTTGTCTTTGGTTTTGTGCTGTCTATGGTGTCCACGTCGTCATGCAACAGTGAAGAGATGTTTATTGAGAAAATTCAAGGTTGTCCTGGACTGGTACTTGCTGGAGAGGAAAGTCAGTGTTTATTGGAAACAAACAGATTAGCAATGGCCAGACACAGTCGGATCAGCCATGAATATTATGAATGGTGCCATCGAATGGCTAACTGCTGCTCCAATTCATGCACCATTTGCCCAATCAACCCCTTGAGGTTGTGATAGAGGTGAAGGAACACAGCATTCCGCCGGTCAGGATCATTACAATGAGACGGGAGGAGACAGGTATGTCTCTCTGAACTGCCTCAAGAAAAGGGAATGAAATAATTTACCTCACTGAGTAAATTATTCAGCACAGGAAGAGGCCATTCATACCGCCTGAGCTCCGAACAGGTTCAGCGACGTTGTATCGTACAGGAAATATGCAGCAGAGATAAATGTTAACTTTCAGATAGCTAAGCTGTAACTCGTAGCGTACATCAGAGATCAGCGAGGGTCAGGAGTTCATAACAACTAGAAGCAGGACGACGCTATCGGGCCTTTGAGCCTGCTGCGCCATTCAATAAAATCGTGGTTGATCTTTGCATGGAATTACATCTACTTACCCGCGGTCTCACCATATCACTTAATTCCTCTGACCATGCCCCTTATTGTTTAAAAAATACATTAGCTTTGAAAAACACTGAAGTCATATCAATGAGTTCACGAGTGAAGGAATTCCATGGAATAACAACCCTCTTGGTGAAGACGTTCCTTATCAATTCATAAAAGATCAATAATCTGCAACAAAGATTTCGATGAAGGGAACTCTATAGATTGAAGCTCAGCTAGCTCATGAACCAACATGGTCCTTCAATAAGTCGTCAAATGGAAGTAGTGAATGTACAATGTGATTTTAGGCCGTGGAGTCTGGTGAGCAAGCCTTCAGGAGAAATAACATAGAATGAGTTATCTGGTGTGATGGGAAGCATAAAACAGCAGTAAACAGTTTAAATGGAAGACGACTGCAGAACTCTTCGAGACAGGTTTTTTTGGGTTCCTGGGACATGAATAATATACAGTAAGCCTGCAGATGCAGCAAGTGATTTGGACGGTCAGTGGAATGGTGGTGTTTCTCGAAAGAGTGTCACTTTAAATCGTAGGAATGGTTTACTGCGTCTTTCAAGGGCATTACTGACAACACATCTGACACAGTGTGTGCAGGTAAAATGCCATAAACTTTAAAAGAACACATAATTTCTGAATAAATGATTGTTTTCGTAGGTTTTCAAAGATGTTTCCCTTTACTCGTTGAGATTAGATTAGATTAGATTAGATTACTTACAATGTTGAAACAGGCCCTTCGTCCCAACAAGTCCACACCGACCCGCCGAAGCGCAGCCCACCCTTCTGGAAGGAAGGTCTCATTTTATGAAGAAAGATCAGTTTAGGTTATGGATGAGAGATTTTGTTGAAATATACACGATTTTCAGAAAAATATATCAGGTGGAAACATTATCGCTTGTTAAAGCGACTAAAACACGCAAATGAGTTGAAAGAATAAGATCAATTGAAATTAACACAGTTATAATGAAGACATTAACCAATTGTTTAAAAAATGCAGACGCATGCAAACATGTTATCAATTCAGAATGCGAGGAATTTTTTTTTGCTGGTGAAAGCTACTGTGTAGGACAACAGCAATGATGCACCTGCATACGAACCACAATAATGTTCCACAGAATGTTCAAGTATATCACATATATAGAGTTTGGTATTCAGTTGATGTAATTGCATATTTCAACACAGAGCGGGAGAAGAATATTACCTGCCTGAGAAGCAGAAGCTTATTCCACGATCTGTCTTATTTTGTTCCTACTGACAACAAAATGTGAGAAGAAAATCTCACAAGCATCTTTACAACTCGTGGAGGATTCCAGATGCAGGATTCATTAGAATCGCTACACTGCCTGACGCAAAGGGAATTCAGTTATATCCAATTTTCTGGGAAAAAATACCATTAAAAGAAGCTTATGCGAGCAGAAAAACTTCAGACACAGAATAATATTTGGCACCGGCTATCACCTTTTCAATTAGTCATAGAGTCATAGCGATGTGCAGCATGGAAACAGACCCTACAGTCCAATCAATCCATGCCCATCAGATATCCCAAACCAATCTCGTCTCACCTGCCAACACCCGGCCCATATCCTTCCACAAACCTTCCTATTCATATACCCATTCAAATGCCTCTGAAGTGTTGCAATTGTACCTGCCTGCACCACAGCCTCTGGCAGATCATTGCATACACGTACCACCCTCTGCGTGAAAAAAAGTTGCCCCTTAGGTCTATTTTATATCTTTCCCCTCTCACCCTGAACCTATACCGCCGAGTTCTGGACTCCCCTACCCGAGGGAAAAGACGTTGTCTCTTTATCCTATCCATGCCGCTCTTAATTTTGTCACCCTCTATAAGGTCACCCCTCAGCCTCCGATGCTCCAGGGAAAATAACCCCAGCCTGTTCAGCCTCTCCCTGTAGCTCAGATCCTCCAAGCCGGGCAACATTCTTGTAATTTTTTTCTGAACTCTTTCAAGTTTCACAACATCTTTCCGATAAGAAGGAGACCAGAATTGCACGCAATTTTCCAACAGTGGCCTAACCAATGTCCTGTACAGCCGCAACATGACCTCCCAACTCCTGTACTCAATACTCTGACCAATAAAGGAAAGCATACCAAACTCCTTCTTCACGGTCCTATCTACCTGCGAATCCACGTTCAAGGAGCTATGGAGCTGAACTCCAAGCTCTCCTTGTTCAGCAACACTCCCTCGGACCTTACCATTAAGTGTATAACTCCTGCTAAGATTTGCTTTCTCAAAATGCAGCACCTCGCATTTATCTGACTTAAACTCCATCTGCCACTTCTCAGCCCATTGGCCCATATGGTCCATACCCTATTGTAATCTAAGGTAACCCACTTCGCTGTCCACTATACCTCCAATTTTGCTGTCATCTGCTAACTTACTAACTGTACCTCTTGTGCTCGCATACAAATCATTTATGTAAGTGACAAAACTTAGAGGGTCCAGGGTCGCTCCTTGTGGCACTCCACTGGTCACAGACCTCCAGTCTGAAAAGCAACCCTCCACCACCAGCCTCTGTCTTCTACCTTTGAGCCAGTTCAGTATGTAAATGGCTATTCGTTATGAGTTCTGCAATTATGCAACGCTCGATAGCTTTCTGTTTTTTCCGTTTGCCTTAAGACGATTGCATTTGTATATGTGCCTGTGTGTGTGCCTCTGTATATCTAATTGTACGGGAAAGTGACCCAGCATGAGACCTATTTCATTGGCAATAATACTGAACTTCTTACCTTTAAAATTTGTTGTAACCAGTGGAGTAGTGGGACTGGAAATTTCATCGGTCACCATCCAACAGTGTTCAGAACATGAATGAGAAATTCTCAAAGGGCTGTTCAAGGGGGAATTCTATTCAACAGAAGTTAGTGGTGCCTGGGCGTTTACGTTGGTTCAAAGTTTTCTTTGTTATACATTTGACAGGCAAGTAAATGAAGGAAAATAGCGAACAGAGAGAAACGTGCTGTTAAAAACATTGTCATATCAGTCATGATCTTAGTTTCTTGTGGAACAGTAAAGAAGTGTCTAATCGCCCATTCCTGCTAGTCAGTCCACTGTCCTTATATTCTATTCAGCCTCTCAATCATCCCACAGGGGATCAGATAGAGCCCAATTGGTCGAAATAGCTAGTCCACAGTATCACAGGGTCTCATGCAGTTCCCCAAGACTGTCACACGCAGTTTGGTGTGGGAGCAAAATGTTATTAGGAAATCAGGTCAGGGTACAAAAGATGCATGTCGGAGTTTCTCCTCTTTGAAACTTGTGCTTCATTTGTTGGCCGTTTTCGAGACAAAGATTCACTGTGAATACAGGCCACATACTCTTCCAGAAATAACTCATAAAATCATCTGGTGTCCCTGACTGCAGCATTGAGAAACAGAACGTCCAGGAAAATTACAATTATTAATTTTGCAATTGCAGAATATGAAGACATAAGAAACAGGAGTAGGTATTTCGGACGATCGAGTTGCCTTGCCAGTGTATAAGATCATGGCTGATCTACTGTTGGTATCATCCCCACTGTAATGCCCAATTCTTCACATCTCACCGCTCTCTGATTGTCAAAGTTCCATCCGCCTCCACTTTAATGCTTCAAATGATCTACCTCCGCCAATTGTCTACAAAAGATAACTCCGGACATTCGCTACCCTCTGTGAGATGAAATTAATCCCCGGACATGCATTATTACCTATGGATATGAAAAAAGGAGCTGCACACAGGAGCTCATCTGACAGTGACTGGCCCTAATATCAAGACAGCATTTTACTGAGTCTGTCACGAAGGAAGGAGAAAGTGAGGACTGCAGATGCTGGAGATCAGAGCTGAAAATGTGTTGCTGGAAAAGCGCAGCAGGTCAGGCAGCATCCAAGGAACAGGAGAATCGACGTTTTGGGCATAAGCCTGAAGAAGGGCTTATGCCCGAAACGTCGATTTTCCTGTTCCTTGTCACGAAAGAAGACCAACTCAATTGAATTTAATAGAATCACGTGTAAATGGTTGGGGTCACTGAGAGCACAAATGAAGATGTTTGTGGTTGTTAGGATTCAATCCTCTCAGTACTGTTCATCTCTGCAGGACAGCCACAGGATAGTTCCACAGCACAAACTGCTTCAGCCGCTTTATCTATTTCTTCCCCCATCATTTGGCCATAAGTGGGGAAGACTACCCAATGTTCAGAACAATTTCTCACCCCTTAGTTACTGAACCAGCCTTTTTCCATGTGGAAGAAGATCTGGACCAAGGACAAGTTTGTGTTGTTAAAGTGTCAGTAACATTCGTGAAACTGCGCTGTCAGACAGCACATATCTCTGCCACCACAGAAAGGCATACACCCATTGGAGATAGCTGTTCAGCACAGAGCACGCATAAATCACGCTCTGCTCAGTCCAACCCAGAAGACCTGGAGATTAGAGTCGAGAGTGTGGTGCTGGAATACATATCAGGTCAGGCAAGATCCGTGGAGAAGGAGAGTCGACGTTTTTGGCAAAGGCCCTTCATCAGGAAGCTGCCCAGTGTGGAAGACTGTGCAGACCACGGCAGGGCATTGATCTTTAAACTTGGACTAGATATCTGCAGAGCATCGTGTGTTATGCAAAACACAGGAGTGCATTGATCTACCACCACAGATTAGATATCTGTACAGCAAGGGAAGCTATTCAGACCATAGCAGTGCATCAATCTATAAACCCGGATTAGATATTTGTCCAGAACGGGTTGTTACGCTGACCACAACAGTGCATTGATATATAAAATCGGGCTAGATATCTGTTCAGCACGTGGAGCTATGCAGACCACAGCAGTACAACTGACCCCAGGCAACTCTGTGTGAAGTACTCTGGGAGAGACTGCGATAATCTTCGGGTAATTTCTCTCAATTTAGTTGGTTTTTTATGTTCTCTTTCAAATTACGGTTAAAACAGATTGTGAGTTCCTGAAACAAACCCAATGGCATTATTTGGGCCAGCAATCGGCATGTTCATCTCATTCTTTTAATATCGCAGGACCAGCATTGGAAGGAATCAGCCAAACTTTTCTGGGTCTCCAATGGCATTCTTTGAAGAAGGAAACAGCGTGAAGTGTCCTAAAGATAGCGGCAGGGTCGGACTGTTTCAGGTGGATCTCTGCTCTGCCAGCTCGTTGTGTCTCTTCTTTTATACTGTTTTCTGAAGTGTTATTTCTTCCAAAAACGTTCAATGTTTTGAAGTTACTGGGACGGGAATGCAGGAGTTGAGCCCCAGATGGAGGCTAGTATGTGAAGATGAGGTCTCGAGATTTAATGCCCAGTACAGCCATGAGACCACACCTGGTGCGGTCTGGAGACTGGACCCAATGTGGTCTGAGGATTCAGTCCATTGCGTCCAGAGACTGTGTCCGGCGCGGTCTGGAGATTGGGGCCAGCGCCATCTGTAGACTGGGTTCAGTGCGGTCTGGGGACTTAGGCCTGTGTGGAATGTAGACTCGGACCGGTGAGGCGAGTAGTCTGGGCTCAGCATGGTCTTGAGACTGGGCCCAGCATAATCTGGAGACTGGTCTTGTTCCGATCTGAATACTTGGCCCGCTGCAGTCTGGAGACTGGGCCTGGTGCGGTCTGGAGAGTGGGCACGGTGGCGCCTGAAGACTTGGCCCGGTGCAGAGTGGAGAGTAAGCCCAGTTGATTCTGGAGTCTTGCCCCGGACCGGTCTGGATATTTGGCTCAGTGCAGTGGAGAGGTCAGACATGGCACACTCTGGAGATAGGGCTCAGCACAGTTTGGACACTGAGCTGGTAAGTTCTGGAGAGCGGGCCTGGTGTCGTCTGGATACTGAGTTTGGTGCAGTCCGGACACTCGTTGCTGGCACAAATTGGCATGTAAGGGATCGTTATCCGAGACTGTTCACTTTTCCATTATATTCTTCTGCTGGACGGATACAAAGGGAGGCAAGAGACGGGGGGGTGACATTTTTGATAAGGGATAGCATTCCAGCTGTGCTGAGAGAGGAAATTCCTGGAAATACGTACAGGGCAGTTATTTTGGTGGAAATGAGGAATAAAAAAGGGGTGATGATCACCTTATTGGGATTGTATTATAGACCACGAATAGTTAGAGGGAAATTAAGGAACAAACTTGGAAGGAGAACTCAGCTTTCTGGAAGAATAATAGGGCGGTTATGATCGGGGATTTTAACTTTCCAAATATAGACTGGGATTGCCGTAGTGTTAAAGGTTTAGATCGAGAGGAATTTGTTAAGTGCGAGGAAGAGAATTTTCTGATTCAGTATGTGGATGTACCTGCTAGATAAGATGCAAAACGTGACCTACAATTGGGAAATAAGCAAGGGCAAGTGAGGTGACTGAGGTGTCAGTGGGAGAGCAATTTGGGACCAGCGACCATAATTCTACTAGATTTAAAACAGCGATGAAAAAGGATAGACCAGATTTAAATGTTGAAGTTCTAAATTGGGGAAAGGCCAACTTTGATGGTATTAGGCAAGAACTTAAGAAAGCTGATTGGGGGCAGATGTTTGCAATTAAAGGTACGACTGGAAAATGGGAAGCTTTCAGAAATGAAAATCCATATGAAGTATATTCCTGTTAGGGTGAAAGGAAAGGCTGGTAGGTTTGGGGAACGCTGGATGACTAAAAAAATTGAGAATTTGGTTAAGGAATATAAGGACGTGTATGTAAATATAGACAGGTTAGATCGAGTGAATCCTTAAAAGAGTATAAACGAAGTGGGAGTATAGTTAAGAGGGAGATCAGGAGGGCAAAACGGGAAGACGAGATAGCTTTGGCAAATCCAAATAAGGAGACTCCAAAGGGTTTCTTTTTACAAAAGGGAACAAGAGAGAAAATAGGGCAACTCAAAGATCGGCATGGCGGACTTTGCGTGGAGCTGCAGAAAATAGGGGAGATGCTAACTGATTATTTTACTTCAGTATTTACTGTGGAAAAGAATATGGAAGATATAGAATGTAGGGAAATAGATGGTGAAATTTTGCAAAATGTCCATTTTGCATAGGAGGAATTGCTGAATGTCTAGAAACGGGTAAAGGTGGATAAATCGGATCTGATAAGGTGTAACCTAGAACTCTGTGGGAAGCTAGAGAAGTGATTGTTGGGCCTCTTGCTGAGATATTTGCGGTATTGATTGTCACAGGTGAGTTGCTGGAAGACTGGATTTTAATTAACGTGGTGCCACTGTTTAAGAAGGGTGGTAAGGAATATCCTGGGAAACTAAAGACCAGGGAGCCTGACTCACTGGTGGGCAAGTTGTTGGAGGGAATCCTGATGGACAGGATGTGCATGTATTTGGGAAGGCAAGGACTAATTCGGGATAGTCAAACTGGCTTTGGACATGAAAATCACATCTCACAAACTTGATTGAAAGTTTCCAAGTAACAAAAAGTATTGATGCGGGCAGAGCAGCAGAGTTAATCTGTATGGACTTCAGTAAGGCGTTCGTCAAGGTTCCCCATGGGAGACTGATCAGCAAGATTTGATCTCACGGAATACAGGGAGAACGAGCCATGTGGATCCAGAACTGGCTCAAAGGTAGAAGACAGAGAGTGGTGGTGGAGGGTGTTTTTTTCAGACTGGAGGCCTGTGACCGGTGGAGTGCCACCAAGGATCGGTGCTGGATCCTATACTGGTTGTGCTTTCCGTAAATGATTTGGATGCAAGCATAAGATGTACAGTTAGTAAGTTTGCAGATGACATCAAAATTGGAGGTGTCGTGGACGGCGAAGAGGGTTACCTCAGATTACAACCGGATCTTGACCAGATTTCAATGGGCTGAGAACTGGCAGATGGACTTTCATTCCAATAAATGCAATGTGCTGCATTTTGGGAAAGCAAATCTTAGTGGACTTATGCATTTAATGGTAAGGTTCTAGGGAGTGTTGCTGAATGAAGAGACCTTGGAGCGCAGTTTCATAACTCCTTGAAATTGGTCAGAGTATGTTTACAGGAGTTGGAAGATTATGTTGCGGCTTTACAGGACATTAGATAGGCCACTGTTTGAATATGTCCTGCAATTCTGGTCTCCTTCCTATCCGAAAGATGTTCTGAAACTTGAAAGGGTACAGGAAAGATTTACAAGGATGTTACCAGGGTTGGAGCAATTGAGCTATAGGGAGAGGCTGAACAGGCTGGGACTGTTTTCCGTGGAGGATCGGGGGCTGAAGGGTGACCTTATAGATGTTTAGAAAATTATGGGGGGGCATGGATAGGGTAAATAGACAAAGTCTTGTCCCTGGGGTCGGGGGTTCCAGAAGTAGAGGGCATAGGTTTAGATTTAGAGGGGAAAGATATAAAAGAGACCTAAGGGGCAACGTTTTTTCACCGATGGTGGTACTCGTATGGAATCAGCTGCCAGAGGATGTTGTGGAGGCTGGTACTTTTGCACCATTTAACAGGCATTTGGATAGATATATGAATCGTAAGGGTTTGGAGGAATATGGGCCGATGCTGTCATGTGGCACGAGATTGGGTTGGAATATCTAACTGCCATGGACTGGTTGGACCGAAGGGTGTGTTCCCATGCTATATATCTCTATGACTCTTTGACTCTATGACTTTCATTTATTATCTTTCCATTTTGTATCAAATACTTAAGAATCTATATCTAGATTGTTTGTACCTGAGATGATGCCATAAGCGAAGACATTGCAAAGTTTTCACTGCATTCATTAGAGTGCACATGGCAATGATGCCAATCCAATTCAAATGTGAGAGAATCACTGTCTTTGATGGCTGTACAAACAAAGCTGCGCCTTCTGCAGTCGTGTGTGGCGATCAACAAAGGGTGGTATTCGATCACTTCGAATACAACAGGGAGTGAGAGCAATGAAGAATGAGAGTGAAGAGGGGCATTTTGATCCCCATTTCAATGCATTCACTCCCAAAACAACATAAACCCAAATGCTCAGGAATGAAGTTTCAGAGGTACACAGATTAATGCACTGAAGCACACACATAAATCCGCAGTAAACACAGATACACACACACCCACTCACACATACACACAACCATAAACACACAGGTACCTGCAATCACTTTGTCCCTCCTGCCTACATTCCCATTCAGAAAGATCTTAGCTGGTCTGATCCTGCCCTCAACTGTATTTCCTCTTGTGAAATAATGCAGGGCAAGTGACTGTGCTGTTGGAGTGACAGCACGTTGAGAACAGTGTCTGTAATTCGTTTAGTTCAAAAATAGTTTTGGAAAACAATAGGCCTGTTCCAGAAGATTTTCCATGTTACAAATTTGGGCAAGGCCCATTTTGATGTTATTAGGCAGGAATTTTCAAAAGTTGAGTGGGGAAGCGGTTCACACGTCGAGGTACGTCAAGCAAGTGGGAGTCGTTCAAATGCAAGATAATGAGAGTTTTGCGACAGCGTGTTTTTGTTAGTGTGAGGGACAGTGGTAGTAGGAGTAGGGAACTGGACATGACAGGGGATTTTAGGACTCTGGTCACGAAAAAAGATCTCGAGGAGATACATACCAGGTCTAGGCAGCTGGGATCAAGGACTTCATCAAGGAGTATACGGGGTGGAGGAGGGCAACCGAAGGAAAACAGAAGGCGAAATACGCGGCATGAGACAGCTTTGGCTGATCAGGTTAAGCAGAATCAAAAGAGATTCAACAAGGATATTAACGAGTAAAGAGTACTTTGGGAGAGAACAGAGCACCGTTAAAAGTCAAAGAGCCTTCTGTGTGTGGACACAGAGAAGGCGAATTATTTTTACTAGCTTTATTGTCGCAGAAACTCAAATGAGTACAATGAAAAGTTTACAATCATCACATGTTACCCCAGCCCCCGGGTACAGTACCTTGGCACATTATTCTTGTGGAATAATGAAGACAACAAAATTAATGTATAAAACATTTCTGCCCTACTGCACAATTGGAAAAACACAGAAACACATGTAACATTTTAACAAAACAGTCCATTAATGCCGAGCATGCTGAGTTCACACTCATCTCAAGAAGTCGATCTGCCCCGCTCCATTGCCTCACAGCCTGTTTCTGCTCGATCTATCAACCCGGACGAGACATCTGTCCTGCACAGAAATGTATGCTGACCACAACAGTGCATTGATCTGTAAACCCGTACTTGACATCTATCCATCACGGGGTGTTACGCGGACCACAGCAGTAGAATTTGTGGAATATGTGATATTCTATGCAAATATATCCCTTCAGTGTTTACTGTGAAGAAAGATATTGAAGCGTGGGAACTTGGAGAAACAAATAAGAAAGATGTTGTGAAACGAGACCACAATACAGAACAGTATTTGATGGTGCTTTTAAAATGCACAACGTAGATAAATACCAAGGATTATTTTCGTGTAATAGTGGACAGTAAAGAAGGCAATTTAAAATGACCATGAGATCTTGACTAACTTGCGCAGTGGGCCGAGGAATGGCAGATGGAGATTCATGTTGATAAATATAAGGTGTTGCATTTTGTTTGAAACACAAGGGTACGATTTGCACAGTTAACTGTCGGACTGTGGAGAATGTTGCTTAAGAGACAGACAGAGGGGTTCACTTATATAGCTCCTTGCAAGTAGAGTCACAGGGAGGCAGGGCAGTGAAGAAGGTGTTTAGAATGTTTACCTTTATCGATCAGAGCATTGAGTGTAGGAGTTGGGACATCACGTTGTGGCTGTACAAAAGAGTCCTTGTCGCCCCGCTGTAACAAGGATATTATGAACAGAAAGGATGCTTTGAAATAAAAGGATAGGCTGGGATTTGGTGGCACAGAAGGCTCTGGGGTAACCTTAAAATGGTTGAGAAAATCAAGAATGCCATGGATAGGATGAACAGCCTTGGTCTTTCGCCAGGGTGGGCGGTCCAGTACCAGAGAGTATAGGATTAAGTTGAGAGGGAAGAGATATAGAAAAGATCAAAGAGGCATTTGTTTCTCTTTGCTTCGCAAGGCAGTTTTTATATGTCATGATGTGTCAGAGAAAGTGGTAGAGGTGAGTGCAATTACACCATATAAAAGACGATTGGATGGGGACATGAATCGGAAAGCTTTTGAGGGACATGTGCCAAAAGTAGTAAAATAGGATTTCTTCAGTTTCGGAAACCATAGACATTGTGAGCATAGCCAATCCGGGCCGAAGGGTCTGTTTGCATATGTTACAATTCGAATAGTTTATGACCACAAAATGCCGCGTTAGTCATCTTCGTTGCGCTGAAATTAATTCCAGGTTAATAACCCTCTGTAAATAATTGCAATGATCTACCTCTCCGATCTTGCTTGAATGGAGAATTCTTAATCTTGATGTGGGCCTGCTGACGATAGCAGAAGCAAAATTTACTGAAGGACAAGCTGCAATCGATGTCCAGGATAATTTGTCAATCTACATCTTACATCAAGCCGATCTGTGGTTCAGTGATGAGTGTGGGTGAACATACCACGGTCAGAACCATGTGTACCTAAATCTGATGACAAGCCGTGAAAACTACCGCATTGACTGCTTGCATTCCAAATAGCAGGGCTAACATCTGATAAAGAGAGTAAAATTGTCCCAAGCACAATAGACCAGATCAAAGCTCTCCTGTCTTCTCACATCCAGGCATAAATTGTGATGGATGATTAAACAAGTCACTGGAGGAGATGGTTCACAAATATCCCTATTCTCAATAATTGAATAACCCTGCACATCAGTGTAAATGACAAGAATGTTGTGTCTGCACTATCCTCAGCCAGAAGTGTTGAGTCGATTATCCACCTCACCCTCGTAATGATGCCCAGTCAAACTTAGATTCCAGTCTTCAACCAATTTGATTCACTGCACATGACATGAAAAAGCAACTGAACACAATTGATACGACAAAGCCAATGGCCCCTGACACCATCACTACAATAGGACTGAAGCCCTGTGCTGTACAACAAGCAATATGCATAGGGAAGCTGCTTAATTCCAACTGCAACTCTGGTTTCTATCTGGCAAAGTGGAAACTTATGTGACTATGTCCAGTCGTTCAAAAGGAGAATAATTACATTCTGACCACTTAGCACCCCCTCAGCGCCAGCACGGTAGTCAAATTGGTGGGAGGTCTTTTTGACAAAGCTGTCAGGCAGCACAGAAATAACCTACTCAGTGTGGTTTCCGATAAGTCCTCATGTAGACAGAGTGTTGTTGTGGAACTCTCACTGGATTACTAATCTAGACAGACAAATGCTCTGGTAACTGGTGAAAATTAAAAACCATGAATGAAATATCGAGATCAAAAATATTGTGTCAGTAACAGTGACCTTGAAGCGAATGTCGATTTTAAACAACGATTTGCTTCCCCAATGTGCTTTCATGGAAGCTAATCACCTATGCTCTCCTGATCTTGCCTAAAAGTTACTCCAGTCACAGACACTTGATAACTTTTCAATGGTCTCTCAAACGGCCAACCCAGACACTGAATTCTATCAAACTGCTCCGTGTTCTTAAAGGATAAATGCAGGCACAATACCAGCACCAGCCTTGGTATTCGAAAATAGAATGGGAATGTCGATCCTCCAGAGACTTCCTTTCTAACATCTGAAAACTTGTGACACCTTTTACAAAAATTCCCCAATGAATGTACAGAATTATGGCAAAATGGGAGGCAATTCAGCACACTGAGTCTCCCCCATCTTGGTTCATGGCCGAAGATCTCCTCAATGTACTTTTCCCATGCATTGTACATATCCCTTAGTGAGAAGAAAGATCAACGAAAGTTTAAAGCCCGGGATCAGGCCCTTCAGCCCTCTAAACCTGAGGCGATCAGAATATACTGTCTCATCCTGCCGGTCAATTCCTAAGCATCTCTATCCCTCTGCTCTCCACCTACTTATGTATCTGTCCAGACGCATTTTAAATGAATCTACCGTGCCTGTTTCTTCCACCTCTGCTGGCGACGCGTTCGAAACGCCCACTACCGTCTGTGTGAAAGACTTACTGCGTGTATCCCCCTTAAACTTTGCACCTCTCACCTTGAAAGCGTGACCTCTCGTTATTGAGACCTTCATCCTGAGAAAAAGCTTATCTCTTTTCACCATGTCTGCACTCTTTATGATTTTGTAAACCTCAATCAGAACCCCCATCTCCTGTTTTCTAATGTAAATAAACCTAACCTTCTCAAGCTCTCTTCATAGAAAACAGCTTCCACACAAAGCAACATTCTCGGAAACCTTCTCTGCACTCTCTCCAAAGCATCCATATCGTTTTGGTAGTGTGACGACCAGAGCTGTGCCCAATATTCTACATGTGGCCGAACCAATGTCTTGTACAGTTCTAACATGACTTGCCAGCTCTTTTACTCAATACCCCGTCCAACGAAGGCAAGCATACTATATGACTTTTTGACTACTCTATCCAGTTGTGCAGCAACCTTCAGGGTAAAATGGACCTGCACTCCCAGATCTCTCTACCCGTCAACTTTTCTCAAGGCTCTTCCGTTCATTGTATAATTCTCTCTCGAATTAACTTTGCCTGAACGTATCACCTCGCATTTGTCTGGATTGAAATCCACCTGACACTTTTCCGCCCAACTCTCCCGTCTATCCATGCCCTTCTGTACCCTCTGACAGTGCCTTACGCTTTCTGCTACTCCACCAATCTGCGTGTCATCTGTAAACTTGCTGATCATACCAACAGTGCCCTCTTCCAGATCACTTATGTATATTGCAACCAACAGTTGCCCCAACACTGACCTCTGTGGAACACCACTGGTCACCTTTCTCTATTTAGAGAAACTCCTTTCAACTACTACTCTCTGTCTCCTGTTGCTCAACCAGTTTTTATCCACCTTGCTAGAACACCCTGCACGCCATGTGACTTCACTTTCTCCATTAGTCCACCATTGGGAACCTGATCAAACGCCTTACTAAAGTCCATGCATATGACATCAACAGCCCTTCCATCATTTCTCATTTTTTTCACTTCCTCGAAGTACTCTATTAAATTGGTGACGCACGATATCCCCCGCACAAAACCATGTTGCCTATCACTGGTAAGCCCATTCTTTTCGAAATATCAATAGATCCTATCCCTTTCCAGCACGGATGTAAGGCTCGCTGGTCTGTAGGTACCCGGAATCTCCCTACTATCCTTGTTGTACAGGGATACAACATGAACAACTGGCAAATCAACTGTATTTAAGGATGACTCAACGATATCTATCAGGTTCCCAACTATTTCCTTCACGCCTCCCTCAGCAATCTAGGGTAGATCCCATCGAGTCCTGAGTATTTGTCCGCCTTAATAATCTTTAGCCTACCCAATGCATCTTCCCTACTTATGTCAATGCGATCCAGACTAATCAAACTCCTATCTCTATTCTCCAGATTCATCATGTTCCCCTCCTCAGTGAACACGGATGAAAAGCAATCATTCAGAATCTCACCCATTTTCTCAGGTTCGACGCACAGCCTTCCTTCTTTATCCTTTTGTGGTCCAATCATTTGTCTAGTTACCCGCTTGCTTCTTATATAAGAATAAAGTGCTTTGTGATTCTCCTTAATTCGACTTGCTAAATGTATTTCATGACCCATTTTATTGCACGTTTGATTACACGTTTAAGACTTGTCCTACTCATCCGAATTTCCTCCAGGGCCCGTGTTGTTCTTAGCTGCCTAAACTTATGTATGCTTCCCTTTTCCTCTTGGCTAGTCATTTACGGTTCACGAATCTTGCCCGTCCTATCCTTTGCCTTCAACAGGACATGTCCATCCTGCACTATCTTGAAACTATTGTTGAAAGCCTCCCACATCACGAATGTGGGCTTCCCTTCAAATAGCTGCGTCTAAAACACGTTCCCGAGCTCTTGCCTAATTTTAATACAACTGGCCTTGGCCCAGTTTAGTAACCGTTCCTTAGGACCACTGTTTACTTTATATACGATTATTCTAAAACTTACAGAATTATGGTCTCTGTTCTCAAAGAAATCCTCCACCGCAACTTTTACCACCAGTCCTGGCTCGTTCCCCAGTACCATGTCCAATATGGCCTCTTCCCTCGTCGGACTATTGACATACTGTTCGTGAAAACTCTCCTGGACGCTTCGTACAACTTCTACCCCATGAAGACACCTGACGCTAAGTGTATCCCAGTTATTTTTGGGAAAATTAAAATCTCCCCTCACCACTACCCTATTGCTCTACATCCTTCCATAATCTGGTATCGTGTTTCTTCTTCTACCTCGCATACAACCCCAATAATGTAACTGCACCCTTCTTATTTCTCAGCTCCACCCCTAATGCCTCACTAATCAAGACGTCCATAGTGTCCTCCTTTAACAAATCCCTGACGAGCAATGCAACTCCAGCCACCGCCCCCCCCCCCCCCCCCCCCCGACCACTTTTACTTCCCTCTCTGTCCTGTCTGATACATCTATATCCTGGAACATTTAGTTGCCAATCATCATGCCCTTCCTTCAAACTAGTCTCTGTGCTTGCAATAACGTCATACTCTCAGGCACCAATGCAAACCCGATGTTCATCTGCCTTACACACTATACTTCTTGCATTAAAGTAGATGCATTTCAGGTCACCAGTTCTTTTGCACTCATCTACTCTCTGCCTACGCCTCCCTTTATTCATGCTATCTTCATGATTCTTGCAGTCTCCAGTCTCCACCTCGCTGCCTACGTGTTTGCTCTTTTAGTTCCCAGTCCGCTGCCACATTAGTTCAAAACCTCCCCATCAAAAGTATCAAAAGTATCAAAATCTCCCCCAAGAATACTGGTACCAGTCTGGTTCAGATGTGGAGTGTCTATTTTCTAATAGTCCACCTTCCCCAGAACCGGTCCCAATGTCCAACAAATATCAACCCTCCCTCCTACACCATCTGTCAAGCCACGTGTTCCTCATGCCTTTTTCTTTCAATTCTATGTTGGCGAGCACGTGGCACTGGTGGTAATCCGAGATCGCTACCTTTGAGGTCCTTCTCTTTAACTTCTCTCCTAGCTCTCTGAATTCTTCTTTCAGGAACTCATCTCGTTTTCTACATATATTGGTGGTGCCTAAATGCACCAAGACAACTGGTTGTTCACCCTCTCCTTTTTGAATGCTCTGCAGCTGATCGGATTACGTCCCTGACCTGATCACCTGGGAGGCAACATACCATTCGAGAGTCCAGTTTTCGGCCACAAGACCGCCTAACCATTCCCCTCACAATAGAATCACCAATGAATGTGGCCCTATGAGCCCTTTTCCTGCCCTTCTGAACATCAGTGCCCGCCATGGTGCCATGATCTTGAGAACTGCTGCCATCTCCTGGTGAGCCATCTCCCCCAACATGTTTCAAATTGGTATACCTGTTTTGTAGGGTGATAACCGCTGGGGACACCTGCACTGCTTTCCTACTCTTTTCATGTCTGTTGGTCACCCATTTACTGTCTCCGTTAGCAATTCTAATCTGCAGTGTGACCTTTTCACTCAATGCTAATTTCCATCGTGAAATAAAAAAAGAGCAACTGTAATAGTCCCTTTGATGCATCAATCTTGCTCCCCCATTCAATACAGAGGTAGTTGTCATGTTAAGTGCGTTCATTTTACACGATGTGGCTGCAACGCGAGTAGTAAATTGTAGACAGTATATTTATTAAGCAATTCACTCTTACGCAATTCAGTCCCTCGCAGGAGCTGAACAGCGATATCCAACTCAGGATTCTCTGTTTGCAAAATGCATAAACAGTGTGTTCAGCTAAAACAGGAATGCAATCCACTCTGCCTTGAAACTGAGGCTGTAACGAAGAATTGTAGTGCACATTGAGAAGGAACTTTATTTCAATTCAGGGGGAGAATATTGGGGAGAACCGGAATTCCACATCAGTATCAATCGTCAATTGGCTCATGCGCATTCTGCTGAATAACTTAGTGAAAGGAAGTTAATGATATCATTGATTGCAGTGTTAAAGCGTTACATTTATTGCACTCTTTCAAGAGTATATTTGATGTAATGATGTACTTAGACGGTGCTGTCCGTTGTGTTAGGCTAACGATGAGATTTGTTTCGCTTTTTACTGATATTTTTGGCATTTCTCACAGAACCCTTTTATTACCTCACAGGCCGCATTATTTATATTGCATGATTTTCTATAACGACAATGTCGTAGGCGAGCACATCTGCTGTGTTACAGGAGAATTCCGCAAATAATACCTGATCCTTGACCTCCGCACCATACTCCTGCTCTCTCCCCATCCTTTTAGTGCCTAGAATTCCTTATTCATATTCGGTGCCTTGGCTTCCACAACCTGATGTGGGAGTGACTTTCTCAGGTTCACTGGTCTCTGATAGAAGACATTTATTGTCATGTCAATGCAGAGTGACTTGTCTCTTCCTAAAAATATGGGCCCTTGTTTTCGACATTCCCACCAGGGAAACGATCATGCCTGCTTCCAAAACGTGTCTTTCTGTCAGGTTTTTTTTTAAACATTTCACTGATATCTCCACTCATTTGCCTAAACCTCATGGAATACATAACCAGTCAACCCAAGCTCTGCTCGCGCAACAAGCCTGTTATCCCCGAGATCCGTCGGGTCACCCTTTGCTGTTTACCCTCAATTTCACGTTTCTCCTTTATTCGGTGAGGAGACCCAAACTGCACACAAGACCGCACAGTGATCGAGATGGGGTCTCACCAAGGCCCTGTACAGCTGTAGGTTTATACCCTTACTCCTGCACTCAAATCCCCCTGAAATGCAGGTCAACACATCACTTATCTTCCGAGCTGTTTTCTGCTCCTGTAATATTGCTTTCAGTGACTGATGTATAGGGAGATCCAGATCCTTTTCAACTTTACAGCGACTCACTTAATGGACCTATGTACACTGGTCAGTGTGTCAATATCATTCCCTGTATTGAATTCTGGCTTCAGACCACACTGTCCTAAATATATCTCGGAGGACTCAACAGAAGAAAACAAAATAAAAGAATCATCAGTCCCTATATAAATAAATATGTTACAACCAATGCTTTTTTAAAAAGGTGAGCACCCCTTCATTTGTTCCTACCAAAGTGCACAACCTCACATCTACCCAAATTGTTCTTCATTTGCGATGTGTATGCCCATTCACTCCAGTTGTCACAGTCACTTTGGAACGTTTTTACATCCTCCTCACTCACTCACAAAACAACGATTTGGAAATATTGCAATTGATTCCCGCAAACAAAGGTTTGACAGGTATTGGGAATACATCGGTCCGAAATACAATCCTGTATAGCTCTTATAAACTATGTCTCGATGAATAAAGGCAATGCCTGCATTCATCTGTGACTTCTTAACTATGCTATTAACGTGATGAGTTACATTCAGTGGTGAGTGGAGAAGCACCCGTTGAGCTTCCTCGTGTGCTGCAATTCTGGTTCCTTCTGCCAAAGTGCATCAGTACATATCTTTGAGTGTTACATTCCATCTGTAATTGATCAGCTATCTGACCATCCCATCTGCATCTTCCTGTTACATAAGAGCTTCCTCACCACAGAAAACCACTCGGCCAAAAAAAAGTGAATATAAGGGCTTAGGTAAGAGCGACTGTTCCTGATATTTATCTGAGGATGACATCGAAATGCCTAAGAAAAATTGCATGTCATCAGAATTCATTGTAATTCTCCACTCTTACAAGTCATTAATAAGCCATGGGAAGATTTTAATTGTCAGTGAATATCAATCATCTCAGCTGTAAGACAACTCTGCAGGGGATCCTCAGGAAAGCTTCCTCAGCCCAGGCATCTCCAGCTTGTCAACTACGAATCCCTGCTGTGTACAAGCAGGAGATTCAGCGTATTGAGTCCACACTGAAAAGAAGTTTGGATGCTCACTGAACATTACAGAACATTCACAACAGTTTACCCCCTACAGCTCCTGATGCAGTCTGTGCCCATGTGCAACAAGACCTGGACAATATTTAAGCCCATGCTGGTAATATGTCCGTAACATTCATATAATAGGGCTTCACATTTCCACAGTAAACGGAGTTTTTCTTTCAGTACCTCAAACTGGGTTCACAAGAATATGGGGAATCCGTTCAGCTCAAGAAATCTATTGGACAAGAGGCGGAACAGCCCATTCAATTCCTCCTGCCGGTTACACATGAAGACAAGGAGTCTGCTCAATCCACGTGCCGATTACAAGAGATCAGAAAGAAACCATTTTCAAAATGGGATCATTTACTAAGGAGCAGAAAGAAGTCATTCGTCCTCTCAAGTCACCAGCACAGGAACAGGTAGGCATCAGAGATGCTCAACATCACAAATTAAATGCGCACGAACTGCACAGATGCACTGCTCCATGTTTTACATCTTGCCTCATTAGTCACAGTACATACGTGTTACTGTAGCATGGTGTTCTGATACTGGGAATGACGCCTTTTTCAAAACTAATTCCAAAGACATCTTCCACCTCTGAGGGTGCAGAACCATGTTTTCTCTGAATGTCACAAGTTGATGGGCAAGGGGTAACTGTTTCAGTACGAATTTTTTTGGCAAATGTGCGTTTATGGAATGTTCCCATATTGGAGCAATTACAACTTAGTAATTAAATAGCCCTGGTCGATGCTACATTCGTTTCTATTTTACGGAGATCTGACTGATCCATATCAAGGGGGATAGATATCCATCTTTCAAATGGATATGTACATAATGAACAGCATGTTGCAGGAATACTGGGTTTTCACAGCAGAATGGGTGAGCCAGAGGCTTGATAGTTATATTAGGAGTTATATCAGATACTAATCTAGCTCACAGATTCAGCCCGGGCATGTATAAGCTCACATGAGCTATATGCTCATTATGGAGCTCTGTGCAGACCAGCCTCAGTACAACCCAGCAATTTGTCCATGATGGAACACTATGCAGGGCTCAGCAGTCCACTAGTTACCTGTACAACTTGTGCAGCAGTACACATGACACCAGTGCATTGATTTATAAACCCGGACGAAACGGTCCGGCCAGCATGGGGAGATATGCAGACCACACCAGTGTCTTGCTCTGTAAACGCAGACAAGGCACCTGTTAAGTAAGGGGAGCTGTGCAGTGAACGGAGAGTAATTCCACAGTAGCAGTGGGATTGGTAACAGCGAAGACCAGGGCAATTCGGGAAGATAGATAAACTACAATTTTTGTGCAGCGCCTGGACCCGAGACCCCTCTCCTCTAAAATAAAGACAGTGGTGATTTGGTGTGCTGATTAGGTAAGGATTTTTTTCTGTTTCTTTTTCATCCCATTATTTCTTATAAATTACTTTCATTCCTTTTATCATTTATTTATTACTTGATTATTTGAAAAAGCATATCAGAAAAGTTTATCAATCAACTAACTCAGAACTGTATGTAAGTAATTAACTCAGTCGAGATGTCTTGGTCGGTGATGTGCTGTCGTTGTATGAGGGTGGGGCTTAGTGATCTCATTGCGATCTGCAGTGACCAAATCTGCAGCAAATGTTGGTTGCTGAATGAAGTCCTACTAAGAGTTGATGATCTGAAATCTGAGCTTCGAACACGGAAGCACATTCAGGATGAGGAGAGTAACCTGAATCATTTGCTTCTGAAGACAGTCACACCTGGGAGGTTAAATAAATCAAATTCAGTTAGTGATCAGGATAACATGGTGTGAATGCAAGTGAGGCTGGTGAGTTCAGGAATGGAGGAGCCCCAGGTTTTGATCTTATTCAGCAGGTGTGAGTTGCTGGTTCCCTGTGTGAATGAGGAAACGGGTTGTTCGGAGGATGAGCGAGCTGACCACCGCACCATGGTGCAGAAGGCCATTGAAGAGCGGGGAGAATAAAGACAAGTAGTAGTTATGGGGTTTCCCTAATTAGGGGATAGATAGTATCCTTTACAAGCTGGATCGAGAGTTATGCATGATATGTTGACTGCCCAGTGCCTTGGTGCAAGACATATCTGACTGGCTTGAAAGAATATTGCAGCGGAATGGGGAGGATCTAGTTGTTGTGTTCCATGTTGGAGTAATGAGAGAGGGAAGGCTAAGATGGAGGATCTGTTTGGGGATTAACAAGCAGTTGGAACGAAATTACGGAACAGGTCCTCGGCGGTTATAATCTTCAGATTAATGCCTGAGACACGCAAATTGTTTTAGGGATAAAACAATTAGTGAAGTAAACACATGGTTCAAAGACGGGTTACTTTTCATGGGGCATTGGCATCAGTATTGAAACCAAGGAGACCGATGTGGATGGGAAGGTCACTGTATGAAACGATATGGAAACAGTGTTCTCGCGAAAATGATAAATATGGTGGTCACTAAACTATACTCCAGTGAGTCGTGCGGAAGGGAAAGGGAAAACGGCAGATGTTATACTGATAAATACGAAGGTAAGCATCATGTTAGCATGTGTGTAGGAGCGTTAACGTTCAAGGCAGACTATAAAAGAATTATAAAGGAAGGACAACTCAGGAGATATTCTTAGTGACGTTGGAACTCATGAGGGTAAGAAAGATAGCGGAAGGCCACTTTAGCTGAATGTTCCTCGCATTCATTACACGGTCGATGTGTCAACGGCGCAAATGATCATGGTTGAATATGATTTAGTACTCACTACAGAGACATGGTTACAGAATGGTCACGATTGTTTTTTTTTAAATATCCGGGGGATCACACTGATTAGAAGGAGAGACAGAAATGTAAGGGGGGTTGGTGCAGCTCTAATATACAAGGACGATGTCGGGGCGGCTCTGAGAGATGACCTAGTTTCTATGGACAACATGGTTTAATACATTTGGGTGGAATTTAGAAATTCTTGGAAGAAAAAGTCACTGATAGATGTAGTCTATAGGCAGCCAAATAAGAGCATCTCATGAGGGCGGGCAATAACAAAGAAAAGTACTAGTGCCTGGAAAAATGTTAAGACTGTTATCATGGTGTATTTAAAACTACATGTCGTTTGATCGAACCAGGTCAGTCGGAGTAGCCTTGAGGAGAATCGTTTTGAGTGTATCATTGGTAGTTTTCTTAAATACTATGTAATTGAACTGACGAGAGAGGAAACGTTCGTAGATCTGGTCATATATTAATGACGTCATACATATGGATGCTCTCGGAAGCAGCGATGACAGTCTGGTTGAAGTTAGAATACAGATGTAGGGTGTGAAGATCGACTCCAGTCCCAGGGTCCTGTGCTTAAACAAGGCAGACAGCAATGCGATGAGTGAGGACTTGACTGATGTCGACTGAATGCAAAGATTTAATGGTGGGACGGTTGACGAGCAGTTATAGATTTTGAAATAAATTTTCCGAAGTGCTCAGCAAAATTATATTGGAGGGAAAGGAAGGACTGTCAGAAAAGCAGAAAAAGCCATGCGTGCCTGAGGAAATAAGACAGACGAACAAATTAAAACTGATGGCATAAAAAGTGACCAAGAACAATTTGAAAACAGATTATCGGGAAAATTTTAATCATCAACAGAAAGCCAGAAGAAGAACTATAAGGAACATGAGAAAAAAAAGCATAGCACATCAAGAAAGCTACCAAAGTTTCTATAAATACATAAAAGAACAAAACGTGGCTAAAAGTTGGTCTTTCAGAGAATGAGAAGGGAAAGTTATTTGTGGGATGATCGAGGCTTTGATCAGGTATTTTGAATCGGTCTTCACAGTGATGGACACTAATATGACACCAGAAATTGAGAAGGACAGACAAAAATGTAAGGGGGGGTGGTGTAGTTCTAATATACAAGGACGATGTCGGGGCGGCTCTGAGAGATGACCTAGTTTCTATGGACAACGTGGTTTAATACATTTGGGTGGAATTTAGAAATTCTCGGAAGAAAAAGTCACTGATAGATGTAGTCTATAGGCAGCCAAATAAGAGCATCTCATTAAGGCGGGCAATAACAAAGAAAAGTACTAGTGCCTGGAAAAATGTTAAGACTGTTATCATGGTGTATTTAAAACTACATGTCGTTTGATCGAACCAAGTCAGTCGGAGTAGCCTTGAGGAGAATCGTTTTGAGTGTATCCATGGTAGTTTTCTTAAATATCATGTCGGCGAAGTCGCGGGTACCATCATTATTACGGAAGATGCTGTATTCCACAAAACTGATGGTTCTCAGGGTAGACAAATGCACTGGCACTGATGGAAGGCATCCATGGATACAAAAATGACGGCGTGAGAAATAACAAGTGCACTGGTGGTAAATTTACAAAAGTCACTGGACTCTGGGGAAGTCCCAGCAAATTAGAGAACAATTAATGTGACGCCACTATTTAAAAAGGCATTTGGATAGAAGTTGGTGAATTATTAGCTTGAACTCTGTAATGGGCAGAATGCCTGATTCTATTCTCAAGGAAGAAATAGCAGGGCATCTCGATAGAAGTGGTCACATTTGGTAGACGCAATATGGGTTTATGAAAGATATTAATAAATCTTTTGAATACTTTGAAGACGTTACATGCAAGGTGGGCAAAGGGGACCCAACGAATACGGTGAATCTCGATTTCTGAATTGCCTTCAACATGGTGACGCACAAGAGGCTTCTGCATTTGATGGAGATGCATAGTGTTGCGGATGAAGTAGTAGCAGAAATAGAGGATTCGTTGATGAACAGGAAGCGAGAAGTCGGGGTAAAAAGTGCGATTCGCTTTGGCAATCAGCAACTAGTGCTGTGCCTCAGGGATAAGTGTGGGGACCGCAATTATTCAAAATTTATCGAGATGATTTGGAGTTGGGAATCACGTGTTGTGTGTCAAAATTTGCAGATGATACGAAGATGAGTGGCAGAGCAAAGTGTGCAGACGACTGTGAAACTTTGCAAAGGAATATATATGCTTTAATTGAGTGGGCAAAGGTCTGGCAGATGGAATACAATGTGAATAAATGGAAAGTAATGTGATGGAATAATGGTCAAAAGAATTATTACTTGAATGGCAAGAAGTTTCAGCTTGCTGCTATGCAAAGGCACCTGGAAGTGCTTGTGTATGAATCACAGAAGTTTGGTCTTTAGATACAACAAGTAATTACATCCAATTGGAAAGTGACATTTTGATGAACTGGCAGCGAGCCTCTCTCCAAAGTACGAGCGATGGGAACTCTTCTCAGACATATTGTCTTGAATCAGCTATTGACCAAAATTTCGTTCCCTATCTCCTTCATAAAACCGTAGAAGACCTACAGTGTAGAAGCAGGGCTTTTATTCCCCAAGACATACACACCAACCGTGTGAAGGGTAACCCTATTATACCCATTCCCTGACATTTAGCCCTGACTATAGCACCTCACCTGTATATATTTGGATTGTTGGAGGAAACCGGTGTACCTGAAAGAAACACGGACAGACACGGGAAAATGAGAAAACTCCACACAGACAGTCACGCGATGGTGAAATCGGTACTGAGGCCCGGACATGTCAGGCAGCAGTGCTTACCACTGAGTCATCATATCCTTGCACTAACAGTAATCATTCAATGTCGGTTTGAATGTAAAACCCCTCACTGGAAAATTTACTCTTCTCTCCCGATACTTGTGTCACCCAACATAGATAACAATACTTTTCTAATCCAACTGCACCGTAAAAGCTGATTACAGAACTTCATCAATTCAATAACAAGAAGCAAATTGACATGGACACTATGTTTTATTACTCTCGAGCACAAACACTGACCAATCTTGAATAACGAGAATGATATTTTCATCTGAGACACAAGGACTGCGCAAACATCAGATGATTATTTAGGATGAAAAGGAGCGATTTCTGCTATTAGAATCAGGAATTTACTGACGTGCGACATGTACTGAACACTTTCGGAAAGTCACGTCTGAAAATGCTTCAAAGTGTCGAAAACTTTCAAAGAAAATTCAGCCAAAAGTGGTCTTTGCTCAATGTATTTCATCATAGTCAAAATGACATTGAACTGAGTTCAGCAATTGACATGCCATTTATTTCTCGCACTATCTCACTTACACTCTCACGCATATTCTCTTATTCAGTCTCCACCCGAAAAAAATCTGCCATTTGTTTACATATCCAACGATTTTACTTGTACATTATTCTGAATTTTCTGGTAGTCATAATCTTGGCTATAAAAATGGTTTGTTCAGGTATGTTTCATCAATTAATTCAGCTGGATTGTTTTTTAATGTATGGACCAAAATTTAGTTCCCTTCAGTATTTTATTGAAGCTGCTTACTTGTGTCACTACAGTCGCGACAGTGTCGGAAAAAAAATTCGAAGGTGTGTGAAGGGGACAGGAGAGAGGGAATGCCCAGGATTTTGACAATGGGACACCGAACGAATCGTCTTAGATACGGAGGGGTATTCTGTCAGACAGTGAGATAACTGGCAGCGATATTGAACAGAGGATTACCTCACCTCTCTCTCCCTCACAGCAGCTGTCAAACCAACTGTGCTTACTGAATTCCTGCAGCATTTCTGGCTGGATGGCTGTTTTTGCGATGTAGAGTGGCACCAACAGTGTGGGTCACTTCCCACACTGGCTGGTATCACCATGAAGCTCCTACATTCCCACCATCACCACTCACCTGGGACATGGTAACCCTCAGGTTGAACTCACAAACAGTCGTTTATCTTTAATAAGAGAGCAGCTTTATTGTCCATTGGGGTGATGGCATTTTTTTTTGAATGAAGACACATTAATGTCAGGATTGTGAGTGGCTTGTTAGGAAACATGCAGCTCGAGGTGTTCCCATGCATCTACTGCCTTTGTATTTAGAAATGTGTCAGTCGCAATTTGGAAGATGCTGCTGAAGGAACATCAGCTAATTTCTGCAATGTGTATTGTCAATCATGCATAATGCTTCCACTGAACATTCGCTGATGGATGTAATGCATGTATGCAGATATTTTACCAAATATGGTACCAATCAAATTGATGTGTGCCTTGCACAGTAGATGGTGCAAAGGCTTTTGGAGCTGTGTGATGCATTACCCATGACAGTTACCTTTCCCTCTGATCTGCTCTTGGAGCCACAGTATTCAATCTGTGTGTCCAGTTCATTGTCTGCTCAATAATAACTCCACGTTATTGATTACAATGGTTCACAAACAGCAAAGCCTCTGAATGTCAAGAGCTGGAAATTTAGTGATCTCGTTTTCGAGGTGGTAATTGTTTTACATTTGTGTGGTACGCATTTTAATTGGCACTGATCAGCACAGCCTTGGATGTTTCTGAGATTTTGCATCATTGCGGCATGGAGTGCTGCAGTATCCAGGAATACTGCTGAGGATTGTGCAATTATCCGCAAACAGGCTAATTTATGGCACTTGTAATTGACAAGAGGTAATTTGTACTGTTACAAAAGACAGTTAGGTCAAGAACACAATCCTGAGGAACTCATGCAGTGTGGGCCTTGAGCTTATATGACTAACCTCCGAAAACAACATCAATTTCTGTGAGCATGGAGATACGTGGAGCCCAGTTTGGCTGTGGACAACAGTTTTCTTTCCCGAAAGGACATTTATGAATTCGATGAGTTTTTACTTCTGTTGACCATAGCTTTCTGTCAATATTAAAAGTCATAAAATGAACTGATTCAAAGCTGGCATCCTGCCTGAATTTGAGACCAACTTGAAAGTTTTGTGCCAATTACTCAATAAAGATATAAGTTTGAATATTATTTAGCGAATTATTAACTTGCTTCTACTTGATCCCGAGACAATGTGAATGCATTCAAATTAAGACCAGGCAATGGCATTACCATTGACTGCGAACAATTAGAAGAAAATCAAGATGGCTGAGTGTATTTGCTCAGTGAGTAAGAAGCAAATTTTGACGATCAGAGGAATTGTTTCCCCATGCAAAGAAAAGTGTTAAGTAGTGAAAGAAGAATGTAAAAATACATTTCATGTACTGTGTGTGTGTGTGTGTGTGTGTGTGTGTGTGTGTGTGTGTGTGTGTGTGTGTGTGTGTGTACGCGCGCGAGAGAGAGAGAGAGAGAGAGAGAGAGACGTTCTATACTGCCCACAGTGTTCAGCGATGTGCAGGAAAGCTGGATTGGACAATGGAAATGAGAGGTAACAATGATAGGGCAATGGGCGGGTCAAGTGGGATGCTGTACAGTGAGTCGGTGTGGAATCGTTTTACAAATGGCCTGCGTCCACAGTGTACAATTCTCATGTTCGAAAATCGGCTTTTCCTTAGTCTGAAAGGACATCGCTATGTCTTTATGCAAAATAAAACGGAAATCAAGGTGCTTGGAACACATTTTGTCCTCCCTTTGTATGGTTGGAAAACCGAATGGGATTTGAAAGAGTTAAAAGATAACGAAACTCGCTCAATCTCTCACCATTTATATGATGCGAGCAGATATTGCAGATTTTGGAGACCCTAAATGTGTAAAGATTCTGATATGCGTAGGATATATAACCAAGGGAACAACGGAAAATATAACAGGGACTCGGACTGAAGCATTCAATTCCTCCTCAGCCACGGTGGGTGGGGGGGCGGAGAGGTAGTGGGGGTGCCGGAGGACTGGAGGACAGTTGGTGTTTTTCCATTTATCAAGAAAGAGGTGGAGATCGAACAGGAATAACAGGCCACTGAGTTTCACGTCAGTGTTCAGAACACGATTGGAGAAAAGAAAACCAAAGGATAGAATTAATCTCCGTTTAGTGCGGAATGTTTTCAGCATGGATAGTCAGGACGGTTTCGTCAGAGGGGCTCATGCCTCATCAATCTGGTGAGGTTTTTCGATGAGGTGGCCAGATCTGTCGATAATGGTTGGGCAGTTGAAGTACTTCATAGGAATTGAGCAAAGCATTTGACAAGTTCGCACATGGGGGACTGAGAAAGTGTGTGTATGTTTTACGGAGTGGGTGTGGCTGGGGAATGGGGAGATGCAGTTGATGAGGTTGGGAATGTGAAATAGGATTTTTGATGATACTAGCATTGTCTGGGTCGTTGTGAGGGAGGTATATTTTCTTAGGTGACAGATAGAAATAGATAGATTGGTCAGATGGGCAGATGAGTGGTTGATGAAATATAATCCTTCTGAAATGTTAGATGATGCACTTTAAAAGAAACCCAGTCACCAGAAAAGGGTATACTCAATGAATAGTCTGACATTAGGAAGGACAGAGGATCCGAAAGGACGAGAGGCGCGGTTGACAGATCCCTGCAGATGGAATGACAGGATACTGGGGTAGTTTAGAATGCTTATAGGACACTCGCCTTTTTCAGTTGATGCGTAGGTTCTACGGAGAAAGTGAGGACTGCAGATGCTAGAGATCAGAGTCAAACTGTGTGGCGCTGGGAGACCACAGCAGAACAGACGGTATCCGAGGACTTGGAAAGTCGACTTTCCGGGCATAATGCCTTCATCAGAAATGTGGGAGGATTATAAAAGGAGAGTGCATGTTGAAGCTGTACCGAACTTTGTTTCATCCACAGTTGGAGTATTGTGTGTAGTTCTGTAGACTGCACCATAGGAAGGGTGTGATTGCACTGGAGGACGTGCAAAGGAGATTCAACAGAATGGTGCTCAGTTTGCAACAAGGAGGGTGGATAAGTTCGAAGTGACTTATCTAGAGCAGGTGTATAACTTATAAGGGGCATGGACAGTGTGAATCTGTTTCTCTCAGTCCAAGTGTCAGGAACAAGGTTGCGTAATTCTATGTGAAAGGCAGGAGGTTCATAGTGGACATGAGGGAAATTCCTTTCTTCCAGAGGATGGTATTTGCCTGAAATGCACTGTCTGGGAGGGTGTTTGAGATGGGAAAACATACACACTTTTAAAATTACTTGGATGAGCTTTTGAAATGTCATAACATACAAGTCTATAGGCCAAGTGGTGGAAAGTGGGATTAATGTAGATTTAGATTCATTTTGGTGTAATGAACACGACGGGTAGAAGGGTCACTTGTATTATGTATCATTCTGTTATTCTGGATTCTGAAGTCAAAGGTCTAAATCTTTTCTGTTTAGTTTTTGTATTTGTTTTGCGAACTATATCACTTAGTACACGTTCCAGTTGTTGTGGTTTCTATCAGCTTCAGGTTCAGATTGAGAGTTCTCATTCACAGATAGAATTTCCCTAATGTGTTGTAAAATTGGATTAACAAGAAAAATAGGGATACAAGAATATGCAATAGAACAGCTCTTATAAAGGTCCACTGCGCGAACTATTGAATGACTGTAAAGCCTGATCAAAAAGCATGCCGTCACTGAAAAGAATATCGAAAAATATTTTGGTATTGATGGGACGAACTATATATGATTTTGTACAAGCATTGAAGTTTGAAGAAGATTTACAATTAATATTAGAGATCTAACAGGATGAGATTAATCTAGTCTTTGGGGTATTTCAATTACAGGCTTAAATCTCAATTACATCACAAATTTAAAATAAACCTTCTGTCATACGTTGTTTGTTAAAAATGTTGGATAAAAATTCAATGTTTCCCAGTGGAGCACCACATGATATAAAATAATAACTTTTGAACTGTGTCAGCGCCAGGTAATTCTCCAATTCAGACAGACTCTCAGCAGCAGGACATCAAAGGCTATTTCACAAACAGCAAAATGTATGTTCCAAGGATAATGATCGAAAAAATTTACTATACCATCTTGGCCATTTTTGGTATTCCTGGTAAGTCTTGAAACAATTTAGTTTTAAAAATCTCTGCATTAAATTATACTTACTTCCACTCTATGATTAATATTTATTTTCTTTCCATTTAGCATGGCAAATACCGGTGGCAGATGACAATGCCCCCACTTACTGATTTTAGTGTGAATAGTTTATTGATTAGGAGGATGCTCAGTAATGTGCAGCATTACATTTTCTCTATGTCGCGCAGAATGGGTTGGCACTGAGGCCACACTGATGGAGTTTGAATGAGCACTGATTTTGGATGGTCGCGAGAGTGTTGAGGAAGACCAATCTCTCTCCGTGGTCGCTCAAACCTGACTATCAGTCAGATGGTTTTTGAAACGACCGTCATCTTCGTAACCTCTGAGTAAGGTGTTCCAAATTCCTTGATGCAAAGGTATTTTGTTTGTGGATCTCTCTCAGGTATCTTGGTCCAACTGGGAGAGCAGATACCAGGTGGGCAATGTTTGGTTTGAGTCATTACGGAGTGATAAGTGATAGCTTTGAACATCTTGTGTGTTTTCGTCAATCAGTGGGTGTGTGGGGCCACGATATATGTGAGGACAGATTGCTGGGAGGGGTGTTGAGCACAGGGTTCCAAATATGATGTGTATTTCTGGATTGTTTGTTTCCACAAAAGTCATGTGAGTCGTGCCATTTGTAAAAAGAGGCACAGTACTGTAGGGCGGAGTCGAATATGAAAAATATTGCGATCTTGAATTTTGTGGCAGCAGCAATCCAACAGATGTGAAACAGGTTTTTCAAACAAGATATTTCCCGACTTTCCCTTTGTTGAGTTATATTTCGATGTTCCCTTTACGATACTGGTCTATATGAATGGTATATAAGGGCATTTGGGCATTTGATTGGGATTGTTACTCCGTATTTGGATCTGAATTTACGTTTACATTTATTAATATTTTTATTATTGTCGCTGTCATTTTTCCGATTCTGACGTTTTGGAGATGAACATCCTGGATATAGTTTAGACCAATTCACTGTGAAACCGTCGTGTTCTACGTTGGACTGCAGTTCTGTGTCAGTTTTGAGAAATTCCTGTTAATGTACCCCATCTAGAGGACTCAGAAATTTGGAGATTGTGTGGTACAACAGATTTTCCTGATGGAAGAGAGGTCGATTTGGGGTGACTGAAGTACAATTTAAGATATTTCAGATTATTTTACTACTCCAAGGTTCCAATACGGCTCATAATATCTGGCAAAATGGAGTAAAATTTAGAGCTGCTGCGTGTGCCGATGTTCAGGATTGAGGGGATTGGTGAGTTAGACAACGCATCAGGGTCACCAATTGATTTCTAATCCATCAGCAGCGCACTGCTAAAATAATCTGTACCGTTTGTCGCCCCAGCTTTGAATGACTTTCTTTGCCACATGGTATGGGGTATAAATGCCGTTTTCATGTGGCGTGTCTGTCCAAGCAGTGATTTCGATTAACACCACACAGACAAATTTATATAGAGGTGTAAATGCCAACAATTATAATTGCTTTGCTGTATCGATGCCATTTCGATGTATTTCAAGATCTTGTTGGCCGATTTCAGCTGATCTACTTCTTAATAACGTCACATGTTCCTTGTTCTCTGAATGATCGGAAAGCAGAGGTGAGTGGGAATGACTACTCACCTGTGTTTACTATGTGGGAACTTGCTTATGACTAAACCTGTGCTGGGTGTGGATGACCATTCTGGGCATTGACCCTCCGCAGGGCAGTTCAGCATGTTCAGCTCCTTCGGCTTCGATTAAATGTTTCATATTTTTCGAATTACTGTTTAAAGTGGGGTGATTTATTGATGATCACATTTAGGTGCTGAGCTATCCCAGAATGTTTTGAGGCAACTGAGGATTGAGATTATCTTGATGGCGAGAGTGAAGTAAGAATACAGGGACCTGCTGTTTTGTCCAATTGTCAGGGTTGCCACATCAACACTGCTTGCTGGGATATATCTGGCACAGCGTTTGTTGCATCACGGGAGTGGATCAGGCAATTTGATGCAACAATGGCCTGTCTTATTCCATTCCAAAATGGTTCATTTGAAGTAAAATGGAGACTTGTTAGTCAAACAAATTTTATTTTCTACACAATACGCCTCTGTAAGTTTCAGAGAACACAGATTACTATCATCATGACAGAGGTGAGTACAACACAGCACACTGAGAGTTCTGGGGCAAAAACATTCTTCGATGGGCTCTTGGAGCAGAATCGTGTCTTGAGGTTTGGTCTTTCCTTCGCCAGAGCATCTTACACCCTGATGTGGATTGCTGTCTGAATGCTGATCCATCGACATGCATAATGGTCAAATTTAACCCTCCACTTAATGGGCACTGGCCTGGTTCTTCATGTGTAATATTAATGTTTGCGGTTAATATTTCCAAACCATCACTATCGTGTAACTTCTCAATTGGAATAAAGAAAACCTTTTGTCTGTAGCTTTCAGGAACTCTATATTATCCCGCGATCGACTGGAATGTTGTGTGCAATTGATCTAGATCTCCAGGAATTACGCTGTTTGAAGTGCTTACTGATTGTGTAATTGTACTGAACAAGGATCACGAACTTCAGTCCAGATCCCCTGGCTCCAGTGGCCACATGGTACGAGGAGGATATTCAATTGTCGAATTTCACTGAGTGTGGGTAACTGCTCAAATAGAAACTTATGACGCGGCATTCTTGCGTTTCTGTGGTGACCTGTAAATGCAGCATTGTCGTAAGTCTGGAGCACTGAGAGGAGACGACCTGTGACTCCAATTGTAAATTTTGCAAAGAGTATCTTTGACTAGAAATCTATATTGCATGTGGGTCAATAAATTGACACCCAATTCCAGTGACATAGTGATTCAGTGAGCATCTTCAAATAGAATTTTAGCAAAAGTGATTTCCTAAGTAAAGAGGAACAAATGACCGGAGTGTGAAAGCGTAACTGGGAGCATCACTCAAAGGAAAATTATGCTGAGTGGGAATTATTAATTGGAGTGGAAGTATCTCTGACTGCTAATTTAGCTGTTTGTGGGGAAAAGAATGATTTATAATATCTGACTGCAAAGGTAATTGTGACCATAAGAATATGAAACAGTGACTCCTTCGTTTGGATGACCTTCCTCATTACTGTACTGTCCAGTGATGAAGTTCTCAATGCAGTTTGTAAATATACAATGGTTTGCTACGAGGAAAATATTCGCAACTGGTTGATTATGTTTGATGCTAAGTTTAGAAAGTGAAATGTCCAATTGAAGATAAACAGATGCAATATTTTCCGAGAGCCATAACGGTCATTCAGCAAAATGTCATTAAGACATATCGTGTTGATTCAAGCAATGTTTTTGATGCTGATTAATCTTCCATCAAGGTTCGGGCAAGTTGTGAAACAATGGTTACACTAATGTCTTATCTGAGCATTAATAGGTATCTTTATACAGTTGGAAATGTTGTCACGAATTGCCATCTGTATGTGGATGGAATAAGATTATCAATTGTTAAATCTGCAATTCATCATCTGCCTACAGTTAATTGTTCAGAGATCACTGTCCTACGCTTTGTGATGTGTGGCTTCATTCGGAGGAAGAGCTCTCGATGAGAACTGTGCATCAATCAGTTTTAAGGCAAATTATAAAAATAAAAATAGGAATAGCAATAGGAAAAAAAGTCTGTTTCAACAAATAATAAAATTCAGTAATTACATCACAAAGCGCTGTGTATTCTCCACCCATCTGTCATACTCCATGCCACTTCACAGCTTACAAATCCAATTTCCTGATTTATAAGCATTTCCCTTCTTTGAGCGTCATAATGATAAACATTCCGACTCTCTTGGGCTCAAACTCAGTCACATGCTTGTTGCATTTTGTACGATGAACTCTGACCTTCCCAATATTCACATGTTAAATCTGTCGAACGCCACACTTAGGACTGTTTGCCTTGCATTTACAGGAGGATTGGCTGTCTGTTTATCAATCAATTGTGCCTATTTTTACAGTTAAATTTTAGTTCCCGAAAAAAAGATTCAAATCTTTCACATACAAATCACAAATAGTGATTCACAATAAGGCAGCCATCAGAAAAAACTAAATGAAATTACATTCTGGTAATCTCATTCTCCCTGGTTTCATCCTGACCACAGGCGAAAATGGTTTTGGCTCCTGGAACACAATCATCTCAACTGTCGAACATCGCTGCAGCAACTATTCAGTTTCCCAAAATCTGTATCTGTCTCAGCAATACCTTTCCTTCCACCATCATTTCCAAATAAAAGATATTTTCTTGTGATTGCATACTGGTTACCACCATGTATGATGCACTATTTAAGGAAGAGGTCTGTGCCAATATACAGTAAGATAAAATTTCGTTTAATCTGATAAGTGACAAACGTTGGATTCAAAACGAAATGCAGAAATTTTGCAATCCCATATGTATGTAGGGTGTCTCCAATTCTTTGCTTAACTGATTCAAAATGTCTCTGTGGTGGATGTTGTGTTCATATGGGAAACCCCAGCCAGTCTGTTTCGTCTATGAAGCATATGAAATCAACCACTGCCGACACCAAAAAGAGAATACATGATCGTCTTTTCATCAGCAATCCGCTGATCATGTTCTTCCCTGTGTCTGGTTGAGATGGTTTAAACTTTATATTTCAGAGTACAACAATCATCTCTGTGTCATTACATACAGTCGGCATGAATAATGTTCCATCAGCAACTTGAAATCTCTTCTTGTCCTTGCTCTTACAGTTAGTCTCGTGATGATTGTAATTTTAGCTCGGGGCAAATGTGGTCTTTCAACATGCAGCACTATCTACCTGGTGGCCATGGCAATGTCTGATCTACTGTTCATTGTTTTTTATGTCGTACTTATCCGATTTCAACAATTTTATTATCCACGGTGTTTCCTGAGCATCACTCCGGTTTGTAGTCTTATCGACATCCTCTGCAGCCTGACCACTGACTGTTCTGTCTGGTTCACTGTTGCCTTTTCTTTCGATCGATTTGTCGCCATTTGTTTTCATCAGATGAATACTACGTATTGCACAAAGAAAACTGCAATGAGGGTTCTAGCGATCATCTGTATTTTATTTTCGCTAAAGAACATCCCTTCGTACTTTCGTTTTAAACCTGGAACGATTATCAACAACATTCAATGGTACTGTCATGTCCGGTCTAGTTATTATTACGACCGTCAGTGGATAAGTTTCAGATATTTTGAACAATTTTTAAGACCGATGTTACCATTTATATTTATTCTCTTTCTCAATGTTCTGACTGTTAGACACATCTTCCAGGCTATTAAGGTGCGTAAGGGATTGGGGAATCAGAGAAAAATAGAGAACGATCCAGAGGTAGAGAGCAGAAAGAAGTCTGTAATTTTACTCTTTGCCATCTCTGCCAGCTTCATACTCCTCTGGTTGGGCTGTATTTTATATTATTTTAATGTTGGTTATTCATTGGATTATGGTGTTCGTCGTTTGTTTGAACTAATTGTATTTATGCTGCGGAACTTAAGCTGCTGCACAAATGCATGTATTTATGTAGTGACACAGAAAAAGTTCAGAGACCAGATAAAGTATGCTGCTAAATATCCAGTTATGAAAATAATTCAATCAATGAATAAATCCAAGTAATTGAGAAACAAGATTAGTTGGAGCAAATAATGGAACGAGGAGTCCACGTGAGGAAAGGACGAAAGGATAAGAAGGGTTAGAAACACGACAATACTCCTTTTCTAATGGACAAGGAATGACTCCTACTGTTTTATTGCATCTGTTCTCTCCATCCAGCTGAGGCTATCCACAGTTTTGTGTTTATTTTTAAATGATAAGCATGCAAGAAAGTAAACAATCTGAACTAAAATAAAATTGCCAATAAGGCATTGAGTAACCACATGGAGCAGATGTGCGTTCAATATTTAGGGAGAATAAACTTGCAGTGCAGCTTGGTCAGCATCACAGCTACAAATTCCCTGTCTACACCACTGGTAGCAGCAGTGCGTACCATAGACAAGATACACAGCAGAAATTCCATACTAAACAACTTCTGAACACACAGCACTCTTATCTGGAATGTAAAGCTCATCAGATAAATAGGAAACACCCCAATTGGAAATTTCACATCAAACCATTCACCACCCTGGTTTGAACAAACATTTGGTTCCAAAATGTGCCAATTTTTGGAAAATCCTGGAATTCCTTCCTTTACAGCACTTTGTAATTAACTGCACAAAATGGAATCCAGCCGTTCAAGAAGGCAACTCCCCACCGCTTCCTCCAGACCTGCTACGTGTGGGGAACAAAAGCCAGCAGACAGCCAGAAATGACAACACCCCATGAATAAAGTATAAAATAATTTCACTATTTGCTGCCAAGATTGCATGCCATGAGTCCATATCCTCAATTATCAGAAAATTGAGAAACAATTCCATTGAAATATATAAGATCCTGAATGACAGAGGCTTGATCGGGGAGATGCTGAGAAATTATTCCCGATGGTGTGGTAATCTTAAACACGCGGACGCAATCTCAAGACAAGGAAAAGCTTTTTTAGGAGTCAGAGGAGGCAACGCCTTTTTCCTCAAATCATCTCGGAGTCTTTGGTATTTGATATCGCTGAGGATTGAGGATGCTCCCTCACTTAGTTCATTTCAGACTGAAATCGACAACTTCATAGTGTCTCAAAGCATCATGGAAAATGGGGAGGACGCTGGATTTGAAGTCTGAAGTCAGCCACAATCATACTGACTGCTGGAACAGATCGAATAAACGCGTCTTCTCCTGCTCGTTTCCTGGGATCTTGTTTTCCTTGCTGGCCCAGTCAGCAATCCGTTTAGATTTGTTTCCATGAAAACATTTGTCGTTTAAAGATTGCAGCTTCCACCCTATCATAGACCATTTCATTTCTTCTTCAGCACCACTCCTGGTCCAATTGCTAAAAAAAACTTTTTCTAACTTCCGTTACTTCTGCGGAAGTACCCCAGAAAACAAATGTTATCCTCTCCCTTCCCCATTTCCATCACACAATTCCCCGCGCTCTCTGGATGCTGCCCCACCTTGTCAGTTTTCTCATCATGGTCTTTTGAGAGGCAATGGGTCCAGCTTTCGCTCTTTTTGTGACAGGATGCATTCTCCAGCTCAACTCCTTAATATTCTGTTCCTTTAGAGATCACATTGGTGCAATAACGGAATACGAGAGACGTTGTTATCACGCAATACGTGGGATGGGACATGCCTTCCAAGGGGGAAAGGCCAAAATAACGAGTCAACGTACTTTAGCGCTCCGTTCATGCCATCTCCTGGTACAGACTTATTGAATCTGCAGTCTCCAGGTAGACCTGTGAAATGTATGTACAAAAAAGTAGTAGAAAAACGGATGAATGCACCTTCAGCATGCATTGCAATCCCCTCCACGGACAACAGGCTATATAATATGAAAGGGCAAAAATAGCTGTGTGGAGGTTATTTGGAAATGGGTGCACCAGTACAATCGTTGTAGGTTGGCTTTTCACTTGCCTCACGCACACCACATACTTCGTCCTCTGAAGAAGCCCGAGGGAAATAGAAATGACCAATCCCAACGAGAAACCGGTTCATGGAATAGTACTATTCAACATAGGTGAGAGGTATTGGCCCAGTTCTGACCTTCCTCCACCGCCAAACACGAGCCACGCGACGTCTGGATGAAGAACGGCTCACCTTCCGACTAGGCATCCTCCTACCCCACGGTATCAACGTCGATTTCTCCGGTTTCCTACTCTCGCTCCCCTCACTGAATTCCAGGTCGATACCTCCAACTCAGCACTACCTTGTAGAACTCTGCCACTAATCCATCTTCCTTCCAACATATCCACTCCAACCTTTGCTCCGACCTATAGACATCACCTCCAGCTCCATCTTCCTATTGCATTCTAAGATACTTTACCTTCGCTCCACAACCCCCACCCATTTACCTTTAAGCTCCGTTCTCCATCCTCACATTCCAACTGAAGGGCTTCTGCCCAAAACGTCGAATGTGTTGCTACTGGGATGCTATTTCACATGCAGTGATTTTTCAGCTCCACAGTTTTTGACAAAGGTGAGATGTCAGATGATAACGTAAAACATTCAAACGCCAGAATAATTCTCGTTCGATTGAAACAAATGTAACACATGTTAACCAATGCCATGGTGCACAAAGCAGTTGATGCCACGGGGCCACCAAATGTGGGGAATGCCATAATCTCACTCGACACCAGAAAGATGACGCTGTCACAAGGGTCAATGCTGTGCCGTGCCTCGTCAATTTTTATTGCACCTACAGGGTATGAATGAGAACGTGCAGAGGGTTAGACAAATCATGAAAGAATTAACAATTTAAAGTGAGGAAACTCTCAAAAACCAGGCAGGGCCAATTCAGAAAGTTGTGGAGATACAGTTCGAGGGGCTGTTGGCAAAGGCGGCACGTGCTAAAACAATTAATCATTTAATCAATAGGGAATGAGAGTGTACTAAGATATACACTACCCCATCACACACCTCAATTTCTGCTTCAGCCCCCAACATTAGTATTGATCAAGCTCGAAAGGTGCACATCAAACAACGTGAGCGAAAATTGCTCATGGTCTCTGACATGTGTCATGACAATTTCATGAATTATGAAGCGATCATATAAAACATTATTCCAGGTAAAAACAATGACTGCAGATGCTGGAAACCAGATTCTGGATTAGTGATGCTGGAAAAGCACAGCAGTTCAGGCAGCATCCGAGGAGCTGTAAAATCAACGTTTCGGGCAAAAGCCCTTCATTAAAAATACGGGCAGAGTGCCTGAAGGGTAGAGAGATAAAAGAGAGGAGGGTGGCGGTGGGGAAAAAGTAGCATAGATTACAATAGGTGAACGGGGAGGGGAAGAAGGTGATCGGTCAGGGAGGAGGGTGGAGTGGATTTTTGGAAAAGAAGATTGGCAGGTAGGACAAGTCATGGGGACAGTGATGAGCTGGACGTTTGGAACTGGGGTGAGGTGGGGAAGGGGAAATGAGGAAACTGTTGAAGTCCACATTGATGCCCTCGGGATGAAGTGTTCTGGTTCTGCAGGGATCAGTTATGGAACCTCTGCTTTTTGGGAGTTTTATAAATGGCTTGGATGAGGAAGTGGAAGCATAAGTTAGTAAGTTATCAGTTGACACGAGTGGTGGTGAAATTGTGGAGAGTGTGGAGATTTGTTTTCGGTAGCCCCGAAACATTGACAGGATGTAGAACTGAGAAAATAACTGGCAGATGGAGTGAAATCTGGAATAGTATGAATTCATTCACATTCGACGATAAAATTTGAACGCAGAATACAGGATTGGAAGGATGATTCTTGGCAGTGAGGAGGAAAACAGGGCTCTTGGGATCCATTTCCACAGATCCCTAAAAGTTGCCACCAAATTTGGTGGGGCTGTTGAGAAGACGTATCGTTTGTTGACTTTTATGAGCAGGGGGATTGTGTTTTCGAAACGCGAGGTTATGCTGCAGCTCTATACAGTCCAGGTTAGATCGCACTTGGTATTTTGTGTTCAGTTCTGGTCAGCTTACTATCAGAAAGATGTGGAAGCTTCAGAGTGGGCGGAAATGAGATTTGCCAGGATACTGCCTGGACTGGAGGGAGTGTTTTATCAAGAACCGTTGAGAGAGGTAGGCCTTTTTTCATTTGAACGATGAGAACTGACTTGATCGAGGTGTACAAGATGTTGAGTGGCATAGATAGAGTGGATAACCAGAGGTTTTTTTTTTCCCACGATGGAAATGTGTATCACGAGGAGGCACAATATTAAAGTAATTGGAGGAAGGTTTAGTGGAGATGTCATAGGTACATTCTTTTCTCAGAGTGGTGACTGCGTTGGATGCACTGTCAGCAGTGGTCGAAGTGTCAATTACATCAGAGCCAGTTAATCAATTCTTGGATCATCACGTGGAATTAAGTACGATGAATGTTATGTCAGTTAGTCTGATCTTAGAGTAGGATATCAGTCCAGCACGGCATTGAGGGCCGAATGGCTTATATTTTACAACACGGTTATACGTTGTGTCACTTACTGATCACACTGCAATATCGTTCCTGGGAATTGGATTTCGATTACAGCAGAGAAAGACGTCACTTGGTTTGGGCGAGTGAAACTAAATGGATGTGTTGCGAAAGCCAGTATTGAAACTGGTTATATCCTCAAACTAACAATGTCTAAACGGAACGATTTCAGTCAGGTACATGGGCACTAATCTTATAATTCATTTGCCCGACCATCACAAGCTGACCTTCATTCGGACATCATCGTCCTTCAAACTAAATCTGTCAAGATCATCAGGCAATGTCTGTCGTTCAATAACTCCTGCTGCCTCTCCTGGGTTATTGAATCGATTTTGGAATAAAAAACCCAAAAGAACTGATGATGTTGTAAATCAGAAACAAGAACATAAGTTGCTGGGAAAGATCAGTAGGTCTGTCAACATCATAAATCTTCAGGTCTGAAGATCAATTACTGGAGACGAAATGTTCAGTCGGCCTTTTTCCTAACAGATGCTGGCAGATCTGTTGAGTTTCACCAAGAATTTCTGTGCAGTCGTTCAGATCTCTGGTATCCGAATTTCTTTGTTTAAGTAGACGTGATGTTGAACAATCCAAGTGGATATTGCATCAGGTGATAGTCTATTTCATCCCTTGAAGCACATGTGAAGAGTCATAGGATCTTAAAATCCCAAAAATGTGGAAATGGGTCTTTCATTCCATCAAGTCCATACCGACTCTCTGAATTGTATTCCGCCCAGTCTCAACTCTCTTATCTTGTAACGCTATATTTTCCATGGGTAAACCATCAACCCTGCACATCCCACAACATTATGGGCAAAGTACCGTGCCAGTCCACACAACCTGCACATCATTGGACTGAAAGAGGAAACCGGAACACCCGGAGGTAACTCACACGGACACCATAGAAAATGTGCAAACTCCATACAATTAAATCAGTCTTAAATCAGAAGCTGTGTATCTGGGTTATTGGAAGGGTTTCGAGATGGAGAACAAATGTTTAGACCACCGTGTGAATCATACGCTTAACAGCCTAATTTTAGTGCGGTTAATCATCTAAAATATGATGACAGAATACAACAGGATCTTGACCAGATAGGCCAATGAGCAGAGAAGTGTCAGATGGAGTTTAATTCAGATAAATGTGAGGTACTGCATTTTGTGAAAGCAAATCTTAGCAGGACTTATCCACTTTAGGATAAGTTCCTAGAGAGTGTAAAAGGACAAAGATACCTTGGAGTGCAGTTTCATAGCTCCTTGATAATGTAGTCGCTGGTAGATAGGATAGTGAATAAGGTGTTGGTAAACTTTCTTCTATTGGTCAGAGTATTGCGGACAGGAGTTGGGAGGTCATGTTGCAGCTGTACAGGACATTGGCTAGGCCAAAGTTGGAATATTGCGTTCAATTCTGGTCTCCTTCCTAAAGGAATTATGTTGTGAAACTCGAATAGATATCCCAACACAATCTAGTCCCACCTTCCAGCACCTGGCACATATCCCTCCAAACTTTTCGTATTCATATACCCAGGAAATTCCTCTTAAAATTTGCAATTGTACCAGCTTCTGCCACTTCCTCGGGCAGCTGATTCCAATGACATACCACCCACTCACTGTTTGAAAAAAGTTGCTCTTATGTCTATTCTATATCTTTCCCCTCTCACCTTAAACCTATGCTCTCTCGTCCTGCACTCGCCGACCACAGGGAAATGATTTGCTCAAATTACCCTATCCATGCCCCTCTTAATTTTGTAAACATCTATAAGGACTCCCTTCAGACTCCGACGCTCGAATGAAAAGAGCCCCAGCCTCTTCAGCCTCTCCTTATGGCTCAAATCCTCCAACACGGGCAACATCCTTGTAAATGTTTTCTGAACCCTTTCAGGTTTTCCATGCTGTACTTAACTATGACAGTATTACACTATGCCTCCGTATATGCATTTTCATTGCAGTTTCCCTTTCATTTTGATTCTGTATATGATTAACCTCATTCTGAATGAAATACTGTCACAGGGCCATCGAGATGTGCAGCATGGAAACAAACCATTCGGTCCAACACGTCGATGCCGACCAGATATCCCAACCCAATCTAGTTCCACATGCCAGCACCCGGCCCAATTCCCTCCAAACACTTCCTATTCACATACCCATCCAAATGCCTCTTAAATGTTGCAATTAACACCATAAGACCATAAAACATAGGAGCAGAAGTGAGGCCATTCAATAATGGCTGATGGGCATTTCAACTCCACTTAGCTGCATTCTGCCCGTACCACTAAAGTCCTTGTGACATCAAGAATTTATCAATGTCTGCCTTCAAGACATTTAGCGTCCCAGCCTCCACTGCACTTGCGGCAATGCATTCCACAGGCCCACCACTCTCTGGCTGAAGAAATGTCTCCGCATTTCTGTTCTGAATTTACCCCCTCTAATTCTAAGGCTGTGCCCACGAGTCCTAGTCTTCTCGCCTAACGGAAACAATTTCCTAGCGTCCACCCTCTCCAAGCCATGTATTATCTTGTAAGTTTCTATTAGATTCCCCTTAATCTTCTAAACTCCAATGAATGCAATCCATGGATCCTCAGCCGTTCCTCATATGTTAGAACTACCATTCCAGGGATCATCCATGTGAATCTCCGCTGGACACGCTACAGTGCCAGAATGTCCTTCCTGAGGTTTGGGGAACAAAACTGGACACAGTACTCCAAATGGGGCCTAACCAGAACTTTATAAATTCTCAGAAGCACAACGGAGCTTTTATATTCCAACCCTCTTGAGATAATTGCCAAAATTGCGTTCGTTTTTTAATCACAGACTCAACCTGCATGTTTACCTTTTAGAGAATCCTCAACTAGCACTCCCAGATCCCTTTGTACTTTGGCTTTATAAATTTTCTCACCGTTTAGAAAGTAGTTCATGCTTGTATTCTGTTTTCCAACGTGCGAGACCTCGCATTTGCTCACATTGAATTCCATCAGCCATTTCCTGGACCACTCTTCGAAACTGTCCAGATCCTCTGCAGCCTACCCACTTCCTCAGTACTACCTGCCTGCCCACCTAACTCTGTATCATCGGCAAACTTCGCTAGAATACCCCCAGCCCCTTCATCCGGATCATTAATATATAATGTGAACAGTTGCGGCCCCAACACTAAACCCTGCGGGACACTGCTTGTCACCGGCTGCCATTCCGAAAAAGAACATTTTATCCGAACTCTCTGCCTTCTCTCAGACAGCCAATCCTCAATCCATACCAGTAGCTCACCTCGAACACCATGCACTCTCAGCTTGCTCAGCAGCCTCCCGTGTGGCACCTTATCAAAGGCCTTTTGGAAGTCTCGGTTGACCACATCCACTGGGTTTCCCCGGTCTAACCGACTTGCCACCTCTTCAAAGAACTCCAACAGGTCTGTCAGGCACGGCCTCCCCAAACTAAATCCACGTTGACTTGTTCTAATCCGACACTGCTCTTCCAAGAATTTAGAAGCCTCATCCTTAATTGTGGATTCTAGATTTTTACCAACAACCAAGGTTAGGCTAATTGGCCTATAATTTTCCATCTTTTGCCTTGATAATTTCTTTCACAAGGGGGTTACGACAGCGATCTTCCAATTATCCGGGACTTTCCCTGACTCCAGTGACTTTTGAAAGATCTCAACCAACGCCTCCGCTATTTCCTCAGCCACCTCCCTCAGAACTCTAGGATGTAGCATATCGGGGCCAGGAGTTTTATCACTTTTAAGACCTTTTTGCTTTTCTAGCGCTTTCCCTTTTGTAATGGCAACCATACTCATCTCAGCCCCCGACTCCCTTTAATTGTTGGGATATTACTCATGTCTTCCACTGTGAAGACTGATGCAAAGTACTCATTAAGTTCTCCCATCACGAGGCTTCCAGCATTAGTTTGAAGTGGTCAAATGTCTACTCTTGCCTGTCGTTTGTTTCTTATTTATTGAAAGAAACTTTTACTATCATTTCTAATATTACTGGCTCGCCTACCTTCATATTTGATCCTCTACTTCCTTATTTCTCTCTTTGTTATCCTCTGTTCCTTTTTGTAGTCTTCCCAATCTTCTGATTTACCAGTGCTCTTGGCCACTTCATAGGATCTCTCTTTTTCTTTGATAGACTTCCTGACTTTATTTTTCAGCCATGGCTGTCTAATCCCTCCCAGATAATCCTTCTCTTCTTGGGGATGAACCTCTGTCCATGGTCCTCAATTTTACCAACAAACTCCTGCCATTTTTGCTCTACTGTCTTCCCTGCTCGGCTCTGCTTCCAGTCTATTTTCGTCAGTTCCTATCTCATGCCCTCATAATTACCTTTATTTTACTGTAACACCATTACATCAGATTTTGACTTCTCTCTTTCAAACTGCAGACTGAACTCTGCCATATTATGATCGCTGCTGACTAAGTGTTCCCTTACTTCAAATTTTTTTTATAAATTCTGGTTCATTACATAGCACCAGGTCCAGAATAGCCTGTTCCCTTGTGGGCTCCATGACAAGCTGTTCCAAAAAGCCATCCTGTAAGCATTCCATGAATTCCCTTTCTTTGGATCCACTGGCTACATTATTTACCCAGTCCACCTGTATATTGAAGTTTCCCATGATCACCGTGACTTTGCCTTTCTGACATGCCTTCTCTATTTCCCGGTACATGTTGCACCACTGTTACCATCCTGACCACTGTTAGGAGGTCTGTACATAACTCACACTATGTTTTTTTTTCCCTTTGTGTTTCCTCAATTCCACCCACACAGACTACACATCATCCAACGCTATGTCATTCAGTAGCATAGATTTAATTCGTTCTTAACTAACAAGGCAACCCCGCCCCCTCTGCCACCCTCCCAGTCTTTTTGATAAGTTGAAAACCCTTGGATGTTTAACTGCCAGTCCTGATCCCCCGAAACCACGTCTCTGTGATGCCTACCACATCATAATCATTCACGATGATCTGTGCCATTAGTTCATCTGCTTTGTTGCGAATGAGCATTCAGGTAAAGTGCCTTAATGCTAACTTTCTTATCATTAGAGATATTGGAAGTTATATGATGTCCTAAGTTTTCCTTCCGTTTTTCTGCATTCCCAGTCTGCCTCAATTTTAAATCCGTCTGGACACATGCTATCCTGCTGCTTGTCTTTCCATTTAACGCCATACTCCCTGTTGCTTTCACTTTCCCTTTCCCCCCAACTCAGAAGTTTAAAGTCCTACTGACCACCCTATTTATCCTCTTCGCAAGAACATTGGTATCTGATCGGTTCAGGTGCAGACCGTCCCAACGGTACAGATCCCCCCTGTTCCAAAACTGATGTCAATGCCCCATGAAGTGGAATCTCTCTTTCCCATACCAATCCCTTCGCCACTTGTTTACTTCACTAATTTTCTTATCCCTATGCCAACTATCACGTGGCTCGGCCAGTAATCCGGAGATTATGACGCAAGAGGACCTGTACTTCAATTTCCTTCCTAGTGCTCAATAATCCCCAAAAAGGTCCTCCACCCTAGCCTTGCCGATGTTGTTAGTCCCAACGTGGACCACAACAACTGGATCCTCCCCCTCCCGCTCCAATATCCTTTCAAGCCGGTCAGAGATGTCCAGAACCTTGGCACAGTGTAGGCAACACACCATGCGAGACTCCTGTTACGGCTTGCAAAGGATACGATCTGTCCCCCTAATTATAGAATCCCCTATAACAACTACTTGTCTTTTTGCTCCCCTCTCTTGAATGGCCTTCTGCACCATGGTGCCGTGGTCAGCTGGCTCATCCTGTCCAGAGCCCTTTTCCTCATCCGTATAGGGAGCAAGAATCTCAAAGCTGTTGGACAAGATCAAGGGCTGAGGCTCCTGCTCCTGAACTCAGGTTCCCTCGACATGCTTCACTTACAGTCACATTCTGATGTCCCTGATCTCGAACTGAATGTGAATTACTTAATCTTCCAGGTGTGACTGCCTCCTGAAACAAAGCATCCAGGTCACACTCCCCCTCCCGGATGTGCCGCAGTGTTCAAAGCTCAGATTCCAAATTATCCACTCTGATCCGGAATTCTTCCAGCAACCAACACTTGCTGCAGACGTGGTCACTGCCGTTCACAATGGGATCAGCCAGCTCCCACATCCAGCCTCCACCACATCCATTGCCAGCTCATTCCATACTGAAAATGTGTTGCAGGAAAAGCGCAGCACGTCAGGCAGCATCCAAGGAGGAGGGGAATTCACAGTTCGGGCATGAACCCTTGTTCAACGCTCAGTCCCGAAACGTCGATTCCCCTGCTCATTGGATGCTGCTTGAACTGCTGCGCTTTTCCAGCAACACATTTGTAGATCGGATCTCCAGAATCTGCAGTCCTCACTTTCTCCCAGCTCATTCCATACATGTTCCACCCTGTGTGTGAAAACGTTGCCCCTTAGGTCTCTTTTATATCTTTCCCCTCTCACCTAAAAACTATGCACTCTCGTCCTGGACTCCCCGATACCATGGAAAAGACTTTGGCTCGTGAGCATATCCATGACCCTCATCATTATGTCAATCTCTGTAAGGTCAGCCCTCAGCCTCCAACGCTGTAGGGAAAGCAGACACAATCTGTTCAGCCTCTCCCGGTAGCTCAGATCCTCCAAATCTCGCAACATCCTTGATAAATCTTTTCTAAACCCTTTCAAGTTTCACAACATCTTTCCAGTAGGAAGGAGACCAGAATTGCGTGCAATATTCCAACAGTGGCCAAACCAATGCCCTGGACAACCGTAACATGACCTTCGAACTACTGCACTCAATACTCTGACCAAGAAAGTAAAGCATACAAAAAGCCTTCTTCACGATCGTATCTCCCTGCGACTCCACTTTGAAGGAGCTATGAAACTGCACTCCAAGGTCTATTCGTTCTGCAACACTCCCTAGGACTTTACCATTAAGTGTATAAGTCCTGCTAAGATTTGCTTTCCCGAATTGCAGAACCACGCATTTACTTGAACTAAACTCCATCTGTCACTTCTCAGACAATTGGCCCAATGGTCCAGATCCTGTTGTTATCTGAAGTAAGATTACAGAAGAATTGAAGAAAATTAGGACGGTAATGAAGTGTGAGCAATTGGAATGGGGCTGTTACTGCAGTAAAAATGAGATCATTAGTAAAAGGTTGGAGACTGCAAAGACTTAATAACAAATAGTCTCATGGAACTATATCGCAATGATTGTTCATGCGTTCATAATAGGAATAGAAGCTCAGGAATCTGGAGCAGGAGGAGACTGTGTAGCCTGTTCAAACCATTTCGGCTACTCTGGCAGTAAATCCAATCATTGATGGATTTAATTTTCAGTTTCCTGTCCACTCCACATGTCCGCTGATTCTCTGTGAAACCGCCAATCTGTCTATTCCAATCCAAAATGTACTCAATCAGGAAACACGCATAGTCCTCAGTGATTGAGAATATTAAAGATCCAGTGGTGACTCCTCATCTCAGTCAGAAATAATCTGTCTCTTTCGCCGACGTTGTATCAATGAAACCGAAAGAACTGAAGCTGTTGTAAATAAGAGACAAAACCAGAAGTTGGTGGAAAAGGTCAACATATCTGGCCTAATTTCTGATGACAACCGAAACGTCATGTTTCGTGTCCGGTGACCCTTCAAATCCCAGACCTGAAACGTTAACTCTGATTTGTCATGATAGAAGCTGCATGATATCCTGAGTTTTTCCAACAGCTCCCTAGTATATCAGACTCCAAAATTCACAGGAATACGTTCTTAGCAGAGACCCTATCAATTTCTGCCTCTTCACAATCTGATACATTCCAACGAAATTGACTTTCAGTTTTCTAGAATATATTCAGAAACTCAGCAACCGAGTTATTTTTCTGAGCAAGGGTGGCGAGTTGCTTGATGTTGAATTGGCAACAGGTGGTAGTCCTGTCTATCTGCTGTGCCTTGCGTTCTGGACTATTGAGCCATAGATCTGGACGCTGTTCTGTAAGGAAGCTTGGTGAATTTCTGCAGTACGTTTTGAACAACGCACAGCTGCTGCAGACTGTCGTTGGTGAAGACAGGGGATGTTTCTGGCTGTGGTGCAGAACACGAGTGCTCCCCATCATCATCAATCCATTACAAAAAAGGACATCCACTGTTTACACGGATCTGCTGTACGACCTGGTTAATTGTAAAAATGACCATGGAATGTTAAAGCTGTTCACCTCTTTCCCTGACACTTGGGGCATCACGCGACTGTTCGAGCTACTTATCTGCATTTCATCTGTAAAAGTTGTGAATGAGATGATTGACATATGGTGTAATAGATGGTAAAATCAGGGATCAATAGGTTATTGCTACCTATCCTATGTATTTCTGTGGGTCTGCACGGAGCTGTGAGTATTCATGTGTGTTCTCGTTCTGTGTCTTTGTCTTGGTGTTTCTTTCTATCTGATTCTCCGTGTCTCTGTAGGTATGAGTGCATGTTAGTAGGTTTCAGTGTGTGTATTAGTATGTGTCCCATTAGTGAGTATGTGTGTCTGCAATGGGCTCTCTGTTGTTCTGATGGTTGCATCAACTGAGATGTCTGTCGCCCCATTCTTCGGATGTTTAAAGTGTTGTGGACTTGGGGAGACAACTCAAAGTATTGTGGAGAAGGCAGACCGTGACCTAACTTTGCAACTTGTTTTGGTAATTCCACAGTGAACATTACCCGGGGTAAGATAACTAGGTTGACCACTCGATTTTATAATAGACAAAAAACATCACCAAATTACACAAGGAAACACAAAGAACACAATCAAGGACGACTACAGAACTGAATGCATCCAACTAGACTGAATCATACTCTTCCAAATATGCATAAATCTCCAAATAAGCAAACTCCCTTAAAACCTTAGGATAAATGGGACACATACTTACAGGTTGAAGTTGAAGGGCAGAAAAGAGAGAGAGTTTCCATGCAGCTCCCTGTTGAACTTCCCACTTCAAACTGAACTAAAGCTGCTCAGCTCAGCTCGTTCGAGAGCTGACAACTCCCCTCTATTTAAACAGGTCTCTGCTAAAGCATGACCACATTGACATGAAAATTCATCCATTTATATATAAATGAAAGGTCTCAAAAATCATTTTTATTCCATTGATATAACAGGCTGACCAAAATCCGAAAAATGTGTTGCTGGAAAAACGCAGCTGGTCATGAAGCATCCAAGCAGCAGAAGAATCGACTTTTCGGGCATAAGCCCTTCTTCAGAACTGAGGAGGATGTGCCAACAGTCTAAGATAAAAGGTAGGGAGGAGGGACTTGGGGGACGGGTGTTGGGAATGTGATCGGTAGAAGGAGGTTAAGGTGAGGGAGATAGGCCAGAGAGGGGTTGGTGACGGAGAGGTCACGAAGAAGATTGCAGGTCAAGAAGGCGGTGTTGAGTCCGAGGGTTGGGACGGAGATAAAGTGGGGGGAGGGGAAATGAGGAATCTGGTGAAATCTGCATTCTTCCCTTGTGGTTGAAGGGTTCCTAGGCGGAATATGAGGCGCTCTTCCTCCAGGCGTCGTGTTGCCATGGTCTGCCGATGGAGGAGGCCAAGGACCGACATTTCTTGGCGGAGTGGGAGGGGGACTTAAAGTGTTCAGCCATAGGGCGGTTGGGTTGGTCGGTGCGGGTGTCCCAGAGGTGTTCTCTAAAACGTTCCACAAGTAGGCAGCCTGTACCCCCAAAGTAAAGGAGGCCACATTGGGTGCAGCGGATGCAGTAAATGATGTGTTTAGAGTTGCAGGTGAATTTGTGACGGATATGGAAGGATCTCTTGGGGGCTTGCAGGGAAGTGACGGGGAGGTGTGGGCGCAAGTTTTGTATTTCTTGCAGGTGCAGGGGAATTTGCCAGAAGTGGAAGTGGGGTTGTTGGAGGGTGTGGACCTGATGAGGGAGACGCGGAGGGAGTGGTCTTTCTGGAACCCTGATAGGGGAGGGGGGGGAAATATATCCTTGGTGGTGTGGTATGTTTAGATTTGACATAAATGGCGAAGGATGATACGATGTATCTTCAGGTTGGTGGGGTGGTAGGTGAGGACCAGTGGGGTTCTGTCCTGGTGGCGATTGGAGGGGCGGGGTTGAAGGGTGGAGGTGCGGGAAGTGGAGGAGATGTGGTGGAGAGCATCGTCAACCACGTCTGAGGGGAAATTGCGGTAATTGAAGAAAGAGGCCATCTGGGTTGTTTGGTATTTGAATTGGTCCTCCTGAGAGCAGATGCGGTGGAAGGGGAAGGAATTGCTCCCAGGAGGAACAATTCCAGAAAGACCACTCCTTCTGCGACTCCCTTGTCAGGTCCGAACCCCCCACCAACCCCACCTCCACTCCTGGCAACTTCTCCTGCACCCGCAAAAAATGCAAAACTTGCCCCCACACCTCCCCCTCAATTCCCTCCAAGGCCCCAAGGGATCCTTCCATATCTGTCACAAATTCACCTGCACCTCAACACACATCATTTACTGCATCTGCTGCAGCCAATGTGGCCTCATCTACATTGGGGATACAGGCCGCCTACTTGTGGAACGTTTTAGAGAACATCTCTGGGACACCCGCACCAACCAACCCAACCGCCCTGTTGCAGACCACTTTAACTCTCCCTCTCACTCCGCCAAGGAAATGCAATTCCTTGGCCTCCTCCATCGCCAGACCATGGCATCACCACGCCTGGAGGAAGAGCGCCCCATCTTCTGCTGAGGAATCCTCCAACCACAAGGGATGAATGCAGATTTCTCCAGCTTCCTCATTTCCCCTCTCCCCACCGTATCTCAGTCCCAACCCTCGGAATCAACACCGCCTTCTTGATCTGCAATCTTCTTCCCGACCTCTCCACACCACTCCCTCTCCAGCCTATCACCCTCACCTTAACCTACTTCCAACTATCGCATTCCAAACGCTCCTCCTCCAAGTCCCTCCTCCCTACCTTTTATCTTAGCCTGCTTGGCACACCCTCCTCATTCCTGAAGAAGGGCCTGTGCCCGAAACGTCGATTCTCCTGCTCCTTGGAGGCTGCCTGACCTGCCGCGCTTTTCCAGCAATGCATTTTTCAACTCTGATCTCCAACATCTGCAGTCCTCACTTTTCCTGACCGAAATCTGCCCGGTATATTGCCCTTCTGTCAAGAAAAATCATGGACAGAGTTTCTGTAAGTCAGGAACCGCATTTCGTTTAGGAAAAAGAGACTAGCTTTGTGTCTCCTACCCCTTTAAAAATGAACTACCAATGCCAAAAGATAACTTTGTTTTAAAAACTTCAAAACCCATTCCGTAGTCTAAACACACACATGCATTGTACGAACAGTAAACATGCAAACATTCACATCCACATTGAACGTCAAGGCACGGAACACCCATCCATGTCTCATTTGTGTTTCGATAACACATCAGCAATTACATTTCTGCGACTTGTCACATGCGCAATTGTGAAATTGAATGGTTGCAACAACAACAAATTCATCTAAATAGTCTGGAATCTTTGTTCCTAAAATTTATTCAGAAGTATCATTTAGATGCGATCAGTCTATGCAATTGTGTCAGATGCATTGTTGATAAAATAAACACTGAAATCTTGTAATGCCAACAAGCTTAAAGTCTCTTTTTCCACCGTTGAATGTTTCTGTTTATGAACTTTCAACTTCCTGGAAAATCCGCGGTGGTTTTTTTTTAATTCCCGTTTGATTCCCGTCCAGGAGCATATCACCAACATCAACATTACTGTCATCGATAGCCACTTTGAGAGGCTTTGAGTGATCCGGTGTGACTAATAATTGGGCAGTTGTTAACACAGATCTTAGGCTATCAAATGACTTGTGACCGTCCGCTGTCCGCTGCAACTTCTTGCCCGTTTTAAACATTTTGATGAGAGGAGTAACCACACTGTTAAATTTCAGCACAAACTTTCGGTAAAATCCATTCAATCCCAGGAACTGTAGTGCCTCTTTGTTTTTGTCGACGGTGTGGGAAATTCCCAAATTACATTTTTTTTTATGTCGTGCGTCCACTTATTCATATTCAGAAACATGGCACAGTAAGATGACTTGAACTTTGTCAAATTAAATTTTAGCAAGGTTTACCAACTCGGCCTGCCTTCCGAATTCGAATGGAAAAGTCTGACAGATGCTCTAAATATTCGTTCCATGAGTGACTAAAAATCACCACGTCATCAATGTACACCACACAGTTGGGTAATTTCGCAGTGAGCTTATTAGTCACTCTCTGAAATGTGTCTGGAGCGTTTTACAAACCAATTGGTATGACGTTGATTTGATAACGTCCATTTGGCGTTACGAAAGCCAAAAGTGCCTTTGTTCTCGCTGAAAATGGTAGATGCCAGTAACCTCTGAGCAAGTCCAACTTAGAAACGTAAGTTGCTTCACCCGCTTCTTTGACATAGTCCTCCAAACATGGAATTGGATATGCATCAGTTTTCGTAACGGCGTTGATTTGCGATAGTTCACACATTACCGTTGGGTAGCATCTGGCTTTGGCACCATGACTGTGGGTGAGCTGGAGTAACTATAACTCACTTCAATTATGACATTCTGGAGCATGCGCTCTATCTCCTTCTGAACCTGTGCTAATTTTAGAGGGATATACCTATCAGCATGGTGTTTAATTGGAACAGAATCTCCAATAGTTACATCATACAGAAGTAGCTAAGTACTTCCCAGTTTATTTCCGCATGTTTCCCCATGTGATATAACTAAGTCTTTTAGGTAATTTTGATTTCCTTTGGAAGGTAAATCAATAATGCATTCCAATTTTTGATGACGTCCTCAATGTCCAATATGATTTGAGGAATGTCCAATTCAGAATCCTCTGAACATGTTTCTTCCTTATGTGCTGTTAATCATTAACACCTTCACCTCTTGCTTTCCTTCCCGATCAAAATGATCGTTTGAGAAAATTCACATGGCACACCCTGTGAGACTTCTTCCTGTCTGGATTCCTTATCAAGTAGTTCACACCCTTCAATTTCTTATCAATGTAATAAGGTCCACAAAATATTGATTTTAAAGGCGACTTGTTACTGGAAATAACACAAATACCTTAACCCAATTGCAATATCGAGCTTTTGTGATTACTCATCCGCATCTTGTTTCATTGTATGCGGTGGTACTTTCGAATGCTGTCTCGCCAACTCTCCAGTTCTGTTTTATCTTTCTCTTTAGGTAGTCCAAATCGGTGGTCTCTGAATCCTGATTTATTAATTTCTCCTGAATCAATTTCAACGGTTCAATTCATGCTCTAAAATTAATTCAAATGGACTACATTTGTTCGATTCCATCGGTGCATCTCTGATCCCAAAAAATACAAACGGAACTCCTGTGAAAATCTGATGTACACAGAGATCTGGATGTTCAGGTCCATTGTTGCCTGAAGGTGGCAAAGCAGACCAGCAATCAAGAAGGTGCAAAATATCCTTTCCTTCATTGGACGGGTATTGAGTAGAAGAGTTGGCATGTCACATTACAGATGCATAAGACTTTAGTTCGTGCACATTTGGAATGTTGCTTAACTTTCTCTTCGCGCATCACCAAAAGGATGAGGATGCTTTGGCAAGGATGCCGAGGAGTCTCACTAATGCGTTACATAGTATGGAGGGCGCAAGCTATGAAGAAAGTTTGAGTAGATTAGGGAACCTTTCATTGGAAAGACGGAGGTTGAGGCGGGACCTAATTGAGGTCGAACAAACCATGAGAGGCATCGACATTTTGGATATAAGAAGCTTTTCCCTCAAGGGGTGAGTCCATTATTCAGGGTCACGAGATCAAAGTCAACGTGTAACTGGTAAGTAAGGTATCATTGTAAAGTACTTTACATATAGGTTGGTGGGTGCCTGGAGCACGTTGCCAGCGGAGGTGGTAGAGGCGGGCACGTTTGCATCACTTAAGCTGTATCTCGACAGATACATAAATGGGCACAGAGCAAAGAATAAAGCCATTGAGAAAACACACGACAGATTTAGACAGAGGTTCTGGTTTAGTGCAGGCTTGGAGGGAACACTGTTGCAGACCTTTCCTATGCTGAATCTCCCTTCATTCTTTGTTCTTTCACCCCGTCGACTTACATGTCAATGTGCGTGAATGAGAGAGAGATCAAGTGTTGCATATGAGTGTGAGAGTGCGAGTGCGCGTGAGAGAGTGCGTGTTTCCGTGTGTGTATGCTTGGTAAAGTGCGTGCGTGTGCGTGCATGTGATGGAGTATATGCCTGTGAGAATGTGTGCGCGTGTGAGAGTGTGGTTGTTTATGTACGTGTATATAGGAGATAGCGTGTGTAAGAGAGATGATCTGCGTGAGTTTGAGCATTATGTATGTGTGTGCGTGTGTGTGTGTGTGTGTGTGTGTGTGTGTGTGTGTGTGTGGGAGAGAGAGACAGAGAGAGAGACAGAGAGAGAGAAATAGTGTAGTTGGTTCACCCAGAAAGTGACATGAACCCATGTTTCCGGTTGAGGCCATCCTCATTGATTTCGAACTTGGATGCCAGCCTCTGCTCGGTCCCTCTCATTGTTGCATCTTCCGAAGTCCACCCTGGAGGATGTTCCTAACCGCTGAAGTGTTCACCGACGGGGAAGAAACGTCCCTGTCCCACGTTTGTTTCGTAGTTTCCTGTCATACATTGTCCTAACGTCTGCTTGACCTCTCTACAGAATCCTTGCCTGTTGCGTATCCTTGCTTCACAATCTCATGCGTTCTTTATTAAGCATGTGCACATACAAACACACACTCTCTCATGTGCACTCGTACTCACGTGCACAAACTCACGTGCATACACAAACTCTCTCTCTCGCATGCACTTGTACATTGGCATTGGAGCATGGGGCGAATTTGTATTTGCAGATTATATTTGCAAACTCTCTCTAATTTGCTCAAAAATGCACAAACTACAGGCAGTCAATGCATGTAATATTTGTAAGTCCCACATTGGAAGTGGAAACAGTCTGACTCAATATTGGAATACAAACGGAACTGAACCTTCCATCTTTAATGCATTGTCTGAGCTGAGAAATCACCTTTTTTGTTAGCAAAACATTATGTTATATCCAGAATGTGACTTAAAAGACTCTCAAATTTACATGTTAATGAATCAAAACCTGAAACCCATTCTAAAAGATGAAGGAAATAACAACAGTTGATGTTTATTTAAAGTACAATTGCAGTTGTGTGACACAGTAATCCTTCGCTTTAATTTCTGCATCTTATGTTCCTGCTCCACAACTACCTGATAAAAGAGCAGCGTTTCAAAATCTAGTACTTCCAAATTACTTGTTGGACTATAATATGGTATTGTGTGATTTGCAGTTATTATTTCTGACACTTTCACAATGACCTGGCTGGCGCCAAGTGGGAAAGGTCTACGTGGTGACAACGTCCCAAGATGCCCGCCCCACTTTGGGAATGCCGAACAAGGAGGAAACGTGAGGACAAACGTAATGGACCAGGGCTGTGAGGCAAGGTTTTGTCATGCCTCAGATGGCAATGAGGAGTAATCAGCAGCCTCCATCGGAATGTTCTTTGCCACAGAAACATCCCACTGATCCTCTGTTCTCCTTTAATCATCCTTTGAGAATCCACCCATGAAAATAACAGCATGAATTACGTCAATGTTATAACACAAAGCATTTGCCACTGTTCGGCCCTACAGAAGTATGAAAACATTCAAAATTGTTGATCATATTGTTCAGCGATGTGCAGGGTCTGTGGGTTGACCATGGGAAACACAGTGTTACAGGGATCGTGTGAGAAGGTGTCTGGACGGATGTTTTTCGAATGATCGTTGTGGATTCAATGGACCAAATGTCATCTATCTGCTCTACAACAAACGTATGATTCACAGTTTGATGTTTGGCTGATTTGTGATGCAGAGCGATGGTATCAGTAAGGGCTGATTTTCTCGACCAGCTGAGGTCACTCTGAACGCACTGCCCAATCAACCACAATATAACATCACTACATTTTGAAATGAGATAGTGACCATCCAGGGAAATGGCGAATGGGTCAGTGACAGAGTCAGAATAAGGTCAGTTTTCTTCTCCATGCGTCAGTGATAGAAACACACTGGGGTATGTCTGTTCTCCCCTGGTTCAGTGACAGACACACCTTGGGGTCCGACTGTTCTTTATTGAGTCAGTGACAGAGAGACAGCGTTGCCGGTTTGCTCTTGTCTGGGTTCGTGACCGAGATTCAGTGTGGTCAGCCTGCTCTCCACCCGCTCCCCTCCCCTGTGTACAGGTCTGCTGATGCCTTTCCTCATGTATTCAGACATGCTTCCAGGCAGAGTGATGCACTGGTGTACCATGGACGGGTTCATAGCTGATCAAGTTGAATGCAGGCGAATACAAATCATTGAGTCACTGCTACTTGGAGACTAACTCTTCTTAAAGGACTCTCCAGGATTTGTTCAGCCCCTCCAAAACACACTGGCTGTGGCCTCCACGTTGCAGGTTGGGAGCGGATCAGAGACTGTGCTGTATGTATCCCTCACAACACACAGGCTGACATTCAGCAATTCACATGAACTTCAAACAGGTCAGACTATGAGAAGGTCAGGGAAGAATGCTCTGTCTTTTGCTGAGATATTTGTGTCATAGAGGGACATGGTAACGTTCCAGAGGACTGGAGGGTTGGTGATGCTCTGGTATCACTTATAAAAGATTTTAAGGAAAAGCCATTTTACTATAGACCCGTGAGACTGACATAAATTGTGGGTAAGTTTTGACAAAAGGAATTATGTAAAAAAGATGCAAGTAATGAGAATTGTTTTTTATATATATACATGAAACTGTGGATCGGCCGACAGACGGACAACTGTGGAGGAATTATGTTTTGATCGGAGTTTGAAGAATGAATGTTGTATTTTTTTTAAGAAGTTTTTTTGTCGTTTGTTCAAATTTGTTTGATTTTTTCACGATTTGTATGTTTATTTTTCTTGAGATTTCGCATTCTTCATGTTATATCTGTTGGAAAGGAATGGAAATTTTTTAAGAAATCTGATATTGACCACTGTTCTTTTTCGGCTTGTGTCACTGAGGGCATATGAGAGGCAGTGAGTGTTATTATTACTAAATGTAGAGAAATTATTACACAGCAGGAGCCGTCAGACAGATAATTGACTGCCGGTGAAGGTAAGAAGGTAGTTCAGAAGTGTCCTGTGGCAATTTTTCTCTCAAATAAATCTCTTATTTTATTACCTCTTGAAAGGAACAGACTCTCAGAGGAATGTAGAAAAGCAGGTCACATCTGAAGCAATAAAAATAAAACATGCAATGGGTTTGTAAAAATGTAAAAGAATAATTGTTACTGGGACTCTCCTGTCAGAGGCACAGACAGAGATTCTGTGACAGTGAGCGAAGCTCGATGATGGTATGTTGCTTTTCTGGGGTCAGATTGTGGACCTCTCAAAACGTCTTGAGTATATTGTCAAAGGGGAGAGTGAGAAGTTTGAAGTTGTACGCATTGACCGGAATGATTTGGTCAGGGAAAGCGTTAAAGCTTTGCTGAGTGAATACAAGACATTATGTCGAAGGTTAAAAAGCAGACCAGAAAATGTACTAAACTGTGGTTTCCTTCGATTCCCAAGTTCGAAGAAGAGCAATTAAAGCAATGGAAGAAAAGTCAGGTCAATATGCAGGAAATCAGTTTCTTGGATCGTTATGAATTTTTTGAGGTAGAAAAGACCTGTTCAAAAAGAAAGGTTCATACTTGAACCAGAAAGTGACCAAAAGCCTGGCAGGGAGGTTTGCTCATTCTATTCTGGGAACAAGTAATCTTTTAGAGATATGGTGGGTGCTTTCTCAGTAACGTGAGTATACACAGAAAGGTGAGGATGATCATGATTCTGAAAAAAAGAGTAAGGTAAATTAAAAACACAGACAAGAACTAGTGAGGGAACAAAGTAACTTTGAAGAATTAAACTGCATTTAGGTTAGTGCAAGAGCTCTTCCCGGTCAGTCGGATGGGCTCAGAACATGGATGGAAACATGGAACTGGGACGTCATAGCTATTTCCGAAATTTGGCTGAGAGAAGGAGAGGACTGGAATCTCAATGTTCGCGTTTTCGCTGTCATGGGAAGGATGGAAAGAGAGGTGAGAAGGGAGAAGGTGAGACTTTTTAAATTCAGGAATGCATTTCGAGAATAAATAAAGTAAACTTTTTAAAATACTACTTAATGAAAATGTATGGTTTGAAATATTGTACCTGTACCTGAACTTGCCACTTTCTCTGGCAGTTTATTCCAATAGTTAGAAGGTCTTTACTGATACATTCTGCCAGATTTCCTTTTCAGTTCACTTCAATATAACAAACGTCATTTTAATTCTGCATCGACTTTTCACATTTAACACAACAGTCGAAGGAATTGTGAAGCCAACACGTGGAGATCTCAAATACATCTCAGTGCACTAAGGTTATAGTCGTCGGCGATTTTAAATTTTTAAACACTGCCTGGCACTACCATAATGTTAATATTTTGATGGTGAGGAATTTGTTCAATGTTTACATGTAAATATCTCGATCAACATGTAAATGCTCCAGTTGGAGAAGGAGCAAAACCTTAACTTCATTGAATCCCTATGGCGTGTAAGCTGGACATTCAGCCCAATAAGTCCGCACCAAACCATGTAAGAGGATCCCACACCTCTACCTAACACTACCCATGGCTAACACACTGAGCCTGCACATCCCTGGACACGAGCAATAATTTTGCTTGGCCAATTCACATAACTTGCACATCTTCTGGCTGAAAGAGGAAACCAAAGCAGAAATATGAAGACAGATGGTAAAGCGTCTCGGTGGTTGGACAGCGACAGCAACAAGAAATCGTCCCTCCCTCGGACGACTGTTTGTGTGGAACTTGAGCATTCCACCTGTATCTGCATAGATTTCCTCCTACAATCCCAAAGTGTGCATGTTAGGTGAATTGGTCTCGATAAATTGCCCATAATGTTAAGCCATGTGGAAGTGCATTAGTCTGGGGTTAATATAGTGAAGTAGGGCAATCGGTGTGGGTGGGTTACTCTAAGGAGGTTCATTGTGGACTTGTTCAGCCGAAATGCCTGTTTCTGCGCAGTAGAGATTTTGGTCTCTCTGCGACAGGAAAGATGTAGTTACATTCGAAATATTTCAGGAAATATTATTTTCAAATATCCATTTGTGGGACTTGGGCTGCACCAGCTGTCCAGCATTGATAGCCCATTCATATGTGCCCTTGAGAAAGTGGTGTTGAGCTGCCGTCTTGATTTGCTGTGGTGCACTTGATAGAAGAAGTCACCATTTTATCTAAAGACTGTGAAGTAGCAGTGGTATGTTTCCACGTCAGGGTGGTAAGTGGCTAGGGGAGGAACTTGCGGATAGTAGTGTCCTCAATACCTACTGTTTTTGCCCTTCTCGGTGGAACTGGTCGTGGGTTTGCAAGATGCTGTCTAATGTCCTTTCACGAATTACTGCGTTCCAGTAATGGATGATTGAATGGTTATAGTTTTCGTATGAATCACGCAGATTGTTTTGTACTGGATGGTGCCAAGCTTCTTGCGTGTTGTCGGAGCTGCAGCCATCCAGGCAAGTAAGGAATATTCCATCACGCTCCTGATTTGTCCTTTGTAGATGGTGGAGAGACGATGGGGTGTCATGAGGTGAGTTACTCCTCGCAATATCTCTGCTCTATGACCTAATCTTGCAGCCACTGTGTTTATGTGGTGAGTTCAGTTGAGTTCCTGGTCGATGTTAACATCAAAAATGTTAACAGAGGAGGAAACAGTGATGGTAATACTGTTGAATATAAAGGGGCGATGGTTTTATTGTCTCTTATTAGTGATCATTATTGTCGGGCATTTGTGTTTTGCAAATGTTACTTGCTACTTGTGGGCCAAGGCTGGATATTGTCCAGATTATGTTGCCTTTGAGCACGATTGATTCAGTACCTGAGGAGTCGCACATGGTGCTGAACATTACAACCATCAGTGAATATCCCCACTTCTGACATTATGACAAATGTAAGGTCATTTATGAAGCAGTTGAAATTTGTTGGGCATTACATGAGGGACTTCTGCAGAAATGTGGTGGGTTATGGTGACTGAGCTCTCTGCAACCACAACCATTTTCCTTTGTGTCATGTATGTCCATAAACCTGATATTTATTGCTTTTAGTTTTGCCTGGACTTCTTGGTCAAATACTCGGTCTGATGCAGCCTTGAAGTCAAGGATTGTCAGTCTCACCTCAACTCTGGAATTAAGCTCTTTTCTCCCTATTTGAACAAGATTGTAATGAGATGAGAAGCTTATTGACACAACTTGGCATCACTCAGTGGGTTGTTGTTGAACAGGTGCTGCTTCAGAGCATTGTTGATGACTTCTTGCATCAGCTTAGTCATAATGGTGACTGGACTGAATGGACGCTAATTGGCTGGTTTGGTATGGCCAGCATTTTGTGGGCAGGACATTCGTGAACAATTTTCCACATTATCGGAGACATGCCAGTAATGTAACTGTACTGGAAGAGCATGGCGAAGGGAGCAGCAACTTCTGGAGCACACCTCTTCAGTATAATTACTGGAATGTTTGCAGGGGAATTGCCTTTGCAGTATCCAGTGCCTCTAACCATTTCTTGATATCGTGTGGAGTGAATGGAATTGGATGGAAACTGGTGTCTGTGATGTTGGGGACCGCTCGAGGATCCCGAAATGGATTACCCCTCGCGACCTCTGACTGAAGATTATTGTTAATACAGCAGCCTTATCTTTTTCATTGAAGTGCTGGACTGTTCAGTTTTTGCGAATGCTGAAATTTGCGGAGCTTCTTCTTCAAGTATGTAGCTTAATTGCCTACCACCATTCACAAATGGACGTGCAAATGAGTGTTACTTCGATTGGAGGTTTGAGCTACGAGAGAGGCTTTTGGCTGGGGCTATTTTCTGTGCGGCATCAAAGGCTGAGGGTTTACCTTACGGAAGGTTATAACATCATGAGAGGTATAGATAGCGTTAATAGACGAGGTATTTTTTCCAAGTGAAACAGTGTGAAAAACTAAATGGCATAAGTGGTAGTTGAGAGAAGTTGAGAGATGAAAGATTTAAAAATGACCTGAGGGCCAACGTTTTGATGCAGAGGGTGGTGCGTGTATGGAATGAGTTCGCACAAGAAGTGGTTGAAGCTGGTTGAGTTACAACATTGATGATGCATCTGGACAGATATGTCAATAGAAAGGGTTGAGCGACATGGGCGACATTCACGGGCATCTCTCGTAAATGGAACGATAAAAGAATAGGTTTCCTGTTTAGCATGAATGTTTGGAACTCAGGGTCTGTTTCCATGCTTAAAAACTCTATGTCTCTAGACAAACGCATACAAAAAAACTTTTATCACATTAAATTACATAGAGTTAAAGCTGACCCATTGAAGGTGTTGCACGTCAGACGAGAGTAACAACAAATATTCTCAAAACTCGCTGGGTGAGAAAAAATATTCAAAGAGATTAATTTTATGGAGTCTTTAACAGAGGAGAAGGAGCAGAGTAGACAGAGGAACTGACTGTGGAGGAGGGAATCTGTTCAGAAATGTACACATTTCAGTGACTCAGGATTGCCAGATTTATTATTGCTTCTGGTGTTATTACCAGCCATTACATTCAACTTATTTTTATGAAATCTGTAATTTATTTCATTATCTCGCCAGCTGGTAACATTTATGTCAAAGCAGAATATCTAAAAAAAGGTTTTACACCGACCCAAGAAAGCAAAGACGTCAATGGATGGCTTCGGAACATGTTTGAGAAAATGGGTGAGAATGTAAAATTGAGAATTTGACCGACAACGTCCCTTTGCCGGGTCATTGTGGTCAGTTCATGATGACGAAATGGGATTTGTTGGGAAAGCAAACCAAAACAGATTTGGACAAAGTTAATGCATGCAGTTTATAAGCAGATCGATAAAGTGTAGTGCAGGAAAGAGAAATATCTTTAAGCAACATCCAAGGATGAAGAGAGTCGACTGATGAAGGATCCTGCTTGAAACCTCGATTTGTCTCTTCCTCGGAAGCTGCCTGACCTGCTGTGTTTGTTTCAAGGGAAGAAGGTATCGACTCTGTCTCTCCAGCATTGGCAGGCCTCACTATCTGCCAGTTTACAATCTGGTGTCAGGCAAATAAGGCCCTTGGATACGAGGGTCCAGGAGTAACAATGGAATAAATGACTGATTCACCAGTTATGAACTGAGTTAGGGATGGTTGTAGGAGCTGTATTGCTGATTAAAGCAATCATTCTTGGTGATGATGCAATAATCTTGTTGGACTGATCTCAGGATTGATTATTAACATAGAACATAGAACATAGAAGAATACGGCGCAGGACAGGCCCTTTTGCCCTCGATGTTGCGCCGATCCAAGCCAACCTAACCGACACTAGCCCACGATCTTCCATATGCCGATCCAATGCCCGTTTAAATGCCCCAAAAGAGGGAGAGTCCACCACTGCTACTGGCAACGCATTCCATGAACTCACGACTCGCTGAGTAAAGAATCTACCCCTAACAACTGTCCTATACCTACCACCCCTTAATTTAAAGGCATGCCCACTCGTACTAGCTGACTCCACACGTGGAAAAAAGGTTCACATTGTCAACCCTATCTAAACCCCTAATTATCTTGTACACCTCTATCAAGTCACCCCTAAACATTATTTTCTCCAATGAAAACAGCCCAAAATGCCTCAGCCTTTCCTCAAAAGATCTTCCTACCATACCAGGCAACATCCTGGTAAATCTCCTCTGCACCAGTTCCAGTGCCTCCACATCCTTCCTATAGTATGGAGACCAAAACTGCACACAGTACTCCAGATGCGCCCGCCCCAGAGTCTTATACAATTGCAACATGACCTCAGGACTCCTCAATTCCTCAATAAAAGCCAGTACGCCATATGCCTTCTTCACCGCACTACTTACCTGTGTAGCATCTTTCAGAGATCTGTGTACATGGACACCAAGATCCCTCTGCTCATCCACACTACCAAGTATCCGACCAATAGCCCAGTACCCCATCTTTTTGTTACTCTTACCAAAGTGAATCACCTCACACTTAGCTACATTGAACTCCATTTGCCACCTTTCTGCCCAGCTCTGCAGCTTATCTATATCCTGCTGTAATCCTACACATCCTTCCTCACTGTCAACAACTCCACCGACATTCGTATAATCCGAAAACTTGCTCACCCAACCTTCTAGCCCCTCCTCCAGGTCATTTATAAAAATGATAAACAGCAATGGTCCCAAAACAGATCCTTGCGGAACACCGCTCGTGACGGCACTCCAAGATGAACCTTTGCCATCAACTACTACCCTCTGTCTTCTTCCAGCCAGCCAATTCCTAATCCAAACCTCCAACTCACCCTCAATGCCGCACGTCCATATTTTTTGCAGTAGCCTACCATGGGGAACCTTATCAAACGCCTTACTAAAATCCATATAAACCACATCTACCGCTTTACCTTCATCCACCTCCTTAGTCACCTTCTCAAAGAATTCACGAAGTTTTTTGAGGCATGATCTGCCCTTCTCAAAACCATGCTGACTATCCTTGATCACATTATTCCTATCCAGATGTTCATAAATCTTATCCCTTACAATTCTCTCTAAGACTTTGCCCACAACAGAAGTGAGGCTCACCGGACTATAGTCACTAGGGTTATCCCTACTCTTGAACAAGGGAACCTCATTTGCTATCCTCCAGTCTTCTGGCACTATTCCTGTCGACAACGAGGACATAAAACTCACGGCCAATTGCTCTGCAATCTCCTCCCTTGCTACCCTGAGAATCCTAGGATAAATGCCATCATGCCCAGGGGACTTATCTATTTTCACCCTTTCCAGAATGTCCAACACCTCTACCCTACATACCTCAAAGCCGTCCATTCTAATTAATTGTGACTCAGTATTCACATCGACAACAATGTCCTGTTACAGAGTGAATACTGACGGAAAGTATTCATTCAGTGTCTCTCCAATCTCTTCACCCTCCACACGCAACTTCCCACTACTATCCTTGAGTGGACCGATTCCTACCCTAGTCATTCTTTTATTCCTGACATAGCTATAGAAAGCCTTTGGGTTTTCCCTAATCCTACCAACTAAGGACTTTTCATGTCTCCTCCTTGCTGCTCTTAGGTCTCTCTTCAGATCCTTCCTGGCTACCTTATAACTCTCAATCGCCCTTTTTGAACCTTCACGCCTCATCTTTACATAGGCCGCCCTCTTCCCTTTAACAAGGGATTCGAATTCCTTATTAAACCACAACTCCCTCACACGACCCGTTCTTCCCTGTCTGACAGGTACATACTTATCAAGGACATTCAATAGTTGCTCCTTGAATAAGCTCCACATATCAATTGCGCCCTTGCCTTGAAACCTATTTTTCCAAGTCACGCATCCTAACTCGTGCCTCACCGCATCATAATTTTCCTACCCCAAGCTATAACTATTGCCCTGCAGTGCACATTTACCCCTCTCCATCACTAGAGTAAAAGTTACCGAATTGTGGTCACTGTCCCCAAACTGCACACCTCCCTCCAGTTCTTACACCTGGCCTGGTTCGTTTCCCAGAACCAAATCCAGTATGGCATCACCTGTTGTTGGCCTGTCTACATATTGTGTCAGGAAACCCTTCTGCACACATTGGGCAAACACCGACCCATCTAACGAACTCGAGCTATAGCTTTCCCAGTCAATATCAGGAAAGTTAAAGACCCCATAACAACCAGCCTCTTACTTTCACTCTTCTCCTGAATCATCCTCGCAATTCATTGTTGTGCATTATTTTTCAATGAGTGCTCAATTAAGTTCGAGAGTAATGTTAAAGATGTTCATCAAAATTACCAATTCCAGTTTTCCATTTACTGAAAATTGTTAGTAAAGAGGACGTTCGGATACAATTAAGAATATCAATACATCGCCTGAACAGTTTTCCTTGCCTTTCAGAATGAGTTGTCAAATTCTTTTGCCCTTGTAGGGTCTCAGCAACTTTATAAATGTACTCTTCTGATTTGCGTTCTTTTCACTTCCAGAGTCTAGCTTGTAACATATGAAACTTTGTCTTGAATGTTAGAGCAATTCGCACGTGCCTACTATGTGCAACTTTTTTAGGATAACTTTTTAATGTCTGTGTGCCCAAGACTTTAAGGTACTCTCTGTGTTACATAACATCCTTTGTTTGTTTGCTTATTCCAAATTTTGAATTTATATTGCATTACCACTTCAAACATCATTTACTTTATGTTTGAAACCACAATTTCCTCAAATATGTTCCAACATGTGTTGATATCATGTTGTCTTTGCTCATGCACAATTCCCTTCTCCCAAACTCTTTTATGGAATTTTAGAAGAAACACTTTAGAAGAGACACTTCGGTCCATGGATTCTATTCTACTTTAGCTATGCCATACCTACAGGTGTCCAACTTGCTGATTTGGCCAATAGGCATGGAAATCATGACACTGTAAGTGTTCATGCAAGTATCGTTAAAACTGTAGATGATACCCGTCTCAAATACCCTCCGAGACAATCCGTTCGAGAATACCAACATTTCTGGGTTAAAATGATTAGTCCTCAACTCCCCGGTAAACATCCTGTTTTCCAAGACAACTGTTCCCCATTTGTTGTGCCCCATGGTCGAAGGGAGACAGCGATTTCCTTATCACCATGACCATGCTTCTCATAGACAGTCATTGCTCCACAATAAGCAACACGAGCTATTTCAGCCACCAACCAGAGCCTCCTGTTCCAGTTGTGCTCTACTATGCTACATTCTTCATGAGGTAGGCCTTTGTTCCAACTACATTCCGTCCAACATACTGGCAAAAGTCTAATGCAGACAGATCAAATTTACTGCCTCTGCAGTCTCCCAACCTCACAGTCTCAGTGAGCTCATACAGGATAAAATCCTCACCGAATTCTCCGATGAGCTTCATGACTTCAAAACAGTTATAAAAATATATTTTATTCCAGTTTAATTTGGAAGAAGAGGAAAGAATATCTTCTTCTGGAGAACGACATTAAATGCATTCGCAGTGGTTTCTTTTCAAAAAAAAACTTGCCATTCTACCCATATTCGAATATCTTTCCAAAGTTAATTCAAAGAGACAAAGTCGTCCATTCCTATGCCTTATCCATTGGTAGAAAGAATCGAGAATTCGGCGTGATTTTCCTTTTTGCAGGCAACACCTTGTAATTGCCTTGTTGCCTGTCGAAAATTGGCTTTGATCTTCTTTGAGATCCAGAGTTTTGTGTGTTCACATCTTCCTACTTCCACTTCAAAAGGGTATTATGCAAAGTACTCCAACATAATAAATAATAAGTCACACAACTTAAAAGCCCCTTCATGATCACAATAATTCACGCTCCACATAATGTGAAAACGCCTTCACCAACACAATATCAGAAAAAAACTTCAATAAAACAATTTCCACGACTCTACGACACCAATAACGTACCCCAACAACATACTATTCCTTGATCCTGTTCTGAGACCCCGACAAACACTGAATATTATTCATGTTCATGTCCAATACGGTTTCCTACTTCCTGTTTTATGTGGAGTTTTCGCAACAATTTCTTGCAATGGAGATGATCTTTCAGCATCTCCTCTCCCTGCGGAGAGAGGTAATTGTTCGATGAGGAGTCAGGTATGAAAATGAGGAATTGCAGTTTTACTAGAAATAAATCAGGAAACATTACTCAGCCTCTTTAACCATTGATAGTGCTTTCGTCAAAAGAAGGAGAATTACCATCAAATCAATATCTGGTATAATCCTTTCTATAGGTGTTAGGATATGGGAAACCGATTCCCAATGCATCATCGAACGTTCCGTCACTGAATGAGTCAGTGAACTATCATCCACCTGAAATCGTAATGCGATTGGCTAACAATGTAGCCCAAAATGTGTTAAAACTTACAACTGGAGATGGTCAGTTGTTGCTGACTGTGCTAATTTAATGAAGGATAGAAGCAACTGGGAATTGCAGCAGAATACACCCCTTACCTGCTTCTCAGGAGGGTCGAGGTTCTTCCTGCCAACGGACATCACATGAAATTGGGCAGCGATTTGTTCACAATCTTCCTTTGACAAGTCTACCATGACTGTAAATTTGAAAGGATGAGTTCTCAGTTTCAGCCCGTCAAAGCCCCGAATATGATTTAGAGCTCAGCTGCAGAGTGGTCAGAAGAGATTCAATGAGATGTTAATGTGAATGAAGGGTTTACCTCTGAAATATTGACTGGATATGCAAGGACATTTTTAATGAAGTAATTGCCGTTGAGAGATGGCATTATACAGGTTTATAAAATCATGAGATGCACAGATGAGGAGAAGTGCAGGTGGGTTTTCCATTGTATGGGGGAGTTTAATAAACCGTCACATATTTTCAAGGTGAGAGGAGAAACTTTTATAAATACATGCTGGTATTTTTTACGCAAACAGTGGTTCGGTTGTGGAATGAACTTGCACAGGTAGAATTGGACATCGAGTTACGACTTTTAAAATTCATTAAATTCAGTATGATAACAAGAATTGTTTGAAAGTAGATGAGCCACACACAGAGAAGTGCGACTAGTTTATTTTTGATTATGGATGGCACGAACTGGCTGGATGAACGTTTCTGCGTTCTGTGCTGTGGGACTCTTTGACACTACACGTTATTTATGTGATCATGTTGTAATCGTCAGAGAGCAACTGTTCATTGATACTTGTATCTGCATGTAAAGATAAAGACGAATTTAACTAAATGACCTTCTTTCACCTCAAGACCATGCATTCGCACATTTGGTATTCCCACACCAATTTCAGAAGTTAACGAAGAAAGTACAATGTAACTTCAGGCAGGCGAAAAAGGATTAGACATTAAATTTGCCTTAGACAGTGACTGAAAATACATCACGTTGATTCAAATATGTAGGTTGAGGGTTTCCATCCGATAATCTTGCTTTATGTTTGAGAACAAGAAAAGTAAGATCCATCAGATCTTCCACAATTCTTATTGCGCGATGGAGCCATGCTTCAGTATCTCAGAAGACGAGACAGAATATATATGACTGCGATGAAGAGAGTGTTTTCAAACAGAGACAGTGGCGTTCTCTGTCACAGAAACCGGTTGTGGTCGTTTCCTTAAATGTATTAAAGTAATAGCAATGCATATTTCTGAGGTCTCTGAGGATGCTTGAGCATCGAGAGAATACGAAAAAGAAGTCCTGAGATGTAAGATCGCTCTTATTTTCGATATCTCTCTAAATATGCATTTCGTTCATGGACTCATCACTGAGTGTTATCGGCACTATTCCTGTGTACATAGTAGGCCGATTGACAGAGGTTATCTGATCAGTCTATTGAATGAATTCATGCTCTGTTCCGTGTCATACAAGAGCCAGAACCGCAAGAACGTTTCCTTTGTTTCTTCTTGCAAGTTTGAAGTTGTCGACTATGGCGTTCCAATGTGTAATTTCGTCAGACTATTTTGCAAATCGTGCACAAAAATAGCCAGTTTCCAATTTGAAGCAATACTATTTTTGATAATTTCTACTGACAGCAATACATATGAGTTCGATTTTATGCTGACGTATTTGATCACGGTATCGATTTTATATTCATGTATTTATTTTAAAAATATCCTGCACAAGAGAGGTTTTAGAACATTGACACCTGATTTTGAAGACGAAAATTTCAATGGGTGTTTGATAAGTATGTTTCAATCAAAATTCTCACGAAACAGAAATTATCACACATCAAAATTCTGATTGAAAATCTGAAGGGTAACTGTGCAAAGTTTTTTTAACAACCCGGAGAATTAAGGAAATCAGGGTGAAATCTAGCCTCAGCTGCAAAGAGATTCCGCTAAAATATATTGCTCTTGTCCACATTTTTTATAAATACTCTGAGAGTTTGTTTCAATAGCGATTCCATTGCATTCTTCAGTTCTCCTCTGAATTTTTTCTGGGTTGTGGCATAAATACAGGGATTCAGGAAACAACTCAACAACTTGAGGATATTTCCTGTTTCAGTTGCAATATATTCAGGGTCGTTAAAGTCACCTCTGTAATAATTAGTGTTTGCCAGTCTGGTAATGACCAAAATAACAGAATATGTCAACCAAAGCAACATGAAACTGATGGATACCGAAAATAATAGAAAGATGGACTTCCTCCGGTTCTCCGTCTCTGCACTGCTTTCATTCTTATTTCTGTGACCATGGAGCCTAATCCGAGTTCGATTCGCCATCACAATACAGTGGATGGTTAAAGAATTAAATGAGAATATTAAGAGAAATGGAAGCCAACCAAGCCAGGCACTATAAAACTAGACCAACGCTACCCATGCAGATGATGTTCCAGTTGATCGGCAGCCCCATTGGATTCCATTAATGATTTCCTCTGGCTCAAATGCAAACAAAACTGGAATATTCTTTGACAAAGTCAAGACCGAAATGATTATTAATACCGTGGTTGCAGTTCTTTGGTACAATATAATGTTTTAAATCTCTGGCAGCCGATCATCACAAATCTGTCAAATGTGAAGGACACTGTGAACCAAACAGTTAAATCGAGGCTGATGACAGTCATGTATATAATGAGCTTGCAAACAGGTGTAAGGGAGAAGAAGGACAATGGAAAGTGATAACTTAAAATGCGATACACTACAACATTATTGATGACGACCAATAGATCCGCTGTTGCCATGGCCACGATATAAGCAGTGATGCATTTGGAAAGACCACAGTTTCTTCGCAAAAGAATTAAAATAGTCATCGTGTTCGCTGTAATAAAGACAGATATAAGAGACAGAGTCGGCAATGTTGCAAAGCATGATTGATATAGAGGTGTAGATATTTATTAAGAGGATGTGAACGCATTTTGAGTGATTTACAAAACATGACATTCACGCAAAGGTTTAATATGCTGCTGTAGACATCATTTTGTTTGGTATTACCAGACTGTCTAAAGAACGACACGACTCCTTGCAGGCGGCACATTGGTGGCAATTATGCGTGGCAATTGAACACGAGTTATGCTCCCATTTAAAATGGAGGAGCCGAAAGTGTTCAGTCACTGGTTTGATAATCTTCTGTGAAAACTGACAATGGAAAAATAGAGTATTCAACGCTTACACGGTAAAATAAAATCAACTGGAAAGAAACAAGATCAATGGCTTACCTGGAAGAGCAGCAGCTGCAAGAAGTGGATAGTAAATCTCTTGCAACAGCAAAACCGGTGGTTTCCACATTTCTGAAAATGAATGACTGTTGTAGTTGTTGAAGGTCTCTGGCTGCCATATGACCAACACATGGAAATGCTCAGCTGTATTTATGCACACATCAGACCTCCATTGAGTCGATTACGTCAAATCATCACTGACATTAGTTCAGCTCATTTGGAATGTTTTTGTTTTGAATAACACATTGAAACAAAATAAGATCTGGCCCTGATATTCTCGACTTCTCTATACATTGGACGTCAGATGTCATGTACATCACCTTATTTCAGAATTTAGACAGCCGGATTTTGTGAAAAGTAACTCCTGACTATTTTTGTTATTAATACGTTTATCAATTGTGCTATGCGCTTCTTCGCTGCCAAATGTTGAATCCTTACGCATATTGTAGCTCATCAAATTCGAATATTTATCCAGTTTTTGAAATTGCATACTTAGTGACAAATAGAGGAAAATGCACACGAAGAGATTGACTTACCACATTGGATATTTTTTTCATGTATCACATGCGATGAATGCGATCTATTTATCCAGTAACTCATTCCAGACCAGTTGGAAATTTACTCGTGCTCATCTGAACGCCTGGGATTAGGCAAAGAACACTGAATAAATGTCAATATTCCTTACTGACGGCATGCATAGTTTCTACGATATTTAAGCAAGCAACTAATGATAAAGAATATGCGGGTGGAATTAAATATCAATACCATTGCGAGAGAAGTAGAATAACAAAAAAAACGTATTGTGCTGATGACAATGCTGTCACTTTATAAATGATATTCTGTCTTTTTTATATGAAGAGGTCATAAAGGCATAGCTGCCGTAGTGTCGATTTTAATAAGGATTTGGAGGTGTCGTTGTTCGACTAAAACACCAGGTTATAGTCCAACAGTTTTATTTTCATGCATTGCTTTTCCGGTTAAAGCTGGAAAAGGAATGGCCAGTGCTCTCAGTTCATGCCCTTTTTTTCGACTTTATTTCAGCTGCAGCAGACAAAAGTTGGTGGAGTGCAGGGAAGTCGCCAGCTTCTTTAAAAGACTTTTCTGAATTTATATTGAATGTTATGTCTTTGAAATTGTTTCCTTCCTTCTATAAGAGTCTGTGTTTGATTTGTTTTTGCCATGGATATGTTCATGTGCTTTTCAAGTATTGGAACAGTTAATTACTAATAGCTATTGGAGCTGATTGGTGTAGTATTTCAACAGTTAAGTTATTCAAAATTACGTTTTCTTTTGTTGGGGCGACAACTGTTGTCCTGAAATTACTGTTTTTTTTTTTTCTGAAACTCCAGTGCTTTGATGACTTGTATCAGATGGGGAACACTCACGTCACATCAACCTTCATACAATAAACAGTCAGGGCCACCTTCTGAAAATACTTTGAGAGGGTCAAGCCTGTACCGTTGCATTTTGTTGGAATGTTTTGATCATTCAAATTTGGTTTTAGAGTAGTTGCACTTAAAGGCGAGTAGCAGATGTCGGTTTCCTTTTTTCTGCGTGTTCAATTCGAGGAGATTAAACAGTATTCAAAGATTGGGAAAATATTTGTAGCTCTGATGCACGTTGTTGTGGTTCTGTTCGCCAAACTGGGAATTTGTGTTGCAGACGTTTCGTCCCCTGTCTGGGTGACATTCTCAGTGCTTGGGTGCCTCCTGTGAAGCGCTTCACAGGAGGCTCCCAAGCACTGAGCATGTCACCTAGACAGGGGACGAAACGTCTGCAACACAAATTCCCAGCTCGGCGAACACAACCACAACAGTTTAAACAGTACTTTGCGGTGGAATGGCTCTTTCTGTCAGTGAGAATTTTCTGCGGGTGGCGGATGAAGCAATTTGGTCATTTTACAGAAGGCAAAGATAAAGTTTAAGGTATTGCAACTGGCAGGCTGGTTTGCAGAGGCAAGGGGGGACTTGTTTTTACCTTCGTCAGTGAAAAAAGAAACGGTTGTAACAATAGTTCAAAATTTAAATTTGCTGGAAACGTTGGAATTGACTCGACTTCAATTGGATATGAAGCAGCTTGACCATGAATTGGAACTGAAAAAGTTTTCATTTAGTTGAAGACAGGAAAAAGTAGGAGGACAGAGTCACTCTCAGAAAAAAAGAAATAAAAGTGAAAGGACTGCCCTCACAGAAGAAAGATAACAGAGAGAGAAAGGATGGGGAGAAACAGATTGAGTTTGGTCGACTAAATTTGGCAGTTCTAATGGAAAGTTGATGTAAATGGATGAAGGTGAAGTTAAAAGTTACGCTTAGTCAGGATGTTAGTGATGTTGAGCAAAGTCATCGTCCCTGAAGACTTGATGGAAGTCTGTTCAAATGTATCCAGGCAGTATGCACGTTTGATTCGGAGAGTGTCGAAGCCTTTTTCATTTCATTCCAGAAACAGGTTAAACAAATGAAGTGGCCCCTCATGATATGGGTTTGACTGAACCAAAGAGATTTGCTAGGTAGAGTTAGTGGTGTATCCGCATCACCATCAGAAAAGGGAGGTGGGGATGTGTCGAGGTGAAGGAAGCCAGACATGAGTGCATCTGACATTCTATCCGAAAATCACAGGCAGCGATTTCGAAACCTAAGAATGGACAATGTTCCACCGTGTATTGAGTTTGAAAGGATCAAATCTGGCTTCTGACATTAATTTCAATACATGTGAAATTGAAATGATATTCAAGAGAAATCCTCTGGTAAGGGCAAAGTAGACGTTGTTCAAGTTAATAAAGATAGTTTACCACAAGATAAAATGGAAACCCATGAAGGGTGAAGATAACTGAAAAGGCTGACGTGTTTTCACTGCAATAAAATAGGCCCAATAAGTGCAGAGCGTTTGTGGTTCAGTAAAAGCACTGGGTAGAAGATATCGGAAAGCAGCATAAGACAGGGAATGTTGCTAAAATTGCAAAATGAATCACAATGGATGCGATAATTTTGCACCAGAACGTACTACACCAGAAAGACTATACTTGTGAAGAAAGTGGTAGTACTTCATCAATTATTTACTTGCAAAAATAAGATTTCCTCTCATAGAGTGGGAACAATACCTCAAGAATATTTAGTATTTAGAGATACGGGATCACCTCAATCCTTCATGTTGATGGATGAAGAGAATATGTAACGCTGAAATACTAGTCGTGGAAAAAGTGCTATCCCGTGGAATTTATGGCGATCTGAGAAATGCTCCATATGCGCAGTGAGTTTGGAGCGTGAAGGGAATTGTGGAGAATTATTAATAGGAGTACTGGAGAAACTCTAGGCTCCTGGAGGACAATTGGTGTTTTATAACAATATAGTTGGGCCACAGGAAGGTGTGCTGCCTGCTGTGATGAAAAGCCCAATGGAGAAGCAGAATTCTGTAATACTGAGGTCTGCCAGAAGATAAATCATGAGATTTTTCCTGACAATCTGATAACAAGGTCAAAATATCACCAGTGGAAAAAGGATGAGAAATCAATGAATAAATATTATCATGTTAAAGTAGAATTGTCTGTAATTGTGTTCGATTGAATGCTTGAGCCAAATCATGGGCAGGTGGAGGACAAAGAGGATGTTTTTAATTCAGAAAAATTAACTAAGTTACAACAAAAAATGGAAAACTGAAACAATTGTATCCAAATGCGTATGCAGAAGAATATTCTGAACGTATTTCAGAATGCGACCATCTTAACAAAAGATATATGGATGAGGGATGGGCAAACTTTCAAAAAGGTGCAGTGCCAGTGGTTCACAGAAAAGAAGTGTTGGAGGAAGCACTTGAATTACCAATAGGAAAAAAAAAGTCTTGCTGATACAGAAAAACATTTTCTAATGCACAAAGATGTGCTTTCATTTTACCAGAAATGTCATACGTGTTAGGCAATTGGAAAAACAGAGGCATCAATAAAACCAGCATTTCTCACACCCGTTTCTGCATTTGATAAATCTTTTGCGAGGATTTTAATTGATTCCATCGGACCAATACCTGAAAGAGAATTTGATAATATCTAAGAGCATGCATAAAATGTCCTGCTGAATATAGAACACATTTGATTTAAATGCTTGACACGATTCAAGAAGCACCCGAGGTAACACATTGATATTTTTTTCAGAAACTGAAATGACAGAGCAGGCACTCCCATTTGTACACTTCAGCACATCGCACACAACTGGAACGAGGTTGTTCAGTACTTCTGAGATCTTGTCAATTAGTAGAGATCATTAGTGACTACAAACCTGAAAAAAAGAAAAGTGAAGACATCGCTGAACTCTATTTGAACTGCAACAGGGAGGCATAAGGCAACTTTTAATTACTTAAGAGTCACAGAAAAAAAGTCTGGACAACAGCCATTTTATCTTTGTTCCTGTTACACAGAAATGGAAGAATGGCAAGCAGCTCCTGAAAGCTATTGCATAGGAAAAAAAAAAGAACACTAGACTGCTCTAACTGTTTGTCAAGAAAAGATATTTCGGAAACCATTATGCCAGTTATATGGAATTAATTCGCCTCAGTTCAGAATGCCTGCACTGACTGCTTTTTTGATATTTGCAATGACATGATATAAAATTAACCGTTGATCTGCTGAGAGAAGCTTTAGTCTTTATTTGCCAAATATCTTAAAAAAACGAATCGGTAATGTGTAATTTTCTGGTTCATTCAGTGTTTTGTTAGTTGTGCATAATTGTCCTGATGAGAAAAAAAAAACTGCTGCTTTACTTGTGTTGTCAGTAAACTCACACTGCTGTTCCAGAATTCTTCTCAACGAAGGAACTTTGAGAAGTTAGCAATCAGGTGCTCAGTGGTGCGCAGAGAAGATTGCAGAGGGAGGTGTTCCTACGTATCTGTTGTTCCGCTCTTGGTAATGGTAGTGGAAACAAAAGGTGATCTGTCGTGAATACTGTGATTTTGCTAAAGTGTATCTTGGAGATTGTGTTGAGTGGTTTAATTAGACCTCAATGTTGCAGGGACCAAATGTAGTGCCAATTAAGTGAGGTGCTTTATTTTGCATGACGGCCAGTCCAAGACAGATTTAACGCATTTTCATAACTGTAGGTCCATGGAAATCATTAAACATATCGTCCGATTAAAGCACAGTCCCATAAGTGATTACCTGACTTTTTTGCATTTCTCATTTTGTTGTCGAACCTCACAATTAAGAATTGGAATTGCACAGCATTTGGCTTTGATCTTTAGAGCTCATTTTTGCCAGGCATAGCTCCAGAAGACTACAGGAAAGCAAATGCTTTTCATATTGTTCAACAAGGGGACGAGAGCCACCACTGGAAATTATAGACCAGTGAACCTTATGTCAGTTTTTGGAAAAGGTCAGAAGAGATTGATTTATAATCACCGAGAAAGGAATGAGTTGATTAGAGACACGGGACACGGTTTTGTGAAGGGTATATCGTACCTCCTAAACCATGTTGTTTTCTTTCAGAAGGCAAACTCCCAGTGAATAAGGGTGAAGTGGGGGATTTCAAGAAGGTTTTCAAAACGGATCCCCATCGGAAGCTATTGCACAAAAGATAAGAGGCATGGAATCGAGCGTGATTTGGGGTGTGGATCAGAAATCGGCTAGCTGAGAGAAGACAGGGGGTTGTGGTTGATGGGAGATGTATATCCTGAGTTCAGTAGTGGAATGAAAGGATCTGTTTCGGCCACTGCATTGTGTCATCTGGACGAGGGCGTAGCAGAATGGGTAATGAAAATTGTGCATGACACTAATGTTGTAGGAGTTGTGTATAGTGACGAACGATGTTGCAGGTTACAATGCGGCTTAGACAAGTTACAGAGCTAGGCTGAGAGGTGGAAAATGGAGTTTACTGTGGATAAGTGTGAGGTGAGTCACTTTTGAAAGAGCAACAGGAATACAGAGTGGTGGGCTAGAGGAAGGATTCTTGATAGTGTAGATGAACAGAGAGATCTTGGTGTCCATGTGCATAGATCTCTTAAAATTACCACTCCGGTTGATATTGCTGTTAAGAAGGCACATGTAGTGTTGACATTTTTGGTAGAGGGATTGATCGTCATAGCCATGAGGTTAAGTTTCAGCTGTACAAAATTCTGGTGTGGCCATACTTGGAGTATTGCGCGCAGTTCTGGTAACTGTATTACAGTAAAGACAAGGGAAGTTTGGAAAGGACTCACAGCAGATTTACCAGGATGTTGTTGAGTAAGGAAAGAAGTTCTGACGACGAAAGGCTGAGGGACTCGAGGCTGTTTTCGTTCGAGAGAAGAAGGTCAACCTGTGACTTAATTGAAACAGGTAAGACTATCAGAGGTTTAGACAAGTTACACACTGACAGCTTTCTCCCTCGGATGGTGATGGCCAGCACGATGTGGCATAGATTTAAATTTTGGGCTCATTGATATAGGTCTGAAGTCAGAGGTAGTTTCGTCACTCATAGACACTCAAGGCGTGGAATGCCCCGCTCATAGCATTAGTAGACTCGCCAAGTTAATGTGCATTTAAATGATATCGGATAAACATTCGGATGAAAGTGGAATAGTTCCGGATGAATCGGTTTCAGATTTGTTTCACAGGTCGGGGCGACATCGAGGGCTGAAAGGCCTGTCATGTGCTGCAATGTTCTACATTCTATGTTCTATGATGGCACTTAGATACAAATTAAAGGACGAAAAGTCAGCAATTGAATCTAATCACACTGAGGTACCAAGAGTTGAGTGGACATGCGAAGACTTCTGATCATTTATGGGAGGTTTCATCAGAGTACAGACTTCTCAGAAACTTGGTAAGTGAATGAAACATACATTACAGACATTTGCTGATGCTTTGTGTTTGGAACTTGGAATGCTTTGCCTCAGAGGAAAGGGAGAATTTGATGCGTCTCTGGACAGGAGATAAACAAGCACTGCAGAAAAACGATGACAGAAATTCGAATAGTTGTCTGAAATTTGTCTTTTTGCAATATGGAAGTAATGTCCTTTCACTATAGAACAATCTGAAAATCACATTACCTCGCTGTATTCTTTGAATCCAGATAGCCTATTTCTTCATCCCCCCAGTCAATATTCATTTTGGTCATCAATTCATGACTGCCAGTATCGCACATAAAAGAAGGAAAATCCAAATCTTCCCATGAAACAACAGGGGGGAAACAGCGCTCTTAGGAAAAGGCGTAGAAGTAATGATTGAATTGATTTCAATTGAGTTACATAAATTGTCACGTGTACTCACATGCCTGTGTCGAAATATTTACTCTTCCATCGATGTTGGGTTATCAAAGATACAAAAGTACCTAATTTCGGGAACTTGGAACAACTTACATAGACCTGGAAAGCACAGGAACGTGCACTTCGATGGATGACGTTGTCCTGAACATGCATCCAAATTAAACTAATTCATTCTGCCTGCGTTTTGTCCATAAACCCGACATGACTTGCATTCTAACGTGCATGCCTAAAGGCTTCCTTAGCTCCCCCTTCTGCCACTACTGACATCACGACAGTCCATTCCAGACTCCGAAACGTCACTGCATTAAAGAAACATACCCTTCAAATCTCCCTTTGAACTTTGATCCTCTCACCTGTAATGCATGTAATTTAAAGTTAGACACTTCACTGTGGGGACGAGACTCAGGCCAATAACCCTATCCATTAATTTCATATTTCTGTAGCTTTTTGCCAAGTCTCACCTCACCTCCGCCTCACGATAGAAAACAACCCGAGCTTTTTAATTGCATTTCCTTATCGCTCATATCCTCAAATCCTGGTAGCATACTGGTAAAACTCTGCTTCACCTTCTCCAAAGCTCCATAACGTTCCTGTAACATGGTGAACAGAATTGAACTCTAATTTAAGCCGAACTAATGTCTTATCAAGCTGCAACATGATAGCCTGACTGTTGCGCACAAGCCTCCGAACAGTAAAGACATGCATGTCATAAACCTGTTCTACTGCCCTGTTGATTTGTGTTGCCACTTTCAGGGAGCATTGGATTTGAAAGCAAAATCCCTCTTCAAATAAAAGCTCTTCAGGTTCCTACGATTAACTATATACTCTTCCTTAAGGCATGATCGCACGGTGGCACAGTGGTTAGCACTGCTGCCTCACAGCGACAGAGACCCGGGTTCAATTCCCACCTCAGGCGACTGACTGTGTGGAGTTTGCACGTTCTCCCCGTGTCTGCGTGGGTTTCCTCCGGGTACTCCGGTTTCCTTCCACAGTCCAAAAGATGTGCAGGGTCAGGTGAATTGGCCATGCTAAATTGCCCATAGTGTTAGGTAAGGGGTAAATGTAGGGGAATGGGTGGGCTGCGCTTCGGCAGGTCGGTGTGGACTTGTTGGGCCAAAGGGCCTGTTTCCACACTGTAAATCTAATCTACTCTAAAAAAGCGCAGCACTGGACTCAACTCCATCTGCCAAACCTCCGTGTATACCTGGAATAGATCTAGTTCCTGCTCTATTCTTTGACCACCTTCTATACTTTCCCAGAAACCATTGAACCTAATCTCATCTGTAAACTTACAAACTCACCAATCTGCAATTTCATCCATGTCAAAAATGCAAACCAGAAACAGCAGAGCTTCCAGTCGCGATAACCATGGACCACCACTTGTCACGGACTTCCTTCAGAAAACAAAACTCCGCTATTCCACCACGTTCCTCTGCCTAGTATGGGCAAAACCAAAAGAATTCATGCGACCGCTTCACATTGGATCCCATGCATTTAAATCTCTGGACGACTCTATCATGAGGGGCTTTGCTGAAAGTCTCAGTGAAATCCTTGTCGATAGTATCCACAGCACTACCATAAACGACAAGTTTCATCATCTCCTCGAAACATTCAATCATGTTAATAAGACTTGCCCTTGTCTGTGCAAAGGTATTTTAACTGTGTCTAATTAGGCCAGGCGGTTTGAAACATCAAAAGTCTTGTCCATTAGAATACTCTCCAACAGCTTTCTAAATGACAGTGCGATGCTGACTTTCCTTTAGTTTGATGAAATATCACTGTTTACTTTCTTGAACAGAACATCAGCAATAAAGGAATAAAAGCTTTATTTTCAACGTAAAGGCAGCTATGATCAAGGGATTCTCTAGAGGTATGCAGTGGACAATAGAGTTTATTGATGAAGGCTTTGAGACAGCTGAGAGAAAAGAATTATTACAGAAAGATTATGGCCTCTCAAGAGTAAGTGTGTGAGTTTATATTTTTGTCTAACTACTGCAAATGGGCGAGGTTCTCAATGAATATTTCCTCCCTGTGTTTATCGTGAGAAAGACATAAAGAATTGGTTATGACACGGGTTAAAACACTCTGATCATTCTAAAACTGACACACATAGACCCTCATCGCTTGCTGCAATGCAATAATCATCGAGAGGAAAAGATAATCCCAAAGGTCACCATTTAAGGTAAAAAAATATCAATTGTATTGTAAACGTCTGAAAGAGAATACTGAAACCAAAAACTATTTACAACATCCTCTTAATTCTATCTTTTAACTATCACGCAACAATACTGGTCCGATACATTCCCTCTTAAATTTACGTCAACATCAATTTGAAAACCAGTTATCATCTCCAGATCCACACCATTCTTTGTGGATTTCTTTGGTTTGACATTAGTGTTCTGCTGCATATATTTGTTTTCATAAGGGAACTTGCAGACAGCTATATAGCTTGCAGTTTGTTTGTTGGTAGTCGTTGCTATTCTCCACCAATATCTTCAAAATGTCTGGTTTTATTCCCCAAAACATTGGATCATTTAATTGGTTTGATGACATCCCAAATTGAAAACTTGAAATTCGATTGGTATTTGTTATCTGGGGTACAACTGAAATTAATTGGCCGAGTTTGAATTTGTTAGGTGTATGGCAACACCGTGCAGTGTTTGTGGACACCAAATGTTCCATATTTTCAGGTCTGCTTTTCTATTTCCGGATTAGTTTCCTCTCTCCTTTAAGAATACAGTACGCGTATAGACCGTCATGCCCCCTTCCCCTGAAGAAAGCAAATTAACCAATAGAATGGGAACAATAGCTCAATTTCTCATGTGCCTTAACACCATCACCATGCCATGTGTAGGACATTAATCGAATTTCACATTAACTTCTTGACAGACAAATATATTTCATCATTGAATAGATACCTACCTTATCTATACTTCATTAGGTAGAATTCCTCTATGGCCTTCGTCTTTCCGTTCCGTGTGGTCAACATTCCAGGACCACTGCTATGTCCCAAGAACATCACTCACGAAGACACCTTTTGTGTCTTCTGTATTGTTTAATATTATTGCCAATTTCGCCTCTCGTGTTCGTTCAAACGACACAGTATGATCCTACCCGAGCTTACAAAACACCAATACATTGTTCAAACAGACTTCACAGTTTGTAAACGTATCGACAACTTTGTTTGTGAGTCTTTGAAATTTGGCGGGTGTGTTATTCATTCCAAAGGTCATCAATTTGACTTGTTGCAGTTCATTTGTGTTTGCAAGCGCAGAAATGTCTTTCACTGTCACTGGGAAATGTACTTGTCATAAACACACAGTTTGTCCAACTTGCTGATATAACTGCTTGTCAAATTCCCTCCATACAGACCTCCAATCTCGATATTGGGTATGAGTCCGATTTTGTAACGGTATGGACTTCCAATAATTCAAGCAAAATCGTTGAATCCAGTCTGGCCTTGAGTCCAATCTGATTGCTTGAATACTTGTGATCAAATTGTCTCTTGAAATCTGGTAGGTACAACCATTGTGGATAATGAAAACGTTTTTTTATTTCCAGGCAGGGCTCCACCACAATCATTCATAATCCGTATGAAACGTTATTTGCATTTGGGCTTTGGTATCTAAGAACATCATTGAACTTTATGCATTCTGGCTCAGTTCGATGCCATCCTCGTTGATTTTGGCTACCACACCCTTCAGGACCTCGCTGGCTTTGGAAGTGTGACGCTGATTAGAGTGTTGCTTTATCTGAACAGCATTGCCTATATCCACATCATTTACAATTGTATTCTTCCCATGCATCAGACTCATACATATGTCCGCATACTACAGTAGCAAACTTTCAACTGTGTTCCTTGGTTCTGAGGAGGATAGTGTATTAACCTGTTCCCAGTACTCAAGGCCTTCTTAGTTTGAAAGAGATTTTGAGTCAGATCAAAATCCACAATATCTGGATTTGATTCCGCACTCTGCTGAGAAGTAACTTACATTTGTTTCTTCAGTTGTTTCTGTCCAGTGCAATTCAGTTTCAACAAGTCAACAACTTTATGAGATAGTTCACCTAACTCAACTTTTTTCTAAATTTATCAGGGGCTACTAAACCTGACTATAAATTGTGTCCTATCACTGGCAACAGTACTAACAGGTCATGACTAAAAGACAACTTCTGAGTCCGTGCTTGTATATGGAAACTGCTTCATTTTATGCTGTGGCCCCTTTTGGTACGTTTTAGCAAAATCACCTGCTCGACATAACATCTTCCTCTCACCAGATGCAAAACCAAATTGTTAGGTCTTGTGCTTTGGTCTTGTCAAGTTTACTTTAAATAATTTCATGGGTCCTCACCTTCATGTCAGAATATTAACTCGAAGGGAGTAAGCTGCGTCTATTCATTTGGTGCATCTGTAATGGGAAACAATCCGAATTGGACATCTTCCTCCTCATTATTCGGGTCATCCTGACAGTCTGCTCTCAATATGGTCTTCAAGGTCTCATGCCAGCTTTCTAAAGCTCTCTTGGAATAAGTATGATACGTACTTGAATAAAATCCAAATCCATAACTAGGCTTGCAAAAAAATTAGAACCTTGATTCAAATGAATCTCTCTGGGTAGCCCATAACACGCGAACAAAGCGACGAACTCCTCCATCACTCATTTTGCCTTAATTCTCATAATTCAATTTACTCTTGAAATCTGGTAGACAAAGCCATTATGGTTAACGAAATCTGTTTCCCGTTTTTATTTCTCGGCGTATATCCGAAAATATCTTTCATAACCCGTGTGAAACGTTGTTCACGTGCAGAAATTGTGAACAAAGGTCCTGGCTTTTTTTCCGCCTGTAACGTACCGACCATTTGGCATGTATGAGACGTCTGGTGAAGGTTAGCAACATCCTCGTGCGGTCCAGGCCAATAAAAATGATTTTTTTTTACCGAAGCCTGAGTCTTTCAAATACCACAGAGGACACATTCATGGGCGGCACGGTGGCTCAGTGGTTAGCACTAACGACATACAGCACCAGAGTCCCAGGTTCGATTCCAACCTAGAGTGACAGTCTGTGTGGAGATTGCACGTTCTCCCAGTGTCAGCGTGGGTTTGTTTCGGGTGCTCCGGTTTCCTTCCACAGTCCAAAGATATGCAGGCCAGGTGAATTGGCCATGCTAAATTGCTCGTAGTGTTCGGTGCATTAGTCAGGTGGAAACAGGTTTGGGTGGGTTATTCTTCGGAAGGTCAGTATGGAATGGTTGGGCCGAAGGGCCTGTTTCCACAATGTAGGGAATCTAGTCTAATCTATCGAGTTCATATTCTATTTCTAAAAATTCCATGGTGTAATACACAGACTTCACAATCTACTGCATTTCGCCGATTTCGGTTCTGCACTATGCTGACTTGGTCTCCATTTCTGTCTCAAGCTTTCACCTTTCTGAAAGTTACCCTCAGGTGTATTCTCCTTCTTTTATACCGTGTTTAACATAATGCTTTTGGAAAATTCAGGGATTTCTGATACACCACAGGAACACTCCACATGAATTTTCAACTCCACCAGCAGACTAATCTCACGTTCAACCTCATAGATCTTATCTATTTTTAAGGCCGGCATCCATTATTAGAAATTACGGTGTTTACTTCCTTCAAACGCAAAAAATAAGTCAAACCTAATTCCATTTTTATGCTTCTGAAGGCTGTTTATGCGCTTCTGGTATCAATTCATAAGCGCTTAAAATAGCTGTTTGACCTCTTTGTAATCTCATGCCCTCTCATCTGACATAGTGGCAAATACCTCACTAGTCCAACCTACCAGTTTAGTCGAAACTAGCATTGTCCATAAATACAGGGACGACTCCAACAGGCTCACCAATTTTTCAAATAAGTTGAAGAAGGTTTTCGATGATTCTCTCATGATAATGTCGCTGAAATTTGAAATATTTGTAATAATACTAACATCTCATCTAATCTCCATCCAGTTAACTTGACTCTGATGACGAAGTTCTAAATTCGCAACTTCGAATTCTCACTCTTATTGCTCAGTGAAAACTTTCTCTCACCCTTTATTCTGTCTGTCTTTCTCTCTACCTTTCTTTTGTCTTTTTCTCTCCCTTTATTCTGTCTTTCTTTATCATCTAACAAACTTTTCCTCAATTGTAATTTAAATCTTTTTTCATGGACACTGCACATGTCTGTTTCACTGACACCTAAGTATTTGAGTGAGTCATAGAGATGTACAGCATGGAAACAGAGCCTTCGGTCCAACCTGTCCATGACGACCAGATATCCCAACCCAACCTAGACCCACCTGCCAGCACCCGGTCCATATCCCTGCAAACCCTTCCTATTCATATATCCATCCAATGTCTCTTAAATTTTACAATTGTACCTGCCTCCACAACTGGAAGCTCATTCCATACATGTACCATCCACTGCGTGAAAAGTTGCCCCTTAGGTTTCTTTTATATCTTTCCCCTCTGAAACTGAACCTATGCCTTCTAGTTATGGACTCCCCGACCCCAGGGAAAATACATTGCCTATTTATCATATCCATGCCTCTCATAATTTTGTAAACATCCATAAGATGACCCCTCAGCCTCCGACGCTCCAGGGAAAACAGCCCCAGCCTGTTCAGCCTGTCCCTGTAGCTCAGATCCTCCAAACCTGGCAACATTCTTGTAAATATTTTCTGAACCCTTTCAAGGTTCTCAACATCTTTCCGATAGGAAGAAGACCAGAATTGCACCCAATATTCCAACAATCGCCGAACCGATGTCCGGTACAGCCGTAACATGACCTCCCAACTCCTGTACTCAGTGCTCTGACCAAAAAAGGAAAGTATACCAAACACCTTCTTCACTATCCTATCTAACTGCGACGCACGTTCAAGAAGCTGTGAACCTGCACTCCAAGGTGTCTTTGTTCTGCAACGCTCCCTCGGACCTGAACCTTAAGTCCTGCTAAGATTTGCTTTCCCAAAATGCAGCACCTCACATTTATCTGAATTAAACTCCATCTGCCACTTCTCAGCCCATTAGCCCATCTGGTACAGGTCCTGTTGTAATCTGAGGTTACCCCCTTCGCTGTCCACTACACCACCAATGTTCTCGCTGACACTATGGCCCCAAGCATCATCCTGACACTTCACACCATCGTGTTGCCTTAAAAATGGAATGCGAGCGAGGACCAGAGAAAGAGAGGTATGGAGAATGTGATGAGTGGGTGAAGAGTGCAAGAGGGGGAACAGAGGGACTGATGTAAAGTGGGGAGGGAGAGACGTTGAAAAAAAGAGAAAATAGGTGCGTGGGGAGAGAGAAGAACACTGTGAGAGTGCGAAAGAGATATGAAGCAAAAGAGAGCAAGGAAGAGAGATGAATTCTTCTGTGGCTTCGTCAGAGGGTGTGACCCGGAGGTGAGTGCAAGGACAGAGTTATTTAACCCCAACTCCTGAACTCATGGCCGTGTCTCCTCCCTTCCCTGTGGACTATGACTTGGGGCCGACTCTCTCTGTTTCCATCCAGCTTCTTCAACACAAAGTCAAACAATAATAGAGTTCACTCTGCTGCTCGGCACTTCTCGATGAATATTTTTATTTTTTTTAGAAGTTTACGTTACAAACAAAATCATTACAATGGTGCCTATTCTCACTGTACCCTGAGTTGTGAGAAACATTGCAATGTGTCCTTGTAACCACCAGTGGGATAAAGATTGGATCAACCAGGAATCCCCTCAGACTGCAACCATCGCAAAATGTTGCTTCATCGCTCAAACATTGAACTGAAATGAGAAAATCCCGGATGGATTAATAAATGAGTGAATTTGATTGACTGGTGAATTTAGGTAAAGGGATCTTTCAGCATATTCTTCAGCTGCTGTCTGAACTTAGTCTGAGTGATGGCATAAATTGCGGTGTTTGTGCAGCAACTGAGGAGCTGTAGCATGAAGCCCAATTCGCGCACAAAGTAATGTATATAGACAGACTGGAATCCAATAAACCACATCCGGTACCATATAAAGTAAATCATTAACGTGGACCATAATATGATGAAATTGGCCGAGATCACAAACAGTAAAATTATGGATTTTTTTCGATTTCTCATTTCTGCGTCACACTGAACGTCCCCAATGGTGTGAGCCTGGAGTCGCCTGCGGGCTCTGCTGGTCATGAAAATATGTCTCACGGTGAAAGCATTGAGGAGCAGAATCAGGATAAATGGGAGTGTTGGGTTAAGAATGTGGTGGAGGAACTCAATTGTGACCCAAACACGAGAGTAATAAACATCTGTTGCGACATTACAAAACCAGGGGTGGTTCAACAGCGAATACCAAGCGGAGAGCATAAAATACCAGAAAATGTTCTTTAAACAGCTCAGCACAGTCATCGTTCCCAGAACCACAGCCGCAGTTTTCTCATTGCAATATTTACTTTTCAAATTCTGGCAGCAAATGGCGACAAATCGATCGAAGGTGAAAGTGACGGTGAACCAGACAGAACAGTCAGCGGCGGCATAAAGCAGGGCAGCGTGGATATTACACACGGGGATGGACTGCAGGAAATAAAACTGCTCCCGATAAACAATGGGAATGTGTCTCAATGTTAAATCAAGAATGATGACCAGTAGATCTGCCACTGCCATGGCCGCCAGGTAAAGTCTGACACATGGAGACAATCCGCAATCTTTATAAAGCAGGACAAAGATCGTCACTAAGTTAACTGTGAGGAAGGAAAACAAGCAAATTATTTATCAGCCTCGAGGGGAAGTTACCACCTTAATCGAAGACCCAGTGCGATACTCAAATGTGTCACGTTATTGAAGTATTAGAAGCAGAAAGAACAAATCGTGAATTACTCACAAAATGTGACATGCAACAAAATAAATGATCACTTCCCAAATAGGCAGGCACATATTCATACCAACAGATGATTTCGAGAACATTCCCACAGACTCGTTCATTCGAGTACAGATGGAGCCGCTTCTTTCCACTTCCGAATACGAAGAGGGAAAACATTGCTGACCTGAAGAATTGTTCCCCAGTTCTTGAAAGCAACAAATAATTGGCCATTTCTGTCTTTTTTTTCTGAATTTCAGTGGATCATCTGTCATCAAGAAAGGTAAATGCAGGGAAAACATGTTCACCAATTTAACTACCCTCAAAGAAAGGTACTTCAAAACAAAATCTCCGTCTGTCTGGAACAGGATTTCTTCCCTCAGGAGTTTATCTTATTCAAACTAATATCCGCCGTTCACAAATAATGTCGGTTTCAGAATGCTATGCGCGTGATAGTTTTAGAATGTTCTGGAAAATATTAAGTATAGAAGGCGGTAGACTCATAAAACCCGCATCAAAAAAGTCCTTCTGTCCAGTAAGTTTGTGGAGATTCACTCTCGCTCACGGTGGAAATTTCTCCACAAACTCGACTCACTTGTCACTTTTCATAATAAAATCCACAAGATTAACACAATCTCTTGATCATTTGATGTCAGGTCCTCTTTTATGGCTACACAGATACCATCTCTTACTCAGAGATCTCCCCCAATTCCTTTTCATTGTTAGATAACACTCATGAATATGAAATATCCGGAATATCTAATTCCTACTATAGATCATCCTGTCGTCATGTCTCTGTAATGCTGTTCCATCATATCCATTTCTGACAATGCACAAAGTGAATACCTGAAACTTTATTGAGAAAACAGTACACATTCACATAGAGTGCCTTTTATTATGTTTTTGTAAACCGTTATTCCTGCTCCATTTTTACTTTTGTTCCTAAATGTGACTGGGCAGGAAACAATCTTGACATCATCGTATTCACAGAATCGGACCTGATTTGTAATGTTTCATGAAGAACGGTCACCATCCCTGTGTTAATCTTGTCCCACCCTGTCCCCGAAATGATAAGTGATTTTATCTGGGCTAGGTTAGTCCAGAACGAGAGGACATTGGTTAAAGGAAGGGAAAAGATTTAAAAGGGACTTTAAGGATTACATTTCCATGCAGAGATTGATGCATGTATTGAATGAGCTGCTAGAGGAAGTTGTGGTTGGAGTACAATTACAACATAAATGAAAGGTGTTGAGAAGGATATGGGACAAGTGCTGGAAAATGGGGCTATATTAAGTTCGGATATCTGGTAAGCATGGCCAAGTTGGATAAAAGAGGCTATTTCCGTGCTGGGCATCTCTGTGACTCTGAAACAGAACCACAAATGTTGGTGGCACCGTTGTACTCAGTCAGGACAGGATTGACCTTGGAATTCCCAATACTGCTTCCAGAAAACAAGACATCACCTGGTAAAATTCAAAGATGGTCAAGGAAATTGCCTAATGAGGACATCTACTGGCCTTCACACCATACCTCCATGATAAGTCATTTCTACTCAATGAATAAAACAATTGAAGGAAGCACTGAAGTTGACACATACACAGAGCACACAAGTAATTCTCATATAAAATATATTTCATCAGTGCGATTTGGCTTTAAAATCGATGAAAAATTAGCGAAGATTATTTTTGAAGACATTTCTCTACGTGTGCAATATCGTGAATCCAGTAGCAAATGTTTGGCGCACTTCATTTGGTGCATGCGCCAAACTCTCCGCACAATTCTGTGCACGTAGCAATATATGCAACCATCGATGCTAACAGTGACATATCCGCACTTTTCTCTAAATGCACCAATGTCAACAGCGAAGTCCTCTGCACTATTCTCTGCAAATGTGTCAATTTCAAAGGCAAAGCCTCCGCACAGTTCTGTGAAAGTTCCGATGTCAATGGTCTAAAATCTGCACTGATCTCTGCAAATGCACCGATGTGAATGGCAAAATATCTACACCATTCTGCACATGCGCCGATGCCATCGCCTCTGTCTCCGACCTCTTCTGCACAGGCAATGATGTGAGCTGCCATCAGAGAATAAGAGAGGTACAGAATTTCACTTCAGAACTGAAACAGAGGAAAAGAGAGTGGAGAGTAATATGGGAATGGAAGAGATTCTGCTTGAAACAGGTTTCGACTGAGACGAAACTGTAAAGGGATGTCACAGGAGTACTGTGATTTAATTGGCTAATATGGAGTCCGCTAAATTTGAACCGGTGCTGAATTGCATCTTGTTAATTTATTGTTTAAAACGTGCATTAAGACTGAGAAAACAAGTAGAGAAACAAAAGAATTGCAAGTTAAAATAAGAATAGGTTCAAAACAGATCTTAAAAGGATGGAGGATCAGGTGATGTGTTGTTTCTGCATGATGTGAGAGCTGCTGCCGGCTATTCTGTTTAGCAATGACCATATGTGTGACAAATATTGGTTGCTGGCAGTACTCCGGCTTAGAGTCGATGAGTTGGAGTCTGAACTTCAAACATTGCGACACGTGAGGGAGGGGGAGAGTTACCTGGACAATGATCAGAGTCAGGAAGGTGTGGCTGAGAGTGTGGCAGGTAGAGAGGTCCAGGAGGTAGAGTTACCTGTCCAACAGGTTCAAGTACATTGCACCCTGTGTCGAAGGGAAAGGCTATTGCACGAATGACGAGTGCAATGATTACAGCGCCATTGTGCAGGGAAGTGGGGGAAGAGAAATGGAATGTTGTTATAATTGGAGACATTATAGTTAGAGGCCGAGACACTGTTCTCTGTGCCTACGATAGAGAGACCCGAAAGGTCTGTTCTGTGCCTGGTGCCTTGATTTGGGATATCTCATCTGGGCTGCAGAGGAACTTGGAGTGGGAGTGAAACGATCCAGTGGCCGTAGTACACATAGGGACCAATGACAGAGCTAAAACGCTGGCAGTACTTCTGCTAATAGAGCATGAACAGCTCGGAGCGAAGTTAAAAATCAGAATCAAAAAGGTTCTTTGGATAACTACCTGTGCCACGAGCTACTTGACACAGGGTCAAGGCGATTAAGCGGGTAAATTCTTGGTGGGATAAATGGGTTTGAATTCATGGAACCTTGGCATCAACACTGCGGAAGAAGGGATATGTTCAAGTGGAACGGTCTATATCTGAACCATGCTGGGAGCAGAGTCCTAATTATTTGAATACCTCGGGCCGTAGACAGGGCTATAAAGGAAACGTTGGAGGGGTAAGCGTTAACTTACGGGGGAAAATTAGAAAATCCAAATTAAATGAGGAGGGAAGATTGCAGACCTCAGAAGAGTTTAGTAACGTTTACAGCACAGACACAAATAGAAAAGAATGTTTGGAACGAGTTCACAATCAAGCTTCAATCTCACTGGATAAACGGCTGCCACTGAGAATTTGGACGGTGAACACAGCACTGAAGGTGTTATATCTGATTGCACGAAGTATAAGGAATAAAGTAAATGAGCTTGTGTAAAAAAAATAAAATTGACAGTTCTGACGTGACAGGCATCATAGATGCGTGGCTGCAATGGGATCACGATCCGGAGCTGAGTATCCAAGGATATACATCCGGTCGAAATGGTCGGCAGGTGGGCAGAGAGGTACGTATGCCTCATGATACGAAATGAAATTAAGCCGATAATAAGAAGCAAAGTATAGTCAGGTGGTGTAGAACGTGCGTGTGTAAAATTGAAGAATTGCAAAGGTGGAGTTCTGGAAAGGACTTCAAACTGTAGTCTGGAGTTGAGGCGCATGATAGACTAAGAAAGAGAGAATATGTGTAGGAAAGACAAAGTTGTAGTGATCGTTTAGGCATTTCAATATGCACATAAACTGGGAAAATGAGGTGGAGAATGGATTGCAAGAAAATGAATTCGTAAAATGACTATGAGATGGTTTTTTGAAGCAGCTTTTGGTGGCGCCCAGTCGGGAACAAACAATACTGGATTTAGTGCTTTGCAATGAAATAGAATTGATGAGGAACCACACAGTGAAGGAAGCCTTGGGAGGCAGTGATCATACCATAACTGAATGAACCTGCGGTTTGTGAGGGACAAGATGTAATCAGATGTTACCGTATGACAACTGAATAAAAGCTACTTCAGAGACATGAGGGAGGAGATGCATATACTTCACTGAGTGAGGGGACGAGCAGGAAAAATTTTGGTTAAACAATGGGAGGAGTTTCTTGGAGAAATTCAGGAGACACAGCAGAAATTCATCCCGAGAAAATAAATAACTATCCTCCAGGGAGGATGCAGCAAACATGGCTGAGTAAGGAAATAAAGATGAGCATTTAAGAAAAGGAGAAAGACTGCAATGTGGCGAAGGGCAGTGGGAAACCAGCGAATTGGGAAGCTTACAAAGACCAACAGAGGCCTGCAAAAAATAAAAGAAATAAGGAGAAAGAAGATTAAATATGTGGCTAAGCTAGCCCGTAATATAAAGGAAGCCTGCTCATGAGACGGAAGATTGTATAAAGGGGAAAAAGGGTCTGCAGTCCTCACTTTCTTCTTAAAGGGGAAAACAGGCAAAAGTGGAGATCAGACCGCTGTAACATGCCTCTGGATTGATAATAGTTTGGAACAAGAAAGTGGCTGAGGAACTGAGTAATCAGTGCATATCAGTCTTCACGATGGAAGTTATGAGAAATATCCCAAAATTCAAGAGAGTGAGGGGGCACAGATGAGTATGGTGGCAATACAAAGGAGAAAGTGCTACAAAAATTGTATGGCCTTAAGGTGAATACATCATCTGTAATGGATGGACTGCACGCCAGCGTTCGAAGGGTTATAGCTGAAAACATCGTGGAGGCGTTAATGGAATCTTTCCGGTATCGTTAGAGTCAGGGAGGGTTCCAAAGGACTGTAAAGTAGCTAAGGTGGCACCCCTTTTTTAAAAGGGAGTACGGCAAAGGACGGAAAATTACAGACTGATTACCTTAACCTCAGTCATGTGGAAGATCCTGGAATCCATTGTGAACGCTGCCATTTCTGAATTCTGCAACATATATGGTTAAGTAGGGGAAAGTCAGCATGGTTTCACCAACACGAGGTCATGCCGCCCTAATCTACTTGAATACTTTGAGGAAGCAATTAGCATGTTAAACGAAGGAGAAATAATAGATGTTATTACCTGGACCTCAAGAATGCATTTGAAAAGCTTCCACACTGGAAACTTCTGACTTAGACAAAGGCCCATGGTGACAGATGCAAAGTACGAGCATGTACGGAAGTTTGGCTGCCTTGCAGAAAGCAGAAAATGGGGATGAACGGGTCCTTCTCAGTGTGACAACAAGTGCTTTTCCACAGAATTGGATGTTGACACGGCAACTTTTTATTTTGTACATTAATGAACTCAAGGCATTCTCGCTCGGTTTGCAGACTACACAAATTTATTTAGTTTGCAGCACTGCAACACTGGGGAGGCGGGCACGCTGCAGAAAGATACCGTCTAAATATCTGATATCATATCCTTTATAACGCAATCGAACAGTTTCCGTCCAATTAATGGGAATTTTCCTGTTTTGTGGTTGTCTACTCCCCCTCTTTCTCACTTTCAACCATCGGTTTGCATTTGTAATCTTTCAGATGTCCTGCCTTTGCAAACTGTGTTGGAACGTAACATATTGATCCACAAAGTAATCAATATGTGGATTGCTACTTACTCTGAAATTCAATTAAAAAGATCTTTAGGTCTGTCAGACTGACCACCGCTCAATCCAGCTCAGTTCCAAATACTACCTCGTTACTCTTATGAATGATTTCAATCTTTAATTACACATGGCTCATGGTCACTTGGTCTTTCCGGGAAAATTTATTGATCTTAATCCTTGAAGACAGTCACAAAATAGCTGTTTCCTTCCTTGTAATTTATCTATTCTCTTCAATTCATTATCTTTGCTGCACATTTATTGTTCCACATTTTACCTCGTTTTCATTTTCCTTTAAGATATCGAAAGAAAGTTTGCTTTGCAGCCTTTGTGCTTCTTGTTAGTTTGCGTGCCTGTTCTCATTTTGATGTTCATATCAGTTTCGTGGTTCTAAATTGCTGGGTACTATGTTTCCCTGATTAACCGCTTTAACAAAATATTTGGCATTTTTCTGAGCTGGAGCCAGTGATCAAATGCGATCATCACCCTCTTCTGTTCACGATCATAGAGTCACTTTTGTTGTGGTCTTTTCAACTTGTCGGAGTAGATCGATATTTTTCACCATACAGTGTTTCCATAACTGATTAGCATTGTCTACCTTGCTTTAATTTTTTTTTTCACACATGTTTCCAGCTCACTGAAGATGACTTGTCCCAAATAACGTAATGGCTTGCCTGACTCAGATGTATAGCCATAAATTCATAACAAACCCTTTTGTTTTCAGACATCATATAAGCATTAATACATCACTATCACGTCTAGAAAAAACTCCTTCACAACAAGATTTTCAGTTAGCTCTTCTGATCACACAACAACAATTCAAAACAGCCTGATATTTAGCTCGGTGTTCAACTTGCTGCGAAAATATCTCATACATGCTCATGAAATGCACTTTTCACAATGGTTACTTGTTTAACACTGTTCAGATGCAACTTGAGTTTGTCCATTTTGTTCTGCAGTTAATACAAACTTGGATATTTGATTTTCTGTTTTATAACACTCCCAACGATTGCATTGCAGTTTTCATTTGATGTATAATTCCCACCGAAGTTGATTTTCCTTGTCATTTCCAACCTCCACTTTACCAGATATATTCTGAGCAATTGGGGCCCTGGATATATTAATGGCAGATTCAGACGAGATCTTTCACGAGACGTATTTCAACATTGAGATCATTCATTCCTCTCGCCATTTTGATATTTTGACTCGGTCCCTCGTCATGCTAGTGGAGTAGAAAAAGGCAGTGAGATTTCAACAATGTTGTGTATTCCTCCTGACAGCAGAGACTGATCTAACCCGGATTGGACCCTTATAGCAGGTTGGCAAAGTATGTCTGCCACTGTTCTGGACTCAGTGAGATCACATCTGACGCAGTGTGTACGAACATGGTCTCCTTACTGTAGAAAGTACACTGTCAATTTGGAAGCAGCTCAGTGATGGGTCCGCGAAGGATGACTGCAATAAAGATGTCAGCTTATAAGCAACGCGTTGTCAGGTTGATGCAATATCCATTGTCCTTTACAGGAATGGAAGATGATCTTTCATTGACATAGCAGAGAGAACGGAGGGTCAGCAACAGAAGCCATTAACACTGCATATGGAGTAATCCACTCGGCTTCTCCAGCCTGTTACACAGACCTTTCACCCTGTTGCCCCTGAAAAGGATGAGACAATTCAGTCCCTGGAGCTTGATATACAGAAACAAGAGGAGGCCAATCAGCCAATGAAGCCGTGATTTCAGGACCCAGAGTTGGCTATGTCCATTGGTATTCAGTTGCACAGCAACAAGGTCAGCCCATTCAGGCTCCTCATGTCTGCAGCACAGGAACTGGAAGAGGGCAGAAAGTGACTGGAGATTGGTATATTGGAATAAAAGAAGGTTTGACAACCCATCGAGCCTGTTGCACAGAAATTGAAGAAGGATAAAAATACATTGAGATATACTTGTAGGAAAGCAGGCGTTAACTCAGTTCACTTGTCTGTTGTAGTGCAACGGGCGAAGTCAAGGCACTTTTTCAATCCCATTTCCGCGAGGCAGGGGTAGACCAAAGAAAAGGAGGAGGTGTTTTCGCCCCTCAAACTGTTTTACAATAACAGGACGATTCCATGATCCCTCAAACGCCTTACACAGTAATAAGAGGGGGACAAGCAGACCTTTAGCCTCTTACGAATAGCAGCAGAACAACAGCTGGATGATCAAGCCATTTAGTCTCAAATAGAGGAACACTATGAGGGCAGTCAGCCCATCGAGTGAGTAATCTAAGTGCAGAATATTACCATTCAGTGGCTCATACCCATTACATGGGAATCGTAGCAGATATTTTAAAGCCTTGTGCTTGTTACACATGATTGAAAGTGGACGTAGTGATTATAGAAGGAGGAGGACTTGGAATGATCATCTGCACTGGTAAATAAAAATAGTAAGCAAACTATTAGGATGCATTTTCAAGGAACTAATAACACGAGATTTGCACGGTCAAATCAAAATTAATCAGACTATGCATGGTTTTATGAAGAATAAATCATATTAGAATTATTTGTTCAATCTCGTGAAAGAAGAAAGAAACAAGTTTGACAATGGGGATCCTGGGGATTTAATATATCTGGATATCCAGAAGAAATTTCAGAAGGAGAAAAGTCTAATCTGTCAAATAAGAGCACCTGGTATGCAAAGTAACTTAATAGCTTGGATGGAAATTTGGTCCAAAACAAAATGAAAAAAGAATAGATCGGCCGTTTCCTAGTTGCCAAAATTTGGGAGTCATACAGCTCGCTACTCAGGCACGAACAATTTGCAAACTACACTGCTACCTAGTTACACGTTTGTAAAATAATTGAGGCAAATTTTCAGATGACACTAACACAGTTGGACATGTAAGTTTCAATGAAGGTGACCGAAGTTTACAAATGAATATGGGTTACTTGGGCGAATTGAACCATAATTTGACAGAAGAATTTGATCATGAATAATTATCAGTTGTGTCTACTTTGATAAGAGAAATAGACAGACTACATATGATTGAAATGGTGAGAAACGTTAGCGTGCTGAGGTACAGAGGAATCTGTGTGACCTTATTTGACGTGTGTGATCTCTGTGCATATCACAGATAACTTGCACTCAAGTACAGCAGGTAATGACGAAGGAAGGTGGAATTGCAGCATTGATTCCAAAAGAATAGAGTATAAAAGTTAAAAAAAATGTTGCTGCTACTATGCAAGTCATTAGTGAGATTGCAACCGTAGGACTGTGCCCAGATTTGGAGCCCTGACTGGAGAAGCTTTGCAGTTCCATTGGAGGCAGTTCAGACGAGGTTGCCTAGGCTGATTCCAGAGATGAGGAGTGTTTCTTGTGAACAGTGATTCAGCTGATCAGGCCTGTAGTCTCTGGAGATTGGCAGAATGAGAGGAGATTTCATTGAGGTCTGTACAATGCTAAAGGTAATTGAAAATGGAGACGTCAAGTGGATATTTCCTCATTTGGAGAAACCTCGTACAAGAGGCCGTAGTTTTAGTATAACGTGGAGCAGATTTAGAACAGCGGTGATGCCAAATTACTTCATTCAAATGGTTGTGAATCTATGCAATTCACTGCCGCAGAGTGCAGTGGATGCTGGAACATTGAGAAAACGAAGGATTATGGAGAGCAGGCTGGAAAGTGGATCTAAGGTCGAGATGACATCAATCATAATCGTATTAACTGCCAGAGCAGGCTCTAGGGACTGCATTTCAAAATACCCCTTGGTCGTATTAAGCCTTCAAATAACCTGGTGAGGAACGGGGAAGGATTGGCGACCAAACAGAAATCAGACACTCATAATAAAACAACCTTGATCAGTTTGACAGCATGAAACCAGTGCTATCATGCAGTGATCAGTGCTGAATCTTCAACTATTTACAATAGAGACCAATGATTTGGAGGAGTGGAACAAAGGTACTCTAATTCAGTTTGGTGATGACAAAAAGATAAACTGCATATTTAATTAACAGGAGGAGGGGAGAGATTGCAAATGGTTATAAACAGATGTAGTGATGGAATAATTGTTTGGCAGATGGGATATAACGTGATACATAAAATGTTATGTTTTGTTTTCAGGACGAATGGAATGTCGTAATTTTTTGAAATGGAGAGAGTGGCAGGACGTAATGACACAGTGTGTACTGGAGGGTTTGCTCTGACTCGTTGAGACATCAGAACTGTTCTTCCATCTCCATCATTGGCTTAGTTAGGTACTTAGGCTCACAGCGCCAGGGAACCAGGCTCAATTCCAACACCAAGCAACGGGCAACGCGGAGTTTGCACATTATCCCTGTGCCTGTGATGGCTTCCTCCATGTGTTCCAATGTCCTGCCACAAGGCAAATATGCGCAGGTTAGGTTGGCCATACTAAACACGAGCTCATCCCAGGTTTTTATCTGTCCCCTTGGACTGACCGAATGGATCATCTTGCTTCCCACCTATCCACTCCAGTCTTCCCATCGACCAATTACTTCCCACCAGCATCCACCTGACATCATTCATCTATCTTTCCCTGGGTGCCACTCCGCTATCTATTTATTTTGCAGCCCCTTCCCGTTCACCATTGTTGATGATGGTTTCTCACCTGAAACATCGTATCCACTGCTAATTTACCTACTGCGTTTTTGTCTTCCAGTTCCACACTTGATTGACTCATGCCAAATCGCCCATCGTGATGAACGGGTGTGAAGGCTGGATGCGTTAGCCATGAGAAAATGTTATACTACCAGGATAAAATCGGGGATTCTAGGTGGAAAGCTGTTTCGAGGATTAGTGTGGACTCGATGGGCGAACGGTCTGCGTTCACACTGTCAGGATTCTGTGATAATCTCTCTTATGGCCGGCTAACTAATGTTCCAAGTCGATCCATTACTCGCAGAACATAAGGGATTTTTTATTGTGGTTGGTTGGGTGAGGAGGAGGGGCGAGTGTGTTGAGCTTTTTACCAAAGGGGAATCATTTATTCAAGATTGTCCAATAATTTCTGCACTGCATGTTCACGAGTCAGATTTACTGACACTTTGACAGTTTCCTATTGACTAGGTACGGCAGATTTCTCTCTCCCACACAATCCACACACTCCTCCACAGATTCTCCCGCTGTTTTCAGAGTTTCCCCTTTCTGAAGCCTCGTCTCCTGGTTGTTCATGTTTCAGACCCAGATGCTGTAACGAAGTCCCCGTATTCCGTTCAGACTTGGTCATCGAATCCCCTTGTCTCCCTGAATGTCCGAGGCAAATCACAGCGCAACCTCCAGCAAACCATCAACTGCGCCTCCACTACTTTTTCAATAACAAGTCAGTCAGAAGCCCCTGAGATGCATGTTAGATGTCTGGTCTTTTGAGCAATTCTCAAGGGACCACCTCGTGTTGGTGACCACGCATCCAGCTGAGAGGAACAAGCACATGTGTTCAGTTGTTAGGCATAGACGAAAGTTCAAAGGCGTGAGTGAAAGCGACAGAAAACCCATATAAATGGAACATGACATGGGAAAAAAGGTGGAAGTGAACAAGAACGTCGACCACAGAATTTTTTTCGAAATTGTTTTTGATCTTCATAAGGATGGAACCCGAAAATCGAGGGAAACCAACAGCAAAGGCTATGATAAGATTCAGTAGGGTTGATGTTTGTCTTAAAAGTGGATAATTAAGCAAAGTAGAACAAGCTGAAGAAATATTGAAGATTTAGAAGGTCTGTGATTAGTTGGAGTAGTGAAAGTTTGAAGGTCTCATACACACGATTGAGAACATGCTATAAAGATAATGCAGCGTCAGCTAACGCAGTTCGTTATATGATATTCTCAATCCATCTCACAAAACCAATCTCGACACCGTAAATCCAGATGAGAAACACTGTACAGCCCAGTTTCATGTACCGATCAGCACAACAACAATCTCTACGGAATGGAACACTGCGCAGGATTCACTATTGAATTGATTCATAAACTCGGAGTAGATAGCTGTTCAGCGCGTGGAGCTGTGCAAGGAACATTATTGAAGTGATCTGTAAACCTGGAACAGTTATTATTCGAACATAAATCGATGTGCAGAAAACCCCAGTGCATTGCTTGGTGACACTGTGTTAGGTCCATGTTGGAAGTGACTGGATGTGCAGTTAACATCCATTTACAGTTCCATAAATCCATTGTGCCATGGCAGGTGTTGCTGGGGTGTGAAAATCACCGTCAGAGAGAGCGATGATAGTGGAAAGAGTTTAAATATCAACAAATGGGAAGGGCTGGAGAAATTAATAGGGGAAGTGGAGACTGAGATAAAGTGTCATGGTAGGATATGTTCGCAGGTTTCAGGATGCTGAAATGAAGACATTTGGATTGCATCTTGCAACATGGGCGAGTGTTTCAAGGAATGGCAGGTGAATGGGATATTAATGTGTATTCGGGTGATGGAGATTTTTCTGCAGATTTGTAACTGGGGTCAAATGGTAGGTAAGTGGCAATTACACCACGATAGCAGGTGCACGGTGGTCGTGGTGGATGGGTTAGTACAGAGGAGGACCATTGTCTTCCCAGACAAGTCCACGCCAGCAGAAACCCTGAGTGTGGTCTGTGCTTGCTACCCAGATCAATGTAGCAACTGTGGTCTGTCGAAATCTCCAACAATACAGGATAAGCGTGACTAACCTTCCCGACTCAGCCAGGATAAATGACAACGTGTAGCGTCTGCTCTCTCACATTCACTGTAAATCTGCCTTATCACCTGACTCGAACAAGCCACAGTTCCCATCGCTCTCAGAACTTCATCCAGCGCCTGTCCCCGTCGACAAGATTTGTAGCTTAATCTGAAAGATAGCATTTTGACAGTGCAGCGTTCGACTAATGTGTTAGTCCATATTCTGTTATTTTCCTTTAAATTCTCAAGAATATGGATCATTGACTGCACTGCCACTAGCAAATGATCTGACAACAACTGACCCTACTGGAGTATTGCTAAACTCAGAATATAAGAACATAAAATAAGAACACCAGAACAAGAAAGAGGGCGCGGAAGTCTGACCCTCCAAGACTGATCATCAATGTAATGAGATCATGGGTAATCTTTTCGTGTCCTCAACTCCACTTTTCTAACCTGTCACAATATTTCTTAATTCCTTGATTCATTATACACTTAGCTGTGTCAGCTTGAAAAGCATTCAGTGAGGACGCCTCAACTACTTCATTTGGCAGTGAACTTCTCAGGTTCAGAACACTTTGAGTGAATACCTTCCTCCTCCATTTGGTGATCAACCTGCTCCTCTTAAACGTTAGGCTACACACTCTTGTTCTAGTTTCATCCGCCAGTGGAAATATCCACCCTGCTTCTGTCTTATCCATTCGTTTATTAACGTAATTTTGTTAATATTTCTATGCGATCCGCCTCCTTCTGCTGAATTCCGATGAATATAATCACTGACGACTCAGTCTCCCCTCATCAGCTGAACCTCTCAATTCCGAAATCAACTCAGTTAATCGCATCTGCACATATATTCTTTCAAAAAGTGAAGGGATAAACGCTAAACACAGTACTCCAATGTGATCTGGCCAGCTACCGATACAGCTGCAACATGCAGTCAAACCCTTTAGCAATGAAGTACAAAAGTCCATTTGCCTTTTTCGATACATGCTGCACCAACAGTCTAAAATACTGTGGCTCGGGCACAAAGACAGACAGGTCCCTTGCACAGCAGCACACATTGACAAGCAGCAACAAAGCACTTAACGAGGCCATTTAAAATTTCTACTCTACTACGCCGGAATAGTGTATACCTGGTTGGCTAACAGTGAAGAGGTAAATACAGTGAAGAGGTACTTGCTTAAATTCAGATTGAAATTGTTACTAATGGAACTCAGAATGATCAGTCTGAGATCTTCAACAATTTATAATATAGATTAACGACTTGGACAAAGGCGCTGAATGGCTTGGTGCTCGGTTTGCTATTACAACAAGGTAGTCATGCAATTAGACGTCAACTGGATACAGAATATTTGCAATGGGATTTAGACAGAGCAGAATCATGAGCAAACTTCCTGTAAAAGAATAATAGCAATGTGTGTTGTGTGTAGGCTGTGCTTTGGGAAAGGCAAAAACAAAAGTCAATTATGCACCTGGAGAAAGATTTCAATATTCAATGGCACATAAATGTCATCCAGTTAGTCTGAAGATGCATAAAGTGATTTGGAAAGGGAATGGAGTGAAACCGCTTCATGCAAAGGATATCGTCTATGATTTTAAGGATGTTTTTCTGCCTCTGTACATGGCATGGCTGAGACTAAATCTGATGCATTGTGTGAAGTAATCCAGCCCTGAAACGAAAAACGTATCAGCGGCATGATTAATAGGTTTCCTGCTGATATCAAAATAGCTGGTGTAGCGGATAGAGATGAAGGTCCCCTCAGCGTAAAACGGGATCTTCATCAGATGGGCCAATGAGCCGAGGAGTGACAGACAGAGATTAATTTCGATAAATGTGAGCATTGGACCTTTGAGAAGATGAATTAGGGCAGGGCTCACACAAATAATTGTGCTACCCTTGGAATTGTTTCTGAAAACAGCACCTTACGCGTGCAATTGCATTGTTCCATGAAAGTGGAGTCGCAGATACAGAGGTTGGTGAAGAACACGTTTTGTCTTGTTGCCGTCAGAGCATTCAACATAGTAATTAGGAGGTCAGGATGCGGCCGTGCAGGTCATTTGTGAGGCCGCGTTCAGACTACTGTGTACAATTTGGGATGATCTGCTAACGGAACAATGTTGTTAAACTTGAGATGGTACAGAAAATATTTAAAAGGGTGTTGCTATGTTTGGAGGATTTGAGCTAAATGTGGATCCTGAATAAACTGTGGCTGTTTTTCCTGGAATATTAGAGGTGGAGGAGTGTCATCAGTGAGGTGTATACAGTCATGACGCACATAGATAGGGTGAATAGCCATGGCCTTATTCCCAGGGAACGCGGTTCCAAAACTCGAGCGCATCGGTTGAAGCTGAAAGTGGAAAAATTTTAAAGGGACCTTATGCGCAAATGTCTTATGCAGAGGATATTGCCGCTACTGAATTAGCTGCCATGGAAGTGGTGGTGTTTGGTACAATTAGACATTTAAAAGTCTTCTGAATGTGTACTTTAATGGGAAGGATTGTGTCATATGGGCCAAATGCAGGCATATGGGGTAAAATCCGTTTAGGCATCTGGTCAGCGTGGACAAGTTGGACAAAAATGGTTTATTTACATATGATTTGACTCTCCAATTTGATAAGAAGCATGTGGAGAGATGCTAAAATGTAATTTCGAGTCGGAATTCTTGTCACAGGAAGTGTGTGATGCGTCTCTGTTTTCATTCTTTCACAACTCAGTTAGTTAAACATTTGACATCGAAACGAATTAACGATAATGGGATTCCGAAGGAAAAGTGATTCTGAGTACTCTACCAGATCAGTTATGATCTTTCTGCCTGGTGCGGAACAGTCAAAGTATCTCTTGGGTCATCGCTGCTTCTCAGTCCTATGTTCCATTCAGCCCCTCAAAACTGTTAGACACGAGCGTTTGGATGCTACTTATATGTGTGACGCTATGCACAGAAACAGAAGAGACCAGTCACTTCCTGAAGACTGTTGCACACGTTTTGGATAGATTAGAAAAGGCAATTAGGGAACCACGCTGTTAAAAAAGAAGTCCCTCATCTCTCTGTACGAATTGTAGTTTACTTGATGGTTTACTATTCAGCCAGATTAACTGTGAAAAAAGCCCCCGTGCCTCAGGAAATGGTGACTCACATAATCCTCTGCCTTCCCGATTGCAGCATTCAAAAACTCAACTTGCATGGAAATAGTATCCACTAACCCTCCAATAGCAGAATGTGAGAACATCAGAAAGAGGAGCAGTTCATTCAGCCCCCACAAGCTTGCTGTCCTCTTCAATAACATCATGGCATATCGACCTAGGTCTCAAATCCTCTTTAATGCCCAATTATTCATCGCCCTCAACTCTCTGATAGGTCAAAAGCCACGCAGCTCTTGTGTTATACATTTAGTAATCTAGCTCTTGTCACTCCTTGGAAGCGAGAATTCCTGACATTTAATACCCTGAGGGTGAAGAAAACATTTCCTGCTCCCACACCAGCACCTGTTTCCGTGAAGAAAACAGCTAAAAATAAGGGTAAGGAATGAATTGCCACGATACCAACGCAGTATTTATCTGAGGATCGTTTCAAGGATCCCGAACAATTAATGGGAATCAGTATAAATGTCCCACTGGTTGAAGTGATTGAAGAACAAAAGAAGGAGTTTGTGTTTAGGAGACATAAATCCTCTCAGTCCCAGGACATCTCAGCGGGTTATCCTCAAATTAGCTTCCTCGGCAGAAACATCTTCGCCTACTTCATCAATGCCTTTCCCCCATCATAACATCACAAGTATGCGCATTCATTGAAGATCACACACAAAATTCTCAGAACAAATGGTTACCCTACAGCTCCTGAAGAACTCTACGTCCACGTGCAGCAAACCTGGTCAATATACACGCTTGTGCTGTTCAAGCGTAGGTAACATCGGTGCAAACATAATAAAAGACACTGCACATGTTCAAAGTTAAAAAAAAGATTTCATTCAGCAACTCATCTTGGTTTCACAGGAAGATGAAAGATTCATTCAGTTCATTTCAACTTTTGGACAAGAAGAGGAATAGCCAACTCTGTCACTCCAGGCTACTAAACATGAACAAAAGGGGTGTAGTGTTGTGGACAAGCCGAGAACCCCTCAAGATTATTTTCCAACGTACACTAGACCCTAACGTTTTCTTATTTGAACGACAGATGTAAAATGTCTGAGCCAGATGAAATGCGAATGGTCAAACTGCTTGATATGTTAAAAAACGTACTTACTTTAAAACATGTGATAAATTAAAATCAATGACAGGGGAATCGAGGATAACCTAATTGTATTAGGAAACTTAACAAATAATTTATGCAGTTACTATTAGTAATTATTTCTTCCAATATAGTTACATCATATAAAGAAACATCTTGGCAAATAGGAAAATCCAGACACAAATTCTCACAATCAGTTCTCCAATCCAGGAGGAAAACAATCTCCAGAGAAAATTCAGAGATAGTAGCATCCAGGAGACCTTCACTGAAGCTTACAACTCTGTTGAAAACCCAATCGCCTCTGATGCTAATGAGAAACCAAATGTCAGAAAGACTAATCTATGAGAGCAGGCCACAATATTCAAGCTGCATTAAAACAATCTCAAGGCCTCTCAATTTGTCTATTCAAGTGGCCTTAATTACCCAATTTGGTCGCTCACATTCAATCCCTTTCATAAAAGAAACAAGAGTAATCCAACCTTCTAAAACGTCAGCATCCTCACACTAGTTAGGGCATCAAGTTGTTAATTATGCACGAGGATTAGACCAATCAGTCCCATGGCCCCATTCAGTCGAACCAGGAAGAAGCCATTCAGGCCCTCGACTTACTTGCAAAGTGATGGAATATTTCAACATGACAAAAAAATTAAGCACATAATGCAAATATAGACTGCTCCACGTTGTCCATGGTGCCTCCATTGCGCATGGTACCCATTTACGACTTTAGCAGTATTTGTTTTCGAACAGTCAAGAAGGAAGCCAAACGTCTTGTGCAAAGTCTGAACTATGCAGCTTCCATCTCCGAGAAGGCAGGCTGGTCTTCTCTATGGAGGTCAGACCACTGACAGATGAGATTCTCTACCGTGTGGAAACAGGCTCTTCAGCCCAACAAGTCCAACTCGGCCGATCCGAAAAAGTCACCCACCCAAATCCATTCTCCGACCTTATATTTAACCCTGACTAACCCTCCTAACACTGTGGGTAATTAAAGAAGGCTGACTGTTTCAGAAGGGAAATATTGTGATCGCTTTCAGGGATCGTCAACAACGTAACATTCAGAGCAGAGTCGCACAGCGAATGCACATTAACTTTATGTATTCATTCAGAGGTGTGCCTCTCGCTCAATCGACCTGTGATGCCGCAGAGGCATACAGAGAATGAGGAATGCTCGATTAGACTGCTGAATAGACTCTGTAGCTTGAAATAACGCTTATCTTCAAAATAATTATGTTGTCTGGTGCACTTCCCGTGCGGTGAAATTTGGATGACTCACTCGGTCCAAGTTTTTTTTCACACTATGATCTGCATATCGTTGGTCTGCCTATACTGCTCGCAAACAAATATTTCCACTGTATATCGTTACACATGACAATAAATCAAATAAACCAGTCCTAGTTAAGTACAGAATATCTCATGTTGTCAATGTCCCTTTTGCAAATAACTGATCAGCACCAACTGTTGAGCTTCAACACAATCACCTCCTCTTCTCTCACAGCGCTACGAATTAAACACTCAGTTTCTTCATTCTCTCTTTATGGTACCACCATCTATTTTTGTGGTATTCCTTACAAAGCAGAACAAATTACAGTAATTCAAATACTCTCTCAGCAAGGCTCTACAATTTCATGCTCGTGTCCTTTCTTACAGAGTTGAATCAGCTTGCAATGAAGGAAATTATACGGTTTTGTATCCCCATTATTGATTCCCCTGGATGTACTATTGTTGGTGACTCATGAGCAAGGACATGGTGGTGCGTTTGACCAACAAGATTTACAAACCTTACTACATTTAAACAGCCCAAAAAGCGATCATGCTAGATTTTCCTTATTCCGAAATCATTCATCTGCCTTGCCAATTGCTGTGCTCCAACCACGAATATATGTGATACATGATCACGACTGAGTGTCATTATTTATGGTCTCTGCATTGCGACCAAGTAATACTTCTCAATCCAAGTATTATATTACCCCATACGCGTGGAAGTTTGCATACCTGTCAACAAAATGTTAAAATTAATCTGCATATTCAAATACATCACTCCCACTTATTCCTGTTTATGAACTCCTCAACAAACACAGACTCCATAGTCTTCTCAAAGAAGATGTCTTCGTCCTGGAGCAAGGCTGACTCTGCTATGTCATATCACAATTCCCCAAATGTCTCGTTATCACATTTCTTATAAAAGGTTTCTTTTTTTCCCCTCAGCACTGAAATAATGTTGTCATATTTTTTGCTTTCCCTCCCAATACTCTTTTAAATATGCAGGATTACATTAGTTGATTGCCAGTTTTCAGAATCCTCAGACTTTTGAAGGATTTTCGATAATTCTTTCTGATAGTTACAACAGAGAAAATATCATTATATATGTAAATAAATTGGAAACGTTTCGAGTAAGATGGGTCAAACACTGATAGGTCTGACGAGGTTAGTTTGGGATTATTGTTGGCAAAGACGTATTGGACCAAAGGGACTATTTTCATGCTGTTTCACTCCATAAATCTTTCACTAGCTCCATTGCCACCTCCACGAATAGTTTGGGTTGGATTTCATCAGATGCAGCAAATTACCAACCTTCAATCAGTTAGTCACTAATTATTTTTTCATTACGAATTCTAATCAGCCATAGTTTCTCATTTGCAGTCGTCAATTCATTCTGCCCTGCAGTATTTCTGGAAGAGTTTCTGGATCTTCCTCCATGGAGGCAGAACTAAACGACTCCCGTCAGCAGTTTGCAGAGATGGCCTGTCATTGAGTGAGTACATCGGAGGACTGAACTTGGAATATGTTGGACGAGGCACCCACTCCCGTTCGAAATGTTCTCGAATCAAAACAATCCAATTAATCTGTCACTTCATGGTCTCTAAATACACAATCCTCTGCCTGGTGTGTGTTTGCAGGCTATCCGGAAAGAGATGACACAAACTTATGATCACTGAATGTGAGAATCAAACTAGCCTCTCAATGTCCACGTCGCAACAGTCCAGTTGGAGACAAGAATAAGTTTTTGATCAATATATTTGTAAATGGAGGCGTGGTCCGAAGGTAACTGCTACTGGAAAGGTGGATCTGATGGTTTGTTTAGAAATAGCACTCAGATAGAACTGAAGACTGGGGATATTATGGAGGTGACAATCGACAGGTTTGGTGGCAAAGGAAATATTGATGTAAAAATTAATTCGGAGAAAATTGAGCCAATCATGTTTATGTGCTCATTTGTTCCTCCTCAGATGTTTGTAAGTGAAGGTTAGGAAATTCCTGGAACAGGAATGGAGTTTGAGACAGGAAGCGAATGTAATATTTTGTATCTTTGCCAAATATTGGCAACAACAATAGTGACAACAACCAAAATGGTTTGCAGACTAAATAAATGGGCACAAATATGCTTACCCGGAACACCAACAACAGCGAGGATTGGATAATAACCCGCCTGAATTATCATCAGGACCCATTCTATCCGTTTTTCTAACCGTTTCCCATCGACGGAAAGATAATAAAGAGCCGAGAATAAACTCCTGTCCATTGATGGAAAATTCAAGTCTGATGTTCTCAGATTCTGATTCATTGTTCTCTCATTTCCTTTAAGGTTTCTCAGATTTTCATCCATTAATGTAAGATCCCAGTCTATGGTTCTAAGATTCCGATCACAGCTTCTTTCTTGAACTGCTCATCTTTATCAATGACGCTGCCGCCGATACAATGTGATAACTCACTGAAAGGAGACCCTTATGAATAGAACAAGGAAACTCTCCAGTGACATGATTAGTATCCACAGAGACTGACATCAATCGTAGCCACTGAGAAAACATTTCCAGTAAACGCCTTTCACATCAACAATTTTAAAGTCGCCTGCGATTGATCTTCTTGCCCATCTCGAAATGCTCTAAAAATATTAGAAATAATGGAGAAAGGTGGTGTTTCTACTTCACAGGCTCATTAATTTCCTTGTTTTATGCACCCACAAAATGGTATGCACCAAACATCCAAAGAGCCAATGGAGAGGTTGTGACTTCACTGAAGTACCTTTATTCATAACGACTGCCAAACTAACAAAAACTTTCTCTCACCACAATTTCCCACAACACATACATTTAATGCGGATTTCTTCAAACTTTTCTCCAGCTGGTCTGGCAATGCAACATTTTGTCTTTAAAGCGACACACTTCAATAATTTGTTTCTGAAACTGCAAGCATCTTATTGCACAGTTTATACACCTTTTCGTTTTCAGATTTTTTTGGCCTTAACCAAAAACAAATGTCACATTGACGATTGTTTTGATTGTTTGCATTGAACGATCAGAAACAGGATCGATAAGACATTGTTAAGAGAAATGAATGAATAGTAGACAATGGCTGCGGAGACTTCAGAAGTATAAATTGATATCCCCTAGAGAAATAAAATAAACATTTGGAAGAAGTAATGGCGAGTGACAGTGAAAACATGATAGGATAAGGTGAAATGGAATTGACTACAACTGTTTGTATCTCTATTGTTTAGTGTGTGTGTGTGCAGACAGGTACGTTTGCTCGGATGTGCACAAGGCATTCAGAATGCACTACGTCGAATCAGCTTTCAAAATATGATGCATATGACGCATACTCTTCATAAAACATAATGTGATATTCATCAAAAATGTTATGATAATCTTATGTCAAGGATTCCCCCTCTCTGGGTGTCCCTGATCTAGTGTGTCGAACTTATTACTATGTGTGTTATCCATTTCTGCCTTTGGTCTCCCATCTTATTTCAGTTAATCAACTTTCTACCTCGACATCATTGTGTTGGCGTTGTGGATTCTCCCAACAGTGGATGTCTGCCATATTATTGGAGATTGAGTTTCTGGCATCAGACCAAGCATGAAAACTAGATTTTGAAAATACTGTTCTGTCGTACATACAGCACATAGAGATTGCCAAAGCAAATTGAGAAGTACATCTACTTATGTCAATAACCTTGTTTTCTCTATTTTCACATCTCGTCGTCTTTCTTCTATCTCTCTCTCTCTTTATACCTTGTTCATCAATCTTGCAATCGTTCTCTGCATTACAAAACTCAACGCGACCCCCCACTCCAAACACCCCATCAACTTACGTCTGTTGCTCACGTTTGGATGTGAAACGATTATGATTCAATGATGTAACGACAAAGACGTGAGAGAGAAATACGCCAGCGTTGATGGGAAGGACAGTCCAGGACAGAAGGTTTTGAAACAGCAAAGGTAGGGGTTTCTGAGGATAATTCGGAGGCACAGCTGATACTCATTTCAATTAATAAGAAACATGGCCTTAAACATGGACACCTCCTTGACAAATGGATTAGTGCGCCTTGGGAGGACATGAAATCATAGTCGAAACGATAACACAGTTACACCTAATCCAAAGGGAAACTGACTTTACAGCAATGATAATGGCTGTAGTCACAGGGAGAAGACAAAAAAGTGATACACCTCTTGCTTTGCAGAGCTGTCTGGACATTGAATATTTACTAGAGGCACAGGGTGTTGTTATTGGCTCCAACTGTTGCACCTATGTCGATTAGATGACTTACAGTGTGGAAACAGGCTTCGGCCCAACAAGTGCACACCGACCCGCCGAAGCGCAACCCACCCATTCCCCTAAATTTACCTAACACTACGGGCAATTTAGCATGGCAAATTCACTTGACCTGCATATCTTGGACTGTGGGAGGAAACCAGAGCACCCCGAGGAAACCCACGTAGACAACGTGCAAACTCCACACAGTCAGTCGCCTGAGTCAGGAATTGAACCGGGTCCCTGGCGCTGTGCGGTAGCAGTGCTAAACACTGTGCCACCGTGCCATTTCAGACAATATGTTTACATCGCGGATAACAGAATCCTGGCGGTCAATATAAAAAGGCAGGTGTGTGTGATTCGGTAAGTTAGAATGAAAGTAAAGCTCCTTCAACATTACTAGCATGATAGAGACAGCAAGGGTTTAGACAACCTGCGGTGCTCTCTCTTCAGTTTCTAACTGAATGCAAACTTAAAAGAAAGCTACGATAATATTGGCTCCACCACACAAAAAAAAACACGCAGGATGCCGATATGATCAGTTTATATAAACTGAAAACAAAGGTCTTCTCTTTCAATCTGAATGTAAATGTCTCTCTACAATCTCTGCATAAAACAATCTCAGGACAGGCAAAGCACAGCACGAAATACTGACCAAAGCCGTCTCTGCTATCTCCATCATCAAAACTCCCAGGACAGTTACAGAATACGGTGAGACAGAGGGTAAAGCTTACCCTGTACTTTGCTCATCTCGCACTCCCGGGACTGGTACAACACAACATTGGGTACGGAATAAAGATCACTCTGTCCAAAAAAAGGGAAGAAAAATGCACATGCTGAAAATCAGACACAAAGGCAGAAGCTGATTAATCACGCAGGCATCATGTTGGATCATTATATAGCACTGTTGCCTCGCAGCGCTGGGGACTTCATTCGATTCCAGCCTCACATGACAGTGTGGAGTTTGTACAGTCGCCCCGTGTCTGTGTGGGTGTCCTCCGGCTTCCTATCACAATCCAAAAATGTACAGATTAGGTGAATTGGCGACGCTAATTTTGACGTCATGTCCAGGGATGTAGTTTGCATGCATTAGTAATGTCTAAATGCAGATTAAGAGGGAAGGGGAATGTGTCTGGGTGGGTTACTGTTTGGAGGGCAGTTTTGGACTTTTTAGGGGCGAATGGCCTTGTTCAACACTGCAGGGATTCTATGATTCCAAGAATCTCAGCTGTTCTGCCAGCCGCAGTGAGGAGAAATCAGAGTAAATGTTTCGAGTCCAGTGACCCCTCTTCAGAACCCTTCTGAAGGAAATATTAAGTCTGTTTTTTTCTCTCCACCATTGCTGAGAGACCACTGCAGACTGTTCCAATCTATCATTCCAGGAGAAGTAACACAAAAGGTTACATTCAGATTAAAGATCCCCCGACACAGGCCCTTGTCACATACACAGGCCATGTTCAGCATGCTAATTAGACTATGTTTAAACCACAATTTACACTGTCTGAAACAAACTCTCCCAGGACATGTACAGTATGGCGTCCAACGTGAAGTGATGATCCTCTAGCACTAGCCATTTGCAAATGCAAAGAACATATTAAGTATGGAAATATTGATTAAAGCAGACCCAACACTGTCCTCATCCAATACGAAGGGGAGGAATATCAAAGGTTACTAAAAAGACTCATATCTCGCTCCACACTGTCCACATCAAGCAATCTGAGGACAGATTCAACACAGACCCAGATACAAATCAAAGCATTATCTTTCCTATTTCCAGAAAATATTCCCAGAGGTGCGACAGATCTGTTAATTTATAAACTGAAAGTCCACTTACATTGGTTCTTGTCAAACGACAGGCAATGTGAACCATGGTTGTGACACAAATTCAATGATGTGTGTCAAACCACTCACACCCCCGCATATTGTCACCAACAAACATTCCCAGGAAAAGAATAGCATGGTATTGGTTACAGAATGAAGCTGCACCTGCCTCCAATCAAAGACTGATGCGTCCTCGACCTGTCCACTCCACGTTTATAAATGAATGCCTGCTGGACAGACCCGTTCATGTTCAATGAGAAATGTCCTGGTTAGGTCTGCACAATGATCCCCGGTGGACAAATTACCTGGCTGTATTGAGCATTGCATTAGCCTAGTCTGTACAGTTCACCATGGTGAACAGATATATCATTCGCGTTTATAACGCCTGGGCTCGTTCTGTCTGGTGAATCCAGAACGTGTGGTAATTGTATTTTCTGTTGATTCAGCAATGCATTTGTACATATTTTCATTCCTTTGATTGAACTCGCCCAAGTCTGACTCCTTAACCAATACCCTTCCTCTATCTACACTAATATTTCTTCAACTTGTTCTCCATGAAGAAATTGTCCTATTATAACAGGAATAGCTTCCCTGTAATTTTCCCTGATCATAAGAACATAGGATTTAGGAGCAGAAGTAAACCATACAGCCCTTCGAGCCCGCTCCGCCATTCAATAAGATTTGGACTGATGTTTTCGTGGACTCAGCACCACTTAGCCACGCTCTCACCATACCCCTTAGTTCCTTTTTCTAAAAATCTACCTTAGCTTTAAAAGTGTTTAATGAATTAGCATCAACTAGTTCGCTGGGAAAGGAATTCCATGGATTATCGCCCCTGTAGGTGAATAATCTCCATCTCAATTAAGTCCGAAATTTGCTCCCTGGCATCATGAGGCTATGCCTTCTTTTCCTAGCGTCACCTGCGAGATGGAAACGTCCCATCTTCGAATTTTATCGATTCCGTTCATAATTTCATAAGTTTACTTAATATGCACCCTCTTCTGAATTCCAATGCATATAATCCTCTTCTACTCAGGGTCTCCTTTTGTTTCAACCGCCTCAACTCCAGAATCAAACATTTGAACATCGTCTGCAATTGCTCAAATGCAAATTCACCCTTTTTCAAGTAGACCGAAGCTGCACACATTACTCCAGGTGTGGTTTCACAGCTTATAAAGCTGCAAAATTACATTACTGCTTTTGAACTCAACCTCCTAAGCAATGATGGACAAAACTCCGTTTGCATTCCGAATTAATTTTTGTAACTCCAAACCAACTTCCTGAGATTCGTGCAGGACATCCAGGTCTCTCTGCACAGCAGCATCTTGAAACGTTTTACCATCCAATTAATACTTTAACAGATACTATAGCCAAAATGGATGACTTCAAATTTATTCACATTATGTTCCATATCCCAGACATTTGGCAACTCACTCAATATATCTACGTTCCTCCATAATGTTTCACAATCTTCTGTATTTTTGCAGCTCATCTGCGTGTCACCTACAAATTTGGACACAGAACACGTGGTGCCCAACTCCAAATCACCCATCTAAAAGTAAATAAATGCATCCCACCACTGAACCCCGAGGAATACTACTAGTCACTCATGGCCAATGGCAGAATAACACTCATTTATCCACACTCTTTGCTTCCTGTCAGTTAAACAATCATCTATCCATGCTAATATTTCATACTTCATGCCACGCATTCTTCTCTTCTACACTAGCCTTTTGTGCAGCACCTTGTCGAATGCCCTTTACAAATGTCGGTAGACCACATCCACTGGGTCCCGTTGTCCACCTTTATCGAATTGTCATCGTTGAATTCCAAAAGATTATTTGAAGCATGACCTATCCTTAATGAACTAATGTTGCGTCTGTTAGTTGGGACACTTTATTTCGAGATACCCTATTATTCCTTCCTTGATAATCGACTCAAGCATCTCCCCCAGTACAGTGGTTAATCTAACTGATGTATAATTCCCAATCTTTGTCGACGACCCTTTTTAAACAATGGTTTCAAATTTGCTGTTTTCCAATCTGCTGCGATTGCCCAAGACTCCAACGAATTTTGGAAAATTGCTTCCAGAGCACCGCTATTTCTCCCGCCATTTATTTTAGGTCACTGGGATGCATTTCATCAGGGCCAGGAGACTTATCAATTCTTTGCTCCATTAGCTTTCCCGACACGAGCTCTTCATTAATAATGGTTGTTTCCAAAAACCTCACCTACCTTGGTCTCTTTGGAACTTAATGGCATAGTATTAGCGTCGTGCAGTGTAAATACGAATTCAAAATACCTGTTCAGTACCTCAGCCATTTCTTTAAATCCCACACTTAAATGCCCCTTCTCATCCTCCAAACGACCAAAGTTTACTTTAGCCACTCTTTTTCGTTTAATTCATTTATAGAAACTGTTGCTATCTGTCTTTATATTCTATGCAAGTTTTATTTTCACTGATGCTCTTTTTTATAGAATTCCGCCAGTGCGGAAAAGTCCTTTAACCATACAAGTCTACACCAATCCTCTGAAGGGAAACCCATCCAGTCCCCTTTCCGGTACCTTATATTTACACCTGCTTAATGCACTTAACCAACACATCCCTGAACACGGATGGACAATTTAGCATGGCCACTTCACCTAATCTGAACTTGGGAGAAAACCGGAGCACCCGGATGAAACCCACGCAGACACGGGGACAATGTGCAAACTAAACGCAGGCAGTCGCCAGATACTGACATCTAACGTGGTTCTCCAGTAGCAGTGCTACCTACTGAGCCACCGTTCCACACATTAATCTTACTTTTCTTTATACCACAGTTTGTGTCTTTCTGTTGTCATTTAAAACTTCCAAGGCTTCCAATTTCATTCAGTTTTTGGCCAAATGGTTGCCTTCCACTTCAATTGGATAGCCTCCTTTATTTCCTTACACACCCATCGCAGATTACCCGTTTTCTTGCAGTCCTTCCGTTACGGTCATAACAGTCTTCCTGCTTCATTTAAAGCGCCAAGAGACACACGATTTAGCCCATGCAATAACCTGTGAAACTTCGAGAGGCCAAGAGTAAGTTAACATAATTGTAACAGCTTTATTTATTAAAGTATAACAGAAAATAATTTGCTAAAAACTGTAACGTACTCTTTCCTCGACCGGTAATTTTTCTTCCCCTTCTACAATATTAGTCCGATTCAAAACCCCAATTAAGATTGACTAAAATTCAACACTTCAAAAAGCACCCGGACGTCGAATCTTCTTTTCTTCATCACAGCGATTGCTTCTTCACAGGTTACTGATCGATAAGGATACTTTGAAGAAAGCTATTCTCTGGACAGTGTCAGATGTCATTGGCTTTTGAGTTCTCCTCCAAATATTCAGTATTCCCTGAGCTAATGCCCGTGAATCATCGGATTGTATCATTGCCTTTTGTGATTGTCAATTCAATTGTACTCAATTGTGAACTCAATTCAGACTTGCTTGGAGATTGGCATTTTTAGGGTTGTAATTAAAACTGATTAGCCGAATTCGAACCTGTTTAGTCGTTTCCAGGCAACCAGCTGAACAGGTTGTTCGACAAAATGATGCGCTTTAACTTTTTCAGAAGACTTGGTGCTGTGTAAGGAAGTTCTCCTAGCTTTCAACACTCAAAGAGGGACAGTGCATCCACATCTTCGTAACACTTCTTTTTCACGATATACATTTGTTGAGCAGTTTTCAGAAATTGCATTGAAAGTCCTCTACTGCTCGTCAACTGTCCCACCATAAAATATTCGGTTGCTGTCTAATTAGCCAGCTCCTCCCTCATTTCATAGTAGTTCCTCTTGTTCATGGACAGGCCCCGATATTAAATTTTAAATTTGCACTCACCATCTGTATTCTAAATTGAACCACACTGTGCTCACACTTTCCAAGAGGATCCCTAACTGTGAGGTAATTAATTATTCCTGTTTCAATACACAGGAACAGAACTGGGACAGCTTGGTCCCTCGTCAGTTCGATTACCCACTATTCCAGAAAACTGTTATCGATATGTTCCACGAACTCCTTCTCAAGACTTCCCTAACCGAAATGGGTCGACCCAATCTCCATGTAGATCAACATCCCCCATGATATTGGCCGTACGATTTTATAGGCATTAGTTATTTCTTTGTTTATTACCCGCCACAAAGTGATGATATTATTTCGTCTGTGTAACTACGCCTGTCAGTGAATAGTTGTTCCTAGAATTTCTAATGTTCACTAAATTGGATTCAAGCTTATTCTCCATAGAAATAACATTTTCTCTGACTACTTCCCTGGACATTGCTACATATGAGAGATACACCACCTCCCTTACCTTCCTGTCGGTCCTTCTGAATAGTCTGATATCCCTGGATATTTAACTCTCAGTCATGACAATTCAGTAACCATGTCTCCATAATGGCTGTCAACTCATGTTCGTTCATGATGATTTGTGCTACTAACTCATCAACCTTGCTACGAATGCTCCGAACATTTAGGTAACATGTTTGTCTTACTGTCATGATTCAGATCTCTAATATCTGCTGAGTTATCCTCCTGTTCGTTTCATTCATTGCCTGCCTTGACTGTAAACCATCCCGCATACGTGCTAACCTGCTGTTTTTCTTTTTTGTATTTATCATTATATTTCCTGTCGCTTTCACTTTCCATTTGCCCCCGTGCCCCCAACTGGAAAATTAATAGTCCTAATGAAAACCCTTGTTATACTTTTCGCTAAACTACTCGTTCCAGAACGTTCAGTTGGAAACTGTCTCATTGGCACAGATCCACCCGTTTCCAAAAATGATGCCAGTGCTGTATAAAATGGAACCTCTCTTTCACACACCATTTCCTTAGTCACCTATTCACTTCCTTTTTTTAATCCCGCTTCCAACTGCCCTTAGCGCAGGTAATATTCCAGGGGTAATATTTATTAAGGGCCTTTTCGTTCATTTCCTTCATCGTGCTTGATAATCCTGAAACAGGTCCTCCATCCCAGACTTCCTTATGTTGCTCGTCACACCGAGGACCACAACAACTGGAACTTGCCCCTCCCTTTCCAATATCCTTTCAAGCCAATCAGAGCTGTATGCATCCTGGCACCAGGCAAGCAACACTGGTGCTTCTAATCCGGCATACAAGGATACTAACATCTCCCTAATTATAAATCCCCTTGACTACGACTTGTCTTTTTGATTCTCCCCTGTTGAAAGGCCTTGCGTACCACAGTGCTGTGGTCAGCTGGCACATCCTCACAATTGTCGTTTTCTTGATCCATACAGGGAGCAAGAATCTCATAACTGTTGAATCAGGTCAAAAGCTGAGACTGCTCTCCTCCTGAACTCAGGATTGCCCTACCTGCCTCACTTGTCTGTTGTCCCTGATCATGAACTGAATTTCAAATAATTAATACACCAGATGTAACCACCTCCTGAAGAAAGCACCCGACTAACTCTCCCCCTCCTGCATGAGCCGCTGTGTTTGCAGTTCAGATTCCGGATCATCAACTCTTATTTATGTTCGAGGAGGATGGCGGGTGGGAGGCACAAGAGGTGCTCAGCACGTTCAGCCACTGTCCAAATATATTCCATGTAGTTCTTTGGTCCATGGCCTCCCCTCTCCGGTTGCTCCTGTAAATCCGTTCGTAATTCAACTTCACCTGCTGTTCCTGCTGCTGAAACAAAAAAAAAGTCCCCGACGCTCAAGATAAGTTTTCCATCAGCGATTCACCTTCTGGACACCCCCCTAGTCTACGTTCCCCACTTCCTACTGCTAAAACAAAAATCTATGGTTCTCTCTGATACACTGCTGCTTTTATGTTTGATTGACTTGTTGCCATTTGTTAACATCAGACGAAAATGTTTTGTTGCACAGAGAAAATTGCAATCAGGGTTCTAGCAACAATTTGCATCTTCTTCTCTTTGAATAACATTCCCATCTACTTCCGACTTAAACTTGGAAAGAACAGGAACAATATTGCGTTGTTTTGCTATTCAAGCAGCAGTTATTGTAATGACAATCGGAGGACAAGTTTCAAGTATTTTGCAGCAGTTTTGCCAGCACTTTTCCATTCATATGTATTCTCTATATCAGCATTTCGACTGGCAGACATACATTAAGATACGGAAGGGACCGAGAGCTCAGAGGAAAATCAAAGAGGCCCTAGAGATATAGAGCAGAAATAATTTTGTGACTTTAGTCTTCTCCAAATCTGAAAGAGTTGCACTTCTCTAGATGGGGTAAACTGTATAGTTCATTGATGCCAATTATTCCATTGGAATCCCCTGCTTCCGATCTTTTTAAATAAGTCACATGAATGCTGCGGAACCTAAGTTGCCTTTATTTATCTGGTGACGAAGACCAGTTTAAATATGTAGTGAAACATCTAGTTAATAAATGATTCATTTGATGAAAAAATCCAAGTAACTTAGAGATAACATAAAATGCAGCAAATGACGAACGAGGAGTCCACGTGTGGAATGGTCTGAAAGGTAATGGACGAGCAGCGACATGATAACCCTTGGGCAATAAATTGGTCAATCTGAAGAGCAAATTGAAAGAGAGTGGAAGAGAAATGCCAGTGGAAAGTGCTGTTAGCAATGAGCAGCAGTCAGGAGAAAGCTGAGGAACAAGAAACAAACCGAAAGAGGAATTAGACATGCCATGAAGAAAAAAGAAACCATCTGAAGCAATTGGTCTTTGAATGGCCAGATACAAAAATAAACAACGCGGTGTAAATTATGATTGCTCTCTGTAGGCCAAATTGTGAACAGCAACATTCAGGCTCTTGTCGAGTCTGCCTGACAGAATTCTCTGATCCAAACATCTGGACAAAAGTGTAAAAAAAAAGAAGCTATACAGGGAACAAATTATGCCGTAAATACTGTGTCTTCTGATTACAAATGTGTGTTTAGCTGAATGCTGTCTTTCAGCTTCCCCTGGCCTGATACTCATACCACTCCTTTTCTTTACTTTTTCATTCGAGGAATCAGATTCTGTGTTGGTGGGCGAATCCAAGGCCCAATCCGAGGACTCAGTGACAGACGGGATTTTAAGCTTGTGAATAGGGTCAGATGTGGAACCTGAGCCAACATCCTCAGTCATTCCACGAAAGCGTTTTCTGGCTTTCCCTGTATGCCTTGACGTCAGAGTAAACTGTCTCGAAGTGAAACCTGCTTTCTTGTGGCATCATAATCGATCCTGAGATCAGTCCAAAAAGATATTCGCAACATCACCAAGAATGATTGCTTCCATCAGCAATGCATCTCCTATATCCATCTCGAGCTCAGTTCATAATTGGTGAATCAGTTATTGTTTCCATTGTTACCGCTGGAACCTCGTATCCAACGGCCATATTTCCCTGACACCTGATTGTAAACTGGTAGACAGTGAGTTCTGCCTATGCTGGAGAGACAGAGACGATACGTTCTTCCTTTGGAAGAAGCACAGCAGGTCAGGCAGCATCTGAGGAAGAGACGAATTGACGTTTCAAGCAGAATCCTTCATCAGTCGACTCTCTTCCTCCTTGGATGCTGCCTTATAGATAATTTATTTTCCCGCACCACATTTTATCGACCTGCTTATAAACTGCATGCATTAACTTTGTCCAAATTTGTTTTGGTTTGCTTTCCCAACAAATCACATTTCGTCATCATGAACAGATCACAGTGACCCGGCAAAGGTACGTTGTCCGTTAAATTCTTAATTCTTAATTTCACCCATTTCCTCAAAAAGTTCCGTTGCTATTCATTGACGTCTTTACTTTGTTTGGTTGGTGTAAACCTGTCTTTTTTTAAAGAAATCTCCATGGAAGTCTTAGATATTCTGCTTTGACATAAATGTTACCAGCTGGTGTGATGATGAAATAAATTACAGATATCATCGAAATAAGTTAAATGTAATGGCAGGTAATAACGACAGAATCATTAATAAATCTGACAATCCTGAGTCACTGAGCTCTGTACATTTCAGAACAGATCCCCTCCTCCACACTCGTCTGAATACCCTGCTCCTTCTCCATTTTTGCGTTGGTTTCCTCCCTCAGCCAGAAGATGTGCAAGTTGTGAGCATTAGACATGCAATACTGTTGCTCGTGTCCAGGGATTTGCAGGCTAAATGTATTAGCCATGGGTCAGATTAGGTAGAGGGGTGGGATTCTCTTCCATGGTTTGGTGTGAACTTATTGGGCCGAATGACCTGCTTCCACGCCATAGGGATTCAGTGAAGTTCAGATTTTGACCCTTCTCGAAATGGAGCATTTGCATTTTGACAGAGAAACTTTCTTGTAAACATTTAACAAATTCGTCACCATAAAATCATTAACATTATGGCAGTGCCAGGCAGTGTTTAGAAATTTTAAATCCCCTACTATTATAACCTTAGAGCACTGAGAGGTGTTTGTGATCTGTACATGATGACTTCGCAATTCCTTTGACTGTTGTGCTAAATGTGAAAAAAAAAGATTCAGAATTAACATGGCATTTGTGTACTGAAATGAACTGAAAGGAAAACCTTGCAGAATGTATCAGTAAAGACCTTCTGACTATGGGAATAAACTGCCAGAGGAAGTGGTAAGTGCAGGTACAGTTACAACATTTCGAAACATACATTTCCATTAAGTAGTATCTCACAAGCGTTTACTCTATTTATTCTCGTAATGCGTTCCTGAATCAAAAAATGTCGCATCTTCTCCCCTTTCACGTCTCTCCGATCCTTCCCAGGGCAGCGAAAACGCGAACACTTAGATTCCAGTCCTGTTTTTCCCTCAGCCAAATTTCTGAAATAGCTGTGACGTCCCAATCCCATGTTTCCATCCATGTCCTGAGCTCTTCTGACTGATCTGAAAGAGCTCTTGCATTGACATAAATGCAGTTTAATTCTTCAAATTACTTTGTTCCCTGACTAGTTCTTGTCTCTCTTTTCTACTTACCTTACTCTTTTTTTCTGAATCATAATCAGCCTCACCTTTGTGTCTATTTTCACGTTACTTAGAAAGCACCCACCATATCTCTGAAAGATTACTTGTTCCCAAAAAAGAACGAGCAAATCTCCCTGTCAGGCTTTTGGTCATTTTCTGGTTCAAGTCTAAACCTTCCTTTTTGAACAGGTCTTTTCTACCTCAAAAAATTCATAACGATCCAAGAAACTGATTTACTGCACATTGACCTGTCTTTTCTTCCATTGCTTTAATTGCTCTTCTTCGAACTTGGGAACAGACATAAACCAAAGGTTAGTACATTTTCTGGTCAGTGTTTTAACCTTCGACATAATGTCTTGTATTCACTCTGCAAATCTTTGTCGCTTTCCCTGACAAAATCATTCCGCTTAATGCGTACAATTTACAGCTTCTCACTCTCCCCTTTGGCAATATAATTAACACGTTTTGAGACGTCCACAATCTGACACCAGAAAAGCAACATACCATCCTCGAGTTTCACTCACTGTCACAGAATCTCGGTCTGTGCCTCTGACAGGAGAGTCCCAGTAACAATTATTCTTTTACATTTTGACAAATCCATTGTACATACGTTTCATTTTTATTGCTTCAGATGAGACCTGCTCTTCTACATTCCTCTGAGAGCCTGCCTCTTTCAAGAGGAAACAAAATAAGGTATGTGTTTGAGAGAAGAATAGCCACAGAATATTTCTGAACTACCTTCATACCTTCACTGCCAGTCCATTATCTGTCTGATGGTTCCTGCTGTGTAATCACTTCTCCAAATTTCGTAATAATAACACTCATCGTCTCCTATATGCCCTCAGTGACACAAACCTAAAAAGAATTGCTGTCAATATCGGCTTTCTGATGAAAATAAGTTTCCATTCCTTTCCCACAGATATAACATGAAGTATGCGAAAACTCAATAAAAATAAACTTACAAATCGTGAAAAGAAATCAAAAAAATTTGAACAAACGAAAAAAAATACTTCTTCTCAAAAGAAATCCACCATTTATTCTTCAAACTCCGGATGAAAACAGAATTCCTCCAGGGTTGTCCGTCTATCGGCCTCTCCACAATCTCAGTATTTCTGTTAAAAAATCTCCTTAATTGCCTCTTCTTTACATAATTCCTATTGTCAAAACTTACCCACCATTTAGAGGGATATACCTATCAGCATATTGTTTAATTGGAATGGCATCTGCTATAACTACATCATCCATAAGTAGATTAGTCCTTCTCAGTTTATTTCCGCATCTATCCTCATGTGAAAGTACTAATTCTTTTAGGTAATTTTGATTTTCTTACGGAATGTAAGTCAATAATATATCCCAATTTTTGGTAACGTCCTCAATGTCCAATATGAGTTGAGGAATGTCCAATTCAGAATCCCCCCACTTTATCTCAGTCCCAACTCTCGGACTCAACACTGCCATCTTGACTCGCAATTTTCTTCCCGACCTCTCCGCCCCCACATCCTCTCCGGCCTATCACCCTGACCTTAACCTCCTTCCACCTATCGCATTCCCAACTCCCCTCCGTCAAGTCCCTCCTCCCTACCATTTGTCTTAGCCTGCTTGGCACACCGTCCTCATTCCTGAAGAAGGGCGTATGCCCGAAACGTCGAATCTCCTGCTCCTTGGATGCTGCCTGACCGGCTGCGCTTTACCAGCAACACCTTTTTCAGATTTCGGTCAGCCTGTTTTAAAAATGGAATAAAAAGTATTTTTGAGAACTTTCATTTATATATAAATGGTTGAGATTTCATGGCAAACTGTTTAAATAGAGGGGAATTGTCAGCTCTCGAACTAGCTGAGCTGAGCAGGTTTAGTTCAATTTGATTTGGCAAGTCCAACAGGGAGCTGCATGGAAACGCTCTCTTTTTTTCTGCCCTTCAACTTCAACCTGTAAGTATGTGTCGCATTTATACTAGGGTTTTAAGGGAGTTTGCTTATTTGGACTCTTGTGCGTATTCGGAAGAGTATACTTAAGTCTAGTTGGATGCATTGAGTTCTGTAGGGGTACTTTATTCTGTTCTTTGTGTTTCATTGTGTAATTTTGTGCACTTTTGTCTCTTATAAAATCGAGTGATCAACCTAGTTATCTTACTCCGGGTAATTTTCACTGTGGAATTACCAAAATAAGTTGCAAAGTTAGGTCACGGTCTGCCTTCTCGAGAATGCTTTGAGTTGTCTCCCCAAGTCCATAACACTTCAAACACCCGAAGAATGGGTCGCCAGACATCTCAGTTGATGCAACCATCAGAACAACAGAGAGCCCATTGCAGCGATACAGACACACATACTCACAAAGGGACACATACTAATATGCACACTGAAACCTACTAACATGCACACATACCGACACAGACACGGCGAGTCAGATGGAAAGAAACACAGAGACACAGACACAGAACGAGAGCACACATGAGTACTCACAGCTACGTGCAGACACACAGAAATACATAGGATAGCTATGCAATAACCGATTTTTCCCTGATTTAACCAACTGTTCCACCATATGCTAATCATCTCATTCACAACTTTTACAGATGAAATGAGGATAAGTAGCTAGAACAGTCGCCTGATGTCCCAAGTGTCAGGGAAAGAGGTGAACATGTTTAACATTCCATGGTCATTTTTACAATGAACAAACTCGTACAGCAGATCCGTGTAAACAGTGGATGTCCTTTTTTGTAATGGATTGATGATGATGGAGAGCACGAGTGTTCTGCACCACAGCCAGAAACATCCCCTGTCTTCCCCAACGACAGTCTGTAGCAGCTGTGCGTTGTTCAAAACGTACTGCAGAAATTCACCAAGCTTCCTTACAGAACAGCTTCCAGATCTATTTCTCAATAGTCCAGAACGCAAGGCACAGCAGATTGACAGGAATACCACCAGTTGCCAATTCAACATCAGACCACTCGCCACCCTTGCGCAGAAAAATATCTCGCTTGCTGAGTTTCTGAATATATTCTACAAAACAGAAAGGCGATTTTGTTGGAATATATCATATTGTGAAGAGGCAGAAATTGATAGGGTCTCTGCTAAGAACGTGTTCCTGTGAATATTGGAATCTGAAATATAAGGGCAGAATCTAGGGAGCTGCTGGAAAAACGCAGCAGATCATGCAGCTTCTGTCATGACATATCAGAGTTAACGTTTCAGGTCTTGGAATTGAAGGGTCACCGGACACAATACATTACCTTTCATTTGTCATCAGAGATGCTGCCAGATATGTTGAGCTTTTCCACCAAGTTCTAGTTTTGTCTCTTATTTACAACAGCTTCAGTTCTTTCGGTTTCATTGATACAAGTTCGGCGAAAGTGACAGATTATTTCTGACTGAGATGAGGAGACAACACTGGGTCTTTAATATTCTCTTTCAGTGAGGACTATGGATATTTCTTCATTGAGTACATTTCGGATTGGAAAATACAGATTGGCGGTTTCACAGAGAATCAGCGGACATGTGGAGTGGACAGGAAACTGAATTCGAAAACTAACACCAACAACGATTGGGTTTACTGCCAGAGTAACCTAAATGGTTTGAACAGGCTGCACAGTCTCCTCCTGCTCCACTTTCCTGAGCTTTCATTACTATTATGAACGCATGACGATACATTGCGACGGAGATCCATGAAACTATTTGTTCTTAAGTCTTTGCAGTCTCCACCCTCTTTCAAATGATCTCATTTTTACTGCAGCAACAGCTCCATTCCGATTGCTCAGACTTCATTACCGTCCGAATTTTCTTCCATTCTTCTACAGTGTCCCACCCTCACAAAATATGCGTTAACATTTTCCTTTTCTCGTTCCATGTTTTCTCAATATGGTCTGTGTTATTTTAGTGGGAATTATATCTGTCTGTTCCTCTTTCTGTGAGAGGATACATTCTCCAATAAGACTCATTGATATACACAGATTTAACTGAAAGCACAATCAACCTCTCTCCATGCATTTTACTCCCCAGCACGTGATCAGCTGTAACCGGGAACTCTGTGGGAAGATAGAGAAGTGATTGCTAGGCCTCTTGCTGATATATTTGTATCATTAATAGTCTCAGGTGAGGTGCCGGAAGATTGCAGGTTGGCAAACGTGGTGCCACTGTTTAAGAAGGGCGGTAAAGACAAGCCTGGGATTTCTATACAAATGAGCCCGACCTCGGTGGCGGGCAAGTTGTTTGAGGGAATCCTGAGGGACAGGATATATATGTGTTTGGAAAGGCAAGGACTGAATCGGGACAGTCAACATAGCTTTGTGTGTGGAAAATCATGTCTCACAAACTTGATTCAGTTTTTTTTGAAGAAGTAACAAAGAAGATTGTTGAGGGCAGAGCAGTAGATGTGATCGATATGTACTCCAGTAAGGTGTTCGACAACGTGCCGTTGATTAGCAAGGTTAGATCACATGGAATACAGGGAGAACTAGCCATTTGGATGCAGAACTGGTTCAAAAGTAGTATACAGAAGGAGGCGGTGGAGGGTTGTTTTTCAGACTGGAGGCCTATGACCAGTGTAGGGCCACAGGAATCGGTGCTGGGCCCTCTACGTTTTGTCAGTTACATAAATGATTTGGATGCGAGCATAAGAGGTACAGTCAGTAAGTTTGCAGATGACACCAAAATTGGAGGTGCAGTGGAGAACGAAGAGGGTTACTTCAGATTAAAACAGGATCTGGACCAGATGGATCAATGGTCTTAAGTGGCAGATGGAGTTTAGTTCAAAAAAATGCGAGGTTCTGCAATTCGGGAAAGCAAATCTTAGCAGGACTTATACACTTAATGGTAAGGTCCTAGGGAGTGTTGCTGAACAAAGAGACCTTGGAGCGCAGGTTCATAGCTCCTTGAAAGTGGAGTCGCAGGTAGATAGGATTGTGAAGGAGGCGTTTGGTATGTTTTCCTTTATTGGTCACAGTATTGAGAGCAGGAGTTGGGAGTTCATGTTGCGGCTGCACAGGGCATTGGTTACGCCACTGTTGGAATATTGCGTGCAATTCTGGTCTCCTTCCTATCGGAAAGATGTTGTGAAACTTGAAAGGGTTCAGAAAAGATTTACAAGGATGTTGCAAGGTTGGAGGATCTGAGCTACCGGGACAGGCTGAACATGCTGTGTCTGTTTTCCCTCCAGCGTTGGAAGCTGACGGGTGACCTTACAGAGGTATGCGGGTCATGGATATGGTCAATTGGCAAAGTCTTTTCCCTGGTGTCAGTGAGTCCAGAACTAGAGTGCATAGTTTTAGGGTGAGAGGGGAAAGATATAAAAGAGACCTAAGGGGCAACGTTTTCACGCACATGGTGGTACATGTATGAAATGACCTGGGAGAAAGTGAGGACTGCAGATGCTGGAGATCAGAGCTGAAAATGCGTTGTTGGAAAAGCACAGCAGGTCAGGCAGCATCCAATGAGCAGGAGAATCGACGTTTTGGGTCTGAGCACTGAAGAAGGGAACATGCCTGAAACGTCGATTCTCCTGCTCCTCGGATGCTGCCTGACCTGCTGCGCTTTTCCAGCAACACATTTTCAGTATGGAATGAGCTGGCAGTGGATGTGGTGGAGGCTGGATGTGGGAGCTGGCTGATCCCATTGTGAACGGCAGTGACCACGCCTGTAGCAAGTGCTGATTGGTGGAAGAACTCCAGATCAGAGTTGATGATCTAGAATCTGAGCTTCAAACACTGGGGCACAGCCGGGAGGGGGAGAGTTACCTGTACGCCTTGTTTCAGGAGGCACTCACACCTGGGAGATTAAGTATATCACATTCAGTTAGTGATAAGGGACATCAGAATGTGACTGTAAGTGAGGCAGGTAGGAGGAACCCGAGTTCAGGAGTGCAGGAGCCTCAGCCCTTGACCTTGTCCAACAGGTATCAGATTCTTGTTCATTGTACGGATGAGGAAAAGGGCTCTGGACAGGATGAGCCAGCTGATCACGGCACTATGGTGTAGAAGGCCATTCAAGAAGGGGGAGCAAAAAGACAATTAGTTGTTAAAGGGATTCTAGAATTAGGGGGACAGATAGTATCCTTTGCAACCTGGATCAGGAGTCTCACATGGTGTGTTGCCTACCCGGTGCCAGCGTTCGTGACAACTCTGACCGGCTTGAAAGGATATAAGAGCGGGAGTGGGAGGATCCAGTTGTTTTGGTCCATGTTGGGACCAACAACATAGGCAAAGCTAGGGTGGAGGAACTGTTTGGTGATTATCGATCACGAGGAAGGGAATTGAAGTACAGGTCCTCAAGTGTCATAATCTCCGGATTACTGCCCGAGCCACTTGCTGATTGGCACAGGGATAAGAAATTTATGGAAGTATACACGTGGCGAAGGGATTGGTGTGGGAAGCAGGGATTCCACTTCATGGGGCATTGACATCAGTATTGGAACCGAGGGGATCTGTACCGTTGGGCCAGTCTCCACCTGAACCGATCAGGTACCAATTTTCTAGCGAAGAGGATAAGTAGGGTGGTCAGTCGGACTTTGAACTTCTGAGCTGGGGGGAAGGGACAGTGAAAGCGACAGGGAGTATGGAGTTAAATGGAAAGAGAAGCGGCAGGATAGCATATGTGCAGGCAGATTTAAACTTGAGACAGACTGGGAATGCAGCAAAAAGGAAGGATAACTTAGGACATCTTATGACTTCCAATATCTCTAATGATAAGAAAGTTAGTATTCAGGCACTTTACCTGAATGCTCATAGCATTCGTAACAAAGCAGATGAACTAATGGCACAGATCATTGTGAAAGATTATGATGTGGTAGGCATCACAGAGACGTGGTGACGGGGGTCAGGAATGGCAGTTAAACATCCAAGGGTTTTCAACTTATCAAAAAGACCTGGAGGTCGGCAGAGGGGGCGGGGTTGCCTTGTAAGTTCAGAACAAAATTAAGTATATGGCACTGAATGACAGCGTCGGTTGATGTGGAGTCTGTGTGGGTGGAACTGAGGAACCACAAAGGCAAAAAAAACCATAATAGGAGTTATGTACAGACCTCCTTACAGTGGTCAGGACCAGGGGCGCACCATGTACCGGGAAATAGAGAAATCATGTCAGAAAGACAAGGTGATGGTGATCATGGGAGACGTCAAAATGCAGGGGGACTGGGTAAATATTGTTGCCAGTGGATCCAAAGAAAGGGAATTCATGGAATGCTTACAGGATGGCTTTTTGGAACAGCTTGTCATGGAGCCCACAAGGGAGCAGGGTATTCTGGACCCAGTGCTATGTAATGAACCAGACTTTATAAAAAAATCTGAAAGTAAGGGAAAACTTAGGAAGCAGCGATCATAGTATGGTAGAGTTCAGACTGCAGTTTGAAAGAGAGAAGGCAAAATCGGATGAAATGGTGTTACAGTTAAATAAAGGCAATTATGAGGGCATGAGAGAGGAACTGACGAAAATAGACTGGAAGTAGAGCCTAGCAGTGAAGACAGTAGAGCATAGATGGCAGGATTTTGTGGGTAAAATTGAGGACACTGTACAGAGGTTCATCCCCAATAATACAAAGATTATCCGGGGAGGGATTAGACAGCCATGGCTGACAAAGGAAGTCAGGAAATCTATCAAAGGAAAAGAGAGATCCTATGAAGTGGCCAAGAGCACTGGGAAATCAGAAGATTGGGAAGGCTACAAAAACAAACAGAGGATAACAAAGACAGAACTAAGGAAGGAGGGGATCAAATATGAAGTTAGGCTAGCCAGTAATATAAGAAATGATAGTAAAAGATTGTTTCAATACATAAGAAACAAACAACAGGCGAGATTAGACATTGGGCCGTTTCAAACTGATGCTGGAAGCCGAGTGTTGGGAGATCAGGAAATCGCAGGAGAACTTAATAAGTACTTTACATCAGTTTTCACAGTGGAAGACAGGAGTAATATCCCAAAAATTAAAGGGAGTCAGGGGGCCGAGTTGAGTATGGTTGCCTTTAAAAAAAAAGAAAGTGCTCGAAAAGCTAAAAAGTCTTAAAATTGATAAATCTCCTGTCCAAAATGGGCTACAAATCCTAGCGTTCTGAGGGAGGTGGGTGAGGAAATAGCGGAGGCGTTGGTTGAGATCTTTCAAAAGTCACTGGAGTCAAGGAAAATCCCGAATGATTGGAAGATCGCTGTTGTAACCCCCTTGTTAAAGAAAGGATCAAGGCAAAAGATAGAAAATTAATGGCCAATTAGCCGAACCTCGGTTGTTGGTAAAATTCTAGAATCCATCATTAAGGATGAGGTTTCTAATTTCTTAGAAGAGCAGGTTCGGATTAGAACAAGTCAACATGGATTTAGTAAAGGGAAGTCTTGCCTGACAAACCTGTTGGAGTTCATTGAGGAGGTTAGACCAGGGAAACCCAGTGGATGTGGTCGACAAGACTTCTAAAAGGCCTTTGTTAAGGTGCCGCACGGGAGGCTGCTGAGCAAAGTGAGGGCCCATGGTGCTCGAGGTAAGCTACTGGCATGGATTGAGAATTAGCTGTCTGACAGAAGGCAGAGAGTTGCGGTAAAAGGTTCTTTTTTGGAATGGCAGTCGGTGACAATTGGTGTCCCACAGGGTTCAGTGTTGGGGTCGCAGCTGTTCACATTATATAGTAATGATCTGGATGAATGGACAGGGGTCATTCTAGCGATGTTTGCCGATGATACAAAGTTAGGTGGACAGGCAGGTAGTTCTGAGGAAGTGGGGAGGCTGCAGAAGGATCGAGACAGTATGGAAGAATGGTTCAGGAAATGGCTGATGAAATTCAATGTGAGCAAGTGCGAGGTCTTGCACTTTGGAAAAAAGAACACCAGCATGGACTACTTTCTAAACGGTGAGAAAATTCATAAAGCCAAAGTACAAAGGGATCTGGGAGTGCTCGTCGAGGATTCTCTAAAGGTCGACATGCAGGTTGAGTCTGTGATTAAGAAAGCGAATGCAATGTTGTCAATTATCTCAAGAGGGTTGTAATACAAAAGCACCGTTGTGCTACTGAGACGTTATAAAGCTCTGGTTAGTCCCCATTTGGAGTGCTGTGCCCAGTTTCGGTCCCCACACCTCAGGAATGACATACGGGCACTGGAGCGTGTCTAGCGGAGATTCACATGGATGATCCCTGGCATGGTAGGTCTAACATATGAGGAACGGCTGAGGATCCTGGGATTGTATTCATTGGACTTTAGAAGATTAAGGGGAGATCTAATAGAAACTTACGAGATAATACATGGCTTGGAGAGGGTGGCGCTAGTAAATTGTTTCCATTAGGCGAGGAAACTAGGACCCATGGACACAGCCTTAAAATTAGGGGGGGTAAATTCAGAACAGAAATGCGGAGACATTTCTTCAGTCAGAGAGTTGTGGGCCTGTGGAATTCATTGCCATAGAGTGCACTGGACGCTGAGACGCTATATGTCTTCAAGGCAGAAATTGATAAATTCTTGATGTCGCAAGGAATTAAGGGCTACGGGTAGAATGCGGGTAATTGGAGTTGAAATTCCCATCAGCGATGATTGAATGTTGGAGTGGACTCGATGGGCCGAATGGCCTTACTTCCGCTCCTGTGTCTTCTGGTGTTATGGTCTTTATTGCAACATTTAAGAGGCATTTGGATGGGTATATGAATAGGAAGTGATTGGAGGGATTTGGGTCGGTTACTGGTAGATGGGACGAGATTGGGTTGGGATATCTGGTCAGCATGGACGGGTTGGACCGAAGGATTAGTTCCCAATGCTGTCCATCTCGATTACCCTCTGACTGTATTTCATTCAGAATGAGGTTAATCATATACAGAATCAAAATAAAAGGGAAACTGCAATGAAAATGCATATACGGAGTCAGAGAGTAATATTGTCATAGTTAAATACAGTTTTAGGGTGAGAGGGGAAAGTTATAGAAGAGACATAAGAGCAACTTTTTCACACGGAGAGTGGGTGGTATGTCATTGGAATCAGCTGCCCGAGGAAGTGGTGGAAGCTGGTACAATTGCAAATTTTAAGAGGAATTTGCTGGGTATATGAATAGGAAAGGTTTGGAAGGGATATGGGCCAGGTGCTGGAAGTTGGCACTAGATTGGGTTGGGATATCTGATCGAGTTTCACAACATCATTTCGATTGGAAAGAGAACAGAATTGCACGTAATATTCCAACAGTGGCCTAACCAATGTCCTGTGCATCTGCCTTTAGCTTAAGATTATGCAACCTTGTTCCTGACACTTCGACTGAGAGAAACAACTGCTTTGCATTCACACTGTCCATGCCCCTTATAACTTACACACCTGCTCTAGATAAGTCACTCCGAACTTATCCACCCTCCGTCTGCACAGCTAAATTGTTGCAAACTGAGCACCATTCTGGTGAATCTCCTTTGCACTTCCTCCAGTGCAATCACACTCTTCTTATGGTGCAGTGTCCAGAACTACACACAATACTGCAACTGTGGATTAAACAAACTTCTGTCCAGCTTCAACATGCCCTCTCCTTTTATAATCCTCCTACATTTCTGATAAAGTTTAATGCTCGAATATCCGACTTTCCAGTTCCTGGGATACCGTCTGACCTGCTGTGCTCTCCCAGCGCCACACGTTTTGTCTCTGATCTCCAACATCTGCAGTCCTCACTTTCTCCTCATAATCTACACATCGACTGAAAAAGGAGAGTGTGCTATACGCATTCTAAACTATCCCCGTGTCCTGTCATTCCACCTGCAGGGATCTGTCAACAGCACCTCAAGTCCTTTCGGATCCTCTGATCTTCCTAATTTCGGACTATTCATTGAGTACTCCCTTTTCTAGTGACTGTGTTTCTCTTATAGTGCATCACCTACTATTTCAGAAGGATTACATTACAACAACCACTCATCTGCCCATCTGACCAATCTTCCTATTTCTATCTGTCACCTAAGAATACATACCTCCCTGACAAAGGCCCAGACAATGCTAGTATCATCGAAAATCGTAGGTCTCATTCACAAACTCATCAACTGCATCTCCCCATTCCCCAGCCACACCCACTCCGTAAAACACACACACACACGTATTCTCAGTCCCCCATGTGCGACCTTGTCAAAGGCTTTGCTCAATTCCATATGAACTACTTCAACTGCCCTACCCTTATCTACAGGTCTGGTCACCTCATCGAAAAGCTTCACGAGATTTATGAGGCAAGAACCCCTCTGACGAAACCGTCCTGACTATCCATGCTGAAAACATTCCGCACTAAATGGAGATTAATTCTATCATTTATTTTTTTCTGCACCCTGTCCTGAACACTGATGTGAATCTCAGTAGCCTGTTATTCCTGTACGATCTCCACCTCCCTTCTTGCAAAATGGAAACACGCCAGCTGTCCTCCAGTCCTCTGTCAACCCCCACCTCCCCCCTCCCCACCCAACCGTGGCTGAGGAGGCATTGAATATTCACAGTCAGTGTCCCTGTAATTTTTTCCGTTGTTTCCTTGGTTATATATCCTACGCATATCAGAGTTTTTACACATGTAAGGTCTCCAAAATCTACAACATCTGCTAGCATCACATAAATAGTGAGAGATTGGGCGAATGTCGTTTTTTTTTTACCCTTTACATTGCCATTCGGTTTCCCAACCATACAAAGGGAGGACAAAATGTGTTCCAGGAACCTTCATTTCCGAATTCTATTTTTTTGAATAAAACACATTGCAAAGTCCTTTCAGACTAAGTAAAAGCCGATTTCAGACCAAGAGAATTGCACACTGTGGAAGCAGGCCATTTGTATGAACGATTCCACACCAACTCACTGTGCAGCATCCCAACTTGACCCATCCTTTACCCTATCGTTGTAAACTCGCATTTCCTTTGGCTAATCCAGCTATCCTACACATTGCTGGACACTATGGCCAGTATAGAACATCTCGTCCATTCAAACTGCACTTCCCTGGACTCTGGGAGAAAACTGGATCACCCAAAACCCAGGCAGAGACTGCGGGAACATGCGAAATCTTCACAAACAGTCACAGAGGGTGGAAATAAACCTGGTCCGTGGTGGTGTGAGGCAGCTGTGCAAACTGCTAAGACACTGTATATAACACTCATAATTCAGAAGAATGATTTAGGTGTTTTACAGACTGTCTCTCTCCCTCTCTCTCTCTCTCTCTCTCTCTCTCTCTCTCTCTCTCACACTCACACACACACACACACACACACACTACACCACATGAAATGTATTTTTGCATTCTCCTTCTACTACTTACATCTTCCTTTGCATGGGGAAACAATTCCTCTGATCATCAATAGTTGCTTCTTACTCACTGAGCAAATACACTAAGTAATCTTGATTTTCTCTAATTGTTTGCAGTCAATGGTAATGTCATTGTCTGGTCTTTTTTTGACTGCATCCACATTTTCTCGGGATCAAGTACAAACAAGGTATCAATTCGCTAAATAATAATAAAACTTAAGTCTTTACTGAGTAATTGGCACAAAACGTGTAAGTTGGTCTCAAATTCAAGCAGGGAGCCAGCTTTGGATCCTTTTCATTTTATGACGTTTAGTATTGACATAAAGCTATGGTGAATTGAAGTAAAATCCATCGAATTCATAAATGTCCTTTAGGGAAAGAAAACTGCTTTCCTCAGTCAAACTGGACTCCATGTGCCTCCATGCTCACAGAAATTGATGTTGTTTTCAGAGTTTCGTCATATAAGCTCAAGGCTCAAACTGCATGAGTTCCACAGGATTGTGTCCTTAACCTAACTGTCTTTTGTGACTGTAAAACTGACCTATTGTCAATTACAAGTGCCATAAGTTAGACTGTTTGCGAATAATTGCACATTTTTCAGCATTGTTCCTGGATACTGCAGCACTCCATGCCGTAGTGAAGCAAAATCTCAGAAACATCCAATGCTGTGCTGATCAGTGCCAAATAAAATGCGTACCACACAAATGCCAAACAATTACCACCTCGAATACGAGATCATTAAAGTTCCACCTCTTGACATTCAGAGGCTTTGCTGTTTGTGAACCATTGTGAACAAAAACCTGGAGTTACTATTGAGCAGAAAATGAATTGGACTCACAGATTGAATACTGTGGCTCCAAGAGCAGATCAGTGGAAACGAACACTGCCATGGGTAATGCCTCTCCACCATCTACTGTGCAAGGCACACATCATTTTTTTTGGTACCATATTTGCTAAAATATCTGCATACATGCATTCCATCCACCACCGATGTTCAGTGAAAGCATTGTGCATGATTGACAATACACATTGCAGAAATTCGCTGATGTTCCTTCAACAACATCTTTCAAATAACGACTGCCATATTTACAAAGACAAAGGCAGTAGATTCATGGGAACACCTCTAGCTGCATGTTTCCTACCTAGCCACTAAGCATCCTGACTTTCATGTGTCTTCCTTCAAGAAATTTGCCATCACCCCAATGGACAATAAAGCTGCTCTCTTATTAGTGAGAAGCGACTGGTTGTGAGTTTAACCTGAGGGTTACCATGTCCCAGGTGAGTGGTGAGGGTGGGAATTTAGGAACTTCATGGTGATATCGGCCAGTGTGGGAAGTGACGCACACAGTGAGTGCCACTCGACATCGCGAAAACAGCCATCCATCCAGCAATGCTGCAGAAGTTCAGTTCTCACATTTGGTTGGATAGCTTCCGTGAGATATAGAGAGGTTAGGTAATCCTTTGTTCAATATCACTGCCAGTTATCTCACTGTCTGACAGAACAGCCCTCCGTATCTAAGACGACTCGTTCGGTGTCACACTGTCAAAATTCTGGACATTCCCTCTCTCCTGCCCCCTTCACACCTTCGACTATTTATGTCCTACACTGTCGCGACTGTAGTGGCACAGGAAAGCAGCTACAACAGCATACTGAAGGGAAAAAAAAATTGGTCCATCAATTAAATGCCTATCCCGCTGAATTAATTGATGAAATATGCCTGAACAAACCATTTTGACAGCCATGTTTATGGCTACCAGAAAATTCAGATAAATGTGCAAGTAAAATTAGGGCGGCACGGTGGCACAGTGGTTAGCACTGCTACCTCACAGCGCCAGCGACCTGGGTTGAATTCTCGCCTCTGGCGACTGACTGTGTGGAGTTTGCACGTTTTCCCCGTGTCTGCGTGGGTTTTCTCCCACATTCCAAAGATGTGCAGGTCAGGTGAATTAGCCATGCTAAATTGCCCGCAGTGTTAGGGAAGGGGTAGATGTAGATGTATGGCTGGGTTGTGCTTCGGCCGGGCGTTGTGGGCTTGTTGGGCCGAAGGCTCTGTTTCCACACTATATTAATCTAAAAAAAATCGTTGGATATCTAATCATTTGGCACAATTTTTCGGGTGGAGAGTGAGTAAGTGAATATGCGTGACAGCGTAAGAGAGATAGTGTGACAGAGAAATGGCATGTCAATTGCTGAACTCAGTTCAATGTCATTTTGACTAAAATGAAATACATTTAGCAAAGACCACTGCTGACTGAATTTTGTTTGAAGGTTTTCGACACTTTGAAGCATTTTCAAACATGTCCGAAAGTGGTTAGTGCATGTCACATGTCAGAATGTTCCTGCTTCTAATAGCAGAAATAGCTTCTTCGAATGGTAAATAATCATCTGATGTTTGCGCAGTCCTTGTGTCTCATATGAAAATATCGTTCTCGTGATCCAAGTTTGGTCAATGTTTGTGTTCGAGAGTAATAAAACATAGTGTCCATGCCAAATTGCTTACTGTTGTAGAAATGATGAAGTTCTGTAATCAGCATTTACGCTGCAGTTGGATTAGAAAAGTATTGTTATCTGTGTTGGGTGACACAAGAATCGGGAGAGAAGAGTAAATTTTCCAGTGAGGAGTTTTACATTCGAACCAACATTGAATGATTACTGTTAGTGCAAGGATATGATGGCTCAGTGGTAGGCACTGCTGCCTGACATGTCAGGGACTCAGTATCGATTTCACCATCGTGTGACTGTCTGTGTGGAGTTTCCACATTCTCCCCGTGTCTGTCCGTGTTTCTTTCAGGTGCACCGGTTCCCTCCCACAATCTAAATATATACAGGTGAGGTGCTATAGTCAGGGGTAAATGTCGGGGAATGGGTCTGATCGGGTTACCCTTCAGACAGTTGGTGTGGACGTCTTGGGCAATAACACGCCTGTTTCTACACTGTAGGAATTCTACGGTTTTATGAAGGAGATAGGGAACGGAACCTTGGTCAACAGCTGATTCAAGTCAATTTGTTAGAGAAGAGTTCCCTTCGCTCGTACTTTGGAGATGGGTTTGCTGCCAGTACTTCAAAATCTCATTTTCCAATTGTAAGCATTGTCTTACTGAGTTATGTAATGACATTGTCAACAATTTCTTTCAATGTGAAGTATATAAAGCAATTGAACAATACTTGTTAAGAGAATACAAATAATGGAACGATTTCGTTAACACAACTGACTCCCTGGAGATTTGATGCTCGAATTAGAACCAGAATTAGGCTGTATTGTCACGCATCCTGAAGAATAAGAATACGTGAGAAAAGTAAACAGTCGACAATGCCTCATTCTCTGGTACCAAGTTGTTTACAAAACCAGAATTTTCAAAAATTAACATTACAAATAACATAGCCAAAGAGGGGGCGGGGGGGGGGGGGGGGGGGGCGCAGTGAAGGGGATACACCCGTACCTTAAAGTTTAAATCGTTTCTCATTCAGCGTGTTTGCAACCACAAAAACCGGTACAGGGACCTAGCCATGGCCTGGAGTATTGTTCAGCCTACAATTCTGCATTTAATAGGAAGGTCGTTGCTCTAAGAGGTTACAACGATAAGGAACGTTGTCCAGGCTTGAAGATAAGGCTGTGAGAGGTAGATTTACCGAGATTGGAGGAGATAACAGTAATTTTGAAAGGTGTAGGGACTGCAGGAGTATCTGAAGGTGATGACAGCGATAGCAGATGTGTGACAGCTGGAGGAGTTTTCAGAGATTTCGACGTTTGTAGGTGTTGGCTGAAGTTCCAGAGATGGACATCCAGACATACACATTAAGGGAAGCTCTTGGGTTGGACGATGTGACAGAGGGTGTAAGAGAAGGTGTGTATGGACTTGAGCAGATGATAATAAAACGAAGCTTTGTGGGGTTAAAGTATATCACTGAGATAGAGAATAATATAGGTTGTGGAGCTGCTTCCCTATATATGCAGGAATGTAGCTGCTGGAGATCATTATTGAGATATGGAAAAATGTTAGGGCTTTTGTGGCTTTCAGAGATAGAGAGAGATGTAAATGCTGGAAGAAGTGAAGGAAATAGAGAAGGATGCCGGTTTTCTCGGAGGTTACAGAGATCGGCTGGGTGTTTGTGTTCGCAAGTGTTACAGAGATGAGGTGTCGACATGGGCCTGACTGATTTAATTTGATTTACTATAGTCAGGTGTACTTACGTACAGTGAAAAGCTTTGTTTGCGAGCAGCATTTGATAGATCATAATAATCAAGAGCATACACATCATAGGGTGCTTCGATAAAGTGAGGCACAATGTTTTCATTGCACTAGCGATGCATGAAGCAAAATCAATATTAACAAGACGAGCACAAATTGAAGTCAGGGAGTCCATTCAACTTTCTAATAACGGCAGGGAAGAAGTCGCTCTTGAAACTGATGATGCCTGATCGTGCTTCTGCATCTTCTCGTTGAAGGAAGATGCTGCAGGAGAATATTACTGATGTTGGAGGGGGCATGATTTTGTTTGCAGTCTTTCAAATAGTAATGAGCTGTGGAAATGGAGTCCATGGATGAAACCTTGGCTTTCGTGGTGATCTTGGCACTGTACACAACCTTCTGTAGTTTCTCACAGTCCTCGGCTGAACAGTTGCTGGCCAAAGCCGTTATGCGCCATGATACTGTGCTTTCCATGGTGCATCTGCAAAAAGATCTTGAGATTCTTATGGACATGGCGAACTTCCTAAGCTGCCTGAGGAAGAAGTGGTGTAGTTGTGCCTTCTTAACCATTGCATCTATATGAGCCGTCCAGGACAGGATGTTGGTTATCATCGGTCTGAGGAACGTGTTGTTCTCAACCCTCTCATCCTGCTCTCCTTTGATGTAGATGAAGTCACAGATAAATGAAGTTGTGCAGATTTTACAGAGTTAGGGATGTATGTCAGGGTTAATGAGGTTCAAGAAAGGGAAACGTGTACGGGCTGGTGGAGTTTAGAGAGAGGGTGCAAGTTATAGGCATTGGAGAACGTGACAGGCAAACAGAGGCAAGTAAGTGCTGAAAGAGGTGGCAGAGACAACGATGCTTGTTAGGCTGGAGGTTGTTACAAATATATGGAAGCATGTAGATGCTGAAGATTGTACAGACGTAGAGAGTTGCAGTAATTGGGGGTTGCAGAGATAGGGAGGTGTGTAGGGGCTGGAGATGGTTACCGAGATATGGAGGCTTGTAGCTGGTGTCAAAGGTCATGGGGAAGTCGTGGACTGTTGAAGGGGCTGGAGAAAGTTAACAGACATATGCAGGGGTGGAATTGGGTTTGGAGATCATAGACGTGGGATGTCAGACATATCGGGGCTGGACAGGGGTACAGAGGTATGGAGAGTGTAGCTGGTGTCAGAGGGCACGGAGATAGGATCGGAGGGGTGTAGGGACTGGAGAAGGTTACAGAGAAATGGAGAGGTGTAGTTGGTGTTCGAGCTCATAGACGTGGGAGGGACAGGCTGTAGGGTCTGGAGAGGGATGCAGAGGTATGGAGGGGTGTAGCTGGTGTTAGAGCTCATGGAGGGTGGGGTTAAGGCGTGTAGGATTGGAGAAGGCTACTGAGCTATGGAGAACTGCAGCTGGTGTTCCACGTCATATTTGTGGGAGCTGAGGGGTGTGGGGTCTGGAGAGCTTTAATGGGATTTGGAGGGCTGTAGCAGGTTTCACAGGTCATGTGGATAGGATAGGAGGGATGTAGGGGCTGGAAAAGATTACAAGTATATGCAGAGGTGAAGCTGGTTTCAAAGGTGAGGAAGTGGGAGGGGAGTGATGTTGGGGATGGAGAACGGTACAGGGACATGGGTGGTGTGCAGATGGTGTCCGAATTTGCGTTTGTGGAAAGGGAGGTGAGAAACGTCTGGAGACGGTTAAGGATATTTGGAAGGGTGTAGCGGGTGTCAGAGATTGGACGGTTAGGAGAGTAGGGGTATGGTGAGTGAGAGGGTTCCAGTGATATGAAGAGGTGCAGCTGGTGTCAGAGGTGAAGGAGGTGGGGAATAGGGTTGTAAGAGCTGGAGAAGGTTACACTGGTTGCAACGTTTGCCAAAATTTCCGGCACATCAACTTTGTTAGTCTTGAACTGTTCAAGCCTGTTTCCCACCCCTCAAATTCTCATTCACCACCAAGTCCCCTTCCTGATTAAAAACCAAAGCGAAAAACTCATTAGGGCTTCTCCTCTCTCCACGAGAAAGTTCCCTACGTCATCCTTGACAAGTCCTACCTTCTACCTGATTATTCTCGTATAAGTTGTGTTATACCATTGCTTCCTCCATCTTACATAAGCTGCCATCTTCCTCTTGACTAGAAACTGTATTATCCTCATCCAAGGCCCCTTAATCGTACCCCTTTTTGCCTGACGCAAGGAAACAAAAATCGTAAAATCGCTATTGACGTTCTGGATTGCTCTGCAAAAGACATAACAGGTGATGGTTTACTCTGTGGACAGATGATGGTTTACTCTGAGGACAGATGAACAGAGGAGTTGCAAAGGAGTACAATGACGGAGTTGAACCCCGATTGATGGCATGATGAGTAACAGTGGCACGTGGCTTTAAGAACGATTTTGGCATTCAGAAATGTCTTCAAGGAGAACAGCGTAGAGTTCATGTTCCAAAAACCGGCAATGTGTCTTGTCATTCGGGAAAAGAACTGTATTTTTGTTCCATCGAAGCACTCAAGACGTCAAATAACTATTTAGATGAGGACTTAAAACATTAAAAAAAACACAAGGCTAAGTTGGAAGTTGGGTTTAGTCTTGCGATCCTTGATGAAAGGCATTCATGTTATGGGCCGAAGGGACTGTCCCATTTCTGTTAAAGGTCAGTGACTCAAACATTTTGCAACTGAAAGAAAAGCCAGAAGCATTGTCAAGAACAACGTTGCCAGCATTGTACGGACATTCTTTAATGCTCTATTTGTTGGGATTCAGCCCTCTCATTGATGATTCCTGGGTTTGATTCCCAGTCAGGGAATGAGGATTTATTGCCAGAGGAAAAACTCTGAAAAACGAACATGACGTCCTGACATTAAAAACATCAAATGAAGCAGCTCTATCAGACTCCGTGAGAGTTTCACATCAGAACTGAAAGTAAATGGAGATCATGCTGCAATGCATTGGCTTGGCATGTCCGACACAGTTTAACAACAACAAAAAATACTCCTTTTTGAAAAATACAAGTTATTTGCAGAGTTAACTTCATGCATGCGGGAAGTTTGATTCCCTTCTCGGAGAGCCGAGGAGCAGACAGCCTAATATCAGAATGAGGATTGCACATTAAAGACAGAGATGAGAAAGAATTTGGGAGCAAATTACTGATGATGTTGGAATCAATCCTGAAAGCAAAACAAAAATGTTGGAAATCACAACGGATTATGACACTCGGCATGGAGAGAAAGCAAGCGACTGTTTTCAGTCTTGGTGATACTTCATCAGAGCTGATGTGAAGCGTGGAGGTGGCAGTATTTGTGCAAAAGTGCGAAGAGGAGCTGGTCTGCTGCCGGAGAAAGAATGCGAATACTTTTTATTAAGTGATTGGAATGTGATAATGGAAGAACACTGGTATGATTATGAACCCACTGCCATATCGATTACTTCCCTTTCTTTTAGTTTACCTGCTGCAGTGTCTCTCACCATGACCTCTCCCCTCCCTCCAGTCCAGTGTCTGTTCTTTCCAGATGGCAGTTAGACACACCATTGTTCGAAACTTCTGATATTCCAGTGGAATTCTGTACATAGGCTGTCAGGTCACTGTCATTAAGTATATGCAAGGCTGAGATCGACAAAGTTGGAAACGGTAATGACATAAGAGCTTATGAAGAAAGGCAAGATGACAGTTCTGGATTGTCAAAACACTCATGAGCTCATTGAATGGCGGAACAGACTTAGGATGAATTGTCTATTTCTGCTTCTAAAATTAAATCAATAGACAATAGGCAATAGGTGCAGGAGTAGGCCATTCAGCCCTTCGAGCCTGCACCGCCATTCAATATGATCATGGCTGACCATTCCTAATCAGTATCCTCTTCCTGTCTTATCTCCATAACCCTTGATTCCACTATCTTTGAGAGCTCTATCCAACTCTTTCCTAAATAAATCCAGAGACTGAGCCCCCACTGCCCTCTGGGGCAGAACATTCCACACAGCCACCACTCTCTGGGTGAAGAAGTTGCTCCTTATCTCTGTCCTAAATGGTCGACCACATATTTTTAAGCTGTGTCCTCTGGTTCGGCACTCACCCATCAGTAGAAACATATTTCCTGCTGCCAGAGTGCCCAATCAATTCATAATATTATATGTCTCAATCAGATCCCCTCTCATTCTTCTAAACTCAAGGGTGTACACGCCCAGTCGCTTCAGTCTTTCCGTGTAAGGCAATCCTGCCATTCCAGGAATTGACCTCGTGAACCTACGCTGCACTCCTTCAACAGCCAGAATGTCTTTCCTCAAATTTGGAGACCAGAACTGGACACTGTACTCCAGGTGTGGTCTCACCCGGGCCCTGTACAGCTGCAGAAGCACCTCATTGCTTCTGTACTCTATTCCTCTTGTTCTGAAGGCCAGCATGCTATTAGCCTTCTTCACTACCTGCGGTACCTGCGTGCTTGCCTGCATTGACAGGTGTACAAGAACACCCAGATCTCCCTGTACTGCCCCTTTACCTAAATTGATTCCATTGAGGTAGTAATCTGCGTTCCTGGTCTTGCCACCAAAGTGGATAACCATACATTTATCCACATTAAACTGCATTTGCCATGCATCTGCCCATTCACCTAACTTGTCCAGGTCACCCTGTAATCTCCTAACATCCTGAACACATTTCACCTTGCCGCCCAGCTTTGTAGCATCAGCAAATATGCTAATGTTATTGCTGATACCATCTTCTATACAATTAACATATATTGGAAAAGACTGCAGTCCCAGCACAGATCCCTGCGGTACCCCACTGGTCACTGCTTGCCATTCAGAAATGGAGCCGTTTATCACTACCCTTTGTTTCCTATCAGCCAACCAACTTTCAATCCAAGTTACTACTTTGCCCCCAATACCATGCACCCTAATTTTAATCACTAACCTCCTGTGTAGGACTTTATCAAAAGCTTTCTGAGAGTCCAGGTACACTACATCTACTGGTTCTCCCTCGTCCATCTTCAGAGTTACATCCTCAAAAAAATGAAGAAGATTAGTCAAGTATTATTTCCCCTTCATAAATGCATGCTGACTCTGTCCTATCCTGTGACTACTATCCAGATGTGCCGTAATTTCATCCTTTATAATAGACTCCAGCATCTTTCTCAACGCTGAGGTCAGACTAACTGGTCTATAATTTCCTGCTTTCTCTCTCCCACCTTTCATAAAAAGTGGTATCACTTTAGCCACCCTCCAATCCTCAGGAACCGACCCCGAATCTATCGAACTCTGTAAAATAATCAACAACGCATCCGCGATTTCCCGAGCCACCTCCTTCAGTACCCTGGGATGTAGACCATCAGGCCCCGGAGACTTATCAACCTTCAGATTAAATGAATCTGCAGAACTGAACTGTGTGACGTTTGTCAAGTTAAAACTGCAATGATCCGCTCAGGGGACTGATTCAACATTAGTTGTGCAAAAGACAAAGTACAAAGAACAGTCTATGTGGAAGATTGATCCAGAGTGAATTGTACATCAGGTTATAAACGAAGACCGGTTTTCAGCAGCCACATTGAGCCTGGCTTCACTCATCCCACAGTCATCAATCACAAACAACTGTCGCCTTTCCCTTTTACTGTCTCTCTTTTTTTTAGAACTGATTGCACGTCAGGAATTATCAGCTGGCATTAGTGATGTGGGATTGTAACATGCAGGGAAGCGATTCTGACTGGTGCAAAGCACCGACCGCTTCAAAAGTACAGTGAGTAATTCATATTATTCGCTTTAAATGTGAGCCATAAGAGTGAAAGCTCGGAATCCATATGACCGAAATACCCAGGATATCTATGTGTACATCATCCTGGTCACTATCTGCTTCAGCATTGCATTCGCTCATTTGCCTGTGCATGATCCACTCGGTTCTGTCTCAGATTTATTATCTTTGCTTGGTTTATGAGACATAGGAACTCCATTCACCTATTACCTTGCACGTTCTAATGCATGAGACCTTCTCTCGCAGATGATAATGTATTCGGTCCGTCACTCAGCGGTTAGAACACTGGCGGTGTAAACCTAAAATGCTGTTGAAGCATTCCTGTTTGAATTTCCACTAATTTAAGTAATTCGGATGGAGAGGAAGCAGCTGACGTGTGGAATGTTCTAATTTCGAGGTGAGGCAGTATAAACTGCATATTGGGGGGAATCCACGAGGAAGAAACACGCACAGGTGAGTGCCTATATAAGTTATTTCCCTGTTGTAACCACACTCTGGTTTTGAAGTTGAAATGGGATGAAATAAGACAAGTGGGTGAAATCCTACTTTCTGAACGTTGTTCTCTCATGTTACCTCTGACAATTAATGGGGGATGTGTCAAATTGTTTCCGTCTGTGGGTGAAAATGAGGTTCAATTCATCGAGGGGGAGTGAGCACAAATTTGCTGTATGAAAATTCAGTCCCATTCATTGTGCAGATTTAGATTAAAACGTATCATTGTGATGAGCATTTGGAACGTCAGATTGCATAAGGCTACAGGCCAGGGTAGGAAAACAGTGATGATATGCCTTTTCCCGTTCTGTAAACCTCGAAGACTCAATCATTTTGGAGGAGAATCTGAACAGCAGTAAAACACACCTCAAAGGCTGCGTCAGGACAAACGATGCAATGTTCCTTGTTGGCATCGCTGGTTGTGCAATGGTTGATATTCGGCGCTTGTGGCTTTGTCGCCCGAGTTCAACTTCCGGTCAGAAAAAATAGACTCCTTTATTGCTGACATGCAGGTGATACAGAGGAAGTCCAAAATCACATAATGCCAGAGTATAGTCCAACAGATTTGTTTGGATGCACGAGCTTTCAAAACGCTGCTCCGTCATCAGGTAGTTGTCAGGAAACTTTATCAGCCAACTGGTGGTTGAATTTGGAAGTCACTAAAAGGATTCGCAGAGGCAGAAACCCAAATCATCTGCAGAGTTATTCAGCTGTAAATTTGTATTTCTAAGGCAGAAAAGGTTAAAGGCATAGAAAATTGCATGACAATCGTTCAGGGGTTGTTCTGCCTCGAGAACATGTAAGAACCTTGAGGGCTGTTGACACACCCGTGCATGGCACTCCTGCAATATTCACTGCTGCTGTCATTGTTAGGAAATTCTGCTCATATCGCCGTGGCCCACATTCGATTCATAGTAAGGGAATGGCGAGTTTAGGAGGTTAGGGCGGGATGCACAGACTTTAGCTAAGGGAACAGAATGGGGTTTGGTTTCCAGTACATTGTTAGGAGAACTGCGAGGGGATGAGTTCACAGTATGTGGAGGTTGGTTTTTCAAACAGTTGCTAGGAGAAGAGTGAGATGATGTGCAGGCACAGTTCCTTCGAGAACACACTGAGGATGAATTTACAGGTTTCAATGGATTACATTCTTGACAGTATGGAAACAGGCCCTTCGCCCCAACAAGTCCACTCCAATCCTCCGAAGTCTAATCCACCTAGACCTGCTTCCCTCTGATTAATGCACCAAACACTTTGCACAATTTAGCATGGGTAATCCACCCTAACCTACAAATCTTTGCATTGTGGGAGGAATCCGGAGAAAACCCAGGCAGGCACGGGACAATGCACAAACTCCACACAGACAGTCGCCAGAGGCTGGAATTGAACCAAGGTCCCTGATGTTATGAGGCAGCCGAGCTAACCACTGCGCCACCGTGCTTGTTTAAATATTAAAGTGCAAAGCATTTGCACCATAGAACGAGTAACACAGAGGCAAATATTACATGTAACCATCAGGTAGCCAGGGCAACAAGGTCATCAACGGTGGATATCAAGAATCCAGCGGAGAACATTTTGCGGACAGACACAAAATGAAAGCCAGTCTCATCAATCCACTTCATCGAAAGACATAGGTAGTGGTAACAAACTTCAAAATCTTAGCGTGGAATTAGACTCATTGAAGAGAGAGTAAGAGGGAACAGTTTGAAAACCCCCTCACGGCGTTTTGTTGTTAGGTCAGTAATCGGGAAAGAAAAACAAAAAATCCCTTTCAGAATTCAGCAGGTGTCACACTTTGTGTGGACTCACAAATTATGAGACCTTCAAAACTCGATATTTTCGGGATTCACTTGCAACAGAGCTCTTGTAGACAAACTTGTATTCTGTTTTTGCGAGTGATTTTCAGAAAAAAAACAAATAGTACAATTGACGAGGGATACAAACTGTTAAAGAAACCTTACAGTGTGGAAAAGGCCATTTGATCCAACAAGTCCACACTAAGTTCAAAGAGTAATCCGCTCAGTTCTTTTCACATACCTAATTACTCGACATTTACACATGATAATGCCCATAACAGACCCCCTGGGGCCAGGAGAACGAAAAGGGTCTTGGACTGTGCTGCATTGGAGTTGATTTGCAACATGGTTCACCAAACTTATTGAATTCCTTGACAATGTGACAAAACACATGAATGAAGGTAGAGCAGTAGATGTGGTGTACATGGTTTTCAACAAGGCTTTTGGTGCATTTTGCCATGGTAGATGCATTCAGAAAGTAAGCAGACATGGGATGCAAGGACATTTTGCTATCTCCGGGCAGAATGGCTGGGTAGATAGACGACAGAGGGTGACAGTGAAACCTAATACTCGCGGTGTTCTGGAAGGATGTACTATGGGACCTACAGACTTTGTGATTTTTATGAATGATTTGGATGAGGAAGTGGATGTTTGCGTTAGTCGGTTTGCCAATGACAAGAAGCTTGGTGGCACCGTGGATAGTGTTGTTGAATGTTGCAATGTGACATTGACAGGATGCAGAACTGAACTGATAATTTGGAGATGGAGTTCAACCAGGAAAATTTTTAAAAGGTGAACCATTATAAAAAATTGAATTCGAATAAAGAATGCAGTTTTAAAGTCTGTTATCTTGGCAGTGTGGAGGAACCGAGGGATCTTGTGGTCCACGTCGACAGCTCCCTTTTTTTTTGTCAACCAAGGTGATCGGGTTTTTCAGAGAGCATAAGGTGTATTGGCTTTCATTAGCGGAAGGTTGTGTATAAGAGCTGCAAAATGGTGCTGCCGCTCTTCAAAGCCCTGGTGAAACCATGCTTGGATTATTGCGTTCAGTTCTGCTTTCATCATTATAGGAAGAATGTGGAAGCTTTCGAGAGGGTGCAGAAGAGATTTGCCAGCATGAGAACTGGACTGGAATGCAAACCTTCTGAAGAAAGTGTATGGGATCAAAGGCCTTCATCACTGGAGCGTCGATGGATGAGAGGTGACTTGATAGAGGTATACAGGTGATGAGAGACCTATATAGAGTGGATAGTCAGACACTTTTTCCCCAGGCCAGAAATAGCTATTACGACCGGCCATAATTTTAAATTGATTGGAGGAACACTGCAGAAGTTGCCAGAAGTATGTTGTTTGGAGAGGAAGTGTTGGGTGCGTGGAATGCAACGGCAGTGGTGGCAGTCGAGACAGATACATTCGAGACATTTCAGCGGCTCTTGTTTTGGTACATGGAAGATAATGAAATAAAGCGTATGTAGGTTAGTTTGATCGGAAATTAGGATAAAAGATCGGCACAACATTAAGGACTGAGGCGCTTGGACTTTGCTGTACTGTTCTACATTCCATGTAAACACATCACTACCATCCGCATTTCCAACGAAGACAGGTCACCGCGCAGGCCATAGATGCACAGTGCGATCCCACAGAGCATTTCTTTCCTGCTGCATAATTTGTTCAATCTCCACGTCATATCCAACATTATGCTCTGGATTAATTGGGACATTGGTTTAAAGGATATCACCTACTCTCTTTAAGGTTTTGTTTTTTTGAAACTGTCACATTCTAGAAGGAAGTGATTGGAATTGTGCTGTGAGAGGATATTGCACAGAGCCGTTCTCTTCCCCAAACCCTCGAGCAGCTGCTGTCTCCAATTTAGAGTGCAGCTACCAACATACATTTTATTCCTCGATTGCTCTCTCATCCCAAATCACAATCTCTCTTTTTGTCTACATCTTTCGTGTTTTGCAACCCATTTGATCAACAAACAATAATCTTCTGCTATCAAATATTTCCATCCCCTCCCACGTCAAACACCCACGAATCACATTGCTGTAGGTGGAACGGATTTATTGTTTCAAAAACTAATAATAGACAACTGGAGAGGGTTCAAAAGAGGGAGCAGAGAAAGAGAAAGAGAGAGAGAGAGATCTCCTCCAGCCAGTCACCAAATTGAAATCGGCAAAATGTGTTTAACTTATCCAATCATCATATTCAAGAAGGGGAGTTGGGATAACCCTAGTAACAATAGGCCAGTGAGCCTCACTTCTGTTGTGGGCAAAGTCTTTGAGAGAATTGTAATGGATAGGATTTATGGATATCTGGATAGGAATAATGACATCAAGTTTAGTCAGCATGGTTTTGTGAAGGGCAGATCGTACCTCACAAACCTTATTGTTTTCTTTGAGAAGGTGACGAAGGAGGTGGATGAGGGTAAAGCGTTCGATGTGGTGTATATGGATTTTAGTAAGGCGTTTGATAACGTTCCCCATGGTAGGCTACTGCGAAATATTCGGAGGTATGGCATTGAGGGTGAGTTGGAGGTTTGGATTAGGAATTGGCTGGCTGGAAGAAGACAGGGGATAGTAGTTGATGGTAAAGGTTCATCTTGGAGTGCAGTTACTAGCAGTGTTCCATAAGGATCTGTTTTGGGACCATTGCTGTTTGTCATTTTTATAAATGACTTGGAGGAGGGGCTAGAAGGTTGGGTGAGCAAGTTTGCGGATGATACGAAACTCGGTGGAGTTGTTGACAGTGAGGAAGGATGTGTCAGGCCAGAGCGGAATATAGATAAGCTGCAGAGCTGGGCAGAAAGGTGGCAAATGGAGTTCAATGTGGGTAAGTGTGAGGTGATTCACTTTAGTATGAGTAACAAAAAGATCGGGTCCTGGGCTAATGGTCGGATACTTAGTAGTGTGGATGAACAGAGGGATCTTGGTGTCCATGTACACAGATCTCTGAAAGTTGCTACCCAGGTAAATAGTGCGGTGAAGATGGCATATGGCGTACTGGCTTTTGTTGGTAGAGGAATTGAGTTCCGGAGTCCTGAGGTCATGTTGCAGTTGTATAAGACTCTGGTGCGGCCGCATCTGGAGTATTGTGTGCAGTTTTGGTCGCCATACTATAGAAAGGATGTTGTGGCACTGGAACAGGTGCAGAGGAGGTTTACCAGGATGTTGCCTGGTATGGTAGGAAGATCGTATGAGCAAGGGCTGAGGCACTTGGGACTGTTTTCATTGGCGAAAATAAGGTTTGGGGTGACTTGGTAGAGGTGTACAAGATGATTCGGGGTTTAGATAGGGTTGACCATGAGAACCTTTTTCCATGTATGGAGTCAGCTATTACGAGAGGGCATAGCTTTAAATTAAGGGGTGGTAGATGTAGGACAGATGACAGGGGTGATTCTTTACTCAGCGAGTCGTGAGTTCATGGAATACCCTGCCAATAGCAGTGGTGGACTAACCCTCTTTTTGGGCATTTAAACGGGCATTGGATAGGCATATGGACGATAGTGGGTTAGTGTAGGTTAAAATGTCCTCCTGTGTGCGTCCTGTGTGTGAGACAGTCACTGAAAATTGTTCTTGCCACGGCTTTCCTCGTTCTAATCATTTTGGATGTTCACGTTGCAGATTCCCCAACAAACCTTGCTCTGGATACAGGAGAAAAAAGATGAGTTGAAAAGTGACCGAGAGCATGTCGAAGGAAAATTACACAGCAAGATGCCGGGTTAAAAATCACCCACCTGTTCCATCAGCAATGTATTGCATAACATCACAACACGATTGACATATAAACATGACATAAGTGAGTAATTAAGAAGAAGCTTGAAATATCTTCCATCTCTGAGTAAAGGCAGAGGGAGACCAGCGTTTGAGATAAAGTTGACAGTTTCTACTTCAGATTTAGTCCAAGTGAAATGATGTTGACTCCACCACTGCAATCTCAGACACTTTGTCATGTCTGTCCGTCTGTTCTCTGTGGAGGCCTCTATGCTATTGTGATGTTATTTTCCAGGACAGGAGATTTTTTGGATCCCTCTGGCCATTGAGTTGTTAATTCCCAAGACACGGATTTGACCCTGGTTGGACAACGGGAGAAATCACACAACACCATGTAATAGTTCAACAGATTTAATTGGACGCACTAACTTTCAGAGAGCCACTCCTTCACGAACTAACTCTTGATTGGGATGATAAGATATCGATGTTATAACAAAAGATTACAGTGTCATGCAAGTGAAATGATATATTTAACACACCTAGATCGCTGATAAGTCTTCCATCGTTTAGAATAGGTTGCAGGCTTTGGTTCAATAATATCTAAATCCCAAAACATTTAAATCACATTCTCGAGACAACCTAATGTTACATAAATATGATGACATCTCAGCTCGGACAATACATTAAAGGTGAAAGGTTAGTGTCTGTGTGTCAGCCAACCTAGATTGAGAATGGTTCTATATCCAAAGTAAGAATTTATCATATCTTCTATGGATTGAATGCCTGCATTGATTGTGTCTCCGTTCGATGCATTTCAGCAAAATGTGACGTGTCGGCAAATATTATTCTGCACATGAACATTCAACCAATAGACTAAGATGTGTGCGTGTGTGCATGAGAGGGATAGAGAGAGAGTAAGTGTGAGCCTGAGTGGGTGAATTTGAATTACTTCAGAGAGTGGTGTTTGCATGTGTGCATGTTTGGCAGAGCATATGCGAGAGTATCACACTGTGTTCACTCGTCCAGGAAAATGTGCGTTGTGTGAATGTAGCTGTTGTATTGTGTTTCTGACAGAGACCGTGTGTATGAGAGAGGTTCTGTATGAATGTGTGAGGGCATGAGAGTGTGTGTGATTTTGTGCTTGGGCGTGTGTGTGTGTGACAAAGTATATAGTGTCGTCGTCTCAGGATTAAACAGTGAAAGAAAGGAAGAAAGGAAGAAAGAAAGAAAGAAAGGAAGAAAGGAAGAAAGAAACGAAGAACGAAAGAAAGCAAGAAAGAACGAAAGAAAGAAAGAAATGAAAGAAGAAAGAAGAAAGAACGAAAGAAAGAATGATAGAGAGATAGAACGATCGAAAGAAATAAGGTTAGAAAGAAAGCCAGAAAGAAAAAGAGAAAGAAAAAAGAAACATTAAAAAAAAATTAAAAATTATGAATGAATGAAAAAACGAAAGAAAGAGATAAAGAAAAGTAATAAAGAAAGTCAGAAAGAAAGGAAGGAAGTATTAAAAGAAGAAAGGAAAGAAGAAAAAGGTGAAGGAAGAATGGAAGAAAGAAATAATGAATGGGAGAAGAAAGAGAAGGAATATAATAAGGAAAGAAACAGAGAAAGAAGGAGTCAGAAAAAAATAAAGAAAGAAAGAGCGAAAGAGCGAAAGAAATCATGAAATAACTTATAACCATCAGGTAGACAGGGCAACACGGTTATCAACGATGGTTATCTATAATCCAGTGGATATAATCTTGTCGATAGACAGACGCAAAAGGAAAGCTAGTGTTGTACCTATGCTTTATGGAAAAGCAAAACAGTGGTGACAAACTTCAAACTCTTAGCGTGGAATCAGAATTGATGGAAGAGAGAGTGAAAAAGGAACAGTTTTTAAACTTCCTAATAGCGTTTTGGTGTGGGAGCAGTGTCGGGAAAGACAAGCAGAAAATCCTTGTAAGAATTCAGCAGGTCTGTCACTATGTGTGGACGGCAAATTTTGGGATCTTCAAAATTCAAACCTTCTGGGGTAACTACATGTGCAACAGAGCTCTTTCAGACAAACTTGTCTTATGTTTTTGTAAATGATTTTCAGAAGAACACATAGTACAATTGCTGAGGTATACAAATTATTATGGAATCCCTGCAGGGTGGATACAGGCTAATTAATCCAACAAGTATTCACTGACCAGCCAAATATTAACTCACACAGCTCTTTTCACATACCTAATTACTCGACACTTATCCCTGATTCATGCCCATAACTTACACATTGCTAAACACTGGGCAATTTAGCATGGCCCATTCACCAACCTGCATGTCATTGGTTCGTGGGAAGAATCCGAAGTGCAGACAGGAAAACAAGCAGACACGGGGAGAAAGTACAAAGCCCACACAGAAGTTGAAAGAAGACCAGGTTTTCTGGCACTGGAAGGCAGTAGCGCTCACAACTGAACCAGCATACCAAAGATGTACCTATCTTTGATCCGGCATTGTGTAATTAAACGGCGTAAATGAGTAGTGTTGTATGGAGGAAAAAAGGACCCTACGTAAAACGGTGATATCAAGGTCTTTAAAGTTACAATGAAGTTTGATTATGACCATTCCAAACACAAACAACAATCCCAAACTGAAACAAAGCCAAATGCACTTGTATGAAGAGAGAATTGACGATAAGTATATAAACTGACTGAAATGTTCAATGCATTTGGACGGCACGGTGGCACAGTGGTTAGCACTGCTGCCTCACAGCGCCAGAAATCCGGGTTCAATTCCCGTCTCAGGCGACTAACTGTGTGGAGTTTGCACGTTCTCCCCGTGTCTGCGTGGGTTTCCTCTGGGTGCTCCGATTTCCTCCCACAGTCCAAAGATGTGCAGGTCAGGTAAAGTGCCCATGCTAAATAGCTCCTAGTGTTAGGTAAGGGGTAGATGTCGGAGTATGGGTGGGTTGCGCTTCGGCGGGGCGGTGTCGACTTGTTGGGCCGAAGGGCCTGTTCCCACACTGTAAGTAATCTAATCTAATTTCAACAGTGAAAAATATGCTAATTGTTCAATTAAAGGGCAATCCATCGAAAACTATTGAACGAAACTCCATTGCCCGAAGGACAGTTCTCCTATGAATTTTACTGCTGTCTATCCCTTGAAGACTTTCAATCAATGCTGCATGGTGCAATCTATTCGCCTAGTGTTGTGTCTGTGCCAAATGTCATATTAAGACAGTGTCACGGCAAGTTCACATATGCTGTGGAAATTCTGGGAGGCAGGAGACTGCATGCTCAGGCTGCAAGGCTTGATGTGGAGTGGATACATCTCCCTGGGCAGGATCTGCACACTCGTAGTCATATATTGCTGATCGCTGATCTGAACCCGTGAGGAAGAGAGGGAGGGTTTGAGCTGAGTATGGAATCGTTAGAATCAGGGACGGTCCCACAGCCTGGTTTAAAATGGGAGTAAACCAAAAGACGGAAAATATCACACTGAATTGCTTAACGTAGGACCTGGTAAGATCCTAGGAATCCATTGGATAGGATGGGATTTCTGTATACTTGGATGTGTTACGATAAAATAAACAAATCTGCATTGTGTCATTAATGGAAAGTAATGCGTGACAAATCGAATACGGTTCTTTGAAAAAATTAACAAGCATGTTAGACCAAGGAGAGCCAATAGGTTTTTTTCTACCTGGATATCAACAAGGCCTTTGAAAGGTATTGTACAGGAGGCCACTGAGTGAGATAAAGGCCCATGGTGTTCGAGGCAAAGTGCTAACATGGTAGAATTTCAGCTGTCCGGCACAAAGCAGAGAATGGCGATAGATGTATCCTTCTCAGGACGGCAGCCAGTGAAAAGTGATGTTCGGCATGGCTCAGTGTTGGAAAGACAACTTTTCACTTTATACATTAACGATTGAGATGAAGGAACTGAGAGCATTCTGGCTAAGATTGCAGAGGATACATATATGGGTGGAGAACAGATAGCCTTGAGGAGTCGGAGAGGTCGCAAAAGGTTTTGGGCAGATGAGGAAAGTGGGCAAAGAAGTGCTGTGCAACGTTTGAAAGTGAAACCGTGCACTTATCTCTGCAATCTGCAATCCTCCCTTTCGCCAATTAAAAGGAAGGATGAACTTCAGAGGCTCTTTAAGGAAATTTTCAGACCACATTTGTATCAATGTGCGCAGTTTTGTGAGCCATATCTCAGAAGGTAGTACTGGCCCTGGAGCATGTTCAGAGGGTGTTCACAAGAATAGCGCGAGGAATAAAAATCTTCACACATGAGTAACACTTGAGGTCTCTATGTTTATACTTCTTTGAGCTTGGAAGCATGAGGTTGGGGTGACCTGATTGAAACATATCAAATACTGAATGGCCTGTACAGAACAGATGTTTGAAAAATGTTTCCAAAAGTAGTAGAGCCAACAATGCGAGGGCAGAGCATTTGAGTCAAGGGTAGACATTTTGGAAAGTAGTTAAGGAGAAATATCTTCATTCAGAGAGTAGTGAATCGATAGATCTGATTGTCACAGAAGGCTGTGGAGGCTATGTCAATGAGTATGTTTAAGACTGAGACATATAATTTCTTGTATATCAATTGTACCAAGGCTCAGAGAGAGAGAGCGAAGGAGAATGGAGTTGAGAAACTTATCAGTAATAAAAGAATGGATACTCAGACTCGATGGTCCGAAAGGTCAAATTTTGGCTCCTAAATGTTACAGTCTTAGATGTTGTTTCCACTTCAGGTAATCCTCCCGCCAACTGAAAAATCGCCTGCCTCCCGCTAAAAAATGCCTTTCATATTGTGTACGATTAGTACCAGTGGTAGTTTAATGTGGCTGTTTTGTAATTGATTACCAGCACATTCGTCCTGTCACAGTCAAAACAGGACTTCTAACCTCCTACCTTAAATCAAACTATACTTGCATTTGGAACAAATCAAAATGGCTCTGAAGGATGAAAGGATTAATATATGAGGAAAAATGACATTTATTGTCATTGAGGTAAATGAATGTTCATCTCATAAAAACATTGGGAAAGTTTGATGGAACTTGATGAGTTAACCGCTGAGAGGATGTATTCTGCTGAGGGGGAATCTCAAACAAGGAAAGTCTGTTTTCCAATTGAGACGTGGTTTACAACATAGATGAGAAACATTTATCTTAAAGGACAGTGAGTGTTCAGCAAAATTGCAGTCCAGTCTGGGATATTGAAAGTAAAGACGGCTCAGGAACAGATGTTTCATTTAAAATGATAACTAATGATTTTAGTCGTAAAGGTATCAGATGATGGAGCCTGGTCAATAGCCCGAGTGATCCAGTCCGGCTCCTATGACTCATGTCCTGACAAGTTCATCGTGACATCAAACACGCCCTGATTTCCAATATCATCTGAAAGTTTTCATTCATGACCGTATATTTTATCTGTATCAAGGATATGATTCAGGAATGATGAAGCCAGGGATAAGCCCAGTGAAAAATGACTCGAAACAATAATCCTGTCACAGGTTTAAAAAAACCCTTTGATTACCATTCACGGCTTCTTGACATCGAGTCAATTTTTGATGCGAAATGAAATGCCAGCGTGGATTTTAATAGCTTTACTTTTATGCCCACACTACCCTGTCGGAATTTGTAGACAATTGCATAAATTTTCTACTTGAGAGTAAGATCGTGAAAGAAGGGCCATGATCACAAATATTTCCTCATAAATACAATAGTGAAACAAAGAGAAATATCATTCCTTTGTATAGCTGGTGTGTGGAGCTCATCACAACAAGAAACGTTTAAAATATTTAACTGAGTTAATTTCAAAAGCAACTAACACAATTACACTTGGGGAACAGCAAATGGAAAGAGATGGGAAAACGTGGAGTTGATGATAATGGAAAGTAGGAAATAAACTGAAGACGGGGTGGAAGGGTAAAAGAGAAAAGTGTTGAGTGCTGATACTCAGAGAGAACAAGTGTTGTGTCGAAAACGGGATGGCATATAGGAACACCACAGAGAACGATTGAAATCAGTTATCCACCTCATTATACAGCAAACATTTTATTTTGTTAAGAAGCAGCGGGCACAGTGGGTACGTCAATCAGCTGGCTGACGCGTTGGTAAATATGTATTAAACACAAACTTACCTTGTACATCAGGACAATCCATGTTTGTTTCAGTATCAGCAAGAGCGAGAGCCTCGATCAGGGAGCTGATATGGAGGGGAGTCACTAACTTAAAAAAACCTCATCATTAGGTGGAGTGCATGTGGACTAGGAGAGGATCTCTGACAGCAGTCAGTGATGTAATTTTTTGTATGTTTGCGTTACCTGATACACTACTTAAGTTGTGTCACCCTCCCATCCACATCCTGTAACAAAAAGGAAAGCTTTGTGCGTCCGATTGGGAAGCTTTTTTTATTCTTTATTTTTCTACAGTCCCTTTTGAGTTTACAATATGGGAATAGCGGTTCGGATATTTGAATGGTCCTCTTGCAGAATATCGGATGTAACGTTCAGCACGATTGTCATTGCTGACTTCTTCTGCAGGAGGGGGGTCTACCTCGAGATAATTGAAAGCAGAGAGTAGTACTGAGGTATTCCAGCGCGATCAGAGGGTCAGTTGGAAGGTTTGCAGCATTGTCACATGACGAGAAATGGGGGAATGAATTATTGTCGGAGAGTCAATTCTGAGTCAATGCCTCACTCTAACAGGTTTAGTTTGAAAGAGTGACACATAATCACAACGTCAGTCGTCAGATATTCCAACCGTATGAGAGAGTCCGATTGAAGGAGTGTCTCATTGTTGGACGACAATATTAAACCAGTACCTCATTATTCCGAGATTCTGCAGCTCTTTAAGGGGCCAGTACTGAGAAAGTGCTGCACATTCCAAACTTCAGTCCTGAGGGAGATATTAATTTCAGATGTTCAATTTTGAGGCAGTATTTATTAGCCAGAGGGCCAACATTGATTCAGTGTCTCATTGCAACAGGTCAAATTCAAGGATCCACCACACACTCATGGTCAGTTCTGAATAAGTCCTCTTTGTGACAGTGTCAGCACTGAGGGAGGATATTCCTGTGAAAGTTTCAACACTAAGAGGGAGCCTCATGATCGATGGCGCAAGGGCAATTATAATGCGAGTAGGAAAAATTAAGATGCGGAGAATGGGGGAGCAAAACGCAAGTGATGCAGACAATGGAAATATGGAGCTGGTTTATGGAACAGGTATTGTGTGACCTTCATAAGTATGTCCCTGACCGGCAATGCGGAAGTGATTAGCTAAGGGAACCGTGGTTTAGTACAGATATGTCATCTCTTGTTAAGCGGAGAAAGGAGGCTGATATGTTGAGAGACAAGATGGTTCAGATGAGGCATTGGAGAGTTACACATCAACTGGTAAGGATTTAAGGAGAAAGTTAAGAAGAGCAAAGAAAGGACATGAGCAGTCTTAGCAAAAAGAATAAAGGAGAAACCTAAAGCATGTTATAGGTATGTGAGGATAAAAAAAGATGACTAGGTTAGGAATAGGGCCAGTCAAAGACAGAAGTGGGATGCTGAGTGTGGACCCTGTGGAGATCAGAGAGGAATTAAACGGACATTTCTCATCAGTCTTCACTCAAGTAAAGGAGAATATTGTAGAGGAGAATAATGAGAGATACGCGATATTAGATTCGAAAGGATCGCAGTAAGTTGTGAAGAGGCGTTGTCAATTCCAGAAGGAGTGAAAGTAAGCCAATCCCCTGGGGCGGTTGGGAGTTATCCAAGGATCCTCTGGGGAGCTAGGGAGGAGATGCCAGAGTATTTGGCTTTGATTTCTGAGTAGTCATTGTCCACAGGTTAATTACCAGAGGACTGCAAGACAGCAAATGTCGTGCCCTTGTTGATGAAGGGCAGTAGAGTTGACCCAGGTAATTGTAGAACAGTGAGCCTTACTTGGAGTCATAGAATCATTGAGATGTAAAGCATGGAAAAAGACCCTTCGATCCAACCAGGCCATGCCGACCAGATATCCCAACCCGATCTAGTCCCACCTGCCAGCACCAGGCCCATATCCCCCCAAACCGTTCCTATTCATATACCCATCCAAATTCCTCTTAAATGTTGCAATTGTACCAACCTCCACAACATGCTCTGTCAGCTCATTCCATCCATGTACCAGTCTCTGCGTGAAAACATTGCCCATGAGGTTTCTTTTATATCTTTCTCCTCTCACCCTAAACCTATGCCCTCTAGTTCTGGACTCTCCAACCCCAAGGAAAATACTTTGTCTTTTTATCCTATCCATGCCAATCATAATTTTATAAACCTCTATAAGATCACCCCTCAGCCTCCGACGCTCCAGGGAAACCAGCTCCAGCCTGGTCAGCCACACCCTGTAGCTCAGTTCCTCCAACTCTGACAACATCCTTGTCAATCTTTTCTTAACCCTTTCAAGTTTCACAGCATCTTTCCGATAAGAAGGAGACCAGAATTGCACGCGATATTCCAACAGTGGCCTAAAAATTGTCCTGTACAGCCGCAACATGACATCCCAACTCCTATACTCGATGTACTCAATAAAGGAAAGCATACTAAACGCCTTCTTCACTATCGTATTTACCTGCGACTCTACTTTCAAGGAGCTATAAACCTGCGACTCCAAGGTCTCTTTGTTCAACAACACTCCCTCGGAACTTACCATTAAGTGTATAAGTCCTGCAAAGATTTGCTTTCCAAAATACAACACTTCGCATTTATCTGAATTAAACTCCAACTGCCACTTCTCAGCCCATTGGTCCATCTGGTCCAGATCCTTTGTAATCTGAGGTAACCCTCTTCGCTGCCCACTACACCTCCAATTTTGGTGTCATCTGCAAACTTACTAACTGTACCTCTTGTTAGCATCCAAATCATTTATATAAGTAACAAAAAGTAGAGGGCCCAGCACCGACCCTTGTGGCACTCCACTGGTCACAGGCCTCCAGTCTGAAAAACAACACTCCACCACCACCCTCTTTCTTCTAGCTTAGAGCCAGTTATGTATCCAAATGGCTGGTTCTCCCTATATTCGATGAGATCTTACCGTGCTAATCAGTCTCCCATGAGGAACCTTGTCGAACGCCTTACTGAAGTCTGTAAAAATCACAACTGTGGCTCTGCCCTCATTAATCTTCTTTGGTACTTCTTCAAAAAACTCAATCAAGTTTGTGAGACGCATAGAGCCATGTTGACTATCCCGAATCTGTCCTTGCCTTTCCAAAAACATGTACATCCTGTCCCTCAGGATTCCCTCCAACAACTTGCCCACCACCGAGGTCAGGCTCACTAATCTATAGTTCCCTGGTTGTCCTTACCACCCTTCTTAAACAGTGGCACCACGTTTGCCAACCTCCAGTCTTCTGGTACCTCACCTGTGACTGTCGATGATGCAAATATCTCAGCTGGAGGCCCAGCAATCACTTCTCTAGCTCCCCACAGAGTTCTAGGGTACACCTGATCAGGTCATGCGGATTTATAGACCTTTGACCGTTTCAAGATATCCAGCACGTCCTCTGTTGTCTGAAAGGTTTTATAAAGGATTATAAAAAGTAAGATGTATAATCATCTGGAAAGCAACAATTTGATTTCAGATAGTCAAGATGGTTTCATCAATGGCAGGTAGTGTCTCACATATCTCATTGAGTTTTTTGATAATGTGACCAAGCATGTCAATGAAGGTAGAGCAATTGAGGTGGTATATATAGACTTCAGTAAAACCTCTGATGAATTTCCACGTGGTAGGTTTTTGAGAAAATGCAGAGGCATGGGATTGAGGGTGACTTAGGAATTTGGATTAGAAACTGGCTTTCTGAAAGAAAGCAGGGAGTGGCGATTGATGGAAAATATTTAACCTGGAGTCCAGTTACTCGTGGTATGTCACAATGATCTGTTTTGGGTCAATTGCTGCTTGTCATTTTTATAAATGAATTAGACGCAGGCATAGGTAGGTAAATTAACAAATTTGCAGATGACACAAGTGGAGGAGCAGTGGACAGTTTGGAGGAATGTTAGAAGTTGCAGGGGGACTTGGATAAACTGCAGAATTGGGGTGAGAGTTGGCAAATTGAGTTAAATACAGCTAAATGTGAGGTAATGCACTTTGAGAAGAATTTGGAAGGCAGAGTATTGGGTAAATGGAAATATTGTTGCAAGTGTGAATGTGAAGTGTGATCGTGGAGGCCATGTACATAGATCTTTGAATGTTGCCACCCAGGGTGATAGTACTGTTGAGAAGGCATACGGTGTATTACGTTTCATTGGTAGAGGAATTGAGTTCCGGAGCCGCACTATCCTGCTGCAATTATGCAAAACGCTCGTGCGGCCGCACTCCGAATATTGTGTACAGTTGTGATCGCCATATGTCGGGAAGGATGCGAAAGCATTGAAAAAGGTGCAGAGGAGATTTACCAGGATGTTGCCTGGTCTGGAGAGAAGATCTAATGAGGAAAGGCTGAGAGATTTGGGTCTGTTCTCACTGGAAAAAAGACGGCTGAGAGGGGATTTGATAGAGACATTCAAGATGATCAGAGAATTAGATGGGGTAGACATGAAAGATATTTTTCCTAGCATGATGACGTCAGCTTCTACGAGGGCATGTAACGACAAATTGAGATGTGATAGATTTAAGATAGATGTCAGATGCAGGTTCTTTACTGAGAGAGTGGCAAGGACGCGGAATGCCCAGCCAGCCAGTACAGTTAATTCAGCGACATTATGGAGATTTAATTAATCCTTGCAAAAGCACGTGGATGACGATGGAATTGTGTGGGGAAACGAGCTGAGAATAGATCCAACGTCAGCAACATTGAGGGCCGAAGGGCCTGTTCAGCGCGGTATCCTTCTATGTTCTTTGTTCTTCCCCACAGTCAGCATTCATACAAAGCACGGGTTTCAAATCTCTCCCATCCAGAGCGGCACCAAACAGAAACTGGCTTATTGATTTTTGAGATGTCTCTGTACTCTTCACAGACTCCTTTTTGTCCTCATTATATTTATAAAACCAGTTGTGTCTGACTTCAACAAAGCCAGATGCTGCATTTGAGCGAGGTAGAACTCAAAACTACCATCGTCCGATTCGAATTCAGATGCGTTATCCTTACAGCATCGGGCCCACCCACCGCCGACTTCATCTCAGCTTTTCCATATGTAAGGGAGACGTGTAGATCGGGGGAAACAAAACTGACAAGTTGAAGAACCAGCAAAGGTAATCAGCGTCACTGTTTTACTTCAATATGTCACACTTTGTGAAGCAGTGCTTTTCACTGGCAAAGAAAATACATTTGTCTTCAGGTGCCGCCTTCTGTCTTGTCTGCATCTCAGCTGGCAATTTTCATGGTTGAATTCACAGTCACGTCGCGATTCCATGATCCACTCCAATGAAATGTACTTTCATGATTTCAGTCATGGGTTCTTCCTTTCAAGACCCTGACCAATTTAGCAAGGAAACTCTGGTCCTTTCTAGCCCGGGATCTAGAATAAGTCGAGTAGAACGCCACCCTTGTTGGTGCCGCTGCTCACCGGAGGCCAGCGCGTCAAAACGAGGCCCTGTCACCATTAGCTTGTTTTGTGCCCCCCTGCAGGACATCTGCTAAACAACATCAGATTATCACAGCTCCACCTTCTTCACATTGAAACACCGGGCGATAATATGAACTGTTTGGAAACTTGGGGAGAGCAACTTTGCTGCTAAAGTTGGTTATGGAGTCAACGACAGACACATTAGTGTGTACAAGTCAGTTCGCAAGGTTAACAATCAGCATAACTGGAAATCTCTGCTTAGGATTCCGCGTTTGCATTGCCGAGACCTGGAGATAATTCCCACTCAGGTAATAAAGATTTATTTCTCATTTTGAATGAAATCTAATTCCTGCTTTTGCAGGACACGCACGGGATCCTGCCAGAAATGGTCCAGTGATTATTTACATCCGTGTACAAGGACAATGGCAGCAGTTACACGGGAAACTACCACTGCAAAGCCCCTGCAATCATATCACCTTTCTGAGTTGTACGTATCTCGCTGATCCTACAGTGTCTCTCAGTGTAAATCCTGGAACACCCCCGCCCCTCTCCCGAAGCGGTATCATGGCTGTATGTCCGTGCTGAGGCGCTACAAGGTTCAGGAAAGTAACTCATCCCCTCCATCACTGGGGTAATTTGGGATATGCGCTGAATCCTATCCCATTGAGTGACGATTTATATTCCAGTAATCCGTTTCTTAAAGTTGAAGGTGCTTGTCAGACATCTGCAGTCATTGGGAAATAAGTTGAGAAGCGGAGCAGGACAGTGAAGTAAAGTGATCGACAATGATGACTGGGAGGCATGAGGCAGGAAGTGAACGTGGAACTGGTGGTGCAAGACTCAGTGTCGGTGGCAATGGGTCTGCTTTTACTGCCCAATGTTTGCATTTACTTACACATTACGCTTCGTCAATTCAACAGAATGACCTTGATCCTCTTGTTGTATATTAATGAGGTTCATGGGCCACGAGAAGATGAACACATCCGCTTTCTCCTGTCAGTTTGAACAGGTGAAAGTATCAGTTTGAAATTAATGCAAGAGGAGATTATCTTTTTATGTGCCTTTTTAGTGGAGAATGTTCAGCTGTCAACTGTTTGTATTTGAAAATTGGAGGATTGATTGCAATTCTCAGTGAGCAACGTTTGTCCAAAAACTGTGATGAAGTGGTTAAGTAACTTCACATATGGGTATGTAAAAGGAGAGACAGTGTGGCGCCGTGGCTTAGTTGGTTAAAGCATCTGTCTCATTAACCGGAGATCCTGGGTTCGACTCCCAGCGGTGCCTGCTTGTTGTGCTCGTACTTGGGCTTCATGTTGCGTCACAGAGTCTGTGTCTCATTGTACTTCTACCCTGTAATGATTTGGTGATCCAGGTTATATTCCAACAGTGAATGTTGTGTCTGTTTTCAATTCCAAACTATTAATAAATTCTCTGGTTTCTTACTTTTATTCCAGAAGCACTTTTGCTTCTCCTCCTCTTTTATTCCACTTCTTCATTTCTGGTTTGGTAGGAATAACGAGATGAGGCAGGAGACGTTGCAGACTTACAGGGGAATTTTGTGGTAATGGCAGAGACACCACCAGCTGATCACTCTCATTCTCTGATGTCACCGTTCATTCATTTAAACCAACAGTATACACATCGCTGTGCTTCTTTAGTTGTGGTGTAATTGCGTTTTGTTTTATTTCTTCTGGATTAGGAATTCTGTTTTGAATTAGAAACAGTCATAATTGGTTGAGGAATAAATGTCGCCTTGCCTGAGTTTGAAGTGACAGACACATTATCCCGAGAATATGAGCCCAGTTCTCCACACTCCAGTCAGTGGGCAAAAAGCCTCTTAGTAGCTGCACACTCAAAATGTCTGAGTGCAGAAATATGTAACGAGCCGGACGGACAGACAGAGTGTCGGAGAATGTGAAAGAGGAAGAGGGTGAGGTGGATGCACAGACACAAAGAGTGACAATGCAGACACATGCTGAGTTAGACACTGAAGGGACCAATTCTCCACTCGGCATTGCTGAGAGCTGAGAGAAAAGAAACGAAAAATGGCAATCGTTTAAGCCCAGCCTTTCAAGAGCTGAGAGCAACGGAAGCAGCATTGGAGAAAATAAATTCCTTTCGAATTTGTGAACGTGACAGCTGTCAGCCACTGAGATATTTTGACAAATATCCTGATTCGACAGATACGACTGATTGTTTTCCCAGCATTATAGTATAGAAATGTATAACTGACGTGTTCTGTCGATCTGAAACTTTAACTCGTTTCCTCTCCACAGATGTTGCCAGGCCTGCTGTGTTTCTCCAACAACTCACATTTTGGTTCAGATTTTCATCATCAAAGAAAAATGAAAATCAATATTCTGTTGATGGTTTTATTTATAAAACCCCTAAAAAAATTAAACTGGCTAGCACTCTCAGAGACAAATATACACTACAGTGATTATACATCTGCAAACATGCAAAACCACTTTCAAATTCAGGCTGTGGCAGACCCAAGACCGAACGGCTCCGTATCTCATCGAGTCTCGACAATGGATGGGAAATCACGTTTCCGCGACCTGCCAAATGCACAATTGTGAAATGACTGGTTGTAACAACAAGCTCCATCTATACAGCCTCTCTTTGGCAGAGTGGGAGCGGGAGAATAATATTGTGTCCCAGATATGTTTCCAACTCTATATCCATTGAATCATTGCGACCACATTATTACATCTCAGAACAGTACCTCACCGTCCCGCACCTCAGCAGCAAGAGATTACTTTCGATGGTGAAGATCAAAGTCAATAAGTGTAGCACATGGAAAGCACATTCTGTCAGGCAACATCTGAGGAGCAGGGGAGACGACGCTTCGAGCATTCCTGATGAACAGCTTATATGCGAAGCAACGTATTTCCTGCTCCCCGGATGCTGCTTGACGTGCACCACACTTTCTGACTCTACCCCACCTCAGCTCATCTCCTTCGGAAAATAAATGATGAACTTGCTACTACTCAGTTGGATTATTTTGTCTCATGTTTGGCAGCTTGCAAAATTCTATTGCTCATATCACTCAGACCATCCAAACTTATAAATAAAAATGAACTGTGGATGCTGGAAATCTGAAACACAAGCAATAATTGCTGAAGAAACTCTGCATTCCCTCGGTTCAACTGAATCGTAGAACATTGAACTGGGATCAGGAAATGAGAAAGCCACAACTTAATAACTGCGACATTTCGTTTCTCAAAAAAAAGTGCAGTGTTTCGATCAGGGTCTCACCGTCTCAAGTGCTGATCGGAATGGGAAATAAATGCTGGCCCAGCCACTGCTAAACAAATGAATAAAAGAGACATTTTGCGTTCATCATCAGTTGCTACCACTGCAGACCATGTCAATGTGATTCAGAAAGCAGGGCATCCAGATACATCTGCATTTTAGAGTCCAGCAAAATCTCATTTACTTAAAGGATCAATATTGAATGTTCCTGACAAACATCTCATTCTCCATTGCATTGGTCAATATATTACCTAAAAACTTCCTCATCTCTACACACTCAATTTTAATACACTTAATGTTCCATTCACGGTTTAACTTCGAAACTATTTTCTCCACGAACATTCTCTTTTTTTAAAGTCGAAGACTAAGCTGAAATGATGCCTTTTGGAAATCCAAATATCGCTCCATTACTCTTTGTCCCTTATTTATTTTGTCCGTGTGAAAGACATTAAACTTGAGCCCTCTCGGTTTGAACTCCACCATCCTGGTTTAAAAGAAGACCTAGGCCAGTCACCTATCCACCCTTCATCGTGATTTTATAAACGTCTAGAAGGTTACATACCAGCCTGGAACACTGCTGGGAAAAGCCCCTGCTCAAACACTCTCTCTTTTCAACTCAAATCCTCTCGATACTGCAACATCCTTGTAAATCTTCTCTGCACTTTTTCAAGTCGAATAACATCTTTCCTGTTGGAAATGATCGGAAATGTCAGCAGTATTGTAAGTGTGACCTCACTAATGCTCTGTACAGCCATAACATGATATGTGAACTCAAAGAATCGATGTTCTGACTAAAGAAGGCAAGCGTGCCAAACGCTGTATTCACGAACTTTTCTACATGTGACACAAATTTTCCTGCTCTCGTAATCTTTGCATTAGCTTATAAAGTCGTGCTTGTCTTTTTAACTACTGTATTCTGCTGCTTTCACGAATCTGTAGACCCAAATGCAAGGTCACAATGTTCCTTTGTGTTTACCAGTGCCCTACCGTTCTTTGATTACTCCCATGACGTGTTCCTTACAAAATGTATCGCCTGATGTTTTTATTGTTATTTTCAGCTCCCACTATCTGCCCATTTGACAAATGTACCACGAAGATCCTGAACCTAAGACCTTCTTACTCACTGTTCACCACTTTGCTAATCTTCATACCCTCCTTAAACTTTATTATCTTTTCCCCCATATTATTTCTATATTGTTTCGTGAAATCACAAACATGAAGGGACACAGCACTGATCCTTGTGGTACACCACTGAATACCAGCTCCATGTCACAGAAGCAGCACCATCCTTTCTCCAACCATCCAAATAAGCTTGGATCGAACTTACCACGTGACCCTGAATCCATTTTATTTTAACCCTGTTAAAATTCTCCAGTGTGGGATCTTATCAAAGGCTTTCTAACGTCCTCATAACATAAATCAAATTCACTAAGCTCGTTTACACATGTTATAACTTCCTGAAAAAATACGTGATCTGATCTGTAATGTATGACGACCTCTGACAAAACCATGCTAACTCTCGCTGGTCAAACTTTGTCTGGAAAGGTTGCAATTAATTCTATCGTTAAGAGGCTCCTCCAATAGTTTCGTCTCACAGCTCTGTAATTCGCTGCATTATATCTGCCAGCCTTATTGAAAACTTGAATCACATCAGTAGTTCTGCAGTCATCTAACTTCTGCCAGGTGGCCAAAATATAATGTAAACCAATGGTCAGAGCACATGTAATATTATCTCTGGTCTCACAAAACAACGTAAGACGCAACTCCTTCCTGAGCTGGGGATTTGCCCACTTTTAGCCTGTCAAAACCTCCAATACCGTCTCAGTCGCGATGTGAAACGGCTCAAAAAAACCTCAGTCCCTCGTCTTGCATTCTGTAACTATATAATACCACACAAGTATTGTGCCCCAGCTGCACATGTAAGGTGATTCACTCAGTTATCCCATTTACTGACGCAACTCTATTATGACACTGGAGGGAGATAATTCAGGTATTATCAGTGGAAAACGCTGTTTCGGCCTTTGCGCCTATATATCCTTTAGCTTTGATAACCAATGGCACATTTTCACAGTGAGCAAGGGTTTAAGCTTTGTCTGTCTGAAAAATAAGTCACTACATTCTTCTTCCTGCGGAAACTCCAGTCAGTTCAGGTTTGACATGAGGTTCTTTTTCTCACTCTCTCTTGTCCACCCAGTCCAAGATAGAAGTGCAGTACATTCACATGATTGCTGTATTAATAGACATAAGATGTTGACGCCTATGACTCGCATTGCAATGGGAACAACCACAAGAGAATTCTTCAACAGGAACAGAGTACTGTCTTCGGTGCAGGGGATCATTGAGCATGGGCAATCTCAGGTTTCCAACAGGGCACACGCACTACATTTCTACCTCGATCATTCACAGTATCAATAAGCCTGAGACAGAGATGTGCGCCAAGGAACAGGACAAAAGCAGAAGGTGCTGGAACAGCTTAGCAGGTCTGGCAGCATCTCAGAACAGAAATGTGAGCTAGCGTTTCGGGTGCAGTAAACCTTCCTCAGAGCTGATGGTTCCAAGAAAGTGTTGGCCTATATATAGAAGATTGGGTGATGGGGTTCGGATAAGAAGTAAACAGTAGGTGGGTACAGAACTGAAAGAGAGAGAAGAAGAATTGGGTAAACTCATAGACAATGACCAGGCTGAGAAGGTGAAATACTTTTAATGGACTTTTAATGTTTGTGACTAAACATAGATAATGTGTAATGGCTTGATAGAATTCAGAACATGTTGAAATAGGCAGACGTGAATTAGTGCAGTTACATGTGTGACTGTCTTCAGACTGACAATGACTCCCCCCCCCCCCCCGCAATCTTGGCAAGGAAGGAATGAGAGAGGAAATTCAGATATATTTTCAGCAATTAACATCGTCTCTCGAGTTTCTCCATTCACATGTTAAGTCCGCCTTCAGGCCACCACCCACCCCTCCACAGATGATCCAATTACTTCAATCAGATGCCCAGTCATGAGCACGAATATTGAAGAAAGTAGCAACAATGAAACGAAGGTACGTATGTTTTTTGACCGTTGTCTTCCTCTGGGCATTAAACAACGTGAGTTTTATCTTCTCTGTCGATCCTTGAAGGGATATAAAGGATCAGTGGTCAAGCGAACATTACAACAGCCAGTTGGCTCTTTTCCATTTAACAGCCGAGTGGGAGCAGACACAGCAAATAATGCTGCATTCACCCAGTCTGCAGCTGCAGCTGCTGCCCTGCACACTCACATTTGCTGGTATACTCCAACTGAAGAATCTCGGAAGCACGGAAGATCGTCAGTTTTGTTACGTATTTAACTGCCCTTATCCAAAATTCAGATGGCTCCGAGCAGTGATGCAAGGACAGACTGAATTTCGTTTTTAGGATTAACTTTAGTGGAGCAGGGTTTAGAGAACAGTTTCGTTTCCTCTCGACTTAGGGAGGATGGACTGATCATTAACGACTGTGGAATTAAGAACTTTCCTGGTGAAGGAGAATTCTTCAAATTCGATTCAAAGTAACGGACCAATGAATGTTGTTGTTATAATCATTGTGTGCTGTGTGTCAATAACTTGGTTAAATGCTGGCTGTCAGATTGTCATGATAACTAGTAACGTCATCGCAGTGATTATCATGAAATTGTTAAAGGAGGGTACGAGAAAGTGTCAACGGTATAAGCAGGTAGGGAATGCGTTTTGAGTTGTGTGAGACAAAGGCTCAGCTGGCATGTCTTTGACCTAAGAACTTGCAACAAACAATGAGGTGCTGGAGGCAAGGGTACTGGGTCAACGAGGCGAAAAGAACACATCATGGTAAGCTAGGTAACAAGGGGAAAACATAATTCCTAATTTAATGCCAGTTATCAACGTGTAAAAGGATTCAGTATATTAAACAGTTAACAATATGAAAAGCATTCATTATGAGAAGCCTGTTAACAAGTTTAAGAATATTCGTTGCATAACGATAGATGGCTTAATATTTACTGTTGATGCTTGCTGATTGTAACGGTAATCCAATCAATATAGTTGTTTTACTATTTAGAACATAGAACATAGAACAGTACGGCACAGAACAGGCCCTTCAGACCACGATATTGTGCCGACCATTGATCATAACGTAAGGGTAAACCTAATGTACGAACTCTCAAATTTCTTTGACCATATGCATGTTAAGCAGTCTCTTAAATATCCCCAATGACCTCGCTTCCACAACTGCTGCTGGCAACGAATTCCATGCTCTCATAACTCTCTGTGTAAAGAACCCGCCACTGCCACCCCCTCCATACATTCCGCCAAACAGCTTAAAATTATGACCCCCTCGTGTTATCAATTTCTGCCCTGGGAAAAAGTCTCCTGCTATTAATTCTGTCTATGCTTCTCATTATCTTGTGAACCTCAAGTAGATCCCCTCTCTTCCTTCTTTTTTCCAACGAAAAAACTGCGAGCTCAGTCAACCTCTCTTCGTAACATAAGCCCTGCATTCCAGGCAGCATTCTGGTAAACATCCTCTGAACCCTCCCCAAAGCATCCACATCTTTCCTATAATAGGGCTACCAGAACTGGACACAGTGTTCCAAATGAGGTCTAACCAAAGTTTTATAGAGCTGCAACAAGATCTCACAGCTCTTAAACTCAATCCCCCTGTTAATGAAAGACAAAACACCGTATGCTTTCATAGCAACCCTGTCCACCTGGGCGGCAATTTTAAGGGATCTATGTACCTGCCCACCAAGATCCCGCAGTTCCTCCACACTGCCAAGAATCCTGTCTTTAATCCACTACTCAACTTTCAAGTTCGACCTTCCAAAATGCATCACTTCGCATTTATCCAGGTTGAACTCCATCTGCCAACTCTTCGATAACTCTGCATCTTGTCAATGATATTCTGCAGCATACAACAGCCCTCTGTATTGTCAACGACACCTCCAACCTTTGTGTCGTCTGCAAATTTGCTAACACATCATTTAATCTTCTCATCCAAGTCAATAATAAAAATTACAAAGATTAGAGGCCCGAGAACTTAGCCCTGAGAAACACCACTCACCACTGACTTCCAGGCAGCATACTTTCCTTCCACTACCACTCGTTGTCTTCTGTCGACCAGCCAATTCTGTGTCCAGACACCTAAATTTCGCTGTATCCTATCCTCCTGACCTTCTTAACGAGCCGACCATGGGGAAACTCATCAAATGCCTGAGTGAAGTCCATATACACCACATCGAGGGATCGACCCTCATCAACGTGTCTCGTAACATCCTCAAAGAATCCAATAAGATTTGCGAGGCATGTCTTGCTCCTCACAAACCATGTTGACTGCATTTAATCAAGCCATGCGCTTCCAAATGGTCATAAATCCTATCCCTCAGGATCCTTTATAACTCCTTGCAGACAACAGACGTGAGTCTGACTTGTCTGTAATTGGCGGGGATTTCTCTATTTCCTTTCTTGAAGAGAGGAATTACATTTGCCTCTCTCCAGTGCACAGATACGACTTCGGTGGAGAGCTAGGATGCAAAGATCTTCGAAAGCGGCGCAGCAATCTCATTTCTCGCTTCCCAAAGCAGCCGAGGACAAATATGGCCTGGCCCAGGCGACTTGTCAATCTTAATGTTTGTCAAGATTTTCAGCGCATCAGCTTCCTCAATCTGTATCTGTTCCAGCATGCTTACCTTTTCCTCAATGGATTCATTCACTACAAGGTCCTTTTATTTCGTGAACATTGAAGGAAAAAACTCATTTAAGGCTTCCACATTCTCCTCAGACTCAATACACAAGTTCCCTTTGCTATCCCTGGTCGACCCTACTCTTACTTTGATCATTTTCTTATTCCTCACATACGTGTAAAATGCCTTTGGATTATCCCTAAACCTTCCTGCCAAGCCTTTTTCATGACCCCTCCTGGGTCTCCTTCGAAAATATTTGAGCTCCTTTCTCGCCTGGCTGTAATCCTCTCGAGCTGACTAAGAACCTTGCTACTTCCATCTTATGTAATCTCCGTTCATTCTTTTGACCAGAAGCTCCTCCGCTCTGGTCATCCAACGTTCCTTTATCTTTCCCCTTCTTACCTGGCTCAGAGAAACACATTTGTTCATCACTTAAAACAAGTGTTCCTTAACCAGTCTCCACATGTCTGTCGTGCCATTTCCATGGAACAATTGCTCCCAGTCCAAGCTTCCCAACTCACGTCTGACAGCATCGTAGTTTCCTTTTCCCGAATTAAATAACTTCCCATTGTGCCTGATTCTGTCCTTCTCCATCGCTATGTAGAATGTGAGGCAGTTGTGGTCACTATCACCAAAATGCTCTCCGACCGTAAGATGTGACACCTGCCTCGTCTCATTGCCGAGCATCAAATCCAAAATGGCCACTCCCCTCGTCGAACTGTCAACGTACAGAGTTAGGAAACCCTCCTGAACACACCTTACAAAAACAGCTCCTTCCAAACCACCTACTCGAAGGAGGATCCAATCAATATTAGGAAAGTTAAAGTCACCCATTACAACATCCCTACTGCACTCACACTTTTCCAAAATCTGCCGATCTATGCGTTCTTCAATCTGAGGCTATTGGGGGGCCTGTAGTAAACCCCTAATGAGGTGACTGCTCCCTTACTGTTCCTAATTTCCACCCATACTGACTCAGTAGGCAGACCCTCCTCGACAATGGTAACTTCTTTAGCTGTGATATCCTCTCTGATTAGCAGTTCTGCACCCGCTCCCATTTTTCCCCTATCCCTATTCTTTTAAATTTTCTAAACCCTGGACCATTCAGCAACCATTCTTGGCCCTATAAAAGCCAGGTCTCTGTTATGGCCACAACATCATAGCACCAGGTACTGATCAATGCTCTGAGTTGATCACTTTTATTCTTGATACTCCTTGCATTAAAGCAAACACACTTCAACTGATCCCTTGGTTCTTTCCCGGGAAATTCATCCCCACTGGCTGCGCTACCTCTTGCTATTGCCTCATCTCCATCAACTCTCACCATCGGTATAGAGTTCAAGTTCCCACCCCCTGCAATACTAATTTCAACTCTCCTAAACAACTCGAGCAAACCTTCCACTCAGGGCATTGATGCTTTTCCAGATCAAGTGCAACTCGTCCTTCATGTCCAGCTCCCACCTTCCCCAGAAGGCATCACAATTATCTACATATCTGAAGCCCTCCCTCCTGCATCAGCTGCGCAGCCACGTGTTAAGCTGCGCCCGCTCCCTGTTCCTCGCCTCGCCATCTCGTGGCACCGGTAGTAAACCCGAGAACACTACTCTGTTCGTTTGTTCTGCAGCTTCCACATTAACTGCCTGAAATCACTTTTTTATATCCTCGAACCTATTCCTGGCTATATCATTGGTGCCAATAAGAAACACACTTTCTGGCTGTTTGCCCTCCCCTTTCAGAATTTTACACACCCGATCAGATACGTCCAGAACTTTGGCACCAGGGAGGCTACATACCTTCCGGGAATCCCGATCCTGACCACAAAATATCCTGTCAATCTTCCCAAAACATTTTGGAAGCAGCTCCTTGATGTGGACCATATAACTACTGAGTAATCTGTTGTTCAAGAGAAGACCGAAAACTCATCTCTGTGCACAAGGCGATCGTTCTCTCAACCTCTGGGGCCCAAAATAAAAATGAAGGATGTGAAGCCATACTGTATTTCTGAGTGTTTGCTTCGAATGATATTTGGATTAGGTAATCCAGACGACAATATGAAGTTGCAAATCAATGAGGTAAAATCGACATTAATATGGCCGTTGATCATCTGTAATAATTCAGTCAGCAATTGGCCATTACCTTGAGAAATCTCGACTTAAAAACAACACAGCATAGGAACAGGCCCTTCGACCCACCAAGCTTGCACTGACACATGATGTCTTTCGAAAGTTGCAACAAGTTAGCTGTCTTCCCATTCACTCCTTACTCATCTATGTGTCAAGATACCTTTTAATTGTTGCTTCTGTATCTTCTCCAACAATCTCCTCTATCAGGGCATTTTCACATTCTTTCTCGAATAGGAAAAAAAAAAGTTGCTTCTCATATCTCCTTCAAACCTTCCCCTTTTTAACTACAACTTATGGCTCAGGTAATTGATATGTCTACCCTGGGAAAAAGGCTCTGAGAAACTACTCTATGCACATCTCAACAAATTTTGCAAACATCTATCATGTAGCCCCTGAGCTACTGATGTACAACTGAAAACAAATCAAGCTTGCTCAATTATTCCTCACACCTGATATCCTCCAAACCAGACAACATCCCGTTAAACGTTTTTTAGCCATGTCCCACAAATCTATATCCTTTTGTTGATCGTGTAATCCCGTAACAATATTCCGAGTGGCTGAAGTAAAGTTGTATTCAGCTGCAACATGATATGCCAATTTTTGTACTCTGTTCTCTGATTGATGTGCGCAAGCATGTGATAGGCCTGTGATCACACTTTACACATTGTTCACACTGGTGAACTCAGTTTCAGTTTCAGACAACTTTAGCTTGTATGCCTCGATCCCTTCGGATTTGAAGCAACTTATAGGTATTTATTTTATTGTATATTTCTTTTCTGCAGCAGACCTTCTACAATGCATTATCTCCCAATTGCCCAGATTAAATTACATATGCATTCTCTCCATGTAAGTCTCCAGCCTACCTATATCTCTGCCAGTCATACCGACGATCTACAACTCCAAAAATCTATTCACAGATCTCCAGTCACAAAAACACCCTTTCAATATTCTTCCATCTTCGATGACCAAGCCGATCTGAATCCATCTTACCGACTGACAACTGATATTATTTGAGTTCACCTTCTGTATAAGCCTGCCATAAGGAACCATATAAAAGATACTGTTTTTATCCGAATTGGAGGTAGTTATTACTTTGAAATAGCTCGTGAAATGTGATCTTTGATCGCTATAGTGGTTGTTCAGTTCGATTCGCCTAAGTGATGGTAAAGGACGACGATCATTGTGAATATTTGCGAGATCCTGTCAAAACAGACTTGATGCGTTGCTGTTTTGCAGCTTGTAGTTAGGGTTCATCACGTCATATGTGGCGTTGTTGAAGGGAGTGAGTATCGAATGTGCTGCAAGTCAAAAAAATTAGTTACTTACCCAGCACAACTTCGAGAGTCTTCTTACTGGAGGTACAGTTGTCCAGGCAACTGGATGGATTTCCATTCTACCCGTGAGCTACACTATTTGAACATTGGACCTAAAATGTACAGACTGGCAAAATTTCTAGTACTGATGAAACAGCACATTTTCCTCTCAATGTTTGGCTCAGGTTTTTGATAGACAGGCATTCGGAGATGGCAACTTCACAGCAAGTCACTGGGAAACTGGATGATTGCCACAATTTGGAATGGCCATTGCCTGACTCCGTCCGGTGTGAGTGCTACATGTCAATTATCAGTTCAAGCCAGATGCTTTCTTACAGGGTATGAATACACACTCTTTCAATACCTCAGGTGTCGTAAATAGCGCTGAACGATATCTAGTAAGCTTTTCAACTTTGGAACTGCTGCTGGAAGGATGGGCATTGATGGGATGTCTGCAGATTTTGTGTCCAATTTTCTGATTCTGAAGATCTGCTGCACAGATGCATGACAACTGTGGCGATTCGTCTATAACGGCTCGAATCACCTTCAGTATGAAACCATAAAGTGTAATAATGTCTTTGAGTCTGTTTTACATGGACTCATTATTCTGAGAAATGTGTTCATAATTTACACGTTTAAGATCAAAACATTTATTTTAGTTATTAAAAAAACTTTAAAATACTAACATCTTATTAAGTTAAAGATAATCAAAGTTTTCCTGAATGCAAATGGAACAATTCTGAGTGTGTCACGCTCAGAGTTAACTTAGTCTTTTACACTCAGTGTTTTACATTCGAGCGTGAATCACGAAATAAAGTGTGTGACAACATTTGCAAACCCGCGTCATGTCAGCCTGCTTCTCATTGTCGCATTAAATGAAGTGAAAAGATCCAAATTCTTGAAATGAAATTCGCAAGCTCTGTTAGTGATGTGAAATGCACAGATGGTGGTGGAGTCGAAACGCGTTGATAACGTAAAGGAACTCATTCACGATGCTCTATATTAAACGTAACATGCCCGAATACAAATGTATATCTGTACCCCCTGAACGTCCCTCATAATAAACTAAACAAAGTCCTCGATTAGGGCATAAAACAGGTTACATTTTTGTGATGAAAGTATGAAAATCATAGATCCAGAAATGAGACACATCACGCTAGAGTAATTACTATGGGATATTCATTACCACTTCGACCTCTCTGTCATGACAGAGTCTTGTATGTTATGGTAAAACTCTTTGGGAATTGTCTGCTTGCTGCACTGATATTTCTGTGTGATGCTCTCTAATCAATCATTAATCATAATGATAATATTGCGGGCGCTGAAGCGAGATACATGACGAAAAAGGCATCTTTATTCATCATGCTATTTGTATTTATATTATTCTTATATATTTCGTTGAAACAGATTGGCGTACGTTCCGGATAAAAACGGTTTAATTACAAGGAGAACACACATGAGATAGCGAAGAGTGACAATCACTGGAAAATTTACTCTGGGAATGTTATGACTTAGTGTTTCATAGCTGTTAATCAAAGTCTAATCAGTCATCAAATCTCGATACTTCCAGCTCCATATCCATTTTTATCCAGTCGAAATTATAGACTGCCACCACCATATGTCACAGTGTGTACTAAACGTGCTCTATGATTAATCAGTACGAAATATATTATTTGGGCATGCATAATGTGGCTACAGCGCGTTTTATTCAATTTGTATAAACGTTCTGCTGTTTTCTGCTCACAAGCAATTTCATATTTATTGATTTCGAATAGGACTTCCTACTTTGTAAACTTAGGATGAAGCGAATTCAATTAATAGTGAAGATCTTCCACATTGCTGTCCATTGTACCCCTAAACATCAACGTCAGCTCATTATTTTCTGGAACAGAAATAAATAATCCAACATATACGTATCATGGCATGATTCTTGACATGTAATTGACCTAGTTACAGTTGCGGCTGGAGATTCCACTTCATTTTGCTACTCACAAGCAGTTAACTTCATTGGTCAGAAATACCCCCAAATACGAATGGCCACTGGTTAAAGTTGTCGCTCTACACATTCTACCTGCACTGATTGGCAACCTTAGGAAACCCTAAGAGATTGTAAATGGCCTTAGCCATTCGGCAATGACTACTCTTTATGCCGATAGCTGTCGTGCTGCCAGTTTATATGGCTCCGTGGCTACGTGCTCAATGTTAAAAACTGAACAAGGTGAAATGGAATTTTAACAAATTTAATCATTTTTGCAAAGACTTAGTTTCATTCTCTCCCTCGAGACCTACAACACTGATACATCTCCCTACTAAAGAGATCGTACTTCCAAAGTATTATCGAGAGATTTAAATGAAACAATATACTTTGGATACTATGGTTATGAATCATAAACAGGAATTGGTGTAGGAATTCAACACTCATGAATGAATTTGACATTTATACTTAAGGGAAAACACAGTGAAAAACTTCAATTGCTGCCATGCTGCGGCGCCATATTGAAAAAAAAACTTGAAAATAATAAAAAATAGATATATTAGTTGGAAAAGAGTACGTATTTGTTATTGGTTGACTGCATCTGTGGGGAAAGAAACAGAGTTAACGGTTCGAATCAAGCGACCCTGTTTTCGATCCTCAGCATCATCATGTCATTTTCCTGCAGGACGTGCGCCGATACTCGTGGTGCAATGAGCACTTGCTTAACGCGAGGGAACACTTGGGGGAGAAGGTCCATGTGCAGTAGCCCTGAAAGCGCTCTGATGCTCAAAACTGTGTTTAAATCATCAGAGAATGACTCAACCAGACAGAACAGAAACGTACACTTTGGTGCATGTCGTCCCTGCTGACCTGATATCCCAATCCAACCTAGTTTCATTTGCGAACATTTGCCTCACTTCTCTCAAAACCATTCATATTCATATCCCATCCAGATGTCTTATAAATTTTGTAATGTTACCTGCCTTTACCAATTCTTCTGATTACTGATTGCAAACTTGCATCATACACTGTGTGAGCAAGTTACCCCTCAAATCTTTTTTTTAGATCTTTTCCGTCTCATATTAAAGCGACATCCTCCAGTTTTTGACTGCTCCACCTTCGAAAAAGATCTTGGTTACTCACCATGTCCATGGACCTCCTGATTTTATACTCCTCTATTCTCTGATATTACAGAGTACAAAACCTCATTCTATTGAGCCATTGCTTGTTACTCAAAATCTCCAATCCTTGCAACACCCTTGTAGGTATTTTTTGTATCCTTCCAAATTTTACAACATCCCAGCTGAAGAAGATCATTCAATTTTTATGCAATGTTCCCAAAGTGATGAATGTACTGTGCAACCACAAGGACTTCGTAACAGGGTATTGCAGCCAAACACATATTAGCTCATTTCAGTCAAGCTTTGATCGAACTCGGGAATGCTACAGCCTGTCTTAAAGGTGAAAATGCGTAAGAGAGGGCAAGAGCTTCAGGGAGAGAATTCCACTGAGTCGACTCCCAGAAAATGAAGACACCATTGTCGAACAATTGAACAGTAAATCCACATGAGAGCGAATTGTTTGGAGTTCAGAGGCTTGAATGTTCAAGACGTTACGGAAATATAAAGGATTGAGCTCAGAGACGAAATTAAACCAAGGGTGATAATTATAAAATAAGTACATTGCTTGAGCTGTTGTCAGTGTAGGTTAGTGAGCAAAGAGATAACAGAGCAACAACACTTTATCAACAGGAAATACAGTGGATGGGCGATGTATTCAGCTCCTATTCTTTCTTTTCCAACATTCGGGGAGAAACGGTGTGTCCCACCCACATTCCCCGTTTTTGTTGAAAACAAAATCATCTCTGCAGAAATGAATCCATGATGTTATTTGGAAGAACACAAGCGAATTCTTCCTGGTGAACGAGGAAAAGGCAGCAGTGGAATGTCACTTGATTCTGTATTATCCAGAACCACAAGTCAATGGTCTGATTTGGAATATCACAGTGACAGCTAATGAAAATAGAAGGGAACAAAACTCGGAATAAAAGCTGACCAAACACTGACCATGTACATACTGCAAATTGGCATACAATCTCATATGGCTCAGTGATGTATTCAGGGAATGTTATCAGCCATTTTAACTGCCTAGTGATTGCATACCTACAGCAACGTGATCGTGTCTTAACTGTCCTGTTGTCCAAACATTGGTGATAATTGCTACGCTTGGCCAGAGACGTCCATTTGGTGTAAACGAACGAAATTTTGTTCCATATTTATCCTTGAACACTAAGCACTATTGATCATTATTCATTCTTCTTTTAATACACAGGATAATTCTGTTGTGTCTATCAAACTGACCCAACTCAAATTCTCGTCAATTCGAAGTGAGATCATGACTTTGTTAATCTACTTTGGATTATCTACAGGTAGCCACAACATGTCAACAATTTGTAAGATGGTGCAGAATGGAACAGTGCAGCCAGAGCTCGTCTGCTCCGCTAGTTCTTCTTCATATCATAGAACATAGAACATAGAAAATTGTAGCACAATACAGGCCCATCGGCCCTCGATGTTGCACCGACCAATCATACCAATCGGAAGCCAATCTAACCGACACTATACCATGTACGTTCATATGCTTGTCCAATGACGAATTAAATATACTTAAAGTTGGTGAATCTACTTCCATTGCAGGCAAAGCATTCCATACCCTTACTACTCTCTGGGTAAAGAAACTACGTCTGACATCTGTCCGATATCTATCACCCCTCAGTTTAAAGTATGCCCCATTGTGCTCGCTGTCACCATACTTGGATCAATACTCTCCCTTTCCACCCTATCTAACCCTCTGATTATCTTATATGCATCTGTTTAGTCACCTCTCAAACTTCTTCTCTCCAACGAAAACAGCCTTCCATCGTAAGGCCTTCCCCCATAACACGCAACATTCTAGTAAATCCTAGTGTCGGTGGCACATTGGTTAGCACTGCTGCCTCACAGTACGAGAGACCTGTGTTCATTTCCCGACGCAGGCGACTGACTGTGTGGAGTATGCACATTCTCCCCGTGTCTGCGTGGGTTTCCTCCTGTTTCCTCCCACAGTACAAAGCTATCCAGGTCAGGTGAATTGGCCATGCTAAATTGCTAGTAGTGTTGGCGAAAGGGGTAAATGTAGGGGAATGGATGGGTTGTGCGTCGGTGTGGACCTTGGTGGGTTAAAGGGCCTGTTAACACACTGTAAGTAATCTAATCTAAAATCTCCTCTGCACCCTTTCCAATGCTTCCACATCCTTCTTATAATATGGTGACCAGAACTGTACACAATACTCCAAGTGTGGCTGCACCACAGTTTTGGACAGCTGTTGCATAACTTCCTGGTTCCGGAACTCGATCCTCCATTAATAAAAGCTAAAGCACTGTTTGCCTTCTTAACAACCCTGTCAACCTGGGTGGCAACCTTCAAGAATCTATGTACCTGGACACCAAGATCTCCCTGCTCATCTACACTGCCAAGAATCTTACCATTAGCCCAGTATTTTTCATTCCAGTTACTCTGACCAAAGTGAATCACCTCACAGTTACCCGCATTATACTCCATTTGCCACCTCAATGACCAGCTGTGCAGCTTATGTATGTCTCTCTGTAACTTACAACATTAGATTAGATTACTTACAGTGTGGAAACAGGCCCTTCGGTCCAACAAGTCCACACCGCCCCACCGAAGCACAACCCACCCATACCCCTACATCTACCCCTTACCTAACACTACGGGCAATTTTAGCATGGCCAATCCACCTGACCTGCACATCTTTGGACTGTGGGAGGAAACCAGAGCACCCGGAGGAAACCCATGCAGACACGGGGAGAACGTGCAAACTCCACACAGTCAGTCGCCCGAGGCGGGAATTGAACCCGGGTCTCTGTGCCACTGTGCCACCGTGCCGCCATTGGTCACTATCCACAACTCCACTGACCTTAGTGTCATTTGCAAATTTCTGGAATATATGATCACTGACTGATCCCGGTATAAAATACAACAGCAAGATTGTGAACAAAATGATTCAGTTTTAGACAGTTTCCAGGATAGGACACGTCTTGGATTTCAGGGAACGGAACATTCAGCAGCAAACAAAGAAGATGGCTTTGGTGAAGTGAGGTTGATGTAGAAGATTTTCATGAAATCGCGCAAAGGAGAGGAAGGATGGTGACGTATGTCTTGGTCCTCTCAGTAGAAATGTGAAAATATGCATCACTTCTTTTTGCTGATTTAAACAATGGAAGAGTGTTGATGAGAAATAGGACAAAACAAAGTTTAACCCTTGGTGACACCACTTACAAGTACTGGAAAAGTGGGTCACAAATGGGTCAGTAGAGTGTGTGGACAAGAGAGTCCGCGGTTATTTCTGAGGATAGATGCTAACCGTGAATCTAGAAGAGTGAAGGACGGTACCAGAAGGCGGAGAGAGGACAATTGCAGATACAGTGAACATGGGGGAACTGGATCATTGGCGGTTTCGTGAGAAGAAGGGTATATCAATAAATTTGTACAAGCTGGGCTGTGCCATGGCTGGGTAAAGTTACAAGAGCAGAACGTTTAAAAGAATAAACTCTCGAGACTCAAAAGACAGCAGCATGCTTCCAATAGTGAAAATCTAAAATGAAATCGGCAGGTGGTACAGAAACTCTGAATAGAGAAACAGAGTGAGCATTTTGAGTTGAGTATGAATTTTCTTTGGAATTATATTAGTCCACATATGCTGTTGGACATGGTATCTTTCACAGGACCTCCTGTGTTTTTATGGTAATTTAAAGACTTGTTCAGTCATGGGTGGATGGAAGGGAGGCAGCTGAATCAGATCGCCTCTATTTCACGAACAGAAAACCTCATCCCTCTTGTTGTTGGAGGTGAGGATGGATGAGACAGGGCGAGCAATTCAAAAAGACTACTTGATATCTGAGATACCAAAGAAAACTCAGCATTTTTCACAGTTAATGTACAAGCTGGAGTAACAGTCTTCAGGTCTCAATACTGAGTTCAACAACTAAACACCAGGAACTCTGTCCTCTATTCGGAATTACCCTGTTTACGTTACCCACTAACATCTCCTCCAACGCTCCCTCTCGGCATCTTTGCCCTATGATGCCCCCTCCCTCCATTCCACCTGGCAGCTAACCAGTGTCTTGGTTATTAGCCATGGTCTCAACACAACTAATATAATTTTTTCTTTTTAAACATAACACTCGCACGACCGATAAATCTCTACATCACTATACCACCACGGGTTCTCTGGACAGGTTAACAATAGTTCACGTCCTCTTCCTACTCCTTTCCGACATAGTAATTATTTCCAGTCCACTTCAGCGCCAAAGCAGATTCAGATCAGACTCAAAACAGTTATTACTCTTCTCTCCCCACAGGTGTGTCAGACCTGTTGAGTTTCTCCAGCAAACTGATTTTGTTTTTCAGGCCTCGAAGATCTGCGTGACTTTAAAATAAAGCGGATTGATTTCTCATTGCCCAGGATGTTAGCCCCAATAGCTGGACTGGAAGCAGCAATCATCAGCAGAGACAGACCCAGGTTAGCAGGATTCAATCCAGTTTGCGAGTAACAAAACTCAATCACGGTAATTACCTGTTAACTTTTTTATGTCTGAACAGATTGATGACAAAGAAAAGTCATTCCCACACTTGGAACACGTGATGATCTCTCCCTAATGTGAATACGCTGGTGCTTTAGCAGATTAGAAAGAAAGTATCAACTTTTTTCTGTATTTGGTACAGCTGAATGGCATCTCCCCGATGAGACTTGCTGGTGAACCCAGACCAAGTGAAAGCATCTAAACGGTTTCTCATCAGTGTGAACACGATGATGACCGACCAGTTTTGCAGTATATTTAAATTATTTCCCACAATTCCGCCGTGGAAATGTTCTTGCATTACTGTGAACTTGTTGGTGTTTCAGCAAGTGGATGGCTGAGTGAATCCCTTGCCACATTCAGAACGCATGAATGATTTCTCGACAATGTGAATTCGCTGGGGTTTCAGTGAGTGTGTTGGTTGAGTGCTTCTTTCCCAAATTCTGATTGAATGACTGATCTGTTCTCAGTGTGAACTTCCTGATTTGCCGTCAGGTGGGGTAAGTCACTGAAAACCTTCTCATGTTCTGCACAAGTGAACCGCCTCTGTTCAGTGTGATTGTATCAAGATGTGCCCAGGTCGGAGGGGTATTGATTCGCTTTCCACAACCAACATATTTACACGCTTTCACCTAACTACGACAGAACCTGTGGAGAAAGTGAGGATTGCAGACGGCAGATCAGCGTCAAGATTGTTGTGGTGGAAAAACACAGCTGGTCAGGCAGCTTCGGAGGGGCAGGAGATTCTATGTTTCGGTATACAATCCCTTCCTAGTGAAGGGCATATGCCTGAAATGTCGATTCTCCCGTTTCCTGGATGCTGTCTAGCCTCTTTGATTATCCAGCACCACACTCTCGAATATGACTGCACTTGTGTCTGGCCATCGACAGAGTCTCGTCCACACAGGGAAAAAAAAGAAGGTTTCTCCCCACTGTAAATGGTGATTTTAATTTGCATGTATAAAATCCAAAAAATATTCAGGTTCCCAAAAATGTGTGAAACTATGAGATTCTGATGTGATGTTTTGTGATGTGAGTTTTCTGATGTTAAATTCTCCACTTCGAAAATCCTGTGAACTTGACTGAAAAGAGAAAGAAGTGCATAAGAAGTACCGCCAAAACAGAAATTTCAGTTTAAGGTTTGTCACTCTTATAATTGCTGGAGATGAAACTGTTGAGTCCGAAAGCTGTCTGATTGGCCCATGAATATCCTTCAGGGAAGGAACGATAATTCCTGTTGTGGCGTTATCACCAAATTCATTTCAAAGTCACACACTTAACTGACGTGTGTTCTAACCACTTCTAAATTTCCATAACTTCACTCCACAACCATTTAATCTCTCTCTCTTTGTTTAGCATCTGATGCTGACACATATTGCACAAACATGCAAAATGTAAGAGTTGCTCACACTTCTGATAGTTTTGGATAAGGCAGATTTTTAAACCTACTTCCTATTAGTTGACTCAAAAAAGGTTATGGTACAGTTGTTACGCTTTGGGGTAAGCTTTCTTGGGGGATCATCACTTTGAACACAGAGTTGACAACATTTTCTCATCCTGTGAGCTAGTTCACGATGGCCACACGAATTGTACTGCTGAATATTGTACCTCTTTGCTATTGGTTGATCCTTTATTTGAGGATAGTGTTTGTTCAAAGTCTTGAGTTTCAGCTGTGACTTAAAAGAGCCGCAGATCAATGAACACATACGTCTGGATGGCAGAGGGAATTGGAGTACAATATTTAGGAATGATCACTAGACGTTAATCTGTACCTGCTTTTTCTCCATAGACTGTATCGGACTTTAATTTCACTCGAGAAGACATTGTTTCTCTAGCAAAATGCGCTACTTTATCATTCAGTCTTTCCTGCAGTGCTGCCTAATCAAGAAGATGTGAGACATCGTCAGTTAGGTTTCGAAGATCTGACTATTCTGAACAATTCAGTTGTTTGTGATTCTTCCAGACCGTTGAAAAATTTGTTTGCTGCCAAAATGGTGGCGTTAAATGCTCATCGCACATCTTTGCCCCTCAGAAGGATGGCTGGCATTATCAAAGGCTCAATATTCATAATGAGATCCCGCTCACTATACTTCGAGTAAGGGAGAGATAAGTTATTGATTAGGGTTTGAAAGAGAAAGATGCAACATGTTTACAAAGCCTGCTGAGCATTCTCCAGATTCATCGCTCTCTCCAGCAAGCCATATTTTTACCACTCAGAAATGAAAAATTTGATCATCCCACTATTTTCATTCATCTTTCTGCGTATGCTCCCTCTAAACGTCAACATTACTCCTGCACGCTGCTTTCCTGTCATGTGGATAGCAGAAGTTCACCAGGACGTTGGGTTTACATGTAGCCCGTGAAGGATCGAAGAGTATTTTATTAATTTTCTTTTCTGTAGCTATGGACCGAACGTGAATTCATGAAATTCTAAATACTTATCTTACCAAGCATCTGTTCGCTTGCTCTTCACATTATATCGTTATGGATGCAAAATGGCAGAAACTCTATTCATCATCAAATATAGCAAGCAAGATTGCACGGATTACAATGCAAAAGAGAATTGTTCACGTTTTATCGATTTTTCACGGCACATATTTATTTAATTTCAATATCTTGAAGTTCATCATGTGCCATGTTAATCCATTTGAACAATTTTAATAAATCAATATACGTTGACTTCAGATTTTGTCTCGTGCTCCCATGTCGATATTTGTTTATTACTTTAAATTTAGCTCGTTGTGTTACTTTTTATCCACTGCTGACTTCCATTTCCTATCTGTGTCAAAACTTTAAAACAAACAACAATTCAGCTGTTGCTCCCAAAATTGCTAACAGTGCACGTTATGCCATGCAAAATGGCAAATGACACTACTCCTGTTGGTAGATGTTGATTTTTCAGTATATTGCATCACCACTGCAACATTAGTCAAGACGAAGAGGAGGACGTCTTTAAATTTGACAACTCTGCTGCTGGGATGAGGAACCAAAGTTCAGTTCGAAAAGCAAAATTTCATAGGTACATTGTGTGAAACATTAGAGGTGAAATTGAAAATCTCTTGTTCAACCAGCTGAGGTAGCAGTATTCGCTTCTCCCTCCAAGGCGATTTGACTGGTTAAAAGATTTATCTTCTGCAAACATCGCCAGAATTCCCTAAACTGCTTCATCTGGATTGTTAATGTATCAAGTAAAAAGATGTGGTTCTGACATTGAGACTTGCAGGACACCACCAGTCAACTGCAATCATTCTGAGAAAAAACACTTTTAACCCCACTGTCTGCTCTCTGCCAGACAGCCAATCGTCTATCCATGCTAGCAATTTGTCTGTAATGCAATAGGATTTTCATTTTACTCAGTGGTCTCCTTTTTGGATCCTTGTCAAAAGGACTTCTTGAAGTCCATGTCTTGACTGCAATTGGTCTAAGCTGCTCGTTGGTTCCTCAGTGAATTGTAGAAGCTTTGAGACATCACGTCCCTTTGATAAAACCTTGCACTTCCAAGCATTCAGAAATCTCATTCTTCACAATCGATTCTATGACCAAGGTTAGGTTAATCGGTCTGAAATATTCCCTCTTTTGCCTTACTCACTTCATAAACAACAGAGTCTCGTTAGCGACTTTCCGGTCCTCTGGGATCCTGAATGAATCGACAGATTTCTGAAGAATTTACCACGGAGGCCTCCACTGCCTCAGCAACTCAACAATTTCCCTTAAGACTCTGGTTGTAGTGCATCTATGCAAGGTAATTTATCCGCCTTACAGCCATTCAATGTTTCTAGCGCCTCCTCCTTGGTTATTGCCACCATACTCAGGTCTGCCCTCTAACACTGTTGATTTTTTGGGATATATTTCGTGTCTTCCAACATGAAGGCTGACACGATGTTATTTTTCAGTTCCTCAGTCATTTCCTTGTTTCCACGACGATCTCTCCAGAGTTATTTTCCAGCGGCCCAATATCTACTTTTACTCTTTTGCGCTGTATGTATCTAATGAACCTGTTGCCGTCTTCTATTATATTACTGGCCAGCTTACACTCATATTTAATCTTCTCCCTCTTTATTTCTTTGTTGCCATCTCTTGTTCTTTACAGGATGATAGCTCCAGCTTCCTCATTTCCCCTCCCCCACCTTATCTCAGTCCCAACCCTCGGATTCATCACCGCCTTCTTCACCTGCAATCTTCTTCCCGACCTCCCCGCGCCACCCCCTCTCTGGCCTATCACCCTCACCTTAACCTCCTTCCACCTATCGCATTCCCAACGCCCCTCCCCCAAGTCCCTCCTCCCTACCTATTATCTTAGCCTGCTTGGCGCACCCTCCTCATTCCTGAAGAAGGGCCTATGCCGGAAATGTCAATTCTCCTGCTCATTGGATGCTGCCTGACCTGATGCGCTTTTCCAGCAACACATTTTTTTAGCTCTGATCTCCAGCATCTGCAGTCCTTACTTTCTCCTCTCTGGGTTAAAGGCCCAACACACTCCCGCTCTGCCACTCTGCGATCTGATTGCTTGCAATGCTGCTTGGTGGTGATATTGCAAAGAAATTAACTTTTACTGGGACCGTTCTTTGTAAAATCTTTTGGAAAGCTCTCACTGCTACACAATTTCAACGTATCAATCGACCCGGAGGCAACTGACAGACACACTTGCGTAGAAGAGCAACAGCACAACATCAGCACGAATAACATGCCAGAGAAACCAGTGGTCGAAATAGACCAGCAATTTGCTCAGACAGACAGTCTTATATATTTGTGACGTTTCTGTAAAGGCTGATCAAATTTTGCGTTTCTCATTCGCAACAGTTCAGAAGGAGGAAAAGTTACCTTTTTTCCCTCTTCCAGATGCAGTCAGACCTAATGGGTTTCTCCAAACATTTCTCTTTTTGTGACTTTGCGGATGACCATTTGTCTGTGAACGGTAACATTTCCTGAAGCTTATTTAGTGATCTTCGAGTTCATCTGAACACTATCATTTTCTGTTCGCTCTTTACCATCTCATTCTCGCCCTTTTGGTTTCCACAATCACACCTGGCAACTTGCAGATTGTTAGACCACCTCTCGTTGTGGTTCAGACACATGAATATTCTCCTGGTTCTGATGAAAAGCCTTAAATATGGAAGAAGGCAACCGGTCAAACATATAAAGAGTGGATATTACACCGAATCGGTCGTAGGCGAGCAAGCCACAATTATGGCTGATAATTAACATTGCCCTGAAAGAGTCCTTGATGGGAGCACAGAAAGTGTTTTTCTTTAACAAATTCTGTTTTGGTCAACAGTGACCTGTAATATTTGCTGCTGCTAGATGTCCCAATACGTCCTGATCCATGTCAATGGAAGATGTCCGAGGTGAGTTTGGACCTCGGGTTGGAAGTGAGGAAACTTTTCAAGTCCATATTGATGTACTTGGTTGAAGTGTTCCAAGGCGGAAGATGAGGCGTTTTTTCCTCCAGGCGTCTGGTGATGGGGGGGCGGCGGTGAAGGAGGCCCAGGACCTCCATTTCCTCGGTAGAGTGGGAGGGGGAGTTGAAATATTGGGCTACAGATCGGTGTGGTTGATTGGTGTCCCAGAGATGCTCCTTAAAGTGCTCTGCGAGGGGGCGTCCAGTCTCCCCAATGTAGAGGAGACCGCTTTGGGAGCAACGGATACAATAAATGATATTGGTGGATGTGTACTCTATGCTTCTTTCTAACCACCCCCACACTCCTCTCGCTTATCTCTCCACCCTTCAGGCTCTCTACCTGCATTCCTGATGAAGGGCTTTTGCCCGAAACGTCGATTTTACTGCTTCTCGGTTCCTGCCTGAACTGCTGTGTTATTCCGGCACCACTAATCCAGAAACCAGAAGGATGATGTTGACTGAATCAGCGTGGGCAAGCAATTCAGCTGCCGAGGAGACAGCGTGTTAGTGAAAGTGAAAACGTTTAACTTTTGCCAGCTGTACCTTATATCTATCATGGAATAAAAGTCACTGACAGATGTTTTCTTTCTCTGGACAGAAGTGTTCACATTTATCACAAATCTGAGGATGAAACAGGCTAAACTGATTCAGATGTTCATGCAAAAACAGCACAGACTTTTCTTTCAACGTTAATAAGATTGTACAGCACAGATGAATTTGATGCATTGAATTCGGGTTAATGTGTTCAGCTTGCATTCACGAGAAAGTTTTTGTTGTGGTAAATTGTTCACAATTGAAACGTGGAGTTTGTTTAATGAACAGCTACTGCGTGTCGTTAATAAGTGTGTACCTGTCAGGTAGGGTGAAAGTGTAAGAGCGAGGGAATCGTAGTTTATTAAAGAAGTTAAATTTCTGTCAAGAGAAAGAAGGCGGCTCTTGTCGAAATGAGAATTGAAGATCAGGTTGAGAATCACAAGTAAGCGAGGAAGGCCTAAAGAGATGGTGTAGAAAAGCCAGTAGGGGATACGAAGCTTCTTTGGCAGGTACGATCAAGGAAATCCCGAAAGCTTTCCCAGGTATATCAGGAGCAAATAAAAAACAGAGTAAGAAGTGGGTCAGTCAAGGAGAGGAGTGGGGAGTTGTGTGTGGAATCTGAAGAGATAAGACCGGCGGCAAATGACGAATTTTCATCACTATTCATAAAAGTAAAAGACAATGGTTCTGAGAATATTCATGTACAGGCTATTATACTAGCCTGGATTCAGGTTCAAAAGGATGAGTTGTTGGAAATTCTGAAAATTGTGAAAATACACAAGTCCCCTTGGCCAGTTGCGATTTATGCCAGGATTCTCCGGGATGCTCAGGAAGAGATTCCAGAAATTTTGGTTTGGTCTTTATGTCGTCATTGTCTACAGGAATAATGCTAGATATCTGGAAGATAGAAAATGCTGTCCCGTTGTTAAAGAAGGGGAGTCGAGGCAACCCTGGTAATCATAGACCAGTGAGCCTTATTTCAGTGGTCGGTAAAGCGTTGAAAGGGTTACGAGTGAATGGACGTTTAATTGTCTGGTAAGGAGTATTTGATAAAGAATTGTCAACATGATTTTTTGAAGGGAGGTCATGCCTCACAAAACTTTCTGAGTTCTTTCAGAATTTGCCCACACAGATTGGTGAGGCTAAATCACTTGATGCGGTGCATACGGATTTCAGGAAAGCGTTTGATAGGGTTCTGCACGGTAGGCTGATACAGAAAGTACAGATACATAGGGTTGAGGGCAATTTAGCGGTTTGGACCAGAAATTGGTTAGCTTAAAAAATGACACGTGGTAGTGGTTGATGGGAAATGTTCATTCTTGTGTTCAGTTGCTCGTGGGGTAATGATTATGATTACAGTGTAGATTGCCTTCATACAAGTTCTTCAAAATGCAAAACTAGCGAGCAATTCAGAAACATTAATCATGGCAACTTTGCCTCAGGAGTTTTATTGAATAAGATCAAATGAAAGCCAATGCGATTCAAATTAACTGAACAGAAACTAGTCCAAACAAATAATGCTTGAATATGCGCATGCAAATGGAAAATGAAGGCGAAAATGTGCAATTAATGCGATCTATCGAACAGCATTGCAGAACATGTAACTCGATTAAAATGCAGCATCATTCGGGTAGCACAGTAGCTCAATGGTCAGCACTGCTGCCTCACTATCCCTGGTACGCCCGGATTCGATTGTAGTCTCGGGGGACAGTCTGTATGGAGTTTCATAATTCTTCCAGTGTCTGCTTGGGTTTTCTCCACGTGTTTCTGTTTCTTCCCACAGTCCCAAGATGAACAGTTCAGTTAAATTCGCAAAGCTAATCGTGTTCAGGGATTTGAAATGATAGGTGCATTAGTCAGGAGAAAAGTAGATCAACAGTCATAGGACAAATTCAAAAATCACACTACATCAGGTTTTAGTTCAACAAGTTTAATTGGAAGCATTAGCTTTCGGAGCTTTCAGGTGATGGTGCAGTGGTAGAGGAATTGAACTGGATGGCGTACTCTTCGAAGAGTAAGTGTGGACTTGCTGTGAAAAATACCATATTTCCACACTGTAAGGAATCTGTGAAATATCCACAGGTGCTCAGATCTGAAACACCAATACCATGCACATTTATTTTGCAACGCGATTTCAAAATAGAATTGTGCTGTCAAAAGTGGACATACAAAAATATTCGATTTGACAACCACGTTTCAAAAAGCGATGCAGAACAAAGCTGAATATACACAAGCAGAACTGAAGTGAAACCGTTCATAAAAATCCAACGAACTCCATGAATATTAAGTAAACTTTTTTTTCTGGCCGAGCGGGGTTGAAATACCCAAGCAGGATATTGATTCGTGATGGCCTTAAATATTCAATAAGTTACTTTCATGGACTTGTGCCAGGTTCAAACATTTGCTGAAGGCCTGGGGAACGGGAGGTTGGCAAGAAAATTTCGATTGCAGGCTTCGTTTAAAATTAGTAAGGCACCCTTCGATCTCTTTCAGTATGTCAGTCTTTCAAGGGAATTTGGGTCGATATTGTTTGGGTGCTCGTGACACCTTCCAAAACTCACTAGATATATAAGTGTTTAATGTATGCAAACTGAATAAAACCAATAACAGCCTGTCAGGGGTGTCATTGAAAGAAAAGGTCAGCACAAGTCAACTTTTTTGAGTAGCGTGACAAAGTTGTTCAGATAACATGGAGGAGGCAAGTAGATTCTGCATCGCATGGTAGATGCCTGCATTTCAATTCTTCTTCAATGAAACTGAATTATATCGGACATTCCAGGATGTCAAACCCATAAACATTGAAATCAGAACACATGTTTACAATCTCTGTAGAATCATAGAATACTTAATACAAGAGAGGGATGTCAGGCCATCATGACTCTACTGATGAAACTACACGACATACAAAAATATCAGAGTTCAGCATTAGAACAGTAGTCGTGAACGTATTCATATATCAAAAGCGCATTGAAAACGTATTTCAAAGGTTAGTAGGTTAACTTAGCTAACAAGTAACCTGCTGGACATTGCAACACAGGCACTCAACCCCTGAGCTCACAACACATCATCAGTAAGATAGAAAATAATCAAATCTCCACTTCATAAGCCTCCAATTTAAAATTATGCCACAGTTACTCACCTTCAACTGATTGCCGCTAATTTGCAATGTTTTCCCTGTTTTTATTCTTAACAAAAAGAAAAAGCATCGGCCAATCTCCTGTGTGCTGGAACCTTACCAGCCGTTAAAGAGGATGTGAAGACATCTGCTGATGCCCCAGATATTTCTTCTCTTGACTCTCGCAGTAACCTGGGATAGATCCCATCTGGCCATGTGGTCCTCTCTATCTCAATGCAATTTTGGATTCATAAAACTTTCTCCTTCTGTCTACTGACGTTCTCTGGATTTTGTGTCATGCATTCCTGTCCTCGACATTAGTCCTATTATTATCCTGTGTGAAAACCGATACAAAGTGCTCATAAGGATCTCTCCCACTTCCTGTGGCTCCATGCATGACTTCTCTCCTTTGTCCTTGAGTCGGCCTACTCTTTCCCTTCCCACACTCTTTCTTCAAATGCATGCTTATAAGGTATTGCGGTTCCACATGGCACTGTGTATTAAAGATATTTTCTGTCCATTTTCAGCCAACTGATTCCATATTTAACTTCCTTACTCATATCTGTTTGGTCATCAAGGGTTTCCTCACTTTGCGGCCGCCCAGACCTATTGTACACTTTAATTTTCATTTAGACGAAGCTTCAAATATCTCTTGTCATCCATGGTTCATCAATCCTGACACTCTTTTTGTTTAGTTACGCAGGTAAGTCTATTCCCCTTACGTTCGTCAGTGCGTCTTCAAATGGTTCACCGAGCATATGTGCATTCGCCCTCAAGGTACTGCTTTAAATGAACATACCCAAATTGTTGTCTAATTTGCATGCGATTGACCCTCTAATTCAGCACCCTCACCAAACGGCTCCAGGTTTTCTTGAACATCAGTATTTAAAATATCGCAAGTTATCGTCGGGAAGGCCAAAATGCTCTCCTGCTGAGACATTGATCATCTTCCCGCATATCCAGTTCATTTTCAAGTTCTCTGTGCTGAAAACAACTGATATAGATGTATCTCCACCGTGTTTGAGCTGTCAAACAGCGCACTGTGGCAACAGCAAGGCATCGCATAACCTGCCATAGCAATCTCAATTTATTTAATTTCGACATCAGTCTGCAATTCCTGTTCTTTGCACTTCATTGTTACATTGAAAAAAACGATTTGTCTCACTTTCTTTCCTGCAGGACCAAAACACTTAAGTGAATTAGTGCAGAGCAAAATACAAAAAAAAACTACTCTGGTATAATCTTGAAAAGTGTAAGTATTTGCGAAAAGGACTGTTTACTGCTCAGTTACTTTCGCTGTTGCAGTTTGTGATGACGCTGCAATACTAGGCATGGAGAATGTTTTATTGTTACAGCAAGAGAAAGATCTGGACACGAAGGTGATCAAAAGATAATCCAGTTGCCATGAATGCTCGCAGCTCAAGAAACTGTTGCAGTTGAAATCTCGTTTAAAAGGAGGATTGAAATTCAGATTGATTTGGTATTGACAATTGAAACTAGATCCAGTGAAATAGCGTCTCGTCCTGGCGCCATTTTGGAATACAGAACGAGTAACTGAATAAACTGCATGAATTGCACATTATGCATAATATAATGATAAATTGATACTTCGGAGGTATTAAACAACTTCAAACTTTTATCTTTCCCTCGCTGTATACATAAAAGAGAAAATTATAGTTCACAGTCTAAACTGATTGAGACACGAATCAATTGGAAGCACTTCTCGGAGTCAGAATTAACTGGACTTGGAGAGGCAGATTTTAAGCAAGGCCATTCAGACTGGTTTTGGTATTTGAGTTCATATATGGCCAACCTGATTGCATTTTTCGAAGTGGCAACCTCGGGCTGCAGATGAGGTCTGTGTATTTGACGTATGTGACGTGGGCATCAACCACGCTTTTAATAATGTTCCAAATGGGGCCTTGACAGAGAATCTCCTTGCCATGAAATCCAAGCAATTTTTTTCAAATTAGACCAAGATCTAGCTGAGTGGTACAAGACACAAGACAGTGTCTCAAGTCGTCCCATAAAATTGGAATTATTTGTCCAATTGGCTTTGGCAGGGAATACCTTTGAAATACTTCGTTAAACTGACAGATTCGGGAAAATATAGACAGCTTGCGCATGTGGGCTACAGAATGAAAGATATAATTTGATCCAGATAAATGAAACGTGGTGCACTACGACAGGACAAAACAGCAGATGGACGATACAATCAACAGTTGATTCTTGATGCAAACCGGAACAGAGAAATCTAAGTTTGCATTCACACCTGTCAATTACAATATCAGACAAAGAAGCTAAAGTGATGCAGAACGCGAATGGGATAAAAACAATCACTTTCGAGTAATTGGCTGACGAATAGCAAATGCAATCAGAGAGTTTATGCTCGAATTGCATAAAGCAGGACGTTGTCTCCGGTTCTGGAAGCAGTATGAAATGAAGCATTTAATTGCAGTGGAAAGTGTAATTAAGAGATTTTGTCGCATTTTGCCAGGATTTGACAGTTCAACTTATGAGGATAGAAACATTAGTGTTATTTTTCGTCGATGAGAGGAGAGTGATGGAGTCGTGATTGAGATGCATTAAACTATGAGTCGCACAGACACTGCAAAAAGGAAAGAACATTTCCTCTTGCTCAAGTGGTCAATTATTTTAAAGTAGGAGACGGGAGAATTAGAAGTCATTTCAGGAAAATATCTTTCGCCCAGCAAGTAGTGGGGATCTAGAAACCATTGCCAATAACTGCAGGAGTCATAAATATTCTGAGGCGTAAATATTTCCTTTGTATTTTTGAAACAGTGGGTGACAGTGAGGGGGACTGGGAGGAAGCAACCAGTGCAGGGACACCCCTCAAGAACATGTATACCGTTTTGGATACTTGTGGGGGGGATGACTTACCAGGGGTAAGCAATGGGTTTCAGGCTGCTGGCACGGAACCTGTCCGTGTTGCTCAGAAGGGAAGGGTGGAGAAGAGCAGAGCAATAGTTATTGGGGACTCGATAGTTCGGGGCACAGATAGGCGGTTTTGTGGGGGCGAGAGAGACTCACGTTTGGTATGTTGCCTTCCAGGTTCTAGGGTACGTGATGTCTCTGATCGTGTTTTCCGGGTCCTTAAGGGGGAGGGGGAGCTGCCCGAAGTCGTGGTCCACATTGGCACCAAAACATAGGTAGGAGGAGGGCTGAGGATGTTGGCAGGCTTTCAGCGAGCTAGTTTGGAAACTCAGAGTTAGAGCAAACAGAGTGGTTGTCTCTGGTTTTTACCCGTGCCAGTGATAGAGAGTCGAGGAATAGGGAGAGAGAACAGTTAAATACCTGGCTACAGGGCTGGTGCAGGTAGGAGGGATTCCTGTATCTGGATAACTGAGGTTCTTTCTGGGGAGGGTGGGACCTCTATAAACAGGATCGTCTACACCTGAACCTGAGGGGCACCAATATCCTTGGGGGGACGTAAGCTAGTGCTCTTTGGGGGGGGGGGGGGGGGGTTTAAACAAACTCTTCAGGGGTACGGGAACCTAGACTGTCGCTTTAGGGTGCAGGACCTGGAGTGTAGTGAGATTAGGAACATGGCATCAATATCAAAGGAGGGTGCCTGTAAACAGGAAAGTGGCTTGAAGTGTGTATACTTCAATGCAAAAAGTATATGAAATGAGGTGGGTGAACTTGCAGTGTGGGTTGGTACCTGGGATTTCGATGTTGTGGCTATTACAGAGACATGGATAGAACAGCGACAGGATTGGCTGTTGCAGGTTCCGGGGTTAAAATATGGGGGTCAGAGATGGGGGTAAAAGAGGGGGAGGTGTGGCGTTGCTTGTCAAAGATAGTATTACAGTGGTGGAAAGGACGATGGATGAAGACTCGCCATCTCAGGTAGTTTGGGGTGAGGTTAGGAATAGGAAAGGGGAGGGCACCCTGTTAGGAGTTTTCTACAGGCCTCCTAATAGCCCTAGAGACGTCGAAGAAAGGATTGCGAGGATGATTCAGGAGAAGAGTGAAAGTAATAGGGTGGTTGTTATGGGGGTCTTTAACTTTCCTGATATTGGCTGGGAAAGCTAAAGCTCGAGTTCGTTAGATGGGTCGGTGTTTGTCCAATGTGTGCAGGAGGGTTTCCTGACACAATATGTAGACAGGCCAACAAGAGGTGAGGCCATGCTGGATTTGGTTTTGGGTAACGAACCAGGCCAGGTGTTAGAATTGGAGGTAGGTGAGCACTTTGGGGTCAGTGACCACAATTCGGTGACTTTTACTCTAATGATGGAGAGGGATAAGTGTGCATTGCAGGGCAAGAGTTATAGCTGGGGGCAGGGAAATTATGATGCGGTGAGGCACGACTTAGGATGCGTGCCTTGGAAAAGTAGGCTTCAAGGCAAGGGCGCAATCGATATATGGAGCTTGTTCAAGGAGCAACTATTGAGTGCCCTTGATAAGTATGTACCTTTCAAGCAGGGAGGAAACGGTCGTGTGAGGGAGCCGTGGTTTAATAAGGAATTGGAATCCCTTGTTAAAGGGAAGAGGGCGGCCTATGTGAAGATGAGGCGTGAAGGTTCAATTGGGGCGATTGATATTTATAAGGTAGCCAGGAAGAATCTGAAGAGAGAGCGAAGAGCAGCAAGGAGGGGAAATGAAAAGTCCTTAGTTGGTAGGATTAATGAAAGCCCAAAGGCTTTCTGCAGGTATGTCAGGAATAAAAGAATGACTAGCGTAGAAATAGATCCAGTCAAGGACAGTAGTGGGAAGTTGCGTGTGGAGGCTGAAGAGATTGGGGAGGCACTGAATAAATACTTTTCGTCAGTATTCACTGAGGAACAGGACATTGTTGCCGATGAGCATACTGAGTAACAATTAATTAGAATGGACGGATTTGAGGTATGGAGGGAAGCGGTGTCGTTAATTCTGGAAAGTGTGAAAATAGGTAAGTCCCCTGGGCCTAATGGCATTAATCCCAGGATTCTCTGGGAAGCAAGGAAGGAGATTGCAGAGCCATTGACCTTGATTTTGATGTCCTCGTTGTCTACAGGAAGAGTGCCAGAAGACTGGAGGATAGCAAATGTGGTTCCCTTGTTCAAGAAGGGGAGTAGGGATTACCCTAGTAACTATAGGCCAGTGAGCATCACTTCTGTTGTGGACAAAGTCTTAGAGAGAATTGTAAGGGATAGGATTTATGAACATCTGGATAGGAATAATGTGATCCAGGATAGTCAGCATGGTTTTGTGAAGGGCAGATCGTGCCTCACAAACCTTATTGAATTCTTTGAGAAGGTGAGTAAGGAGGTGGACGAGGGTGAAGCGGTAGATGTGGTGTATATGGATTTTAGTAAGGCGTTTGATAAGGTTCCCCATGGTCGCCGACTCCACAAAATACGGAGGTATGGCATTGAGGGTGAGTTGGAGGTTTGGATTAGGAATTGACTGGCTGGAAGAAGACAGAGGGCAGTAGTTGATGGTAATGGTTCATCTTGGAATGCAGTTACTAGCGGTGATCCGCAAGGATCTGCTTTGGGACCATTGCTGCTTGTCATTTTTATAAATGACATGAAGGAAGGGCTAGAAGGTTGGATGAGCAAGTTTCCGGATGATACGAAAGTCGGTGGAGTGTTGACAGTGAGGAAGGATGTGTCAGGGTACAGCGGGATATAGATAAGCTGCAGAGTTGAGCAGAAAGGTGGCAAATGGAGTTCAATGTGGGTAACTGTGAGGTGATTCACTTTGGTGAGGATGAGTAACAAAAAGATGGGGTACTGGGCTAATGGTCGGATACTTGGCAGTGTGGATGAGCAGAGGGATCTTGGTGTCCATGTACACAGGTCTCTGAAAGTTGCCACCTCGGTAAATAGTGCGGTGAAGATGGCATATGGCGTACTGGCTTTTATTGGTAGAGAAATTGTGTTCCGGAGTCCTGAGATCATGTTGCAGTTGTATAAGACTCTGGTGCGGCCGCATCTGGAATATTGTGTGCAGTTTTGGTCGCCATACTATAGGAAGGATGTGGAGATACTGGAACTGGAGCAGATGAATTTTACCAGGATGTTGCCTGGTATAGTAGGAAGATCATATGAGGAAAGGCTGAGGCACATGGGGCTGTTTTCATTGGAGAAAAGAAGGTTTGGGGTGACTTGATACAGGTGTACAAGATAATTAGGGGTTTAGATAGGGTTGACCATGAGAACCTTTTTCCACGTATGGAGTCAGCGATTACGAGGGGGCATAGCTTTAAATTAAGGGGTGGTAGGTATAGGACAGATGTTAGGGGTAGATTCTTTACTCAGCGAGTCGTGAGTTCATGGAATGCCCTGCCAGTAGCAGTGGTGGAGTCTCCCTCTTTATGGGCATTTAAACGGCTATTGGATAGGTATTTGGAGGATAGTGGGCGAGTGTAGGTTCGGTGGGCTTGGATTGGCGCAACATCGAGGGCCAAAGGACCTGTACTGCGCTGTATTTTTCTGTTCTACGTTCTATGATATAAAAGCAGTGTATCAAGTGCTGGACGTGAGAGTAAAATAGATGTTGTTGTTTTTGACCGGTCGTGATGCAATGGGATGAACGGCATTCTTGTGAGTTGCATGCTCAGCGCAGATTGGCCTCTCCATCTGTTTTTTCCTTTTTACCTCTCAAGCTTATGTTTAACCATGGGGAATTTGCTGCCTGCATACAATTTACTTTGAATCAGTTTCTTCATCTTCCAACCCATATGATGATGAAGTTGATGATGTTGTAAACATGATATCAGTAAGTCAGTATGGAAACTATGAAGCCAGCTCTTGACGAATACATCAGCTTCTAACTACACCTCTTCAAAACCAAGACAATATTTCTGAAGTGGTGAAATAAACACTGTAATATTCACTGAACCACAATGATAGTGAAAGCAAACTGTTTTAAATCTGAAGTATGTGGCAGCAGTCAACCCCTGAGAACGAAGCTCAGCCGCACATTGGCTCATGTGGCCAGACTCACACAGCTTGTCACTGTCGCTATCGAGAGAAGGAGAAAATGGCAAGGACTCCAGCGATGATGTGGGGTGGCGGTGACTGGGCGATCAGTGAGAGCAACGTCTCTTGAAAGAGCAGTATGATTTGTCGACACTGTTCCAATAATATCAAATTTTCTATCGATTAATTCTTTTTTTTTACAATTTACGCAAAATACTTTGATTTTCTGCAATCGAAGGAAGCGCCACAGCGTGGCGGCATTATAGAGTTTTCAGTATACCTAGGTGCCACTGACACTATAACACAAATCTTAATCCATATCTAGATACCAATGACAACTTCGAATGAAGTTCTGAGATTCATTGAGAAAAAAACAAAGTTTCTTTCAGGATGCAGAACACATTTGTGTTCAACGGGAACTGTCACACTGAATAAATATAATTATATCCAAGTTAGTGTACAGTTTCAAAATAATGTGGAACCAACTTCCTCGTGAGCTATGATCACATGGTTGAAGAATAGTGAGTGTTGATAACTTGACAAGACGTGATGGTATTTGTGGCCGGACTGCAAATTTCTCGTCAGTAATATGATGTGCTAAATCAACTGTTAACCTTGGCAATAATTTGTGTGATGCGGCCATTTCCAACTATGAAACCATTGATTTTATTTTTCCTTTGCATTCCAGAAGCAAATCTAATTTCTATCATTCTGACGATTCTTGGATTGCACTTCACACACGAATTTGGTTCCGTGAAAAATAAATTATATTCATTGAAAAAAGAAACAAAATTTTGCTATGTTTACCTGGTTGTGTCAATTCACGGATTTTAGTTTAAAAATAAACAAATGAGCTAATTATCTCCCGGGAGATTGCCATTATGTATAAGTGTGACAGTCATTCATTTGCATTTCACAATGGCAAAAGTGTTCCTCATAAAAAATGCACGGGACACCAAAAGGTCTGATCTTTGCCATTTACTACCCTGTCATTGCAGCTATCGGGATTCCAGGTAGGGAATTCAGTTCTGTTGAATGGAGTAATTGTGAGATACATCAGTGCTAAAAGTGTCTTTACGTCAATGGCATTAAATCTTGCGAGTTCACTAGAGTGTAATATTCCCCATTTTAATTTTCAGAATGTATGTTTGTAAAGACAAATTTCAATATCTTTGAACAGAATTTATTTTTGTATTTAAGAACAAATGATAACACTTCAGCAAACAGATCTGCAATTTTGCAACAGATTCTCTTCTTTGAAAGTTCCATTAAGAAGTTACAATGTCGTTGATTCGCCATTGTATCCGAAGCACGTACTTGTTCCATACATTTAACATCATTTTTGATGCAGTGAACATTCTGTTAGTTCCAAAGAACCCCACACGTCAACGCTGCTTTCTCTCCCCAGAGATTACGATGCTGGGGGCAAAACTGAGACATGGATTTCACAGGGGGAGGAGTCGTTGCTGGACATTCCAGGGTTTCGTTATTTTATGAATAACAGTAATGGTGTAAGAGAGAAAGGGGATTAACATTGTTAATTAGAGAGTGCATCAAAACTGCAGAAAAAATTGCAAAGGAAGGTTTGTCTACTGAATCTGTAAGGATCAATATCATTAAAAAGAAAGTAGCAGTCAATTTATTGTGCGTTTTGTATCGGACGTCCCAACACCCCGGCCCGATTTTCAGCAGAATCACGAAAGAACAGATTCAGCAGAAGATCTCGCAAAGGTGCAAAATCAACAGAGTTGTTATTTTGAGTGACCTTCAGTTCCCCAATATTGATTAGAGCATCCTTATCGCAGATTGTCTAGATTCTGTCATTTGTGTTACGTGTATCCAGGAAGTATTTCCTACTCAATATGTAGTTCTGTGCACCATGGAGAAGGGGTATGGTGGGTGGTATATATTAGTTTTGGTACTGGACAACGAACCAAGCCAGGTGTTAGAACTCACAGTGGGAAAGAATTTGATGACAGGAACCACAACTGCATCGCATTTACCACAACCATGGAGGGAGATAGGTTCCGACATTAAACGAAAGTATTTAGATGGTGGAGGGAAGATTAGTTTGCTAATTGACAATTGTTGTGGATAATCATTTGGGAACAATTGTTCTACGGGAAATGCACAAAAGAAGTCTGGAGGCTGTTGTGGAGTATTTGTTGCGAGTGTTGAATACATTTGTCCCACTGAGACAGGCAAGGAATGGTAAAATGAAGGAGCCTCGGAAGACAAGAGCACAAGAACTTCTTTACAAAAGAAAGAAGGAAGTGTACTTAATGTCGAGCAAGGCAGAATCTGACACAAATTTAGACAAGAATGACCTCTAAAATTGACTGAGAACAGCAAGGACGGGGCACGAAAAAGCCTAGGCAAGAATGATTAAGGAAAACCCAAAGGCGTTCTCCATGTCTGTAAGGAGTAAAATAATTTTAAGAGAGACAGTAGGGACAATCACGGATAGTAGAGCGAACATGTGCCTGGAGTCAGAAGAGATAGGAGAGGACAGAAATGTGATTTTTGCTTCTGTATTCACTCGAAGGATGGTCCTTCGTGATAATTTGAACACTGTATATCAGGTGGATATGCTTGAACAACTCTAAATTAAGGAAGTGGATGTGCTGGAAATTCTGGGAAGTATCATCATCGATAAGTCCCCTGTGGCGGAACAGACACATCCAAGGTTACTATGGAAGCGAGGCATTAGTTTCCTGCGCCGTTGGTAATAAGGTCACCATCTTCACTTTCAACGTGGAAAGTGTTGGCTGAGTTAAGGGAGGGGAATGTTGTTCCTCTGCTCAAGAAAAGAAATGTGGAAATCCCTGTGAATTACGGAGAAGTCAGTCTTATGCAAGTGGTAAGCAAGTTACTGGAAATAATTCTGGGATACAGCATGTTTGCCTCTGAGAAAAAAAACACTGTTTGCTTTAAGATGCTCAGCATGGCTTTGTAATGGCACGTAATTCCTCAGAAGCTTCATTGAGATCCTTGAGAATGTGAGGAGTAAAGCTGATGAAGGTCGGGTGGAATATATAGGTATCAGTAAGGCATTTGATAAGATTCCACAAAGTGGCCTCATTCAGAAAGTTAGGGGGTATACGATACAGGGAAGTTTGCCTGTCTGGGTGTAGTATTGGCTGGCAGAAAGAAGACAGCATGTGATAGTAAATGATAAGTATTCCACTGAATGTCGGGGACTAGTGGTGTCCCACTGTGGTCTGTTCATGGGTTTCTTCTCTTTGAAATTTGGATGACTGACTTGAAGGAGGAAGTGGAGAGGTTAATTACTAAATTTGCCGATGACACATAGGTCGCTCGTGGTGCAGGTAGTGACGAGGGCTACGGCAGCTTACAGTAAGTGTTTGACAGAATGTAGAACTGTGCAGAGGTGACAGATGGAGTTAACTCTGAAGACATGCGAAGAGATGCATTTCAGAAGGTCAAATTTGAATGTTAAATACAAGGATTAAGACAGGATTCGTAGCAGTGTGTAGTAACAGTGGGATCTTGTGATCTCAGTCCGAAGATCAATCAAAGTTGCCACCCAAGTCGATAAGGTTGTTAAGAAGGCGGATGGTGTTTTGGCTTTCATTAACTGGGGCATTGAGCTACAGAGCAGCGATGTTTTGCTGAAGCTCTATAAAACCCTGCTTCGAGAACACCTGGAATATTACATCCAGTTCTCGTTGCCCTAATTACAGGAAGAACTTAAATACTATTGAGAGTTTGCGGAAGAGATTTACTAGGATTAGGCATGGTTTGGATGGTTTGGCTGATGAAGCAAGGTTGCGTGACCTGGGTTTTTTTTTCACACCGGTAAAAATGAAAGTACAGAAATCATTTGTTAGAGATGGAAAAGACAATGAGTGGCAGAGATAGAATAGATCGGCAAATATATTTGCCCAGTACAGAAATAGCTGTCACAACTGGTCATCATTTTAATGTGATTGAAGGAAGGTACGGTGGACATGTCAGAGTTAATATTTTTGTGCAGAGAGTAGTTGGTGCGTGAAAATAACTGCCATGGTGGTAGCAGAGTCAGTGGCATTAAGCTTATTACAGCAACTGCTGCGCCAGCACATGAATGGCAGTAAATTGAGGGGTGTGTACGATACGTTGAACACTGATGAATATAAAAGCTCGGCACAATATCATGGATCGACGGCCCTATGCTCTGCTCCAAAGTTTTATGTTCTGTGTTCTATGCTGCAAGAACTGCTGAGTGATTACAGCAATTCCTGATTTTATTACATTCTTTTATTTTGTTGTGATTGCAAATCACAGCCTGCAACCGTCAAGAGATAGATTTTATTCGATTTTGTCAGTTGCACGTTTTCTTCGAGAGAAGTTATGGCAATGATCTCATGCTACAATGATATCTATTTTTTTTCTGCGAATGAAGCTGTACATTTTTATTATAGTTTATTGATGTTTATATTATCAGTATCAGTATCAGATAAAACAAGAAGTTGAAAACTATCCATTTACTATAACGAAAACAATTATTTAATTGAACATTAATCAAAGAAAGAACACGTCACAAATGATAGACGCAATAATCAGATCAGCTATTGAATATATTATTTTTCCTTCTATACGGAGTAAAAAACGTTTTTGCATTCAATCGCTGAAATTTCTTGTTCTCCTTTTTCCCTTCCTCAAAAAAAATTGCCTGGGATTGATCTGCAGTAACGTTTGCTGTGTAATTATGTCCTTCATTGTTCTAATCTCCGAAAATGCCATGAACTGTCCCTTCATTCTTGCCTTTTTGTAATTGAGAAAGATGCAAATTGTCAAAGTCTTCTTTTTAAAATTCGCATCTATCAGCACAATTCGTGAGAATTGACATCATAAATTGTGAGCATTTAGACTGCACGAAAAGTGAATTCGTTTGTGTGGCCAATCAATTGCAATAAGAAACTATCTTTCACAAACAATCAAATTCTGTACTCCAAAATAACCATCCAGTGCCTTCACTGTTTTCAACAGATGCAGGGTGACATCATAGTGACTCTATCTGGCATAATTTCAGGAACCAGCATTTATAATGACAATGAAAATTATCGTTCATACCATCAATGCAGATAATCGTTGAGGAGGTTTTGCATGGCAGGACCTCGATCGGTTTTTCTTTCTAAATGAGAAGCAACATTAGAGAATTGAAATCTTGTGTTTTTGCTGAGTTACGTGTTCTCGCATCCTTCCTTTTGCAATCAAATGTCCTGAGAGCTAAATCGTCCCTTCGGCAAAGTCATCTCCAAAAAAGTAACAAGCAAAGTTTCGGTTCTCTTCTTTTGAAGGCAAGAGATTTGTCGAGTCCAAAAACAAAACCACCATCTCCCACTGGATTTGGACATTTTTCGGCCATTAAAGTTTTTTGAATATTTTCGACATTTATTGTTGCTGCATTAACTGTTTTCTCCCTTCGATTTTCTCAGCTATGTAATTATTATACGAGGCATATAAATTACCAAGTGACAACAAAACTTTCCTACTCCATGTGTTGTCACAAAACTGGACATCCAACTCAATTCCTGTTCCATTAGTCATTTAGTGATAACCAGCGAAGCTTCTTTTTTTATACTCACTCTCTTTGTCAGTTTCTAACTTTCTGGTTCATACACACGTGCACGCAAACCACCTCCCAAAATCGATGTTTTAGCCATTTGGCACCACATCCCCCTAACAATCTGAATGTCTTTTTTTGCAGCAAACATTGCAGTTATTCTAATTTTTTCTCGAGGAAAGTGTGGTCTCTCCAGTTGTATCACTGGCTACCTGGTGTCCATGGCAGTGACGGATCTACTGGTCATCATCATTGCTGTATTACTCAACCGAATTACTGGCATTTATTTCCCGTTCAGTTTCATGTCCGTTACACCTATCTGCAGCCTGCGGATTGCTTTAATATGTGGATCCATAGACTGTTCTGCCTGGTTGACAGTTGCTTTCACCTTCGATCGATTTGTGTCCATTTGTTGTCAGAAAATGAAAATTAATTACTGCACCGATAAAACAGCCCAGTGGATCATAGGAATAGTCTGCACTCTGAGTTACCTAAGGAATATCTTCTGGTATTTCATATTTGAACCTCTGTACATAATCGACAATGTTCCCTGGTTCTGTGTTATCAAATTGATATTTTGTAAATCACTAGCATGGGCTGCATATGACTTGATCCTCGTGATTTTTAGTCCTTGCCTGCCATTCATGGTAATTTTACTGCTCAATGCTCTTACCGTGAGGCATATTATAATGGCAAATCGAGCTCGCAGAAGACTCCGAAATCAAATAAGTGGAGACAATCAGAAAGATCCAGAGATGGAGAAGCGGAGAAAGTCCATTGTTTTACTCTTTGCCATTTCCACGAGCTTCATAGTGTTGTATATTTTATATTTTATAACCATAGTCTACGTCCGGATTGCAGACGTTACTTATTTCACGGATTCTGATTTCAGTGACTCAACATTTATTCTCGAAGAAAATGCGTACATGCTTCAATTTTTGTGTTCAAGCATTAATTCGTTCATTTATGCGGGAACCCAGAATAAGTTCAGAGATGAGCTAAAGAGGGGAGTGTTGCGTCCATTCTCTATGATTCCAAAGTTTAGCACTTCACGAGTTCAGTAAAGAAACACATTAATTCCACACTGTGTTGTTATTTCTTGATACACGTATTGGATTCATACATGATATCAAAGTGAAGATCTATCATGGTTTGCTTTGAAACCAGTAGCACTCTGCAAATTGCATAATTTACTACGATAACTACGTGTATCCACATCATAATTATGTAACGTGTTCGCCATTAATTTCCAGTCCATTCCCTGGAGATGACTGCACCTCAATGAGGAAACACAAGTATCAAGTCATTATTTCATTGAAAAATCAAAACACCTGAGCTCTGATCTGCAATTGATTACCAATTTTAACTCTAACTATCGAAATTCAATATTTATCGACCGCACCAGATATTGATTATATGTTGCTCTCATATGCTCTGAAATGAAAAGACATGTTTTACACTCACGTTTTTCACTAGTCACTGTGAACCAATCTGCAACTAGTTATGCATGTTTGCAAATATGGTATCAGAGGAAGTAAACACACAAACAATTATTAAATAAGAGCAATAAATCAGTTTATCTTTCTTTTGCCGAACTATGTTGTCAACCACAAGGATCAAATAATTGTTTCAATAAAATAAGCAATTGTAAGCGCTACAAATGAGAAGGAATGGGAGTTAATAAATTATCTTCAAGTTGATTCATTGACCATATCATCTTTTAACTTTGCATTGATTTGTGATTCGCAAGTTTTCAAACTGATAAAATGGCAATTGAGACATACATTTACCATCACAATCGAATGTTACACATTGTTTCAAAACCAAATAACTAATTAACATTCTATTCCTTGGTGGACTAATACTTCCATATATCTGAACAGTTCAACATATTCTGACCGGAACTGTACAATTGTCAGCTTCGGCCAAACTGATGTCTCAGCCAATGGCAAGCCATCAGGATTGGTTGTGTTTTCTGCTCCTGCTCTCTCTGACTGTTCATCTCTTAATCGCGTATTCTCTCTCTCTTTCTCTCCTTTTTTCCGATTGCCCCATCTAACATTTTCTCATATTTTTCGCATGTATTGTGCAAACAATAAAAGGGTTCGAAGAGATGCGATTTTTGATAAAATGTGTTGCAAAATTAAAGACAACTGTGGCGTGAGCCCTCTCACTGTCAAAATAATCTCCCTTGAACTTTTATGCTTCCCACAAACAGTGGGGTGAAAGCCTCGCACAGATGTTAAGTGAAATATGGAAATTGATTAATGAAGGTAAAGTCGCTACAGTCATATCATACCATAGGACTGCTCTCTCATTCGAGAGGAAAGACTGGTGTTGGTTTAGCTTGAGAAGGAGTGTGCTTCCTAATAGCCTTAGACGATGCAGGGGTTTTAACCATGCTGTGTGCGTCGGTGTGCATGGCAAAGTGGCCATCGAGCTGACTGACCAAACTTAAAAATGGACGGGTAACATTGTCGCAACCCTTCACGTCATTGCTGAGACTGCTTTGAGAGTATTGCGTTGGGAATTGCCTCCCCTGACCTGAGGAAGCTTACAGTTGAATTGCATTGGAATCAAATCAAAGTCAGACCAGAAAATTGGCTGCAAAGGAAATATTTGTCTTGTGAGGGGATATTGACTAGTTTGGATCGATATTCTTGAGAGTTAAGAATAATGAGGGAAAATTTACGTAAGGTACATAATTTGCTAAAGTGAATTGGCAAAGTAAATGGAGAGCATTAAATCTTTTCCGTGCGGGGTGCTTGGTGAACTTTCAATTATCCATACCATGGATTCTCAAAACATACCAGACACCACACGGGCTTTTCATGATGGCAGAATCTCTTTTTGGGCTAGGTGAATAATGAAACTTCAAACAAAACATTGCACTCTTTGGGTGATCTTTAGATTCGTTGGCGAACATTATTTCAAATTGTGTCTATTTTATACTGATGGAAATCAAGTACAATTATTGTCCTTGGTTACTTCATTTCTCTCATATTATTTTATTCAATTCATTCCAGAATCAACACAACTGGCTGAAGATAATAAAGAATTTCGAATAGAGCACATTTATGTAATTATGTTGTGCAAGATCTTTTTGAAGTCCATTTTTGAAAGTCGCCAATTGTGCTCAACGCTGACATTTGACTGCCTTATGATTACCAGTTGTTCATTTGGCGCAGTGCATTACCTTCAGTTCTGCCATCAGCAACTTAGCATTCGGCTACTGTAAAATTCATGTGTACAGCGCCTCTATCTTAACCTACCCTGACCAAAAGAAAAACCACTTCGACCCTTGGTATTTTCACGGAAGGGCCAATTTGATGTTGAGAATACTGTTCCAAATACTTTTGATAGCCAACCATTCAGGTGCTGTGAGGTGCCCCTAACTAACACAAATAAATAACAACTTCCATTATCTTCTGCCTTTACCCTTTTAAAATAGGGATGTATATCTCGGAATAATCAGGGCAGCATATTAAACGGCGTCTCTGGAGGAAACATAATATGGTAGACGATAAAAACATGACCCCTATTGCTACCATGATCATCATCATCTGAAAATGAACCGTTCCCATCAGACAGTTATACTATTTGATACAGATTCTAAAAAAAACGATTTCCGTCACGCACTTTTAATGGATTATTTGAGTCCAGTGGCTGACAAAATGGCAAGTTGCAATTGTACATGTGTAGGAACTGTTGACATATTATTGAGCAGTTTTGGAGACATTTCGCAAAATATCGTCTCATGGTATTTTCTCATTTCACTGGCAAACCTGAGCCGGCTCACGAAGTTTTAAACATATTCCCCAATGTTCTGGCTTGTTGGTGGAAATCGTATATATTTGGTAAATTTGTCACTGGTATGCTGACGCTGTAGCAAATTAAGTTCAGTAAGATTTTGTTGATTTCACCTGTAATAAAATACTATTGAATCGACCCACACGTGTTTGGATTCGAATTCATCCAACAGTGGCCAATTTGTTACTCTGCTGTCGATGCGTGGAACTTGTATTGTGCATGAACACAAGGAGACTTGCATGTTAGTGTCACATATTCCCTTTTCATAACCAGGCTTGCAGTAGTCTAAATGAACGTGAAAAGACTGTGGAGTAGTGACGATATTCATCATCCTTTCAATGGCTGTTCAGAAATGTCCTGCACCGATTGGGCATTTCAGCTGTGAAGTTTGGAAAAAGAGAAATGCTTTTTGTTCGCTCTCTCTTTCTCTCTCTCTCTCTGTTAGTGCGCTGGGGTATAGAAGTCTGCCCTAACTGATGTTCTGATTCGAACTCTTGTTTACACAGAAGAAATCCGATCCCGGAGTGATCTCTGGCTCGATGTACCATCGCCTTTGGCTTTGCTTTGTAGTTACATGGTGTTCAATTATTGACAACTGCTATCGAGTGTACTTTGTAGAAAGTACAAACGATAATTGCACTTGCATATAACCAACATTACCATGAGTCCTCCATTAAATATAAGGTCGGTTAGGTAACCACGGCAGATTGTCTGCCCACGCTACACCAACAAGTCGTTAGGCATTTCTTGACAACAATCTACAAATTTCACAAAACAGCTGTTGTGTATGTTTTCTTAAATTCAGAAACGTTTCTGTAAGTTTATCCCAGTCACATTACATTAACACGAGTACCTCCCAACGTCGTAAGAAACTCGAGTTCAACGGAAAAATTGGCTCCCTCTGTCCATTCGATATTCCTTTCAACTGGCTCTTGAGTGATGTCCAAACCCCTTAGCTTCAAGGTATGTCGACAGGGCACTACTGTCACCAGCAATCCGAGAACCAAGAACAATACTTTCCACGACTCTTCATGTGCTCCTCAGAAAGGCAATGTGATGGTGGGTTCAGGGCTGCTCTATTACACAAATTCATGAAAAATTTCAAAGATATTCATTGAGCACTCGGTGAACTGCTTCAAGTCATATAACTAAAATGAGCTGTTGATATCAATATGAGCTCTCATCAACGAATAAACGTGACTCCGGAGGTATTGCTCCATTTCCACAGTGGAAATGCCATATAGAAAATCAATTAGTGAAGTGTGGAAGGAATCATTTATTTTTCTGACTGTTTCATTAGTCTGCGAAGATTGTGGACATTTGTTACTTGAAATAATTGTTTGAAATTCCAAAGTGTTTAACGTTAAAACAAAAACCTCAGCACCCTTTTTTTGCCCATTGTTCAATCACTAGTTCACATTTCGGCTATGTATGCAGTTTTTACCCATATCACACCCCCACCCATGGTCGATCCCACCATGCCCCAACATTGAAAGCGAAGGTTGCTTCTGCTGCTGTTGGCCCTTCAGGAAGCAGATTCCAGGCCCAAGCAAAGCATGGCAAAGCAATGGCCGACTGGTATTGTGGCTGGATTGTTCATCCAGAAAACTGGGTAATGTCCTTGTGGGGCAGGGTTCTTTACCCACCATGGTAGATGGTGAAATTTTAATTCAATAAAAATCTGGAATTAAGCGTTTAATGATGATCGCCATTCCAGCGCCCGCGAACACGGAGCATGCAACATCCAATTTCAGTAATGTCCGTTCGGGAAGGATGCCGCCATCCTCACCTGGCCTGGCTGTCAAATGACTCCAGATCCAAAGCGATGTGCCAGAAATGAATTTCAAAAACCGCAAAATTGTCACCATCTTCCTCGGATTCCTTTTGAACAATTACCTCTCGGGGTGTTTCTTGTAATTATTGAACTTCATGGCTGAGATGGTCTCCCGAGCCAAACTTCAGAAGACATGACGAAGACTGCTGCTTCCCCTTCTTCAGCAAGCATTGCACGTCAAAAAATCAGATTCCTCGTTTATTACCACACTGTTAGTGCCGGCTTCCTGTTGACAAATTAGATAGATTGTTTCTTAATTTTAATGAGAGACAATAATTCATAATACTTAACGGGTTCTGATGGACTCTGAGGGTACAATTTCCTCAGAAAATAATCGGCAAATCATTGTTTAGCTAACTGTCGATCAAGTTTCTCTTGCCACCCCTTTCTCTTCATCTCTCCTTCAGCTCTCTTCTTCCTGACATTTCTTTTTATTTTTGACCCCACTCTATTAATTTGTCTTCCTCTCTCTTTGAACATTGCATGGGAGCGAATACCTTTACCCACATCCTTGAAGTTCATTTCTCATTCGTGAAATGCCGTCAATCACATCCACCCCATAAAGGATGACTTTATCTACAAAACACATGAGTCATCATGGACAATAGATTAATCATCTCGAATTCTGTGGAAGTCCAAGGTAGTTTACTCAAAACCCTGAGATTTCTTCATAATTCCACACAAACGACTGAGATCCTAATCTAATCCTTTTAAACCATCTCTGACCAGAGGGTATACTCTGAAATTGTCTGAGATACGTATATAACACACTCGAATTCTTTAGGTCACCAGCATTATCGGCTGAAAACCTCGAAGATCTTGGGTAATCGGCTTGACTTCACAAGGTATCCAGAAAATACATTTGCCTATTCTGCGACCCCAAGCAAATTCTCTGTAAACCTCTGGGACTGCATTCAAGTGCGTTTCGAAGCAGTGAGACCTGAGCCATACCTTTTGAATCATCTGTGACAAACGTCGAATAATTTCAGATGTTTTGGAGATTAAATTGAATCCTCTCAAAACCCAGATTCATTTTCTATAATCATTTGCGGACAAGGTCTAATCCAACCAAAACTTCTGGGACAGCATATTAATGCTGTCGAGCATCTTGGAACACTAGCCGAATCCTTTCAAATTTTCTGGGAACACAGGCTGATCATCTCCGATCTTCGCATCATCAGCCTGATCCAACGAAATCCTCCAAGATTCCAAATTTATCTTCTCTTATCTCTGAGAACTCAGGCATTCAAATAATATTCAACCCCAGGCTAATCCTGCAGAACCGTCCAGGTCCAGAAACTCATCTTCCTGAATCTTCTGCTACTCTTGGCAATTGGTCACCCTCCTCTCCAAGCCAACCCTTCCTCTCCAAACATTTAAATCTTCTACGAAGGCGGGAGACTCTCTCGGTTGGTCTCAGGGAGGAGCTTTTCTTTTCTACACAACAGAGAACCCAGAAAAAATCACGTGAATCGACCTGGACCGGATGCTGACCCTCTGATTTCACTAGGAACACAGGCTGATCCTATCAAAACCCCTGGAATCCCATGCTAATCTCTTAATATTATCTATGGGCATCAGTTAATCTCCCTTAATTCTTTTGGACAACTGCCTAATGATCTGGAAATCACCAAGACTCCAGAAACATTCACTCAAGACCTCTGAGGCCACTGATAATCCACTCAAACTCTCTGGCACATCAGTAAAACGTTTCGAATACTTTGGGACACGGGCATCGCCAACTAAAATCCTCTGATAACACAGGAGTGCTCACAAGCTGGGGCCCCAATTAATCATTTCGAGCCATGTATGACCAAGGAGTAAATGACTGGAATCGTCAGTTTCCTGATATAAACATTTCTAATACTTTGAGGATATAGTTAATAATTTCTAATGCTGAGTGACTCCAGCCCAATGCTCTCACACTCATGTCCAATCTTATCTGCGTTCCACAACGAGTTTTTCCACGCAATATCTCCTCTGAAACTCCACTTCCCCCACCAATCCATCCTGCGCACACAGCATCTTCCCTCGCCGCCGCAAGTAGTGTAAAATGTCGGCCCACACCTCCTACAAAGCCCCCAAAGTATCTTTTCACATCAGGCAGACATGATCCTGCCGATCCACCAGCTTCATCTAATGTTCTCACCGTGGGCCTCTCTACATTGTAGCGACAGGACGCTAACTCATGGAAGTTTTCAGGGAAAATCTCTAGTACAACACTTAACAAGGAACACCACCACCCTGTGCCCGACTACAGAACCATCTTCGGCACTCCCCCAAGGTCATGCAAAACGGCCTCCTCAAACGCCAAATCCAAGCCAACCAATAATTGCAGGAAGAACTCCACATCTTGCACCTCGCGAAATTTCAAAGACCTAGCATCAACATTGATTTCGCTAGTTTCCAATCTTCCCAACATCCACCTCATCCCAATTACAACCCTCCAATACAGCACAGCCTCCTTGATCTCGTCTATTTGTATATCTTCCTTCCCGCCCACCTGCTACATCCACCCCAGCAAGCTATGAATCATGTTCTCTTCCAGATTACCAAGCAACAGTTCACAGATACTGATCTGATTAATGGTCAAAGATGCCCTCACTGGTTTAGCACATTGTCACACTTTAGAGTCCGGAAATAAAGTGTCTGCAGTGAAGTTCCAGACCACGATTTTTTAAATTCATTCTCTTTTATAAAACAGCCAGCTTCATATTGACCAAAAGCCACTGTTGTGCTCTAAGACTTACATGACACGTTAATTTACAATGATAAGGATTAATGCAGTGCAGTGATGAGAAAGAGCATTAACTCGCGACATAGATGGAGTGTGTCTGACACTACTCATTGGAGTTAATCAATCAAAGGTGTGATGAAACATGTCGGATTCTTAATGTGCTTGAGATTTGAAAAGTTGAGAGGATGCTTACCCTGATGGGAGCGCCAAGGTCTGTTATCGTAATTTCAGAATAAAGCGGACGATGTTAAAACAGAGATTAGGAAGAATTTCAATTCAGAGTCGCAAGCCCTTTACACCAAGCTGCAGGACCATAATTCAGGCTGACATTGACAAATCGTTGATCAATACGAAAACCAAAGGTCATAAGAAAAATACTGGGAAGCAGACACAAGGAATTAAACTCAACCACGATCCCAATGAACAGCAGAACACGATGGACCGGCCAAAGACCTCATCCTGTTCTTGTCACATATGGTTATCAAGTGAACTGTAGAGAGCGCTGTAACAGTACACAGCCTCAGTGGGTATTCCAGTGCAATGGCTGCGGACAGTTCTTTCAGTTGGAGTCAAATAAAAGTTGAGAGAATCAATATGCCTGCTTTGTCAATTAATTAAAATTAATATGATCATCCAGCCGGACGAAGCAAAGATCCTGAAATGATGGCGATCCTGCGTAAATATCAGGGTAATTCCAGAAATGTAGATCCTCACCTGAGCTGGTCACCCAACTGAGCAGTCACACCAGGGACAAACGATTCCCTTCCTCCATGTGCAGGATCGATCCAATCCGAATTCGAATGCTGAGCCCATGGAAAATTACATGGTGTTACAGAGTTGTATTCTGGTCGTATTTCATTCGTCGTATCACATCCGGCTTCACCTCCCCTTTATATTGCACTATTAGGACAGTAAGCCCTCCTACCAGTTGCAATCAAACAAAACTGAATAACTGCAGATAGAGACATTGGGTCAGATTGGGGACAGACGGGGAGAAGTGTAGGCGAGCGCTCGATGGAGTTCAGGAACTGGTGGGAGAGGCAATATAACAACGTGGCCTCTTCTCTGTTATATCAGCACACTAACTGCCCCATGCAATCTTCTCTATCGCTGTACCAAGATGGCTAATATTGTCACAGACCGTGACATACTCCTGGCAATGGTGTGTGATCCCATTCCTAATCTGTTAGCCTAGCAATTTCCCGTGACCCTATTCACACTCTGTTCCCGTATCAATGGACTGTGAATCCAACAAAGTTCTGTATGCGTAACCACAACCTGTGCGACCATCCACACTCTCTTTCCCTAGCAACCCCAGCAACAGCATGTGAACCAATTCTCACCCTGTTAAACGATCAATCGTCTGTGAACCCATTCCAACTCTATTCTTCGAGCAACATCCTTTCAGCCCTTCGCCATTCTGTTCCGCTGGGAAGAACTTTAAACCATCTTCACTCTGTTCCTCTAGCAACAGCCTGTGAAACCATACCCACTTTTTTTTTCTGGTAGCGTCGGCCTGAGCAAGCACTCAACTCTGTTTTCCTCGCAACTACCTCTGAGCCCAACATCAATCTGTTCCCCTTACAACATCCTGTGAATATATCCCTCCTCTGTTTCTCTAGCAGCGTCCTGAGAAATCAAAGCAGTAAGAATTCAGGTATACGATCGGTTATCCGGTCAGGACAGCCCATGAACTCATTATTTGCACGACACCATAATAAAACGTTTGAATTCATCGCCAGTCTTTTCTCCCCGCAACAGTCTGAATCCATTCCCACTCATTTTTATTTTTCCTAGCAATGCCCCGTGATGGCATATGTTCCTTCGATCATTGCATCCCTACTCAGTTCTGCGAGCAACAGCTTGTGAAGACATCATCATCTGCTCTCCGTACTATGACAAATAAACTAATTTCCGCTGTGTTCCCGCAGGAAGGGCCTCTGAAACTATTCCCACTCTGTTCGTGTCACATTGACCTGTGAAACAAAACCCGTTGGCGTCATTCAGAATGGCAAACAAACCCACTATTTGAGGGAAGTCCGAGCAAAGACCTTTGAACTCATTGCAATCTGTTCTCCCGATAAACAGCCCGTGATCCCCATCATCACACTGTTCCCTAAGCAGTGGCCTTAAAACCCGCCCTCTCTGTTTTACCCACGAAACGACATGTGACCCCATTCCACCCTGTTTTCTTAGCAATGGCCTGTGACACAACTACATTCTGTTGGAAAGGCAACGGCCTCTGAACCCATCCCAACTTTATTCTCCTCTCAACTATCTGTGACACCATTCTCATGTGTTCCCCTCACAACGGGCTGTGGCACGAAACGCACTCTGTTCTTGCAATGGCCTCTGAACTCATGCTGTCTATTCTCTATGAAAACACTGTGACCCAATTTCCATCATACTCACCAGCAACGGTCTGTCAATCCATTCCCACTCTATTGTGTGCAACCAGCTCCGGTCTGTTTCCGTTGGAACTGACTGTGATCCTATCCCTGAACTTTATTCCTTGCAATGGCCTGTGAACTCATCGTCAATCTGCTCTCCTAAACCGGATAATGAACTATTGCTCATTCTGTTCTCAGAGTAACCGCCAATGAACACATCCCAACTCTGCTCTCCTAGTAACAGCCTATGATCCCCTCCCCTGCTGTTCTCCTAACAATTTTGTAACTCCTTCCCAGACTCTTCTCCTGGCAACGACCTGTGACACTATCTCCACTCCATTTCTGCAACAACAGCATCTGAACCGATTCTCATTGTTTCCCCGAGCAGTGATGTATATACCCATTCCCAGCCTCTTCCCGTATCAAAGGCCTGTAACCCCATTGTCACTGAATTCTCCTTGCAACAAACTGAGAGCTAAACTTCACTCTGTTTTCTGATGGACTACCATTGACACTATTCCCCATCTGTTCTTCCAGCAACAGCCTATGACTCATCACTATTATGTTTCCAGAGCAATTATCTATGAAGCCATTCCGATTCATTTGCCTTACCAACGAACTTTGAACGCATACTCATTCATTTTTATTTGAAAGAGAATGTAAATTCATTCCTGCACTGTTCTCGGAGCACAGCCTGTGTCTCCATACCTACATTGTTACTAGCAACTGCTTATGAACCCATCCCCTCTCTCTAAGCTCGTGATAACCTGTGAACACATCCTCATTTCTTTCTCCTTGCGAGAGACGGTGAATTCGTTCCTGCTTTGTCACTGTAACGATAGACTGTCAATCGTTTCCTACTCTGTTTTCCTCGGAACAGCCAGTGAGCCAATTCCCACTATGATCCCCGAAGCTAAGATCTATGAACCCACCCCCATCCTGTTCAGCGAGTCATGGTCTGTGAACCCATCCCAACTCTGGCCATCTAGAAACAGCCAGACAACACATCCTCACTCTGTTCCCCTAGCAACGGACTTTTAACCGTACTGAAATTGATCCCCTGACAATGTTATGTGAGTCAATACCCACACTCTTCCTAATGCAACGTGCTGAGAACCTATTCTCATTCTTTCCTCCTTGAAACAGACTGTCAACCGATCCCTTTCTGTTCTCCTCGCCATCTCCACGGAAGAAATCTGAACTCCGTTCTCCCAGCAACAGGATTTGAACGCATCCATACTCTGTTCCATGCGCAACGTCTGTAATTTTATCCCTACATTGCTGTTTCGGCAACTGCTTGTGAAACCATTCCCATTTCTGTTTACCTGACAAAGGCCCGTGAATCCATCCTCACTCTTTTCTCCAAAGAAAACCAAAGAACCCATGCCTATTCTACTCTACCGGCAATGTACTATCAACCCATCCCAGTCTGTTGCCCTCGTAAGGAAACGTTAATCCGGAATCACGCTTTTTTCTCGCACTTGCCTCTAACTCCATTCCCACTCTGCTGTCCTGGCAACTGCCTATGAATCTAGACCCACAATGTTGCCATGGGGAAGGCCTGTGAACCCCTTCTCACTCTGGTTATCTATCAATAGACTGGGAAATCATTCCCGCTCTGTCGAACTAGCAATAGCCTGTGAACCGTTTCACACCCTTTTTACCCTAGCAATAGTCTGTGAAACCATTCTCTCTATTTTCCCTCGCAATAAGTTATTAAACCATTCACACTCTGCTACCCAAGCAATAGTGTTTGAACCGATCCACAATCCTTTCTCCCAGAAATGGCCTGGCAACTCCTCTCCTTGCTGTTACTCTGGCAACAGCCTGTAGCTTCAGCCCATCTCTGTTCCCCTATCAACAGAATGTTAGCACATCGAAACTCTTTTCAGCTAATGTCCAGTGAACCCGTTCCCATTCTGTTCTCCTTGCAATAGCCTTTGAACAAATCATCACTCTTTTCGTCGTGCAAGAGACTGAATCAATTCCTGCTCTCTTACCATAACAAAAGCTCCACAGCTACTCTGTTCTCCTTGCAACCACCAATGAATCAATTCCCACGCTATTCCACGAGAAAATGCCTGTGAATCTATCCGTAATCTTCATGCGAGCGAAAGCCTGTGAACACATGCTCACTCTTTTACACTTGAAAGAGTCTCTGAATCCGTCCCGGATCTGTTACCGTATCAACAGCCAGTGACCCACTCCTATTTTGTTCTCCGAACGACTGCCTGTGATCCAATTCCCACTCTATTTCCCGAGCAAGGTACTGCATACCCATCCCTGTATACATCTACATTCTGTTCTACCAGCAATGCCATCACTGCTGTGTTCCTGTAACAACGGCCTGTTAACCCATCACCACTCTTTTATGCCGGCGACTGCCTCTGACTCAACCCCTACACTGTTTCCCTGGCAACCGACTTTTCAGTTATCTCAAAACTGTTCGAGCAACACCTTGTTCATCTATCCTTCCACAACGCTATCCAGCAAGGACATGTGAATCCTTTCACTCCATTTATCTAGCACAAACATGAGAAGATATTCACATTCTGTTTCTCAAGAAAGAGCCTGTAACTACATTCCCACTCTCTTGTCCGAGAAAGAGCCTGGAAACACATAGCAGCGCTGTTACCTTGGGAATAGCCTCCAAGCCTATCCTGTTCCCGTGTCAACAGCCTGTGATCTAATCTACACTTTGTTTCCCGAGTGCCAGCCCGTAACCCGATCCCAACATTGTGTAACTCGCAGTGGCCTGTAAGCTCATTAGGTCTCCTCACAAAGCACATTGAGCCCATCCACGCCCTGCTTTCCCACCAATGCCTTGTGATACATCGCCATTCTTTTCTCCTCCCAACAGAGTGAACCCGTCCCAGCAACGGCCCATGAACCCATGCCCACTCTGTTCCAAAAATCGCCTCTGAATCATTCCCCACAATTTTCCCATGGTAACGTCCTCTGACCTCTTTCTTGCTGTTTAGACAGCATGGCCTGTGAACCTATCCACGCTCTGTCCCCCACGCAACAGCATGCAATCACATCCCCAAACTGTCACCCTCGTAAAGACTGCTAACTGTGTACCCCTATAGACGACCTGAGAGCTCATTCAGACTCTGTTCTGTTGGAAACAACTCATGATCCCATCGCAACACTGTTCCACACACCAGGGCAGAAGAACCAATCCCCTCACTCTTTTCCTCGCAACGATGTGGGGAATCGTCCCCAATGCGTTCTCCCAGCAACATCCTATACTCGTCTTCACTCTGTTCTCTCAGCAATGGTCGATGGACACAGCTCCACACTGTTACCCGAGCAATAGCTGGTGACCCCGACCCGCGCCTGTTCGATCAGCAACAGCATTTGGTTCCATACACAATGTTCTGTAGAAACGTCATGTGAAACCTAGCGTTCTCCTAGCAACGCTTTTGACTCTAGCCCCATTCTGTTCTCCGAGCAATGACCTGTGACCTCATCCCCACACTCATCTCACAGAGCTGCCTGTGGCTCCCGTAAACAATGTTTCCCTAGCAACGTCCCCTACCCATCCCCAACCTGTTAGACAAGCAACGTTCTGTAGACCCATCCTCACTCTGATCCCCCAGAAACTACCTGTGACCAATCTTTGGCTCTTTTCTCTTCGTAACGGCCTGTGAAACCATTCCCACTCTCTTTGCCTACCAAGCGACTGTGAACCGATCAACACAGAATTGTCATACCGACATCCTGTGAATCTCTCCCAACACAGGTCCCCGAACAACGTTTGCAGAATCCATATGCACGCTGCTCTCCAAGGTCGGACTTTGACCCAATCCCCATTCTGAACGCCTCGCAACAGGCTCTGACCCTTTTGCGATTCTGTTTCCCTTGGATAGCCCCGTGAACCCATCTGCATTCTGTTTTTCTCGCAACAGTCTGTGATCCTATCTCTACTCTGTTCTCTGAGTAATGGCTTGTGATCCAATCCTCACTCTATTCCCCTAGCAATGGCCTCTTAACCCTTTCGTACTCTGTTCCCACAGCAAATGCATTTGACACCACCATGCATTTGTTCACCCAGCAACGTCCCGTGAATCGTTCCTCACTCTCTTCGCCTGGTAGCGGCCTGTGTCCCCATGCTCACTCTATTCCACTAGCAGCGGTCTGTGAACCCATCCCCACTGTGTACTCCTCGCCATGTTCAGTGAACCTATCCCGACTCAATTTTCCTAGCGCTGGACTGTGAATCCATTCGCCATTCTTTTCATCGAGCAATGGATTGTGAACTATCCCAACTTTGTTCTCCTTGCAAGACCTGTGAAGCTATCCCCAGAATGCTGATCAATCAACTTCCTGCGAAACCATTCCTAACTATGGTTCCCAGGCAACAAGCTGTGAAGCCAAACTCACTTCGACTCACAAAAGTCGAAGTACTAATGGCTAATCTAATATGTCATCAGTATCCTGTGCTGCCAGCCATGCTTTTTTCCTTCTTGAAATACTTGTCATCCCATCACAACGTTTATTCTTCCAGCAAGGGCCTATATTTGCCATCTGAGGTAGTTTGGGTTGAGGTTAGGAATAGGAGAGGTGAGGTCACCCTGTTAGGAGTCTTTTACAGGCCTCCTAATAGTCCTAGAATCGTTGAAGAAAGGATTGCGAAGATGATTCAGGAGAAGAGTGACAGTAATAGGGTGATTGTTATGGGAGACTTTAACTTTCCTGATATTGATTGGGAAAGCTATAGCTCAAGTCCGTTAGATGGGTCAGTGTTTGTGCAATGTGTGCAGGAGAGTTTCCTGACACAATATGTAGATAAGCCAACAAGAGGTGAGGACATACTGGATTTGGTTCTGGGTAACGAACCAGGCCAGGTATTAGAACTAGAGGTAGGTGAGCACTTTGGGGACAGTGACCACAATTCGGTGATTTTTACTCTCGTGATGGAGAGGGATAAGTGTGTACTACAGGGCAAGAGTTATAGCTGGGGGCAGGGAAATTATGATGCGTTGAGGCATGACTTAGGATGTGTGGATTGGAAAAGTAGATTCCAAGGCAAGAGCGTAATTGATATGTGGAACTTGTTCAAGGAGCAACTATTGAGTGTCCTTGTTAAGTACGTACCTATCAGGCAGGGAGGAAAGGGTCGTGTGAGGGAGCCGTGGTTTAATAGGGAGTTGGAATCCCTTGTTAAATGGAAGAGGTCGGCCTTTGTAAAGATGAGGCGTGAAGGTTCAATAGGGGCGATTGAGAGTTATAAGGTAGCCCGGAAGGACCTGAAGAGAGAGCTAAGAGCAGCAAGGAGGGGACACGAAAGGTCCTTAGTTGGTAGGATTAGGGAAAACCCTAAGGCTTTCTATAGGTATGTCAGGAATAAAAGAATGACTAGGGAAGGAATAGGTCCAATCAAGGATAGTAATGGGAAGTTGCGTGTGGAGGCTGAAGAGATTGGGGAGGCGCTGAATGAATACTTTTCGTCAGTATTCACTCAGGAACAGGACATTGTTGTCGATATGAATACTGAGGCACGAATTAGTAGAATGGATGGCTTTGACATATGTAGAGAAGAGGTGTTGGAAATTCTGGCAAGGGAGAAAATAGATAAGTCCCCTGGGCCTGATGGCATTTATCCTAGGATACTCTGGGAAGCAAGGGAGGAGATTGCAGAGCCATTGGCCTTGATTTCTGTGTCCCCTTTGTCGACAGGAGTAGTGCCAGAGGACTGGAGGCTAGCAAACGTGGTTCCCTTGTTCAAGAAGGGGAGTAGGGATAATCCTAGTAACTATAGGCCAGTGAGTCTCACTTCTGTTGTGGGCAAAGTCTTAGAGAGAATTGTAAAGGATAGGATTTATGCACATCTGGATAAGAATGATGTGATCAAGGATAGTCAGCATGGTTTTGTGAAGGGCAGGTCGTGCCTCACAAACCTTATTGAATTCTTTGAGAAGGTGACTAAGGAGGTAGATGAGGGGAAAGCGGTAGATGTGGTATATATGGATTTTAGTAAGGCGTTTGATAAGGTCCCCCATGGTAGGCTACTGCAGAAAATACAGAGATATGGCATTGAGGGTGAGTTGGAGGTTTGGATTAGGAATTGGCTCTCTGGAAGAAGACAGAGGGTAGTAGTTGATGGCATTTTGGAGTGCCGTCACTAGCGGTGTTCCGCAAGGATCTGTTTTGGGACCATTGCTGTTTGTCATTTTTATAAATGACCTGGAGGAAGGGTTAGAAGGTTGGGTGAGCAAGTTTGCGGATGATACGAAAGTCGGAGGAGTTGTAGACAGTGAGGAAGGATATGGCAGGTTACAGCGGGATATAGAGAAGCTGCAGAGCTGGGCAGAAAGGTGGCAAATGGAGTTCAATGTAGCTAAGTGTGAAGTGATTCACTTTGGTAAGAGTCATAAAAAGATGGATTACTGGGCTAATGGTAGACTACTTGGTAGTGTGGAAGAGCAGAGGGATGTCCATGTACACAGATCTCTGAAAGTTGCCACCCAGGTAAAGAGTGCAGTGAAGAAGGCATATGGCATACTGGCTTTTATTGGTAGAGGAATTGAGTTCCGGAGTCCTGAGGTCATGCTGCAGTTGTATAAGACTCTGGTGCGGCCGCATCTGGAATATTGTGTGCAGTTTTGGTCGCCATACTATAGGAAGGATGTGGAGGCACTGGAACGGGTGCAGAGGAAGTTTACCAGGATGTTGCCTGGTATGGTAGGAAGATCCTATGAGGAAAGGCTGAGGCACTTGGTGTTGTTTTCATTGGAGAAAAGAAGGTTTAGGGGTGATTTGATAGAGGTGTACAAGATGATTAGGGGGTTAGATAGGGTTGACAGTGAGAACCTTTTTCCACGTATGGAGTCAGCTATTACAAGGGGGCATAGCTTTAAATTAACGGGGGGGTAGATATAGGACTGATGTTAGGGGTAGGTTCTTCACTCAGCGAGTCGTAAGTTCATGGAATGCCCTGCCAGTAGCAGTAGTGGACTCTCCCTCTTTATGGGTATTTAAGCGGGCATTGGATAGGTATATGGAGGATAGTGGGTTAGTGTAGGTTAGGTGGGCTTTGATCGGCGCAACATCGAGGGCCGAAGGGCCTGTACTGCGCTGTATTCTTCTTCTTCTTCTTCTTCTAAACTCCATAGACACATTGTTCGCCTTGCATCTGCCTGTTAAATTATTTTGAGCCCTGTTCTACTGTTTTCCGCCTGGGAATCATAACTCACAATCTTTCCCCAGAAAAGGCATGTGCACCCATTCCCACTGTATTTATGGAGTAATAGCCTATGAAACCATTCCCACTCTGTTTACTAAGTAACAGCCAGTGGAATCATTCCCACTCTATTTACCTCGCAATAACCTGTGAACATATTCCCACTGTCTGTGCCTCGCAACATCTTGTTAGTTCGTTGTTTCATCAGCAGGAAGATCGAGAGCATCGACCAGGAGCTAACGGTTAGGTGAATTAATGATCTAAATGCATACTTTGTGAACAGGCGGCTCACAAACTTAACAGGAGTGGACGCGGGACTGCCGATTGGATGAACTAATATATTTAAGTGTTAGTAGTACTAGAAGCACTACGTAGGTCATGTCTCTGGCACACCCTCCTCTTCTAACCAAAAAAAAGTTGTGTGCATTGGATTTTTTTTCTACAGTCTCGTTGGGAATTTATTATCGCAGGAATGGAGTTTAGGGCAACTGATCATTCCTCCCACAGAACGTGAGAGGTGTGATTCACCACTGTTTTTCCTGCTGACATCATCTGCGGGGTGTGAACCCAACTCCAGCTGCACGTAAGGGAACGGAAACCAGTTTTGGATAAATTTCTGATCATTCAAGAGGCGGCGAGGGTTAACGAGAGGAGTTACAAGTAGGGAGTCACACTTCAAGTGCAAGATAAAGGCAGATGGCTTTCGGTCAGGGGACAGAAAGGGAAATTGCAGGCGGTGCAAGGAACTCCTGTGGCGAGTCCCCTCAATATTAAGTGTCCCGTTTTGGATACTGTTCGGTGGGACACCATACCAGGTTTGAACAATGGGACACAGGGCTCGGGCATAGCATTTGACCCTGTTTCTGAGAAGGGAAGGGGGTAGATGATCATAGCATTAGTCATTGTGGACTGCATCATGATTGGGGCAAATAGGAGGTTCTTTGTGAATGAGAGACTCACGGTTTGTTTGCTGTCTCTCAGATGCCAGGGTTTGTGATTTCGTGGATGTATTTTCAGGATACTTGAGGGGACGGGAAGCAGCCCCACGACATGGTTAATATAGTCAACAGCGAGATAGGTAGGAAAAGGGATTGGGGATTTCAAGCAGAATTACAGGGAGCTACGCGGGAAGCATAGTGTGACAACAAATAGAGCTGTTATCTCTGGTTTGTTGTCTGTGCGAAATGCTAGCAAGGCGAGGACCAGGGAGAGAGTGGAAGTAAACATGCGGCTACTGGGATGTTAAGAGTTAGAGTTTCGGATACATGGATAGTTGGGGCTTATTCTGGGATAGGTGGGACATCTACAAGCAGTATAGTCTGGAGCTGAACCAGTCGGGTACCTTTACCCTTGGGGGAAAGTTTCTAATACTCTATGGGAAGGGTTGACTTAATTGAGCTGGGCATGAGAACCTAGATTGTAGTTCCGTTATAGAGGAGTGAGAGAAGTGAGGTCAGAAATTAGATTTCAGGTTCTCAAGAGTTCACAGACAAGCAGGAATGTGGTTTGAAGCCTGTCTACTTCAACTCCAGGAGCATCCGGAATAAGGTAGGTGACCTTGCAGCATGGATTGGTACCCAGACATACCATGTTGTTGCAAGTTCGCGGTCATGGATAGAGCAGGGACAGGAATGGTTGTTGCAGTTTCTGGGATTTATGTTTTCAGTCGGAACAGAGAGGAGGAGTGACATTGTCAGTCAAGTACAGTATAATGCTGGCAGAAAAGATGTTTGAGTACTCGCCTACTGAGGTACTTCCTGTTGTGGGTAGAAGTACGAAATGAGCGGTCAAACTGTTGTTAGTTATCTACAGGGCTTGGAATAGATCGAGCGATGTAGAGGAACGGATAGCAAAGCTGATTCTGGATTGGAGCTTGAATAAAATGCCGGTTGATATGGAGGCCGATAACTTTCCAAATATTGACTGAAAAAACTAGAGTTCGAGTGCTTTAAATGGGTCAGTTTATGTCCAACGTGTGCAGGATTGTTTCCTGACAGAACAAGTAGACTAGCCAACAAGGGGCAAATCCACATTGGATTTAAAACTGCGAATTTAACAAGGCCAGGTTTTGAATTGGAAGTATAAGCACTTTCCTGGGAGTAAACAAAATTCGGTTATGTTTACTTTCACATTAGAACAGGATAGGTATATGAAATAGGCAAGTTTCAGTGCCGGAGGAAAGGCAATTATGATGCTATTCGGCAAGATTTCGGGTGCATACGATGGGGAAGGATACAACGGGAGATTGGAACAATTGTATGTGGAGCTTATAATCTGAACAGCTCCTTCGTGCCTTTGAAAAGTGTGTTATAATCAGGCACTACGGAAGTAATCGAGCGACGACCTTGGTTAACTAGGGCAGCTAAACTCTTGTCAAGAGCAAGAAGAAGGCATAATATAGGATGAGACGTGGAGGCTCAGTCAGGGTGGTTGAGAGTTACAAGTTAGTCAAGAATGGCCTGAACAGAGAGCTAAGAAACAGCAGGAGGGGGCATGAGAAGTCGTTGGCTGACAGGATCAAAGAAAGCCCTAAAGATTTATATCGGTATTTCAGAACTAAAAATAAATACGAGAGAATAATTAGGGCCAATAAAGTATAGTTTTGGAAAATTGTTCACGGAGTCCAATGAGATATGGAAAGCCCAAATTAAATAAACTTTATTTGTTTTCACACGAGAAGAAGACATTACAGTTGAGAAGAATACTAAGATGCCGGCTACTAGACAACACGTGATTGAGTGCCACGAGGAGGAGATATTGGCAATTCTTGAGAGTGTTAAAATAGATAAGTAACCGGGCTGGATCCCATCATTCGTATAATTTTCTGGGAAGCCAGGGAGAAGATTGCAGAACCATTGGCTTTGATCTATATGTCGTCATTATCTACAGGAAGAGTCCTAGAAAACTGTAGGATAAAAAATTTTGTTCCCTTGGTCAAGAAAGGGATGAGAGGCTACCTGAAATGCTTACACCAGTGTGCCTGACTTCGGTTGTGGATGAAGTGTTGGAAAATGTTATAAGAGATGGCATTTATAAACATCTCGAGAGGAATATGTTAATTAGAGATTGTAAAAACGGTTTTGCGAAGAGTAGGTCGTGTATCACCAATCTTATTGAATTATTTTAGATGGCAAATAAACAGGTGCATGAGGGTAAAGCAGTTGATGTGCTCCGCATGCATTTCAGTAAGGTGTTCAACAATGTTCCCCACATTTGGCGACTGCACAAAATACAGAGGCATAGGATTGATGGTGAATTAGCGGTTTGGATAAGAAAATGACTAGCTAAAATAAGAGAGAGGTTGGTGGTTGATTGGAAATATTCATCCTGGAGTTCACTTGCTATTGGCGAATCGCAAAGGCCACTGCTCCTTGTCATTGTTATAAATGTTCGAAATGGGCTCATAGAATGATGGGTTAGTAAATCCGCGAGTGACACTGAGGTCGGTGGATTTCTGAATAATGCTGAAGAATGTTGCATGTTACAAAGGGAAATAGATAAGCTGCACGGGTGGGCTGAGAAGTAGCAAATGGAGTTTAATGCGTAGAAATGTGAGGTCATTGACATTGGAAGAAGCAACAGGACTAAAGAATTGCGGCTAATGGTGACATTCTTTGTGCATAAGAGCAGAGATATCTCAGTGTCCATGTACACAGATGCCTGAAAGTTGCCACCCAGTTTGCAATTGTTGTGAGGAAAGTAAATGGCGTGTTACCTTTTATTGGTTGAGGTATTGAGTTTCAAAGTCACGAAGTCATGCTGCAGCTGTACAAAATCTGCTGCGGCCACACCCAGACTACTGCGTACAATTTTGGTCACCACTTTATGGGAAGTATGTGTCGGTTTGGGAAAAGTTCCGAGAAGTTTTTTCTGGAATGTTTGCATGGTTTGGAGGGAAGGTATGTGAGCCAACGCGGAGGAACTTGAGGCTGTTTTCAGCAGAGAGAAGAAGGTTGAGAAGTGACTTAATTGATACATGTAAAATAATCAGACAGTTATATATGGTGGACAGTGAAAGCATTTTTCCATGGATGGCCATGGCTTCAACGAGGTGAAATAGCGAAAGATTGAGTGTGGTAATTATTGGACAGATGTCGGAAGTCATTTCTTTACCCAGTGTCACAGGTACTTCGAAATCACTGCCTGCAACAATTGTTGTCTCACCTTGTTTAAGGGCACTAAAACGGACTGAGAACACTTTCCCACTCTGTTCTCCTGGAAACATCCTTTGCACACATCCCCGCTCTGTTCCCCAACCAATGGCCTGTGAATCCATCCTCTGTCTTTTTGCTGAGTTACGACCTTTGAACCAATAACTCTCTTCCTCGAGCAATGGCCTGTGAGCCCATCTTCACACTGGTCCCCAAGTAACGGCCTGTGAACCCACCTACACCTTTGTTCTCCTAGCAACGGTCACGGAAATCATTCCCACCCTTTTCATCCAGCAACGGGCTGTGAGCAAGTTGCCACAATGAGCCCCAAGCAACGGCCTGACACCCCATCCATCCTGTGTTCCGCTAACTGCGGCCGATGAACGCATGCCCACTCTTAGCTCCCAGCAATATCCGGTAGCCCACCCTCACTCCGATCTCGTAGCAACGTCCTGTGAACATATCCCTGCTCTGTTCCACTAACAACTGCTTGTGAAAACTTTCACACTGTGTTCTCCCAGGAACGGCCTATGAACCCATTTACACTGTTTTCTCTTGACAGCGACCTGCGACCCCATCTGTTTATGCTCTACTCGAAATGGCCCGTGAGCCTATCTCCACTGACTCCTGTTAGCAATAGCCTGTGAACCCATTCCCACTCTGTTTTCCTGGCAGCGACCGGTGTTGCCTTCCTCAGTCAGTTCTCTTGGCAACAGTCCATGAAGTCATCCTCTCTGTCTTCCCACATGAACGGCGGATCAACACATCCCTACGTCTGCTTTTAAGCAAATGGGTTGTGGATCCATCCTCACTCTCTTCTCCTCATTACATAAAGTGATACTGTCCGCACTCTGGTCTCCGAACAACGACCTGTAAAACTAGACCTACTTTGCTTTCATGGCAATGGCCCAAAAACACATCTACACTCCGTATTCCTGGCAATCGTCTCTTAAACCGTCATCACGCTGTTTCCCAAGCAACAGCCAGGGAACCCATCTCTTTGTGTTTCCCGAGCAACTGCCTGTTATCCATTTGCCGCTTTGTTCTCCAGCAACAGTTTCTGAAACCATCCTCACTCTCTACCACTAGCAATGACCTGTGGACCCATCCATTCTCTGTTGTCCGACCAACGTCCTGTGACAATGTCAATACTCTATTCTCCCAGTAAGGGCCTATTAACCGATACCAGCAATTGCTTATGAACTCACCCCACGCTTCTCTCCTAGCAACAATCTGTGAACCCATGCACGCCCCTATCAATGACTTCTAAGCTCATCCCACTCTGCCTGGCAATGACCTGTAACCACATCCCGACCCGGACTTCCTCGCAACATCCTGAACCAGCACCGTTCCGTTCCCCTACCAATGGTCTGTGCATTCACTCCCAATGCTTTCCCCTTGCAATTTTCTGTGGATCTATCACCACTCTGTTCTCCGAACAGCGGCCTGTGACCCCATCGCCACTCTGTTCCCCCAGTAAAGGTCAGTGAACCAATCCAAATACTCAGCCCCATGCAACGTCCTGCGAACGCATCCTGATTCTGTTCTCTTGGAACCATCCTGTGACAATATCCCCAATCTGTTCTCCTAGAAACGGCCTGTGAACTGATACGAACTCTTCCCTTCCAGCAGTTGCCTGTGAACTCACGCCCACTCGTTTTGTTCCGAACAACAGTCTGTGACTCCATCCCCGCTCTGTTCTCCTAACAACTGCCTGTGTCCCCATCGCCATCCTTGTTTTCCCTAGATACGGTCTGCGAAGCAATTTCCAATTGTGTTCCCCTTGGTCTCTGGACCAAGCCCCACTTTGTTCTCCTTGCAACAGTCTGTGCCCCCATCGCCAAACTGTCCTGAATCAAATTGCTTGCAATACCATCCGAACTCTGTTCTCCTTGCAACGGTCTGTGTAGCCGTCCTCTCTCTCATGTCCTAACACCAGCCTATGACACCATCGCTTTTTTTCCCCGAGCTCCAGTCTCTGGACCAATCCCACATCTCTTCCCCCAGCAACGGCCTGTGGACAAATGCACACAATGTTCTCCTAGAAAGAGTTCCTGAATCCTCTCTCTCTCTCTTCCCAGAGGAACGACCAATGAACACTTCTCTACTCTGTTCCCAATGCAATGGCCAGTGAACCCATCCTCAATTTCTTCTCTGCACTACATACTGTGAACCGTTCCGCGCTGTGCTCTCCAAGCATGCGGCCTGTGAAAACAGACCGACCCACTTCACTTTCCAAGAAATGGCCTGTGAACCAAACGACACTCTGTTCTCCCTACAACAGTTTCTGAAAACATCCTCACTCTGCTGTGCGAGCAGCAGCCTGTGAACTCATCCCCTTTGAGATGCCCGAGCAACTGCCAGTGAACCAATCACCAACATGTTCTCCAATCAACGGTCTCTGAAAGCATCCTTACACTGTTCCTTCCACAACTTGTGAACCCATCCAAATTCTGTTCACCTCGCAACGGTCTGCAAACCCATCCCAAATCTGTCGTTCTTCCAATGGCCTTTGAACCATTCCCTCTGTTTTCCCAGTAATGGACTGTGAACCCGTCCGCACGTTTTAGTCCCTTGATTGAACATTGAATCCATTCCTACTTTGTTCCACTAACAACGGCATGTGACATCATTGCCACTCCGTTTTCCATGTAACAGACTGCCATCCAATCCCTGCATTCTTCCACTAGCAATGGCTTGTGACCCCATTACCATTCTGCTCCCCTTACAATGACTGGTGTACCCATCCCAAATCTCTTGCCCAAGCAACAGCCTGTGATACCATCCACGTTTTTTACGAATAGAAACGGCCTATTAGCGGCACGGTGGAAAAGAGGTTGGCGCAGCTGCCTCACAGCGCCAGAGAACTGGGCTCAATTGCCGCCTCAGGCGACTGTCTGTGTGGCGTTTGCACATTCTCCCTGCGTCTGCGTGCGTTTCCTCATGGTGCTCCGGTTTCCTCCCACATTCCAAAAATGTGCAAGTTAGGTGAATTGGCCTTGCCAAATTGTCCGTAATGTTCGGTGAAGGGGTAAATGTAGGGGAATCGGTTTGGGTGGCTTGCGCTTCAGCGGGTTGGTTGGACCTGTTGGTCCAACGGGCCGGTTTCCACACTGTAAGTAATCTTAAAAAAGCACATGTTGACTCTGTTCTCCTCGCCACAACCTGTAAGATCAACATTACTGCGAAATCCTAGCAAAGTCCTTTGAACTCATCCGTGCCCTGTTCCCCTACCAATGGTCGGCGAGCCCATCCCCACCCCACGTGATCGCCACTCAGTTCCCCGAGCAACGGTCTGCAAACCAATCCTAACTCTCTTCACCTGGCAATGGACTGTGAACCCAACGTCACTGTTCTCATTGCAACGGCGTGTGATTCAATCACCTTACAAAATGGCCCGTGAAATCATTCTTAATTTGTACTGTTACCAATGGCCTATGAAGAATTCCATACTCTGTTCTCCAAGAAAAAGCACATGGTCTCAAGCTCACTCTGTCGTTCTTTCAATGGCGAGTGGCACCAATCCCAATCCCAATCTATTACTCTAGCAAAAGCCTGTGTACCCAATCGCACTCTGTTCACATAGCAATGTTCATGTTACACATCTCCACTTTGTACCCCGAGCAAACGCCTGTGTAGCAATTGCGACACTGTCTTCACTGTAAATGGCTGTCACCTATCCCTTCGCTGTTCTACTCGCAAAGACCTGTGAGCCCATTATTGCTCTGTCTTCCTAGTAATAGCCTGTGTCCCTATGCTAACTATGCTCCCATAGCTACTGCTTCTGAACCCAACGCCACACGGCCCTAGTAACGGTCTGGAAGCACATCCCCAACTCAGTTCCCCTAGCAACGGCCTGTGTATCTATCATGATACTTCTCCCCAACGAACAAACTATAAACGCATCCCCATTCTGCTTCCCTATCAACGGCATGCGAAACCATCCCCACTACCTTTTCCTGAGAAAACCTAGGTTACACACCTCCACTCTTCCCCGAGCGATGGCTTGTAAACCCATCCCAACTCTGTTCACCTTACAAACGTCCATGGATCCATCCTCACACTGTTTTCCCAGTAACGGACTGTGAGCTCACCCCTACACTGTTCTCCTGCCAGCCGCCTGTGTCACCATCCTCACTCAATTCACTTAGTGACTGCCAGTGAACACATGCCCACTCCATTCGTCTCGCAACAGACACTGACTCAATTCCCCACAGTCGTCTTCTCGCAATGTTCTCTGAAACCATTCTCATTATATTCTTCTAGCTATGACATATTAACACGTCCCCAGTCAATTTGCCTTCCCTTTGGCTTATTGCCATTCTTTTCCACTAGCAACGACCTGTGAACACATCCCCACCATATTCTCAAGACAAAGGCCTGTGAACCCATTCTCACTCTTTTCGCCTGACAACAAACTGCGACACCATTGGCACTGTTTACTCCAAGCAGCAGCCTGTGAAGCCATCGCACGGAATGGAACACAAGCGTGATGTAAATTGGAATGGGAGGGGGTATGTTGAGAGGTAGAGAGAGTGCAAGATGGGTTTTGAGTGATGGTGAATATGGCAGGGTGAATAACACCAGAAGGGAAATCAAAGGCGGAGTGAATTGAACCCAACTCCTGCACTCCACTATCGTTTCCTCCCCTTCACTGATGACCAGGACTCGGGGCTGTGTCTGTTTCTCTACAAATCAGCTTAATCTACAGAAAACAATATTGCTCATTCTGCTGCTTGTTACATTTAAAGTACACTTTTTATTCTTTTGCAATGGAAGTGATGGGTGCCGTCAGTGGGATGGTGACTTTTCTGACTGATCTCAGAGTTGAGAGACACAGTGAACGGTCCCTGTAAGCCGTTCAGAGATAAGGTTGGACAAACCACCAGTACACTCAATCTGTTTCCATAGCGTCAGGCTGCTTCGTTACTTAAGCACTGAACTGAAATGATAAAATCCCGGATGGATTGATTAATGAGTGATATTGAATGATTCATGAATTTGAATAAAGGAATATTTCAGCACATTCTTCAGTTACTGGCTGAACTTCGTCTGGGTTACGGCATAAATCGCGGTGTTTGTGCAGCATCTGAGGAGCTGCAGCATGAAGCCCATTTCCCGCACAAAAGGTTGGATATACACCGGGGTATACACGATATACCGCATTCGGCCCCATATGGAATACACCATTAGAAGTGACCACAACAGGATGAAATTAGCCGAGCTCACAAACAGTAGAATAATACATTTTCTTCAAGTTTTCATTTCTGTGCCACACTGAACGTTCCCATTGATGTGAGCCCGGAGACTCCGGCGGGCTCTGCTGGTCACTGAAATGTGTCTGACGGTGAAAACGTTGAACAGCAGAATCAGGAGAAATGGTAGTACCGGAGTCAGAATGTTGTGGATGAACTCGATTGTGAGCTAGACACTAGAGGATTGAACCGTTAGTGTTACCCAACAAAAGCATGGTGTGTTCCCCAACCGATACCGATTTGTGAGCATAAAATACCAGAAAGTGTTCTTTAAACAGCGCTGTACAGTCACTGTTACCAGAAGTACAGCCGCTGTTTTCACCCTGCAATATTTAGTTTTCACCTTCTGGCAACAAATGGCCACAAATCGATCAAAGGTGAATGTGACGGTGAACCAAACAGAACAGTTAGTAGCTGCAAAAAGCGACACGGCGTGAATATTATATAATCAGACAGAGCGCATCAGAATATATGACTGTTCTCGATAAAGAATGGAGATGTGTCTTAATATTAGGTCGAGGATAATGACCAGTAGATCCGCAGCTGCCATGGCCCCCAGGTAATTTCTGACACGTGGAGACAATCCACAATTTTTATAAAGCAGGACGTAGATCGTCATTATGTTAACTGTGAGGAAGAAAAATAAACAAGTTATCAATCAGCCTGGAAACAAAGTTTGATTGAGGACTCAGTGAGATCTACAAGTATGTAATTGCATTCAGAGATTTTCTAGAATAATTGGAACTGAAGTAACAAATAGAAAGGTCTCAAATTTTCAAAAAAACATGATGCAAAACAGTAGAAACCATCCCTCCACATACACACGGACACACATCCATAAGAACAGACGGTTTTCTGAAAACTCCGACACACTCGACCATTCGAGAGCAGACATAGGTCAATTCTTTCCAGTTCTTAATGCAGAGGGTGAAAACCTTGCTGTACTGAAGGATTCTCTCCCAGTTCCTTGAAGACATATGTAGCTTGTAAATTTCTGTCAACACAATCCATTAAGGCCGAGCAATGCTTGAGTTCAAACTCATCACAAGGAGTTGACTTCCCATCCACCGGTGCCTGTCATATTGTCCCTGATAGATGGGTGAGATCCTACACAAATAAACCGCGTCACTATTTGATATTCAGAAAGGCATGGAATAGAGGTAACTTGGGGAAATACATGCATGTAACCATGCTTTGAAATGAGGCTACATTTCAGAAAAGGAAACTCTGGAGTTCTTAAAATGCATATTTGCAGCGAAACCCCAGCATGTGTTGAAGTGTTTCCCGGGCGAATGTGGAAAGCCACGGATGCAATTTTGGAGCTCAGAGCTGAGACATGTGTATCATTTTTTTTTTTCAGAAAAAGAATCACTGGACACAAACCGTTAGCTCTGATTTCACTGCAGAGATGCAGCAGGCCTGCTGACCTTTACAAGCAACTCTTGTTTTTGTTTCTGATTTTCAGCATCCAAATTTTCTTCGGTTTGTTTGTGGCCATTGGCAGCCATGGATGAGGGGCTGAATGACTGAAACGCAGCTCATGTTGTGACATTAGTGTAAAAACCCCAACCTGGAAAAAAAGCCAGGGAACTACAGACCGGTGAGTCCAATGTCAGTGGTGCCAAGGTGTTTCGAGGAGATTCTGAGAGACAGGATTTAACAGTATTCTGAAAGGCAAGGACTGATTAGGAACAGTCAGCACGGTTTTGTGCGTGGGAACATGCGTCTCACAAACTTAATTGAAAACTTTCAAGAGGTGACCAAGAAGATAGATGAAGGAAAAGCAGCATACATTATCAACGTGGAGCTCAGTGGGGCTCAACGAGATTCCGCACTTTAGACAGGTGAATATGGTTAGATCACAGGGAATCAGGGAGAGCGAGCCATTTAGATAAACATTTGGCTGGACAGTCGGAAACAAAAGGTGGTGTGAGATATCCGTCGTTACAATTGAAGGCCTGTGACCCGTGGTGTGCCACGATGAGCAGTGCTGCGTCCACTGGTGTTTGTTATTTTATAATTGATTCGAATGAGAATATAGGAAGCGTGCACAGTCAGTTTAGAAATGACAACATATTTGGCGATGTAGTGGAGAGTGAAAAAGGTCATCTAAGAGGACAATGGGATCTTAATAAAATTGGCCACTGGTTTGAGGAACGGCACTTGGAGCTTCAAGCTGAGAAATATGGGAGGTGTTGCATTTTGTAAGGCAACACAGGGCAGGATTTACACTCTTAACGGTGGGGCCTTGTCGAACAGAGACAGAGTGATGCAGGTACATTGTTAAATGAAAGGGACATTACAGGAAGACAGGGCAGTGATTGAAGAGTTAGAGATTATACAGTTATGGAAATTTCACTGGATTCCGAATCCAGACCAGGCTAATGCTCTGGCAGTTTGTGGAAGTTAGAACTTTTCAATAAAATATTGAGATGCAAAACAGGCGAGCAGGTGGCTCAGTGGTTAGCACTGTTGTCTCACAGTGACAACGGTGGATTTGCACACTCTCCTCGTTTCTGCGTCGGTTTCTCCCGGTTGCTCCGGTTTCCACCCACAATCCAAATATGCGCAGATTTAGCGAATTATCCATGCTAAATTGCTCAAAGTGTTCAAGGGTGTATAGGTTATCTACATTAGCAGGTAATAATAAGGTTGGAGAATGGGTCTGGATGGGTGATGTTTCACAGAGACGGTGTGGATATGTTGAGCCGACGAGCTTGATTCCAATCTGTAGGGATTCCCTGAAAATATGGTGTAAGTAAAAGTGAACTTAAAGTCAACATCGATTGTAAACCGCAATTTGCTTCTCAAATGTACTTACAAGAAGCAAATTGCCTGCATCTTCCTGGTCTCGCCTAAATTTGACCCAGATGCACAGACATGTGATAGACTCATCAATTGTCTCTGAACCGGTCAATCAAGGCACTGACTTCTTCAAACTGCTCCGAGGGCTTAAAGGATAAAACTGGAAAGACACCGGGCACTAGCCTCAGTATTGGAAAAGGGAACGGGGAACACAGTTCTGTCGATCTCGCAGAGACTTCCTTCCTAATGTCGGAGAGCTTGTGACAACATTTCGACAGCTTTCAAACAAATTAAACAGAACCATGGGGAAAGTAGTAGGCCATGGAACATATAGAGCCTCCAGCATTCTAATTCATTGTCGAACATCTCCTCAATGCACCTGTCCCACACAACGTGCACATGTCCCCAAATGAGATTAACCATCGGGAAAAAATAACCAACAGTAGTCCATGTGGTCAATCGATTTTGTTTCACCTGTCACACTCGTTGATTCAAAGCGATTTAACTCTAAGGCTATAACTGAAGTGTAGACAACATTTTTAAAAAATTGAGCGAGCTACCGTTTACTGTTACGTGATTGCATCCCCGGCACCAGCTGAACAGCAAAACACAGCCTCAGAATGTTCTGTCTGCAAAGTGCACATTTAGTATGTACAGCTAAATCAGGGATGCAAGCCTTGAAACTAGACCTTAAACTTGGAATTGTAGTCTACATTTAAAACGAACTGAATTTCAAATCGAGGGCATCCTCTCGAGGAAAACTGGAATTCCCCGTCGGCATCACGTGGACAGTCGACTCACGTTCTTTCTGGTGAAGTGCTTCATTAAAGATACACTGCAGTATCAATGATCGTTATGTTAAAGTGCTGTATTTACAGTACTATTTCTTTGCAATATACGGTTTAAAGATTTACTTAGATGGTGCTATTGTGTGTGTTAGACTAACTTTAATTTTTGGTTTTTACTGATATTTTCAGCATTTCGCCTCAAGACTGTTTTCACATAGACACCATTACTGACATTGTACGATTTTCTACAACACAGCCACCGCATTATAGAATAACTAACGTTAATGATATTTGATGCTATATCTTCACAATGTACTCCAGACCTCTCCCATCGCTCTCGTGTCGCGAAATCGTTATTTATATGCTGTACATTGGCTTCCACAGATTTATGTGGTAGACAATTCTCCAGGTTCACCAGTGTCTGAGTTCGACATTTATTCTCATCTCAATGCAGTTTGGCCTACCTGCACCTAATGTAGTGCCCCATGGCTTTAGACGTCGCAGCCACGGGAATTATCATTGCTGTTTCCAATCTGTCTCCGCTCTTCTTTATGTACACGAAGGAATACGGTCCCAATTGACCCAAACTCTGCCACTACAGCAAGTCTGTCATCCCAACGATCAATCTGGTCGTCCTTCGCTGCACTCCCTCAATGACAAGTTTGCTCTTCATTAGTTAAGGAGACGAAACCGGCACACAATACTGCACAATGCTCGAAATATAGTCTCAGCAAGTTGCTGTGGAGCTGCAGTAAGACAGCCTTACTCTTGCACTCAAACTCCCGTGAGGTGAAGGTTACCCGAACAAATTTCTTCTAAACTGCTGTCTGCTACTGCAATATTGTTTTCAGTGGCTGGTGAGTAAGGAGATCCACAGCCTTTTCAATATTACAGCTACCCACTTGGTGGGTATATGACACTAGTCAATGTGCCAATGCCAGTCCCAAAATTGGCTTCTGGCATCAGAACTCACTGCTGTGCATGGAACCCGGAGGTCTGCGCATAATGAAACAAAAAAGAGCAGAAAACCCTTTATTCATAAACGTTTTCTTTTCAAACAATTGCTTTTGAGATGGTAGGCTGCCATTCTGTTTTTCCCACTAAAGTGCAAAATGTCACATGTACAAATATTGCGTGTTATTTGCCACGTCTTTGCTAATTCAATCTATCGTCTCAATAACCTTGGAGCGTTTTCCCATACTCCTCACACATTCAAAATCCAACTTCGCTTCGTACCATCAGCAGCGTTGGAAATATTGTGATTGACTTCCTTAGCTGAATCTTTGAAAATGTACTGGGAAAAGGTGGGTTCCATGCCCCGATTCCTGTGAGACACCACAAGCCTTTGAATCCAATAAAACGATCCTTTTGTTCTGGTGCTTCCGGTACAAGGGCTCATGTACCATGGCTTGTCTGGTGGGAAGTTTTCCTTTTTCTTTTTGTAATGCCTCCATTTTCTTTTATAACTTACTTACCTAGCTACTTGTACAGCATAGACAGCAGTGAGAGGCCAACACGTGCAAATTGAGCTGACTCAAGGAGCGGACATCGAGAGGTCTCAAGCCGGACCCAGGGTAGGGGACCTCGAGCTCAGCCAAGTGCGGAGGAGAGTGAGTACCTACTTACTTTTCTGGAGCAAGCACAGCACCTGGAATCAGAGGCAGCTACGTCTGCAGAGGGGTCATGGGCGAGGGAGGCCTAGCAGCAAAAGATGATGCCTGAGGATTGGAGATTACTTTTTTGTTTGAATCCTAAGCTGTTGGTAAAATAGAAAATTTTGGCAAGATACCCTGACTACATCGATGAGGTGAACACAACAGTGACAGACTTGACTCTGACATTGGAGGGTCTGATACAGAGTGCCACGAAGAAGTGATGGAGGACTATTGGCCGACTGGTAAAGATGGCGCCTGAGGATCAGTAACTTCCATGTTGCTGGGGTCCGATGTGGATGGCGATGAAGCTTCTGCAGAGGAATGGGTGTTAAAGCATCGTCGATGGTAATAAACTGCCTTTGGACTGATAGCCTCTCTTCAAGTGTGTCTTTGATTTTATTCATTTTCTTAAAGTGTTCAAATCTGTGCTGTTGTGCGGCAACAAGGGAAAGCTTTTCAGTGAATTTTATTGCAACTATCCTGTAAAATACACCTAATAGCAAAGTCAAGTTCAAAAACTACTCACTGTTCCCTGTCAGCTCTCCAATTATAAAACCATGTCCAATCATTAACCTCAGTTCCATAAGATTTAATTTTGCACAACAGCCTTGCGATTTCATCAAAAACGTTTCTGAAAATCCAAACACATTGCAGATATTTACGGGCGGCACGGTGGCACAGTGGTTAGCACTGCTGCCTCACAGCGCCAGAGACCTAGGTTCAATTCCCGCCTCAGGGAATTGTGTGGAGTTTGCACGTTCTCCCCGTGTCTGCGCGGGTGCTCCGGTTTCCTCCTACAGTCCAAAGATGTGCAGGTCAGGTGAATTGGCCATGCTAAATTGCCCGTAGTGTTAGGTTAGGGGTATGGGTGGGTTGCGCTTCGGTGGGGCGGTGTGGATTTGTTGGGCCGAAGGGCCTGTTTCCACACTGTAAGTAATCTAATATTGATTTTTCATAATGTATATTAAGTCAATTTCTCAAATATAATTTCAGTTCATAAATCTATGCTGAATTTATCTATGACCCTTAATTTCAGTCCCAATAATTTCTCCAAAACAATGCATTTACAATCCTGATACCTTATCTCAACTTCAAACCCTTCTCTTTAAACTTGTGTTTTATTCTTCTTGGTCCTTTGACTCCAACAATAACTGCTCTGTACCCAACTTGTCTTTGCCCCTCTAATCTTATACTTCTGAAACATGTGCCTCTCCGCCTTCACTGATCCAATGTCTCTTCGTAGCTGATATGCTCCATCCGGGGGAACAGCCTGGTGAATATGCTAAACAAATCCTACAGTGTAATCAGATCCTTGATGTAAAGTGGTGGTCAGGACTCCACAAAGCATTCCATCTTTTGACGATACAAGATCTTTAGATTGCCTACAGCGTGGAAACAGACCCTTCGGCCCAGCAAGTCCACACCGAACCTCCAAAGAGCAACCGACCCCGACCCATTCCCCTGCATTCATCATTGACTCATGCACCTAACACTATGGGCAATTCAGCATGGCAAATTCACCTAACCTGCACATCTTTGGAGTGTGGGAGGAAACTGGAGCCGCCGGAGGAAAACCACGCACACACGGAGAGAATGTGAAAACTCCCCACAGACAGTTGCCCGAAGCGGGAATTGAACCCGGCTATCTGGCGCTGTGAGACCGCAGTGGTAACCACTGAGCCACCGTGCCACCTTGTATAACATTTATAACTTATGTTTCGATGAATAAAGGCTTTGCCTGCACTCCCGTGTGCCTTCTTAACTAACACATTACATTGTCCAGTAGCATTCAGGAATCTATGGAGAAGTACCGTCTGAGCTTCCAGGTGTGCTGCCATTCATTGAGTGCACCCCCGTCTGGTTCCTTCTAACAAGGTGCATCATTTCGTATTTATCAGGGTTTCATTCCATCTACCATTGATCTGCCATCTTACAATTCCATCTATATCTGCCTATAACATAAGATCTTCCTCCTCACGAACAACCAACTGGTCAAGTTGTGTTCAAACACAAGCTTACGTATCACACTCTACCCTCCCCCGATACCTTTTGCATGTACATCATTTATGAATACCACATATAATAAGGAATGCAGCTCTGATCCCTGTGGTACACCAGGGTACACTTGTCTTCAGTGAAAACAAAAAACCTTCAACCACCGCCCTCTGTCTCCTGCCACGAAGACAATTTTCGTTGCAACATTCCAAGTTGCACTTGATGCAATGAGATGTTACTTTCTTGGTCAGTTTCCCATGTGAGGCATTGTCAAAGGATTTGATGATAATCTTCAAAAAGGCCACCTCAAAAAAAAGGATGATGAAGGAGCAAAGCTCGAAAAGCGAGTATTTACAATTAATATATTTAATGATAGCCTGGTCTTGTGTGACATTAACTTAATTTTAACTGTTAAAGTCATACTGACAACCTCTGATCAGACATTGCCTTGACACATGTCAATCAATTTCCTCCTCCTCTGTCTTCTTCAAAGGTTTACCTAATGCTGATCTTATTTGCACTGGTGTATAATTCCCAGGACCGTCTCTACCACCCTACCTGGAAAGCGCGACAACAGCAGTTGTTCTCCAGTCCTCTGGCATCTCCGGCTCCCACGAGGACAAATTCGAATTAACCATTTGAGCGAGGACCCTTCCGCCTTGTCTCCAAGAGCAGCCTGTGATAAAACACTTCTGTACCTGATAATCATTTCAATTTTATACCAGACAAAGCCTGTAATCCCTGCTTGCGTTTTTTTTTATCAATCTGATGCTCTTTCGCCCAAGCCAAACAGATGAGAAGCGCTCACATAACAAACTATCAATTTTCTTAATCTTGACACACCAAGTGCCCCTTTGGTTTGTATTGGATACTAATTGTTCCCTGATTATTCTAATCCTTTTCGTGAACGTGTAGACTATCTTGGTACGTTTGCGTCAGTCAGTCCCTCTAATTGAATTTTCTAAGTTTTACTGCAATCACCTCTAATGCGTTGAATCAGATTGATTTTCTCCATTTATTTTTTTTTTACTCTGTGAAGATAGACATGAAAGTAATTGTTTAATTTCTCTGTAATTTCCCATTTCTCTGCAAGAAAATGTTCGTGTCCGGATAGTCACCGTTCCACACCTAAACCTGCCTTCACTTCCCTTCCAGTATCAACAGAGGCGTTTGGTCGTCCTAATGTTTCCTGTTAGTTTGTACTCTGTTCTTTTGGATTTCCTTTTAGGTTCATTGGTCCTACTTTCCTGGTCCCAAATTTCTCTGAATCCAGAGTTTAACACAATACGTGACATTTTTGGCGCTGATTCCGTTGATTATGATGTGAAAGGCATCACAGAGACATGGTTGAGTGGGTTCAGGACTGGCAGTTAAACATTCAAGAATTTACAACTGATTGAAAACTCAGGCAGACGGAGTGGAGTTGCCTTCTTAGTTAAGAATGACATTAAATGTATTGCACTGAATAACATAGGGTCAGATGATGTGGAGTCTGGGTGGGTGGAGTTGAGGGACCGCAAAGTCAAATTTAAGGGGAGCGGGCGTTACGTCCAGACCTCCCAACAATGCTCAGGACCAGTGATGCAAAATGTACCAGGAAACACATCAAGCATGTCGGAAAGGAAATATCACGGTGATAATGGGGGACTTCAATATGGAGGTCGACTGGATAAGTGATGTTGTGGAATGATCTAAAGAAACGGAATTCATGGAAAGCGTACAGGATTCCTATTTGGTACAGGTTGTGATGGAGCCTATAAGGGAGCAGGCTATTCTGGAATTAATTCATTGTAATAAGCCAGACTTTAAAGGAAATTGTAAGGTTTGGGAACACTTAGGAGGCAGGCTCCATCATATCGTAGAGTTCAATCTGCAGTTTTAAGGTGAGAAGGCCAAATCGGATGTAATGGTGTTACAGTTAAATAAATGTAATTACAAGGGCATGAGAGAGGAACTGACGAAAATCGACTGTTAGCAGACCCTCGTGGGAAAGAGAATAGATCAATAATGGCATGAGTTTCTGGGTGTAATTGAGGACACAGTACAGTGTTCCATCCCAAACAAAAGAAAGATGATTCGGGAGGAGTTAAACAACCAACGCAAGTCAGGACATGTATCAAAGAAGAAGTGAGAGCCTGAAAAATGACCATGAGCACTGGGGAATCAGAAGATTGGGAATACTACAAAAACAAACTGAGAAAAGCAAGGTGAAAAATAAGGAAGCAGCGGATCAAACAAGCAAGCCGGTAATATTAGAAATGGTCGTAAAAAGTTTTTTTCAATTCATAAGAAACAAACGAGAGGCAAAAGGAGAAACTGGGCCGCTCCAAATTGATGGTGGAATGCTAGTGATGGGAAATAAGGAATTAGCTGAAGAACGTAATAAGTACTTTGCATCAGTCTTCACTGTGGAAGACATGAGTAATATCCCAACAATTAACGACAGTCAGGGGCAGAGTTGAGTGTGGTACTTATTACAAAAGAGAAAATGACGGAAAATCTGAAAGGTCCGAAGAGCGAATGATCTCCTGGCCCCGATGGCAGCATTCGAGAGTTCTAGGGAGGTGGTTGAGAAAGTCGCAGAGGCGCTGACTGTGATCTTTCAAAAATGACGACAGTCAGGGAAGGCCAAGATGATTGGAAATTCGCTTTTGTAACCCCCTTGTTCAAGAAAGGATTAAGTAAATAGTTGGAAAATTATTGGCCAATTCGCCTGTCATCAGTTGTCAGTAAATTTCTAGAATTCATCATTAAAGATGAGATTTATAAATTATTGGAACTGCAGTTTCGGATTAGAACAAGTCAGCATGGATTTAGTAAGGGGAGGTCGTGCCTGACAAACCTGTTAGAATTCTTTGAAGAGGTAACAAGTAAGTTCGACCTGAGAAACACAGTGTACGTTATGTATCTAGATTTATAAAAGGCCTTTGATAAGGTGCCTCACGGGAGGCTGCTGAGTAAGACGAGGGACCACAGTCTTCGAGGTGGACCTACTGGCATGAATTGGGGATTAGCTGTCTGACAGACGGCACAGATTTGCGATCAAAGTTTCTTTTTCAGAATGAGAGCTGGTGACAAGTGGGGTCCCGCAAGGTTAAGTGTTGGGGGCGGAGCTGTTCACTTTATATTTTACTGATCAGGATAAAGGGATTGGGGGCATTCTGGCGAAGTTTGCGGATTATATGAAGTTCGGCGCCCAGGCAGGTAGTTGTGAGGGGGTGTGGAATTTGCAGAAAGATTTAGACAGTTCAGGAATGTGACCCATGAATTGGCTGATGAAATTCAACGTGAGCAACTGCGAGGTCTTGCATTTTGGTAAAAAACAATACAGGCATGGAATATTTTTAATTCGTTAGAAAATTCATAAAGCCAAAGTACAAAGGCATCTGAGAGTGCGAGTCCAGGATTCTCTAAAGATTGATTTGTAGGGTGAGTCTGTGATTAAGGAAGCAGATATAATGTTGTGATTTATCACATGCGGGTTGGAATATAAAAGCAGCGACGTGATTTCAAACTTTACAAAGCTCCAGTTAAGCCCTATTTAGTATAGTGCATCCAGTTGTGGACCCCATACTCAGGAAAGTCATAATGGCACTGAAGCGTGTCCAGTGGAGATTCACAAGTTTGATCCCAGGAATAGGAGTCCGAAAATATGACGAACGGCTGTGGATCCTGGGATTGTATTCATTAGAGATTAGAAGGTTGAGGGACATCTAATAGATACTTACAAGATAATGCATAGCTTTGAAAGTGTGGAAGCTGGGAAGTTGTTTCCGTTCGGCGAGGAGACTAGGACCCGTGGACACAGTCTTCAAATTAAAGCGGGTCAATTTAGAATGGAATGAGGAGACATTTCTTCAGCCAGAGAGTAGTGGGCCTGCGGAATTCATGCAACGGAGCGCAGTGGAGGCAGGACGTTGGGTGTTTTCAAGGCAGAAATTGATAAATTCTTGATCCCGCAAGGAATTAGGTGAGACTCCGGGAAAGTGGAATTGAATGGAACATCAGCCATGATTAAGTGGCAAAGTGGACTCGATGGGCTGAATGGCATTGATTCAACTCTGATGTCTTCTTGTCTTTTGGTCCTAGACTCTCAAACATAGGGCATTACAGCGCAGTACAGGCCCTTCTGCCCTCGATGTTGAACCGACCTGTCATCCCAACATGAAGCCCATCTAACCTACACTATTCCATGAACCTCCATATGCTTGTCCAATGACGACTTCAATGTACTTACCGTTGCAGGCAAAGCATTCCATACCCTTACTGAGCAAAGAAACTACCTCTGACATCTGTCGCATGTCTGTCACCCCTCAATTTAAAGCTATGCCCCCTTTGTAAAATGGCCCTCCCTGTCCAACCTATCTAACCCTCTGATTATTCATATGTCTCTAGTAATCATCTCTCAACCTTCTTGTCTCCAATGAAAACAGCCTCAAGTCCCTCAGCCTTTCCATACCAGGCAACATCCTAGTAAATCTCCTCTGCACCCTTTCCAAAGCTTGCACATGTTTCTTATAATGCGGTGACCAGAAGTATAAACAATGCTCCAAGTGCAGCCACACTAGAGTTTTGTACAGTTGTAGTATAACCTTATGGTTCTGGAACTCGATCCCTCTATGAATAAAAGCTAAAACACTGTATGAATTCTTAGCAATGCATTCTTAACAAACCTGTCACCCTGGGTGGCAACTTACAAGGATCTGTGCTCATCTACACTACCAAGAATTTTACATTAGCTGAGGACTTTGCATTCCAGTTATTCCGACCAAAGTGAATCACCTCACACTTCTGCATTAAACACAATTTGCCACCTCTCAGCCCACCTCTGCAGCTTATCTGTGTTAACATGAAACAACAATCTCTATGAATCTGTTTTGTGAATCCCTTGCGAATTTTCCATAAGGTTTTCCTTCATCTCTTGGGAAAATCCTCCTACGCCAGTGATCAATCTCTTGAACATTCTGTATACTGCGTTTCTTGTAATGAGTGGATGGGACAGTCAACAAGGTACAATAACGTATCTTCTTTCTGAGGCAGCTCAGCAAATGCAGCATGTCCACAATGCCCCTCGCCAACTTTAACAGATGTAGCACTGAAAGCATACAGTCCAGTGCATTATGGCTCGGTATGACAACTGCTCTGCACAGGACTGAAAAAAAAGCACCGCAGGTGGTGTGCACAGCCCAGACCATCAAATAATCCAGCCTCCCATCGCTGGACTCCATTTACAAGGCTCATTGGCACGGTAAGGCTGCCATCATCATCAAAGACCCCCTCCACCACAGTAATGGTCTCCAAAATCCTCTTCCATTAGGAATAAGTTGCAGGAATGTGAACACATTCACCAGAATGTTCAGGAATAGCTTCTTCCTTGCTGCTGTTAGAGTGCCGAATGGACTCTCTTCTTTCAAGTAATGCTGATTTTGTTAATATTGATCCTACTTAGCACTCGGCCTGTGTATTGTCTTATGAATGCCTTTCTCTGTCCAAGTTTATTGCTTTTTCATACCCGATGATTGGTCAATCCTGCTTGCAAACAAGGTTTTTCACTGTACTTCGTCATATGTGACACTAAATCATGTCTATTAATCAATAAAACTGTTCACAATATTCCAGCTGAGATCGGAATATTGTCTTTGGTAGTTATCATGGCATTAATATAGATAACTTAATGTTGCAATGAATGCCCGGGATCATGGTACAGGCCTCCAGTAACAGATAATGGTAGTGCATTGTGATCGGTTAATTAAATATCTTGTCGATGAGCGAATGCTGAAGATGACAGCGCTATAATATAATAGGCTAAGTGTGGTGGAGGGAACCGGTGTGGTGTATGACGATAAGTTTAGAAAGACAAAGCAATCCAGCATCATTGGCGAGCTGTTTTCTGATAAAAGCGGGAAAAACAACTGTGTAAGTTAAAGAAGAGCAAAGAGCTTGTGGGGAGTCAGAGAAGACATTTTTCTGGCTCACCCAGCTTTGATTTTGCAAGATTAAATTTTCATTTCGTGAAAGAATTTCTGCCACTCCTGGAGATCTTTTATAGAACATTTAATAGTTATTCTACAACAAAATTAGCACTCCAGATGGGAACTGGAAGAAACATTTTCCTCTGAACAGAGGATGCAGGGTTGGCCACCCAGCAAAGAAAGAATAAGCGTTGGGCTGCGAATTTAGACTGTATTCTGTCAAATAAGGGAGATTGCTGGGAGCGCAAGAATGTAAAGAAAGCTGCTGGTGAGTCTCTCTGATCCCAAAGAACCAGAAGGTCAATGGTTTCCCAACGTTTCAGCAGACGCAGAGAATTGTTCAGAAAATCTGCGTGTGGAGGGATGGGGAGGAATATAGAATAAAGAGATTGAGACAAAATTTCAAGCTATCCCCTGTGGTTATTGCGTCATGTGTTACGCGATGGTTTTGCAGATTGCATGGCGGTCTGCTCCGGCAGTGTTGTGCAGTGCGAGAGATTTTGAACCAAATTGAATGCCAGCAGATTGGTAATTATATGATTAAAAGTGAAATAGGCGAGAATAGTCATTGTGTTAAAGTGTTCCTTGATGTTGAATGTTTAGGATAAAGCCTGGATTAGACTTTATTTTAGAAACGAACAAAGGGTCTGTTATCAAGGCTTTGTGTGTATGTGTGTGTGTGACAGAGAGAGAGAGAGAGAGAGAGAGAGCAGTTCTGGCTTGCAACGGTCTTTGTGTCTGTCTGTGTGTGAGAGAGTTCGGGTGATATTCCAATTTAATCATTGTGATCTTGTTTTTATGCATACGTGTTTGTTGGTGGTTAAATGTTTGTTTTCCTTTTCCCAGAGTTCGATATCCGTGGTGTTTTGATTTTATTTTGCACTGTACGAATTTAAGAAAACATTTTTTAAAAAAGTTTTCAAGGAACTATCAGTGATTAGTGCGTTATTCAGATACAGTCGTAGAATGGTTCAGGCAGAACGAAAGAGAATAGATTGTTTTTGTTAGTTAGTTGAAACGAAGGAAGTTTATGGACTGTTCGCTTTGTCAGGGTTTGCAACGAGTTGCAGATTTAGGGAATATTAATATTAAGTGCCATCGGACTTGTATGGCATAACGGAGAGAGTTGTGAGACAAGAGGTAATAGATTAATTGGACAGAACAGTACGTCAGGATGAATTAAGGGACTGCAGTTGAAATTTTGGTGGAGAAATTTCCATTATTAAGACACGATTTTGTAAAAATGCCTGCAAAATGGGAAAGAAGAACAATAATTTATTAACTAAATGGCCAAAAGAGGGTATTTTTGACGCAAATGTGTGCCATAAAATAGAAGGATTAATTAAGAATTAAAGACTTAAGTATAAATCATAAAATAAAACATTGAACAGTGAACAAGAGATAGAAATTTTATGGCTGTTTGGAATTGTAGGGGAGGTTGAGAACAAAAACCTTTTCAGTCACCAGTTATGACTGGAGGGTGCCAGAGAGCAGAACGAGCAGCTTTTGGAAACAAAGCATAACAAAGAGCCTTTGGGTGTGAATGCTCAGCAAGAGAAATCACCTATGAAACATAGATTTCGATATTGGAAAAGCCTCACAACCTCATCCAACACCCCCGTCCCCAATTCCGGTGAAGAGAATATCGCACAAAGTCATGTAACAAGGGGAAGAGTAGAGATAGAGGGGAGCTGAAATGGAAAGTAGCTGACCCAGAGCAGAATGTGTTAAGAATAAAATGAGAGGCGGGACAGGCGACGAGGCAAACAGAATTAGAAACTTTACAACTGGACAAATAAAGATTGCGAGGTGAAAATCAGATGTTACACATGTTAAGAGAACAAAGCGATTACTGGGTACTTCTAAGTTATTCCAGGAATGCAATGCTGAGACAGGCAGAGAGTGATGAGGGGAGGGGAGCAGATGAGGTATTACACAGGAAGGAAGATCGGAAGAAGTGCAAGTTTGGTTGGAATTGAAATCTGATGCTGGATCACAATGGAGCAATTTGAATCAGGGAATGAAGCTCATTTAGGGGAGATACTGCCATTGTTTACAAAGCGGGGAGACAGTCGCAGTACATTCCTTGGGGAACCCAGGGTCTGGAAGGGCTGAGGAATGTGCTGCCCCGTTTTCATGATGGAGTAGGAAAGTGGATTAGAGTCTTTGAAGACGAAACTACGGGGCAGTTGTTGGCCATGGGGGTTTTAAGACACTGCTAATACTTTTGGTGGGATTCCTGAAATTAAGAAACATAACGGACTGAACCACCTGAAGAATGTTGTGGACAATCCGACGATTGATGGTGCTGGTTTTGATCAAGTAATACAAAGGGTATGTTTGGCTGTTAGGCTGTTACCACTTAAGGTAAATCGAAAAGCCCTGTGAAGGGTTCCATTGGGAAATACTGAAAACCCAGCAGCCTATTCGGAAAATCAGTTGAAATGGTGGAGACTTGAAACAAAGTTGTGGAAGGTACTCACCTGTTAACCACAATGTTCCAGACAGCTACTGTCGAAGCAATGCCCCTCATGTCAAATCTAAGCTTGAAGAGGTAGTGGGTGTAACGTCCGTGGCCAGCCAGAACTTCAGACGTCATGTACACCACGCGGTCGTAAGACAGTAGAAAGTCCAAAAGAAGCTGGCTGAACAAAAGGAGGAGGTGCAAAGGCAGTTGACACAAATGCAGCTCGGCTAACTTAAAAAGGCACAGAGAGTAAAATGCAAAATGCCGTTGCCAGTGACGATTCGGTTGATTGGAACTAATTAAAAGAATGACATGCTGGTGCAGGCAGAGCTGTCTATCGACAGCTGTCACGGGCCAGGCAAGGTTATGCCAAGGATAGTTTGTTTTGGAGGTTCCTTTACACAGATAACATTCCAAGCCAATATGAAATTAACTAACAGGCTCGACAGAACCGGTGTCACCAAGGACAGGGACAGGGAAAAAGAGGTGTGGAGGGGGCACAGGGTTTGGTCGGAACTCAGATTCAAAAAGCATCAGGAATAGTGTGTTAGTGTGTTATCTACCAACCCACTTGAGGAGATATTGTCCACATTAACCCTGGCGCTCCATCCCCAGGTTAGACTTATGAGTCAAAAACGTCTGGTTGTTCCCCCACAATTCCCGACAAGCCAACTGAGCCTTTAAATCCATACATAATCTGTTCGGGGTGCCCAGAGAATCCAAGTGGGAAGGGGCAATATCTTATGGAGAATCGGGAGGCTGAACAGGTACCTATTGTAGAGATTAGTGTAGAAGGACTGTTCAGTAACACGGTGATGAATACTGGAGCTAGCTATACTTGTGTTCAACCGCAATGTGCCTCTCACCTTCCCATTTCAATTAAATTTATTGAAACTGTAGGGTTCGTAGGAAAACCAAAATTGACAATTTTTAGAGCTCCAGTAAGTTTACACTTTGTAGTTAAATAGTCATTTCAACTTTATTATTCTTTAAGGAGATACCGATTAATTTGTTAGGTAGGGACGCTTTAATGAAGTTAGAATTAGAATTGGAGTGTACTAAAAAGGGATTTAATGTAGATTATGCGAATTCTCAGTTGATGTTGCAGGACGCCAGGAAGGGCTAGGTATATTGGACAGGCGACATAGATGGTAATACTTGCAAAACTGGTAAATACTGGGGGAAAGAAGATTTAGCATCCTGTCTTTGGCTGAGCCACCCTAGTCTGAGCTACATTGTACAGTGATTTTTAACAAGGTTCAGAGTAATGTCTTCGGCGAGTAGTGGCACTGTAAGGTTGTCACTCCACAGCATTTACAGAGTGCAGTGATAGTGATAGTTAGGCAAACGGGCTTCCGTAAGAGCAATGGGGCACCGAAACAACATTGTCAGCCGATTGTCGAGTTGAATATTGCATTGATGATGCCTGCAGCGTTAGCTTTATAAAGGGTTGGGCACATAACATATGTTATCTTTAAATGCGTTGCTGGAAAAGCGCAGCAGGTCAGGCAGCATCAAAGGAGCAGGAGAATCGACGTTTCGAGCATAAGCCCTTCTTCAGGAATGATGAGGGTATGCCAAGCAGGCGAAGATAAAAGGTAGGGATGGGGGACTTGGGGGAGGGGCGTTGGGAATGCGGTAGGTGGAAGGAGGTTAAGGTGAGGGTCATAGGCGGGAGAGGGGGTGAGGGCGGTGATTTCGGAGAGAAGATTGCTGATCAAGAAGGCGGTGCTGAGTCTGCGGGTTGGGATTGAGAAAAGGTGGTGGGAGGGGAAATGAGACAGCTGGAGAAATCTGCATTCATTCCTTGTGGCTGGAGGTTCCTAGGCGGAAGACTAGGCGCTCTTCCTCCAGGCATTGCGTTGCCATGATCTGGCGATGGAAGAGACCAAGGTCCTGCATGTCCTTGACGGAGTGGGGGCGTGAAGTGTTCAGCCACGGGGCGATTGGGTTGATTGGTGCGGGTGTCCCAGAGGTGTTCTCTTAAACATTCCGCAAGTAGATGGCTCATCTCCCCAATGTATAGGAGGCAACATCGGGTGCAGCGAATGCAGTAAATTTTGTGAGTGGAGGAGCAGGTGAATTTCTGATAAATACAGAAGGATCCCTTGTGGCCTTGTAGGGAAGTGAGGTGGGCGGTGTGGGCGCAAGTTTTGCATTTCTTGTGGTTGCAGGGGAAGGTGCTTGGAGTGGAGGTTGGATTGGTGTGGATCTGACGAGTGAGTCGCGGAGGGAGAGGTCTTTCCGAAACGCTGGTAGGGGTGGGGAGGTGTCCGTTAAGAGGTGGCGGAAATGACGGTGGATAATCCGATGTATCTGGAGGTTTGTGGGGTGGTAGATGACGACCAGTCGGACATCCTAGATAGAGATAGAGAGCAGATGCGGCGAAGGTGATGGACTTGGGAATATGCGATGGCATTGTGGTTCTGTTCGTCGAGCTGGGAATTTTTCTTGCAAACGTTTCATCCCCTGTCTAGGGTACATCCTCAGTGCTTGGCAGCCTCCTCTGAAGCGCTTCTGTGCTGTTTCCTCCGGCATTTATAGTGGCCTGTCGCTGCCGCTTCCGGTTGTCAGTTCCAGCTGTCTGCTCAAGTGGCTGGTATATTGGGTCCAGGTCGAGGTGTTTGTTGATAGAGTCTGTGGATGAGTGCCATGCCTCTAGGAATTCCCTGGCTGTTCTCTGTTTGGCTTGCCCTATAATGGTAGTGTTGTCCCACTCGAATTCATGTTGCTTGTCTTCTGCGTGTGTGGCTACTAAGGATAGCTGGTCGTGTCGTTTCGTGGCTAGTTGGTGTTTGTGGATACGGATCGTTAACTGTCTTCCTGTTTGTGCTATGTTGTGTTTTGTGCAGTCATTGCATGGGATTTTGTACACTACATTTGTTTTGCTCATGTTGGGTATCGGGTCCTTCATTCTAGTGAGTTGTTGTCTGAGAGTGGCTGTTCGTTTGTGTGCTGTGATTAGTCCTCGTGGTCGCAGTAGTCTGGCTGTCAGTTCTGAAATGCTCCTGATGTATGGTAGTGAGGCTAATCCTTTGGGTTGCGGCATGTCCTCGATCCGTTGTCTGTCACTTAGTCATCTGTTGATGAAATTGCGAGGGTATCCGTTTTTGGCGAATACCTTGCATAGGTGTTCCTCTCCTCTTTTTGCAGTTTTGGTGGTGCTGCAGTGTGTTGTGGCCCTTTTGAATAGTGTCTTGATGCAACTTCGTTTGTGTGTGTTGGGGTGGTTGCTTTCATAGTTTAGGACTTGGTCTGTGTGTGTGGCTTTCCTGTAAACCTTTGTGGTGAATTCTCCGTTCGGTGTTCTCTGTACCATCACGTCTAGGAATGGGAGTTGGTTGTCCTTTTCTTCCTCTCGAGTGAATCGGATTCCTATGAATGTGGCGTTGATGATCCGGTGTGTGTTCTCTATTTCTGTGTTTTTAAATATTACAAAGGTGTCATCAACATATCTGTCCCAGAGTTTGGGTTGAATTTGCGGTAATTGCGGAATTTGTTCTTACTTTTGCATTAGTGCTTCTGCTATGAGTCCAGAGATGGCGTTTTTACAGCGGGCAGGGTGGGAGTAGGTGTCATCTAGGTAGCTGTGGGAGTCAGTCGGTTTGTAGTGAACATCTGTGTTGAGTCGGTCGTCCAAGACAGAGATGGAGGGGTCACGGAAGAGATGGGAGGAGTCTGAGACGGTGTTAGTAAAGTGGATGAACTGTTCAACCTCATCGATGACTGTATCGGCGCTACCTCGTGCTCTCACGAGGAGGTTGAATCACTCATGCACTTTACTAACGCCTTCCACCACGATTTCAAATTTACCTGAACTCAACACGGACGTTTACTATAAACCAGCTGACTACCACAGCTCCCTAGATTACAGCTCCTACCACCCTCCGCCCTGTAAAAACGCCATCCCATATTCCCAATTCCTTCGCCTTCACCGCATCTGCTCCCAGGAGGGCCAATTCCAATACTGAACAAAACAGATGGCCTCCTTCTTCAAAGACAACAATTTCCCCTCAGACGTGGTTGACGATGCTCTCCAACGCATCTTCTTCACTTCCTGCTCCTTGAAGCCTGCCCCTCCAATCGCCACCAGGACAGAACCCCCCTGCTCATCACCCATCACCGCACCAACCTCCAGATCCATCGGACCATCCTTCGTCATTTCTGCCACTTCCAAACGGACCCCACCACCAAGGATTTATTTCCCTCATCGTCATTATCACTCCCTCACCGTCACTCTGACCCGTCACACTCACTCCACCGCCCTCACTCTGAATCCCTCATCGTCTCTCCCTCATTGTCACCCAAGCAACCTCAAACTCACGTTGTTACCGTCTCCCTGAGCCCCACACTCTGACTCCTTTACGATCACCATGACAACGTTACCCTCCCTCGCTCACCATCACCATGACGCCCTCACATTTACTCACTCACGGACATGCAGCCCCCTCATTCTCATTCCATTACCGTCACTCTGACGCCGTTGCATTCACTCACTGTCCGTCACCCTGACCCCATCACACTCATTTTTCAACATCACCCTGACCCTCTCACAATCACTCGCTCACACTCACGCTTCCACCACTCATTCTCACTCCCCACGGTCACTCTGACCACTCATAGTCACTGTCTTACCGTCATCTAGACCCTCTCATACTCAATTCTCCACTGTCACCCGAACATCTTCACACTCACACCCTCCCCATTACGCGGACACATTGATATTCACTCCATCACAGTCTCGCTGATGCATTTACACTCGCATGGTGAACCATCACACTGACAACTTTACACTCACTCCTTCACCATCACACTGACACCCTCACACTCACTCCCTCACGCTGACATCTCGCACACTCCGTCACCTTCAAATCTCATACTCACTCTCTCACTGTCACTCTGAGCCCCTTACACTGACTCCATTGCCGTCACCCTGAAATCCACACACACACTCCGTCACTGTCACCCTGGCCCCCTCACACGCAGTGCACCACCCTGACACATTCACACTCACTCCATAACGGTCACCCTGACCCCCTAACAGTCACTCCATCACATCAACATCCTCACTCTCATTCTGTCGCCGTTTCCCTGACCCCCACACACTCCTTCCATCACTTAGATCCTCTCACTGTGGCCCGTCACACTCACTCTGCCAGTGTCACTTTGAAAATCTCACAATCACTACAATCACCATAGCCCTGACCCCCTCATACTCACTCCATCACAGTTTCCCTTACGCCCTTACAGTCATTCCAACATAGTTACCCTAAATGCCCGACAAAATCGCTCACCGTCACATTGTGCCCCTCACATTCACTGCTTCACCATTACCCTGAAGCTCCCTGAAAGACCTCATACTCAAACTCACTCTCTCACTGTTACACTGCCCCCCACATTCACATTCCCTCACCATCACTCTAACCACGGTCACTCACTCCATCATCATCTCGCTGACCCCCTCACACTCACTCTTACTGTCAACCTAACACTCTCATACTCACTCCATCACAACCACCCTGACCCCATCATACTCACTCCGTCACAATCACCCTTCCATATTCACACTCACCGTCTCATTGTCACCTCACTCACTCTCACTCTGTCAGCGTCCTCCTGACCCCATCATGCTCACTCTGTCATCCTGTCCCTCTCATACTCACTCCATCACTGTCATTCTAACCACTTCTCACTCACTCCATCATCCTGACATCTGTACCCTCACTTTGTCACTGCCATACTGAACCGGGACAGGATAATCATGATGGAGTGAGTGTGAGAGAGTGAGGGTGTCGGTGATAGAGTGAGTGTAAGGCAGAGTGAATGTGACAGAGATTAGAATCAAGATTAGAGTCAAACTGCCTGATCTGCTGTGCATCACACTCAGTCCAGCACACTCTCCAACCTCACGCTCACACACTCGCACCATCGAGCTCATACCCCGCTCACTCGACCACCGTCACACTCCCTCCCCCGGCCACTCCGTCGTGCACATATTCTTGCACCATTACGCTCACTCCTCCCACATTCGCTCACCATCACATTGTCTCCACTGCGATCTCCCCCAGCGTCAGGCTCACTCCTCCCACACTGCCTGATCATCCTGCTCACTCTGCTACACACTGTCCGATCATTGAGTTCACTCCCCCGCTCACTCCCCCACCATCACAGTCAGTCCCTCCGCACACACACGCCTGCACATTCAATTACCATCACACTAACTCATCCACGCCCTCTCCCTCTGTTACACTCACTCTCTCGCACAGTCCGCATTATCACACACACACCACCACACACGGCCCCAACAACACACTTGTTTCCCCACACGTTTTCTCACCGTCACACTTAATGCCCTACACACTCCCTCACCATCATGCTAAGTATCACACGTACTCCCACGTCGCAGTGATCACTAACCCGCTCACCCTCCCACCATCATACAAACTCCCCGCACACTTACCCACCATCACACTTTGTCCCCTGAACACCCAAACATTGTCACACTCACTCCCTGATACTCCTCCACTGTCATGCCCACTCCCCAGCTCAACTAACCAACAGAAATACTCCCTGCCATGCGCACCCCTTCCGTCACACACATATTTGGACAATTTTCACACTCTCCACTCTCAGCCCTGCATACACCCCCAGTGGCATGCATACTCCCCAGCACACTCCACCACCATAATGTACTTTTGCCCATGCAGTCCTCCCGTCATCATCACTTACCTGCTCTCGCTCCCAAAGTTGCTCTCACTCCAGAAAACCCACCATCATCACGCTCACTCCCCCATCATTCGCCACCATTACAATCACTCTGACGATCTCTCCCCGCCGTAACACTCAGTGTCCCCAAACCACGCACCATCACGCTGACTTCCCCTCTGTCACGCTAAATACCCCGCACACGATCCCACCACCACGTTCACACTCCTACACTCCCCCAATATAATTATCCCCCCCGCTTATAACCTCACCATCAACTCATACCCCTGCATACACCCCGTCATGCTCACTTTTCCATATGCTTCCTCGTCATCACGCTCCCTTTCTAGCACACTTCCCCAATGTCACACTCACACCATCACACACTCCAGCATTGCAATGGCCACTAGCCCACTGTCCCGTCCACTAGCTGGCGTAATCCCTCACCGTCACAATCATTCGCCACTTCACTCCCCGTCGGTAATGCTCACTCCCCCAGACATGCCACCACTGTTAAGCTCACTCTACGAAAACACTCTATGCTGAGAATTGTCCTGTGACACCCGGCTCAGTTCATTCCCAAGAAATAGTCTTTGACCACATCCACACATTCTTCCCTGTTTAACAGACTTTGTTTCACACACAGTCTGATCCTTGTGCAATAGCCTTGTGTCAAACCTCCACACTTTAACCCCAGCCACAGCCTATGCTCCCACTCGCTCACTTACCCCATCATAATGACTCATGTTCTCACACTCACTTTTGCCACAAGCAACAGCGTTTGGCCCAAGCTCCAGTCTGTTATCCATTAATCACCAAAAGCACCGAACCAATATCTTTTTCCCGGAACACCGTACTGAAGATCCAAAGGCCTCCTCTGTTGCCACAGCAAAATAAGGTGGGAGAGGATTCAAGGAAAGAAGGATTCGAGAGAGTGAGTTTATTGGTTTTTGAGTTCAGTACGGAAAGAGAGTGATGGAGAATGATGAAGGGAGGGACAGTGAAAATGAGTGTGCAAGTCTGAGCTGGGGCTGCGAGGCACAGCCGCAGTTTGAGAGTTGGGACGAAATATGGAGGGAGAGAGTCAAATGGAGAGATATGAATTTCGCCGACGTTTAGGTTGGTGAGGTGAAAGCAAGGACAGAGTTACTTCAACTGTGAGCTGATTCCCCGGTCCCTTCCACTTCCCTGTGAACCAGGATTCGAGCCTACATGTGTCATTCTCCAGCTCAGCTTCTTCAACACAAAGACAAACAATAACATTGTTCACTCTGTGGCTCAACACTTTTTAATAAACATTTTAATCGTTAACAAATTGAAATGTTCGATACTTCCAGTAGGATATTGCCTTTTGTCAGTGGCACCTGAGCTGAAAGAAAGATTAAAATGTGTCTCGCTAACACCTTGTGGGATAAGCTTGGACAAACCAACGCTTTTTTCAGTCTCGTAAAACAGTGATGGGCTGCTTCTTCGCTGAAAACTTCAACGGAAATGAGATAATCCCAGATGGATTGATTTATGAGTGAATTTAATTGATTGATGAATTTGGATAAAGGGATATTTCAGCACGTTCTTCAGCTGCTGTCTGAACTTCGTCTGGGTCACGGCATAAATCACGGTGTTTGTGCAGCAACTGAGGAGCTGCAGCATGAAACCTAACTCCTGCACAAAGCTATTTGGATACCCGGGCACATACCTAGTCCACGCCATCCGGTGCCACATAAAAAATATCATGTACGTTGACCAAAGCAGGATAAAATTGACCGAGATCACAAACAGTAAAATGATGGATTTTTTCCGATTGCTCATTTCTGTGTCAGACTGAGCGTCCCCAGTGGTATGAGCCCGGAGTCTCCTGCGGGCTCTGCTCGTTACTAAAATGTGTCTGACGGTGAAAACATTGAGCAGCAGAATCAGAAGAAATGGTAGAACCGGGGTTAAAATGTGGTGAAGGAGCTCAATTGTGCCCCAGAAACGGGAGGTTTGAATAGTACCTGTTATCACACAAAACCAGGGGGAGTTATGCAGCCGATACCCAGGTGTGTGCATAAAATACCAAATGATGTTCTTTAAACAGCTCAGCACAGTTACGGTTCCAAGAACCACCGCTGCCGTTTTCTCACTGCAATATTTACTTTTCAGCATCTGGCAACAAATGGCCACAAACCGATCGAAGGTGAAAGTGACGGTGAACCAGACAGAACAGTCAGTGGCTGCACAAAGCAGACCAGCGTGGATATTACACACGGGGATGGACTTCAGAAAATAAAACTGTCCCGGATAAACAACGGGAATCTGTCTCAATATCAAGTCGAGGATAATGACCAGTAGATCCGCCGCTGCCATGGCTCCCAGATAACGTCTGACACATGGAGACAAACCACAATCTTTATAAAGCAGGACGTAGATCGTCAACGCGTTAACTGTGAAGAAGGAAAGCAAAGGCATTTTCCATGAGCCTGGAGGCAAAGTGACCAGTTCAATTGAACACGTATTGAGATTTTCAAATGTGCCACTGTCTTACGAGATGTATTCAAATAATTACAGCTGGAATAACAAAAGGGAAGTTCTGAGTTACTGTCAAAAATCTGTCATAAATCACAAGCACACTTCCAATTCGAACACACAGAGACATATCCATATAAACCAATGGTTTCTCGAGCATTCCCACACATTGGATTACTCAACAACAGGCACAGGTCACGTGTTTCCACTTCTTAATATGCAGAATGAAAAAGTTGATGTCCTGAAATATTATCCACCAACTCATTGAAGACAACAGAGTTAGCAAATTTCTGTTTTTCAACCTACATTATGATCGATTCTGATTTGTGACGAAATGTAAACGCCAGAAAAACGTATTTACCACTTCACCAGCCTGAGGGACCGACCGGCACAGTGTCCCCTTCTCCGGGGAACAGGATATCATCCTTCAGCATCTTGCACTTTGTCCCATCACTGACGTCCGGACATTCACAAACACTGTCAGGGATAGAATGTTTTGGAGAAGACGCTAAAGAATGTCATTAACAGAATGTTTGGTTGAATGTCGGGTATGGAATATTCTGGATTATGTTCGTTGTGGAATGTTCCAGGGTTTATCGGTTATAGAATGTTCGAGAGAATGGCAGTTATAGAACGTTCCTGGAAATGTCATATCCAGAATGTTCCAGAGAATGTCGCATAGAGAATTTTCTGGGACATGTCGGTTCTAGAATGTTCTAGAGAATGTTGGATATATCATATTCCAGAGAGTGATGGGTACATAATGTTCCGGTGAATATTAGTTAAATAATGCTCCAGAAAATGTTGGATACATAATGTTCCGGGGACTGTCAGTTATTGAATGTTCCAGGGAATGACGGATCCAGATTGCTACGGGAAATATTGATTATAGAATGTCCAGTGAGTGTCGGGTATAGAATGTTCCGGGGCCTGTCGGGTACGCAATGTGATCGTTTCATGAAGAGCCATAACACGAATGCCATTCTGATACAGTGTATCCTGGAGAGTTTACTCTGAACGTTTCAATCATCAGAAGTGCTGTTCCATCTCCCTGATGGTCTGCTCCCTGACGATGCAACTGGCCTCGTTGCTTTCTGTGCGCACGGGATGTTTTCATGCTGTTGGTTGTTGGTTGGGATTGGGAAGGGAAATGTGTTTTGAGCTGTCTGACAAGGGGACGGCGTTTATTTGAGAGGCTGGCTTTTCTTCCTCCACGGACACCCGAAGATGATGGGAATGGCTGATGGCTTCTGAATGAAGCGGCTGTGGCTGCTGCCAGGATAGTGGCTGTGCCCGATCATGTTGTACTGCAACATTAATCGAATGAAAGATGCAAGGTCCAATGACAAGAAGGAGAAATAAAGGCATTGACAGATCAGCTTCAAAGGTTAATCTTATTATATATACGAATCCACCTCACAGAACCAGCCCACACGCAATAAACCCAGAGGAGCTGTCCATTCAACACAAAGCAATATGCAGACCAAGATATTCTCGGGCCAGTGGGAACGTGACTCAGTGGTGAGCACTGCCAGGGTTTCCTCCCACAGTATCAAAGGTGTGCACGTTAGATGAATTGATTATAATTACTCACAGCGTGGAAACAGGCCCTTCGGCCCAACAAGACCACACCAACCCTTTGAAGAGCAGCCCACCCATTCCCTGAAACATAACACGTTGGTCAATTTAGTATGACCAATTCACCAAAACTGCACATTTTTGAACTATGAGAGGAAACAGTAGCAGACACAGGGAGACAGTGCAAACTCCAAAAAAGCAGGCGCCTGAAGCAGGAATTGAACTGGAGCTTCGGGTGGTTGGAGACAGCAGTACTAACCACTGCGCTTCGTTGCCACCATACCGCTATGCTGCATCATCTGCAGTGCATTGCTCAAGGGTGAATGTATGGGAATGGGTCTGGGTGGGTTGCTCTTCGGAGGGTCGTTATCGACTTGTTGGGCTGAAGGCTGTGGTCTGTTTCCACGCTGTCGGGAATCTAATCTAATCTTAACACACTAAAGCGCACAGACCCAAACACAGAAACAGACATACACACGCAGACACACACAATCATAAACACACAGACACATGCAGACATTCAGCTCCTTATGTTTGTCTTGCCATTACGTAGGACCATGGCTGATCTGACCTTGACCACAACTTTATTTCCTCTCTGGAAAATAAGGCAGGATAAGTGACTGATCTGTTAGAGTGGGAGCACTTTGAGACCTGTGACCAAAATTATATCAGTTTGAAAGTAGACCTGGAAAAGGATAAGTCTCGTCCACAAGTTAAATTCGGATAAGGCTAATTATGACGGCATGAGGCAAGAACTTTCACAACATGACTTGGGGAATCTGTTTGCAAATAGAGGACGTAAGGCAAGTGAGAGTCTTTCAAAAGCGAGATAATGATGGTGCAGTGACAACGTGTTCCTGGTAGTGTGAAGGGCAATGGTAGCAAGAGTAGTGAACAGGATTTGACCGGGGATACTGAGGTGCTGGTTAAGTAAAACGAAGGAGCTATATGTCAGGTATAGATAGTTGAGATCAAGGGAATCGCTTGAGGATCATACTGGGTGTAGGAGTACACTTCTGAGGGATATCAATCAGGATAAAAGGGATAATTAGATAGCTTTGGCTGATAAAGTTGAGGAGAATTGATCGAAATTGTATAAGCATAGTAAGGGCAAACGATTAACTGAGAAAGCATAGAGCTGCTTAAATATCCAAGTGCCATCTATGTGTACATCACAGGAGATGAATTGGTTTTAATAGGTATATTGTCACATGTACTCACATGAGGACATGTTTTGAAACGAGACCACATTACAGAAGAGGGAGTGTTGGAGGTCATTAAGTGAATAAATGTAGATAACGAACCAGGAAATGTGCAGTCGTAGCCCAGATCATTGCGGGAAGACAGGAAAGAATCCGCATGGTCCATGTCTGAAATATTTGTATCATTCCTTCGGATTCTGACAAAGTGTCATTGGACCAAATCTTTGACTCTGTTTCCTCTGGACAGATACTTTCGTACCTGTTCAGATTTCCCACACCTTTTATCTTCCTTTCCGATTTGAAGGATCAGCAAGTTGTTTTCACTGTTTTAAATGTGCTATCAAGAGCCACAAGTGAAATGTTAGAGGACTGGAACACAACAAGGACAAGTCAGGGAGGTACTGTCCGGTGATTTTGATGTTAAGGGTTGGAGGAAATTCTGAGAGACAGGATTTATATCATTTGGAAAGGCAAGGATTGAATATGGATATTCAGCACGGCTTTTTACGTGGAAATACGTGTCTCACAAACTAGACTGCAATTATTCAAGAGGGATCCAAAAGGACATATGAAGGTAAAGAACATATGTTGTCTACGTCGACCTTAGTGAGTCCCACAAAATTCTGCATGGTAACATGTTAATAAGGTTAGATCACAGGACCTCAGGGAGAGATAGTCAATTAGATAAGAAATATTGTCTTGATGATAGGAGACAATTGAGGGTTGTTGCAGAGATTTGTTGTTCCAATTGGTGACCTGTGACCAGCGGTGTGCCACCGAACCAGGCTGCTAATGTTCATTGCTTTTGCAAATGACTTGGAAGAGAACAAAGAAGCATGTCGAGTAAGTTTGTAGACGGAACCAAAATTTGTGTTCCAATGGACAGAGAAGAAGGTTGACTAAGAGAAAAATAATCTTGAGATAAACTGGGCAATTGGGCCAAGGACTGCAAGATGGAATTCATGTAGATAAATACAATGTGTTGCATTTTGTGAGACAAAACAGAACAGGATTTATTCAGTTAAAGGTGGAACTGTGCAGAATGTCTATGAACAGAGAGACGCAGGAGTCCAAGTACATAGTTCGTTGAAAGTGGAGTCAGAAGTGGACAGTGTTGTGTAGAATGCGTTAGGCAAGTTTACCTTAATCGATCCGAGCATTGAACATAGGAATACAGCTATCATTTTGTGGCAGTTCAAGAGAATGATAAGGCCAGATTTTGATTACTGAATACATTTGTTGTCGCTCTGCTGTAGGAACTATGTCATAAACTAGACAGCGGACAAAAATATTGACAATGACGTGATGGAGATGAGAAGTATTGAGATATATGGCTGGGTTGTTTTGATTTCCTTTTTCGTTGAATATTTTAGACGTTTATCATATCATTAGCGGCATGGACATCATGAATAACCAATGTCATTTCCCCAAGTTTGGCATGTCCAATATCAGAGAATATAAATTGAAGGTGATAAGGAAGAGATTTATATGGGATGGAGTGGGAAGTTGTTTCTTACGGACGGTTGTCTGTAAATGTAATGAGCTGTCCGACAAAGTTGTGATGACGAGTACAATTACAACGTTTCAAAGAAAATGGGATGGGTACCTGAGTAGGAAAGGTTTTGGGGGGCATGTGCATAAAGAAGAAATGTCGGACTCGTTCTGTGTAGGAAACCTGGTGAGCATAGACGATTTGGCCCAAAGGATCGATTTGCATCTTTCATCACTAATTCCTCATTGCACTTAATTAAACACCAAGTCAAACAACATCTGTAAATGCTTTAAATGCTTTAGCTCTCCGTACTTCCTTAAATGTAATATTCCTGACAGTGATGCGGTGCTGTCGGTCACAGTGGTAGCAGAAGCAGAATTGTTTTCAACCACAGTCAGTAACTTTTTCCCCCCGAGATAATCCCTCAGTCTCCTATCACTAACAACCAACTTTGGTTCAGTGACGACTCTGGGTGAACATTCAGGGTCAGAACCATGTGTACCTAAACCTGATTGCAAACCAGTAAAGATACCGCACTTGGCTGGTTACATTCCAAAGAGCAGGAGTAAAATTTGATCAGATCCACGTTATGCAGTTCTGTCACAATCAGTCATAAAAGGTTATGGTCGGATAAACAACTCACTGGAGGAGAGGGCGCCACAAATATACTCAGCATGAATACTGGAACAGCCATGCATATCAGTGAAAATGTCAACGATGTAGTCTCTGCACCATGTGCAGCCAGAAGTGTTGGTTCATTGATACACCTTACCCTCTTCACGATGCCCACAAAATCAGATATGCCAGTCTTTAATCTATTCAATTCGCTGCGCGTGGCATGAGGAAGTAGCTTACCACAATAGATATGACAAAAGCGATGGAGCCTGACACCATTCCTGCAATAGAACTGAAGAATTGTGCTGCACAGTATGTCATATACCTGTGGAAAGTGTTTCATGCCAGCTCCAACTCTCACATCTATCTGACACTGTAGAATATTACTCAATTATGTCCGGTCCCCTAAAAGGAGAATAATTACAATTTACCACGCCCTCAGATCAATCACAATAATCAAAATGGCTGGAGTTATTTTGGACAGAGCTGACAAACAGCACTGAAATAACCTGCTAATTGTGCTTTCCAATAGGCCCCGCTGGAAAAGATGGTGCTGTTGTGGAAATGTCACTGGATCACTAATGCAGATTTGGCTAAATCTTTGCCAGCTGAATGCAAGTTTGGAACAACCGAAAGAATATCGATGTGTAAAATCTTGCATCCGTGATTGTGACCTTGAAGCCAAAGTTGATTGTAAGCGCCAATTTGCCTCTCCAATTTACTTCCAGGAAACAAATCTCCTGTGCTTTCCTGATCTGGCCTAGAGATGACGCCAGACACATAGGCATTTGATACACTCTTCAATGGTCTCTGAAACGTACAAGCAAGACACACAATTGCATCAAACTGTTCGAAAATCTTAAAGAAAGGATGAACATACACAGAACACCCGACACCTGTCTCTATATTGAAAATGGCAACAGGAAATTCAGTACTGTCGAACCTGCAGACACCTCCTTCCTACCAACGGACAGCTGGCGACAACATTTGCAGAATTTTCCCACAGCCTGCACAGGAACATCAGGAAATGAGTTCCCGATTCAACACATTGATCTTAACTCATTCTAGTTCATGGTTGAATAACTCCATCATGTATTTCTCGCACATAATGGACTTATCCATAATTGTGACTGACGTTTGGAACAGTATTAATTATTAACCTCAGCAGTCCCTTCAAACCATCGTTTTGTTCACAAATTCGATACAATGATGTCTGACTCTTGATCTTCGCAACGTAGTGCCTCGTCACTTCTCTTGGCTTTAGTGTCTGGAAATCAGTATTCAAATTCAGTGTCTTATCTTCCACAGCCTTACGTTGGAATAAATTGCCCAGATTCATCAGTTTCGGAGAACAACTATTTATTGTCATCTCAATGCAGAGTGGCATGTTTGGCCCATTGTTTTGGAAGTCTTACCCTCCCCTGTCATCCTGTCAGAGTTTTATACATTTAACTAAGATCTCCACTCATTTTCCTAAAGTCCATGGGGCACAGGTGCACTCGACCCAAACTCTGTTCCCATAACAAGCTTGGCATCCCAGAGATCAGTCTGGTCATCCTTCGCTGTACTCCCTCAATGTCAGGTTTATCCTTTATTAGGTAAGGAGACAAAAAACACACACAGTACTGGACAGTGTTCGCGATGGGATTTCACAGAGGCCTTGCACAGCTGCGTAAAGCCCCTCTTTCTCCTGGTCTCAAATCCCCTTGCAATCATGGTCAACACAATATTTATCTTCCTAATTGCTTTCTGCTCCGACAATGATGCTTTCAGTGACTGGTGTACAAGTAGATCCAGATCCTTGTCAATGTTACAGCTAACGATTTGGTAGGTCTGTGTACACTGGTCAGCATTCCAAAGCCATTCCCAGTACTCACGCCTGGATTCTGAGCAACTGCCGTGCATGGAACTCGGAAGTCTGCACATTCGGAAACAAAATCTACAGCATAAGTCCCTTTAATTATCAGCATTTCCCAACCAATCCCTCTTCAAAGAGCAGGCTGCTGTTTTTCTTTCTCCCTTCAAATTGCACAATGTCACAAGTACTCACATTGCTCTTCATCTGCCACGTATTTGCCCATTCAATTACACTTCTCTGTATCAGTTTGGAGCTTTTTTCCATCCACCTCACCCACTGACAAACATCGTTAAGGCTTGATATATAGGAAAGAGCTGGGGCCGAACACCGAACACTTTTTTCTCCCCCACGCCTACCACTGTGAAGAAACATTGATTTATTCATACATAATGTTTCCTGCCAGCTCTCCCATTTTAAAACCAAGGCCATATATTACCTTCAATCCAATACGTTTTGACTTTACACACTAGGTTTGGGACTTAATCAAAAACTTTCTGAGAATCGCAATGTATTGCACTTATTCCTTCACTGTTGTTCTCCAAACCAGTCTGATTCTCAAATCTGATTCCCAATTCACAAATCTACGTTGATTTTATTTTTGCACATTCCTTACATTCTAATCATTTGTCGAACACTGTAATTTACTAATTTTATTTATTGCTTTCATTTTTCTCAACAGACATAGGCTTCTTAGTCGTGCTGGGAAGATTTATTACCTTATGTTTTGTTTTTAATTTATTTTTGTTTTTGTGAAGACAGAACTAAAGTAGTTTCTCCATAGTTCTGTCATTTCCCAGCTCTCCACTTCCATTCTCTGTTTTCATACTGTAAAGAACCTGCACTTGTTCTTTGTTCCTTTTCCCATTGACTTACATTTAGAAGCTATTTACATTTCACGCTTACTACCGTGTTAATATACTCAGCAGAACCCAAACAAACCTGCCTTTAGCTGTTGAATGATTGACATTCCACAATATACTTAACAATTACAGAAGTTTCAACTCCATACCAGCAGCAACACAGCATGGTCTACATTAGTCCCACTTTCTAACAAGACACCCGTCACCGTCAATGTTATGAAATTTCAAGTGCTCCTACAGGTATTTTTTAACGGTTACATGTTTACCCTGACAAGTCACAACTCAGGAAATGCATTCCAGACCCCAAACCCTTTTGGGTAAAAGCAAGAATCAATTCATTTCTAAAACTCAAACCTTCATTTTAAAAGTCTGTTCCCTTGATATTGGCCCGTTGACGAAAAGAAACCGCTTCTCTCTATCCACGTTTACCATGCCCCTCGAAGTCTTATCCTCAGAATCAGATTCAACTCAGCCTTCTCTGCTCCAAAGCAAAAAAACCCGAACTTATCCAACTTCTCTTTATCGCTGATTCACTCCATCCCAGGAAGCAAACTCTACAATCCTTCCAGTGCAATCACATGTTTCCTTTTATGTGGCTCGCAGAACGTCACACAGTAGTCCACCTTGGCTTAGGCAAAGTCCTGTATAGCTCTCAATGTCTATGGCTGGATGGATAAACGCTCGCGCCATCGTCTCCTATGACGTCTTAACTCTTCAGTTCTCCTGACAAGTCACATTGAGCGACTTGTAGAAAAGGACCCTTTGAGCTCTCTAGTGTGCTGCCTTTTACTGAGTACACCCCTGTCTGGTTCCTTCTTACAAAATACATCATCTCATATTTCTCAGAGTTACATTCTATCTACAGTTGATCTGACCATTCCGTCAATATATTCTGGTAAAATTAGACCTTCATCCATATTGCAAACCACACGGCCAATCTTACTTGTCACACTCTCCACACATCCCCCAACATTCTCATTTACATTATTTATTAATAACACAAATAAGAAGGGACACAGCACATAAACAGGTCTCCAGCCACACAAACAGCCTCTACCACCACTCTCTGTCTCCTGCCAAGAGGGTATTTTTGATGTAACTTGCCACTTTACCCAAAATACCATTATATTTTTCTTTCTTAATCAGTTTCCCACGAGCGGCTTGTCAAAGGCCTTGCAGAAAAAATAAATAAACGACGTCCTCAAACTAATTAAATCAAATTCAACACGTGTTACTTCTCTCTGATAACGTCGTGACGACTATCAAATATTGCCTCTCAGAGGAGATCAATTTTCTCCTTCCTTATTTTCTCTAACACTTTTCCTATAACCTACCTCATGCTCACTGGTCTATCAAATTCTGGTCTACCTCTACCACCTTTGCAATGATGTGAAACCATATTTGCACTTCTCCAGCACTCTGGCAGATCCCCTTTGGTGAGATTCTGCTGTACAAATATAGTCAGGGCCTTTCCTCACTTGTCTCCCACAGCAGCCTGAGTAACAACTCACTGATAGCTCGGAATTGGTCAAATCGTATTCCAGCTAAGATCATCAATCTCTGCTCACATCTTAAAAACTCTGCTCAAGAACTTCCGGCACACCTTCTTGCAATTTGTACCTGCAGTCTCCTTCTCCCAAATAAAACAGATGTAAAGCTCTCATGTCATAATCCGTCAATGTTCCCCAGCTTCACACGTAGATTGTCCCTTTGATGTTTCTTCATGGGCCAGAAATGTTACCTGGTTATTCTGTTCTGCTTGATGTCCTTCTAGAATATCTTGGGATTCACTCAAACCTTGCCTATCTGCACTTCTTCATATTCCTGTATTCGTCAGACCCTCTGTGTGAATTATCTAAGTTTCACTGAGATCAACTCAATTCTTTGAAAAGCTAAACAACACAAGCCAGGGTTCCCCATCAGATAACCTTGCCATTTGAAGGATTAATCTCTAGAATTTCCACTGTACTTCCTCTGTAGTCAATACATTCATTCTTAGATTGGGACCCCGGGACAGTGGGGCGACACGATGGCTCAGTAGTTATCACAGTGCCAGGAATGCACGTTTGATTCCAGCATCGCGCGACTCTCTGTGTGGAGCTTGCACATTCTCCAAGTGCATGGGTTTCCTAAAGGTGCTTCGGTTTACTGCCACAAACCAAAAATGTGCAGTTCAGGTGAATTGGCGTTGCTAAATTACCTGTAGTGTTAGGTGCATTTGTCAGAGTGAAATGGGTCTGGGTGTGTTACTGTTCACAGTGTCGGTGTGGGCTTTTTGGGCTGAAGGGCATGTTTCCTCACTGAAGGGGAATCTAATCTATTCAGACATCACCTAACACTGCAGATACATATTCACTAACTCGCTATGTAACTGGCACAGGACATCTTTACTTGTATCTTCCAATTTCATTTACATTACTATAAACCTACTTTTTACTTTCCCTTTGCACATTTTCCTTCCAATAACTCTCACTTTAACATTTCCTAATAGCTTAATCTGTGAATTTGTTAAACAAACATCCTGCTGAATATCCAGCTATACCATATCCATTGGTCTACAACTCTTCGTGCACACGAGAATAATCTTCAAACCATTCAGAAAAAAATGCTACCTATGAATTTCCTTTTTTAAGATGCATTATCATACTCTTCAGTTTTGCCATTATCTTCTAAATATGTAATATCACGTTCTTTGTCTGGAGTCCAACAGACTTCCGACTGCGGAGGACAAGTTAAATGGTCTGTCGTTTGCCATTCCCATATTCATCCCATTTTCAACCGTCGGATAATGTTACAACCTTCAAGTTCTCCAGATTGGCTTCCTACCTTTGCAGAATGAACGAGAAATTAACACAGTGATTTCCAAAGCAATAAATCTATCTGTTGCTGCTTCCTCCAAAATTCTGGCGTGAAGTACATCTGGTCGGTCAGAGTTATCAATACTCAATCTAGATTTCTTTGTAATTACAACCTCATGACTCATATGAATGATTTTAGTCGTTAGTTAAATAAGTCCCATGGTTACTTGGTATTTCTGCGAGATTTTCTGGATGATTCTCCATGAGGACAGACACAAAGTAACTGTTTAGTGTCCTTGTCAGTTCTTTGTTATACACAATAAATTATGCTATCCAGACATTCTCTGTTTGACATTTGACCTTGCTTTTATTTCACTTTCATATATTTCTAGAAGCATTTTTGGTAGTCGATGTTTCTTACTCGTTTGAATTCTAGTTCCATATTTGAATATCTTATCAATGCCTTGATCCACCTTTGCTTGATCCTACATTTCACTGTTTCCACTGGCTTACCACATTTTTGTTCGAAGCCGCTTCCTTTGATCTAATGTGGACTCTAAGCTTTTTCGTTAACCATTATAGAATTACTTTGAACTGATTCAATTTTTAGCTTAATTTGTTAACCAAAATTTACTCACCTTTCAATTTTTGCACCTGGTATGTATATATGAACAATTTACATATTATCGCGTTTTGATATCAGGAGTATTGAGTTTTACAGCCGCGAGATTTTGCTGCAGCTCCACACGTCCTTGGTGAGACCGCACTTTGAATACTGTGTCCAGTTCTGGTCGCCCTACTATAGGAAAGATACAGAGGCTTTGGCGAGTTTACAAAGAATTTTTACCAGGATGCTGCCTGGAATGGTGGGCTTGCTAATGAAGTAAGGTTGAATAAGCTCAGACTTTTCTCTTTTGAGAGAAGAAGGAAGATAGGAGAGCTGATCGAGGCGTACAAATCAATGAGAGAAATAAATCGAGTCAATATCCAGAGACTTTTCCCCAGGGCAGGATTAACTGGCGCGAGTAGTCATGGTTTGAAGATATTGGGAGGAAGGTATAAAGGAGACATCAGAGGTCGGTTCTTTCCGCAGACAGTTGTGAATGAATGGAATGCATTGCCAGCTGAGGTGGTGGAAGCGAAGTCATTGGGGATATTTCAGCGATTGCTGCACATGCACATGGATAGCAGGGAGTTGAAGGGTGAGGAGGTTAAGTTCGTATATTTTACATTCGGATTAAGTCTCGGCTAAACATCTTGGGCCTCAGGACCTCTTCTATGCTCTACTTTTACTATGTTTCTAATTAAATAACCGCTATTACCTGTCTTTCATAAATTTTCATCATGTATTTTCCAATTTATTGAAACTAACTTACCCCTCATACGTTCATGGCTTGCATCCCTCATTCTTATCACCGCGATTTCAAAAACTCAAGAATGCTTTGTATTCAGACATCATTTTAATTCCAATGCTCTATGACAACGACTCTCAAAATTTCCCCTTTGAACAAGGTTTTCAATTCGTTCCTTCTGATTACATGACACCATTTCCTAAACAACTGATCTCTAGCTCGATGCTGAACATATTGTTACAACAAATCGTTTCGTGCCCACTCATGATATTCGTTTTCCCAGTATTAACATTTACTTAGATATACCTGGGCACAGTCCATTATTACTGCGGTACCCACAAACGTGTATATCTTTTTTTATTGCCTTATAAAATGCCAAGATTTGTGTTGCAGTTTGGTTTTGATATATATAAGTTCGATCAATGTTAGCTTGTCCTTGCTGTTTCTGAGCTCCACTTCACGTGATAATGTGGTATCCAGGAAATGTGAGCGCGGGTGGTGAACATTTCATGGAAGATGCTAGGTTGAGATCATCTCGCCAGATCATATACGCTCTACTCCTGCATCATTGTGATATTTTCACCAGATCTCCCTTTATGCTGGTGAATTTGAGAAAGATAATGATCTTTCACCAATGCCGTGTATTCTTTCAGAGCGCTGAGACTGCTCTAACCTAGATGGGCACCTTACAGCAGGCTGGCAAAATATTGCTGCATCTTCACAGGGTATCAGTGAGGTCACATTTGGAGCAGTGTATACATATTTACTCCCCTTACTGAAGAAAGGATATTTTAATATTGGAAGTAGCTTAGAGATGATTCCCTCAACTGATTCATTTAATGAACGTGATAGCATATATGGAATGGATGATGAGGTTAATCCAGTACCCTTTGGATTATACAAGAAGGAAAAATGATCTTGTTTTAACATACAACACTGGAAGGAGTCAAAACAGAAGCCAATAACAAAGCCAATAGAGTAATTCATTCAACTCCTCCAGCCAGTAACACGGGAAAAGAATGTTCAGGCATTTGACCCTGTTAAGCCGGAACTTGGCAAGGCTATTCAACCTTGCCGCCTGATATACAGTTACAATAGGAGGAAAAAGATCCTCGAACCTATAACACTGGACTGACAATAGTCCATGCAGCACCAGTGTCCTGTGACTCAGCAACAGAATCAGAACTTTCAGCCCCTCATATCTGTAGCACAGAAACTAGAAGAGACTACAGAGAGACTGGAGGTTGTTACTTTGTGATCAGAGGATCCCATTTAGCCGATTGCGGCGGTTGCATGGGAAAAGGAGAAGATCACAAACTATCAGACATTTTTATGAGAAAGGAGGAGATACTTCACTTGTTTGCTGTATGGGAACAGGAGATCAATCACTATCTCAATCCCATTTCAGGAATGCAGTAGAACACCTCTCAATACCTCCAGAGTGTTATGTCGGAACACAGGGAGACCTTCAGCCCTAGAAGTCAAACATATCAACAGGAATGTTCCTAATCCCTCAAGACTGTTTAGGAGCAATTGATGAGCTTGGATAGAGGACTTGTGAATCAACAAAACACAGTGAATAAGAATAAATGGCTCATTTTCGGTTGGCAAAATGCAATTTCTGGGATGCCATGGATTTCAGTTCTCCGACCTCAACTATTTGCAATCCCCATTAGTACTCGGTGGATGGGACAGAAAATACCATCACCAAATTTTCAGATGACACTAACAATGGTGAGATGTTGCTTTACAGTGAAGATGTAAGTTTTTTATAAATCGATATGGATAGGTTGAGTGAATGAGCCAACATTTAGCAAAGAAAATTCATGTCAATTACTGTGAGGTTACTCAATTCAGCCAGGGTAAGAGAAAAGAATTTTTTTGAAATGAAGGAAAGATTAAGAATGCTTACGGGCAGAGCGATCTTGGTTTCCTTGTGCATATCACAGGTAACTCACATGCAGGTCAAACACGTAATTGAAAAGGCAATTGCAATTTCAGTGCAAATGTATGAAAGAATGGAGTCTAATTGTCGAGACTGTTACTGTACCGAAACAAGGCATATGTGAGGCTGCAACTGGAGAACTGTGTGATGGCCCTGACTTCAGGAGGGATGTATTCGCATATGAGGCAATTCAACTGAATTTGACACGAGTGATCCGAGAGATGGGAAATCTGCCTTATGGCGAAAGATTGAGTAGTTCAGGCCTGTACTCTCTGGAGTTTAAGAGAACGAGAGGACAACTCATTCACGTCTGTAAGATGCTAAATGCGATGGACAATGCAGACGTGCATGGATATTTCTTCAGGTGGGGCAATCTTTCACAAGAGATCATAGTCTTCGAATAACGCAGAGCAGATTTAAAACAGGGGTGAGGAGAACGTACTTACCTATAAATGTTGTGAACCTATGTAATTTACTGTACCAGAGTGCAGTGGATGCTCTGACACTGCGTAGATGAAGAGATATGAAGACCGAGGAGCAAAGTGGAGCTGAACCCGAGATGACATCAACCATGACTGCACTATGGAGCAGACTAGAGGGGCTGAATTACAGACGGATACTCCTTGTTCTCATTCAGCCCTTCAAATGTGCGACACAGAAACTGGGGAGGACTGTTTATCAATCAGGAAGCAGACACTTGGGATAAACCAGTCTTGATCATTTTGACAGTACGTAACCAATGGGGTCATAAAGTGAGCAGGGCTGGGTTCTCAGCTATTCACAATCTATATCAATGACTTACAGGAGTGCAAATAATGCACTGAAACCATATTTGGGGACGAGATGAAGGCAATCAAGAGGAGCTGTAGAGTTTGCAAATAGGTAGAAACAAGTAAAGTAGATGGAGAATAGTTAGGCTGGTGGAATATAACATGATACATACCCTATTTTCATTCATGAAGAATTCAAGGCACTATATTTCTGAAATGAAAGGGTATTACAAACACAGTGATACAATGTATACTGGAGGATTCACTCTGACCTGTTCAGAAATGGGAAGTGTTGCTACATCTCCCTATTGGTCTGCTCCCTGATGTTCGCCTTGGCCCCATTCCTCTCAGTACCCACGGGATAGTTTGATTTGGTTGGTTGGCGGTGGGCTGTGGTGAGCGGGAGGGTGTTTTGACCTGTGTATCAGACTCGCCAACCTGAAGTGCATTTAAATCGTCATTGGATAGGCATCTGTATGGGAATTAAATAGTGCAGGTTAGCTCGGCTGCAGGCTGGTTTCACAGATTGGTACAACATCCAAGGCTGAAGGCCAGAACATCTGTGGAATGTTCTCTGTCCTATGTTCTAAAACATGGGAAACTGTGGACCTGTGACTTTTTTTTCTCTCAGGATGACGAAAAGCCGTGCATATTTCATATTTGCAAAGAGATTACAGGACTTAGTGATGCAGTGTGTACTGGAGGGTTCACACTTTTCTAATGACATTGAAGATATTGCTCCAATTCCCTGATTTGTCTGCTCCCTGACATTCCAATTACTCAATTCCTCACAGTATATACAAAACATTTTGATGAGTTTGATTAGCAGTGGGGAATGAACCGTGGCTGCCTTTATCCGAGGTGCCATCCTTTATTTCTATGTGGAGACTCGAAGACGATGAGAATGGCTGACTGATTCTGAATGAAGAGGCTGAGTCCGCTGCCAGAAAAGTGGATATTCACAGAAATGATGGTCATACAGCAACATTAATAGAGAGAGCATTCTACCGGTCCCTCTTCCTCTCCCCATTGACATGCCGAGCCCGCAGAACGCTGTATACCATCGGGAATCCCGCTAAACTGGGAAAACAACGATACATCCGGCAGCACCCTGTTGAAGGAGAAAACAATACATTCACCTCATCCACCATCTATATCCTCCATCAGTGGTGACATTAATTTCAACGTACTGTTTGATGATGGATATTTCACCCATTCCTGTTTGGACATTTCAGGACCATAGAGCTGAATGAAACAGTGAACATAACCGCCAGTGGCAGCATCGTCCTTCCGCTGACCTGAAGCTGGAGTACAAGTTGAAGTAGGTGATACTTCTCTGTGACCAGGTCCTTGTTGAATTAGGGTCCCCTCACACTCTAAGCCTGGGTTAAGTGTAGCTTGGGAAGCTGATGCTGGAAATACCGAGGTGGATGTGGCAGACACACGCACTCCGTAGTTTCAGACCTTGCCGTCTCTGCAGCCTTTGGTCAATTTTCTGATCATGTTTCCCACCCCGATGGTGCAACTACGGACCCCATGCTCCTTCCACAACTGTGTCACTTAAGACTCAGGTCTCCCTGAATGTCTGAGGCAGCTGACATCGCAATCTCCAACAATTCATCTCCAAACTCTCCAATCACTTTCAATGACAGGAGTCAGTCAGAGGGTCATCAGCGACAACTGCTATGGCCCAGTACAGACCCCCTGAAAATATTTTAAGAAAGGAAACCTGGATCTTCACGTTTCCTTATTTTAAACGTAGATGTGAAGTCTGTGTTGCAGATCATCCAGTACTGCGACTGATCAAATCACTCGACGTTAATCAAAATATAATCTATTTAAACGCTCTAATTAAAATACTACTATCAAACAGAAGATCAATTTGGGATAATTTTTCTGTTGGAAATCTTAGCAATAGATGCAATACTATCTACTACTTAAGGGTTCCAATGCAGTAGCATCCCTTGAACAAAATCCTTGTCAAAAAGGTAATTTCAAACACAGAATCTGACATGCAGTTGTCCAATCCAGAAGGAAATAATGTAAGTAATAATTTAGATAAAATCGGAAGTAGGGATCAAGAATTGAAACACCAAACCTTCTGGGAACCCAAACAGCTTCTGAATACAGCACCCAAAAATAAAACCACAAGACCTGGTCTGTGAGATTTGGCCGCTGCCCATCTATTGCTACCACTTTATAGCAAAACATAAATGCCTCCGTTTTCAGGTGACAGTTCTGTATCCCTGCCTTTAACGCCTCTCCTCAAAAACAAAAGCAGGAGATAACAATTTTTTAAAAAATGACAGTATCATCAATCGCCCTCTTTATGAAAATGAACCATCAATGTCCAAAGATTGTTTCATTGTAAATAATGCAATTTACTGTATTAGTAGACTACAACACATCTATGTGAAATTGATACTAATTATGCAAACATTCATGAATATTTTGTTTCACTCTGTAATCCTGCCAAAGAACGCCGTTGTCTTTCTTCGACCTAGTCGAGATAATGTGTTCGCAGTTTCATTGTTCTGTCACCTACATAATTTACAAACATAATGATGGCCAAATCAACTTTGCTTTAAAAAAGCCTGGAGTTCTTGCCTTACATTTCTCCAAAGACTTTAAGGGAATTTGATCAGTAAAGAGATTAGTCTCAGACAGGTTATTGGGAATTTAAATGCTGAAATGTTGTAACGTCGACACCAAGATCAAGGTATTCTTCTCAGTTGTGGAATATTTATGTTGAAGACTTCAACGACCTCTCTAACCACACTTTACACCAACAGAGCAATTCTCATGTCTTCAATCGTCAAACTGAATAACGCACCTCGTTTTTCAAAGATTAATATGTTCTGTATCACTTAACACTTCAACTTGATTAGCTGCTACTCCCTCGCTGTGCCAGTAAAACTTCATCTTGCAGGTATATGCTGAATGAAAATATTGAACAATCTTCTAAATCTCCAACAGAAGACAAACTTTGATCTGTGTACAACATTTTAATTGTCGGTCATTTCAGCTTTTAACCTTGTCATTTTAACAGTCTGCTTTTCCAAATTATTGAATTTTTCCAGAATAAGAATTTATTGAACAGCGTCACAGATTTGCTTTATTTTTAATGTCGTTGTCTACCTATCAAATTTACTTCGTTTAATCCTTTCAAATTCTATGTACATTTAGTCAGTATCCCTTCTTAGATTTCTCAAACGCTGTTTATGGGCTTCTCACACCAACTCGTGTGCACTTCAAATGAACTCCTTCACACTCTCAATGCTCCAGACACCTCCTGTGGCAGTGATATAAATGTGTTACTTGTTTTACTGCTTTATTTGGTTCAAATAATCTATATGCACACTGGCCACTGTATTGGTTTCGACACATTCTGAAATGAAATTAAAGAGGCTTCTACCACCTTATCATATTTTAACATTTCCTGTACATATTTAAACAGGTCCCAATTCAGGCCTTTGTCTCCGATGGGTTTGCTGATTCTCACCGTCCTTCCATTTCAACAAACTTTCTACCTTCGTATTTATTTTTCGAAATCGACTCGACTGTCCAATCACTATCTTTTAATTTAAAGCTATCTCTTGTTCTGCTTTTCTTCTTTTTTCTGTCTTTCTTCTTCCTCTCATTTCTTTTAACTCTAATTTTAATTATATTTAAAATTGTTTCAATTGTTCTTCATGTTAAAGTTGCTTCACCTGCAATTAAATTCCATTTTCAATTATTCAGATGGCGTTCCAACCAAAACTTAAATGCAGAGCGATTGCTGTAAGTAGTTATCCATTTCTCACAAACACAAACCCAACTTTACCTTGCCTGCCACTTCCAACATGATTGCCTTGTTCACCTTTTGTAAAGCTCCAAAATTCATTTCTTCCACCTCCAGAAAATTTAGTGACTGGGAGAACCATTCTGAAACAAAGCAGTGTTCAAATCAGCTGAATGCAGCACCAAAAACAAACGACAGAAACTACTAAATCACGCCACCTTTGATCCCAAGAACGTCCCCGTGCACATTCCAGAATGTCTGCCAGTGTTACCTCCATGTTCTCCAGTTTCCTTCTCACAGCGCACATACGTGCAGTTTAAGTGAACTGTATGCTAAATGGTCCATCCGAGATATGTCAGTTAGATATATGAGTAACGGTAAATGCATAATAATGGGGAATGGTTGTGGGTGGGATATTCTTCCTCAGATCGGTGAGGACTTATTGGGTCAAATGGCCTGTATCCACACTAAAAGGAGTCAAACTTGAAATACAACTCGAAATTATGCATTTAGAACGGGACAGGGCCCCGAGTTTGCTGTGGATCAGACCAGCAGGCCTCCATTTTTTTTAACCTGGACACAAACCTTGTCATATTTCAAAGGAAGATGTGAAGTGGGTGTTTCAGATGCGATGGGACGAATCAAGCCGCTCAGATTAAATACATTTTTAAATGGTAATAAAATTCAAAACAAAAAGAGCAATTTAGAACAACTTGACATCTGGAACACTTAACCAAATAATATATCCAGAATATTCTCCTAGAAACCTGTTCCTTCTGACTAACATCCCACAAACGCACCCATTGGCATAAAGAAAGGCAATCTCATGTATACATTTTTCATGCAGTTTTCGAATCCTGCGGGAAACAGCATCAAAAGGGATTTCAGAGATTAACAGCGAGAGATCACTGACTGAAACTTCCAACCCTTCTAGGACATAAAGCTTCTGGTGACTTATGAAAATGCAAGGTGTGCTCATAACAGACTTACCAGCGGAAAAGCGCTAACCGATACTGAAACAAGTGTTCTTGACAAGATACAATGTAACCTTTCGCTCCAGCCGCTCAACTTACTGTGTCGGTATATAAAACAAATTTAAATGCGGCCAATCAGTTTAAATTAGATTAGATTACTTACAGTGTGGAAACAGGCCCTTCGGCCCAACAAGTCCACACCGCCCCGCCGAAGTGTAACCCACCCATACCCCTACATCTACCCCTTACCTAACACTACGGGCAATTTAGCATGGCCAATTGACCTGGCCTGCACATCTTTAGACTGTGGGAGGAAACCGGAACACCCGGAGGAAACCCACGCAGACACGGGGAGAACGTGCAAACTCCACACAGTCAGACGCCTGAGGCGGGAAATGAACCAGGGTCTCTGGCGCTGTGAGGCAGCAGTGCTAACCACTGTGCCACCGTGCCGCAAAATTCAACAAAAATTAACAAATTTCAATCACTTTTGAATGTTGTCTATTAACAATACTAAACGTCAATGACCCAATGCGACGTTTTGGGATATAAAAGTGGGAAGATTGGTCATTTGGAGAGAGAACTGCCAAGCCACCAACACATTCACTGTCGAAGCACAGATCTCTTACATTTAACTCATCTGTCAATGCCTGTGAAAGAGAATTCCTAAAAAGAAGAATCTCTGCAGAGGATGATGCCGAGGGAAAATTTCGGAAGCTGTGTGCTTTTGAAAATTTCAGTTTTCTTAATTCTCAATCGGGAATTTTATCGGACAATTATTATCGTTGGGCAAGTACAGATACGAGTTGTAAATTGGTTAATAATATTCTGTCATTGTTTAAACAATAAAGTTATTGCTATTAACTCTACCTTTTCTGCTCTCGAATTTTCACAGATTTCTGCATGGGACATATCATTTCGGTATTGCTGGTGGAAATTAAGCAGTGGGTTTACCCATGTGCTAACTATTGTTCTCGCTGAGAGAAACTAGGAAGCCTGGTTGGCGAGAGCCGGCCGTTGCGACCAATATCTAAAAACAAGTAACCTGAAAGCCTCCTAATTTCTTCACTTAAGCCGTTTGCATGAGGCAGTTCGGTCTTTACGACCTCTCTCTAAAAAGAAACCCTGAAGAATATGATATTTTTTTTTAGAGTGAGAGCATTGTCACAGAATGTAACTGCCTGGTTTTTACAGTAATACTCACGGGGCTTCCTCGCATTATTAAATGCACAATCGGATGAGAGGGACAAAGACAAGCGTTCAGTGGATAGGTGGAGACCACGTTTCAAAGATGTGTCTCACACCTGCTGAATTTCACCTGTCCAAAATGGAGGACCTCAGGAGACACACAGGGAAGTGCATTTCAGCCCACCACACAATTTAATTATTTCTGAGCTTCACTATACCAGCGATCGACACACTAGGGAGTCAAAATCCAGGGTCAGGATAACGTTAGAGAGAGACAGAAAGGTTCGCATTAAAGACAGAAACAGATTTTTAATTAACAATAAACACATCGTGAAAATATGGGGAAAAGGGGAGTGTGACTAATTGCAAGAGAGACATCTTTGAAGATGCAATTCACAAGAAGAAAACCATTGAATAGGGCAAAGATCAACTGAAATGTTTTGTGACATCAAATTCTGAACTTTCTTCACAGAGTAAGCCCAGTCACCTTAAACTGGAACAGGGTAACAGCTCAATTTGAAAAAGTGAACAGACTATGCCAGTGTGTCGCTCAGTAAAACTGGAGCATCTGCCCAACATACGGAGAATTGCAAATCTTTACTAGCATATTAGGACCAATCTCGCATGAGATTATTTTCTGAACGGAAGGATTTCAGCCCTTGTTAAGAGTGAAAATAAATGGCGCTCCCACAAATTTGTATCTCTATTTCTCCATTGCACTACTACAATGGAAATTGTGTGTCTGCAAAAAAACGATTGAGTGAGTTTGCGTGTGATTGCGTGTGTGAAAAACATTTGAGATTGAATACACGTGGATGAAATGGTTTATATACGAACAAAATATTGGGGTCAGTGTGATTGACAGTGAGACACTGAGCGAAATGTCGGAAGATGAGATCAAATTATCCCAAGTATTAAAATAAAAGCATTGCCAGACCCAACATCAATGTAGATCATTTGGCACGGGATTATCAAATGAATGGGATTTTGGTGTGAGTCTGAGTCAGATTTGATTCTGCAGGTTTAAAGCTGGTACAGCTCGAAGCAGATTGTCATCTTTACAAAAAGTTCCATAGCTCCAATTTCAAACAGTAGATGTGAAAAGCCTGGGAGATGTATTCAGCAGGGGTTGTACTGCTCAGCACATGCGATCAGGGATCGGCTCATGCTCAAAGGGATCAGCACTTTTTTGACTGGTCTCATTCAGCCTCATATATTGGTCAACGAGGGGATGTGGTAACCGGATGGAAATGGATGTTTTTAAAAAGAACAGAAGAGAATGACCTTCATGCTGCCAATATTTCATTAACAAGGGCAATGATACAATGAATCGTCATTCTCATCTGAAACTGAGCCGGTTAACACAGTCCCATGAGCAATACTGCCAGAAGCAAGGAGGAAAATAATAATGGAACAAGTTCACTGGTGCAGTTGGTTGTGATCTTCAGAGTGAATACGAGAATGTAGAGTCTTAACAGGACCGATAGTAGTGGCAAGAAGTGTTGACCATATGAAGGAAGAGCAATGCAATCATAACTGGTTTATAAAAATAATAGATGAGTAGTGAGACTTACCAGGGACACCAACGATAGCTAGGATAGGGTAATATAAGTGTTGAATAATACGAATAGAATAATAGATCCGCCATGATAATGAAAACTGATCATAATTTGTAGAAAGATACCAAATATAAGCAAATAAACTTCTGCTTCTTGTTGGAACATTCCAGTCCATTGTTCTCAGATTTTGATCCATTGTTGGCGCACTCCAGTGTAATGTTCTCAGATTGTGAAACTTACACCCGCTCTCGCTGCTGATCCCTGTTCGTGCTGTCGGTGATGATCCCGCTTGTACTGTGCAAGAACATATTTAACAGAGCCTCTTTATCAATGGAAGATGGAAATGCTTCACTGCAAAAATTAGAATCCGTGGAGTTTGACATTAAATGCAGTCACTGAACAAACATGGTCAGGTAACCCCTTCGTTACCATCTCTTTACATATCGCAATAAAAGGGATCATTTACTTGTTCTGGATGGAATGGATGAGGATTAATAAAGGTGGACCATAAATCTTCCAGTCTTTTTAATCTTTCTTCCTTATATGTGAGAGGTTGCCAGAGGACTGCAGGGTTATTTTTAGGTCACGCTGTTTATAAAAGGAGACAGGGATAAAGTAACAATCCAGCTGCATAATTCTTTACCCTGGGAAATTCCTAGTCACATTAACCAAGGTAAGACATTTACTGGCAATTCACTTGTGTTAGGTTAATCCTGTTTTTAAATGTGCTGTTATCAGATTATTTCATAACCTTAAGACAGAGTGCTGGGACGGCTCCTGAAGAAGAGGGGAAAACAATTCTGAACCCATACGCCTGTTACAATGAAATGGGAGGAGTCCATTCATCCGAGACTAATCCAATAACACTTGAAGATATGGAAAGCCGGAATGTTGGAACATTTCCCAAATAGAATGATTCAAAGCATAGAGAAGCATTTCTGCAGCTGTATGAGATATTACTGAGAGGACACCTGGAGTACTTAGTTTCGTCTGTGTTTGGTCAACTGAGAAGGAGGGTTCTCAAGCAGATATAGTTTATCGGCTGCACATCATCCATGGTTTACTGTGTCGTTTAATGACTCGGGAATGTAACAGAGGAACAGGAGGAGGTAATACAGCTGCTTGGGATTGTGAGAGAAACAAGACAAAGCCATTCCGTCTCTCCAATCTGTTACAGACAGACAGAAGGAGACCATTCAGCCTCTCATATCTGGTACAGAGGGTCAAGAGTGATTCGTTCAACAGTTCAAAGTTTGTTACGCACAAATAATAGTTTTAAAATAGTCATGAAAAAAGATACACTTGGGAAAAAAAGGTTTCTTTTCTCGCGAATTGTGAGATGGCTTGTTCATCAGGTGGAGTTTTTGGACGTATCTTTGCTCGCTGAGCTGGAAATGAACATAGAAAAATACAGCGCAGTACAGGCACCTTGGCCCCCGATGTTGCACCGATCCAAGCTCCCCTAACCTACACTAGCCCACTATCCTCCATATGCCTATCCAATGCCAGTTTAAATGCCCATAAAGAGGGAGAGTCCACCACTGCTGCTGGCAAGGCATTCCATGAACTTCCGACTCGCTGAGTAAAGAATCTACCCCTAACATCTGTCCTGTACCTAAGACCCCTTAACATAACGCTATGCCCCCTCGTAAGAGAAAACTCCATACGTGGAAAAAGGTTCTCATGGTCAACCCTATCTAAACCCCTAATCATCTTGTACACCTCTATCAAGTCACCCCTAAACCTTCTTTTCTCCAATAAAAACAACCCTAAGTGCCTCAGCCTTTCCTCATACGATCTTCCTACCATACCAGGCAACATTCTGGTAAACCTCCTCTGCACCCGTTCCAGTGCCTCCACATCTTTCCTATAGTATGGCGACCAAAACTGCACACTATACTCCATATGCGGCCGCACCAGAGTCTTATACAACTGCAACATGACCTCAGGACTCCGGAACTCAATTCCTCTACCAATAAAAACCAGTACACCATATGCCTTCTTCACCGCACTATTTACCTGGTTGGCAACTTTCAGAGATCTGTGTACATGGACAGCAAGATCCCTCTGCTCATCCACACTACCAAGTAGCCGACAATTAGCCCAGTACCCCATCTTCTTGTTACTCTTACCAAAGTGAATCACCTCAGACATCGCTACATTGAACTCCATTTGCCACCTTTCTGCCCAGCTCTGCAGCTTATCTATATCCCGCTGTAACCTGACACATTCTTCCTCAATGTCAGCAACTCCACCGACTTTCGTATCATCCGCAAACTTGCTCAGCCAACCTTCTAGCCCCTCCTCCAGGTCATTTATAAAAATGACAAACAGCAATGGTCCCAAAAGAGATCATTGCGGAACACCGCTAGTAACTGCACTCCAAGATGAACCTTTACCATTAACTACTACCCTCTGTCTTCTTCCAGCCAGCCAATTCCTAATCCAAACCACCAACTCACCCTCAATGCCATACCTTTGCATTTTCTGCAGTAGCCTACCATGGGGAAACTTATCAAACGCCTTACTAAAATCCATATACACCACATCTACTGCTTTCCCCTTGTCCACCTCCTTAGTCACCTTGTCGAAAAATTCATTAAGTTTTGTGAGGTACGACCTGCCCTTCACAAAACCATGCTGACTATCCTTGATCACATTATCCCTATCCAGATATTCATAAATCCTCTCCCTTACAATTCTCTCTAAGACTTTGCCCACAACAGAAGTGAGATTCACCGGCCTATAGTTACTAGGGTCATCCCTACTCCCCTTCTTGAACAAGGGAACGATATTTGCTGTCCTCCAGTCTTCTGGCACTATTCCTGTAGATAACGAGGACATAAAAACCAAGGCCAATGGCTCTGCAATCTCCTCCCTTGCTTCCGAGAGAATCCTAGGATAAATGCCATCAGGCCCAGGGGACTTATCTATTTTCACCCTTTCCTGAATATCCAACACCTCTTCCCTACATACCTCAAAGCCGTCCATTCTAATTAATTGTGACTCAGTATTCACATCGGCAACAATGTCCTGTTCCCGAGTGAATACTGACGAAAAGTATTCATTCAGCATCTCCCCAATCTCTTCAGCCTCCACATGCAACTTCCCACTACTATCGTTGATTGGACCTATTCCTACCCGAGTCATTCTTTTATTCCTGACATACCTATGGAAAGCCTTAGGGTTTTTCCTAACCTATGAACTAAGGACGTTTCATGTCTCCTCCTTGCTGCTCTTAGCTCTCCCTTCAGATCCTTCCTGGCTACCTTATAACTCTCAACAGCCCCAATTGAACCTTCACGCCTTGTTTTTACAAAGGCCGCCCTCTTCCATTTAACAAGGGATTCCAATTCCTTATTAAACCACGGCTCCCTCACACAACCCTTTCCTCCCTGCCTGACAGGTACATACTTATCAAGGTCCACTCAATAGTTGTTCCTTGAACAAGCTCCACATATCGATTACGCCCTTGCCTGTTCTCTGGTTTTTTTGGCAGTTTATTCACCCACCTATTCTGTATCGTGATTTTTTCAGAGGTCTCAGTTTTCCACAATATGTGGAATTGTTCTGATGCCAATTGCATTGATTTAATACTGTCTTTAATTTGTTATGTTAACCATCGTTGAGTCACCTTCTTTTCATTTACTGCGTATACCTTAGAGTAAGATACATATCATTCAGACGTTCAGTATTTCTCTAAATAGTAACTACTGCTTGTCTACAACTCCCCATTCCTGAAGAAGGGCTTATGCCCGAAACGTCGATTCTCCTGTTCCTTGGATGCTGCCTGACCTGCTGCGCTTTTCCAGCAACACATTTTCAGCTCTGATCTCCAGCATCTGCAGTCCTCACTTTCTCTGACAACTGAATACTTCATGTACTTTCAGTGCAGCCAACTTGATCTCTCGCCTCTGAGCTTCCACGACGTTTGATCGTAATGTTCAAAACTTCTATGTTGTATGCAGATGTCATGTAAAGTAAATATGATGTTGACACTATTCCTCAGCAACTGCTTTAAGCCAGGTTGTTAACTCATCTTTCTGACCTCAAAACACCAAATCCTAATAATCTGGTCTCTCTATTCTTTCACAACATGCCATTCACCTTACCTCTCATGCACTTATGGGATTTATTTTTCGCAGCATTATCAGTCACTTAGTTAATGCAGTATGACCTCAACTTAAGATCAGTTTTTTTCTCACTGCAGCACCCAGGATACTTGCGTAGCTTATTTCCAGAGCATAACATGTGCAAAATTTGTACAACACTTTTGGTTTAAATATATAAATCATCAATGCTTGCTACTCCTTGCTATTTGTATTGTCCAGTCAAACCGATTCTGTGGAATCTGTTGGACATGGTCTGTGCTGGTATCTTGGACATGATATTCGGTGAATCTCACCTCGACACTGAGGCGATCTGAAGAAATGCTTGGCAATAGAAGAAAAGTATGAATGACCTTCCCCACTCTGCGAGGATAAGTGCCACTGTATTCCGTCTGCTTCCTCAAAATCACTGTATATCTTTTATAGCACATACCACTGAACAGGGCTTACGCTCTACCACTCTCACTCCTGCATGCAGCACCTATCTTCACTTATTCTCTCTGCCTGCTTCACCATAACGCTTACACTAAGAACACTGCATAGATTCAACACTATGGACTCACTCACTCCTGACACCTCAACATTTATACACACCTATACCATCACTAATGTCATGCCACCCATTCATATAATCTCTGCGTCCCTCCCTTTCTCTCGTTTCAGGTGAAACTGACTGCATCAGGATAGAAAGACACAAGTCGGGTGATGGAATGCCCGTATAAATTCCCACAAAAAACTTTCTCATCTCTGTTCAAAGAACCATGGCACGAGATGCAGGAGACCAGGACAACTCCTATTGAGATTTGGAAATTTCTACGCCCTAACAGATAAGAAGCAATGTTCAATGAATAGTAATTTTCACGTTAATCCCACTGTCTGTTCTGGCTCTCATTCCCAAAACAGTACCTACCTCATTTCACAGACACAGAAATGGACACAAACATCTTTAAACACTCCACTATATTAACATACGCTTTAATATATGAAGGTAGACGTGCGCGCGCACACACATACAAACCTACAGGTCGTGGCACACAGAGTTGCGTGTGTCACGCACAAATTGAAGCAAACACATACATAAACACACAAGTTAATATACAGACAGCCATAGACACAAGCACACAAACAGACACACAGAGAAACGCTAGACAGTGTCTTTAGGACCAATTCAGATACTTTTTTTGATTAATAAGACCATCAGCGGTTTCATGGTAAAGGCAGGAGAACGATGTTGAGAAATAGAAACACATTATTAAATGGCATATCAGATTCGATTGGCCAAATGGCCTTTATGATCTTATGGTGTTATGCTATTTGATATTGTCTTATGCAGAGAGCAATCGAGGCTGTGTTTGACACATATTAGATTTGAAAGACTCAGTGGTAATGTTGGATACGTTTCGTGTGGTGAATGGTTTATGTCTGTTCATAATGAATGTGCCCTTATGCTTCAAAAGAGATGACGATTTCATGTCAGATAAATATCGTTTTAAAATAAAGGAACTGCATTGAAATAAGGATATCCATTTGTCTTTGGTGTTGTGCTATCTATGGTGTCCACTTCATCATGCAACAGTGAAGAGATGTTTATTGAGAAAATTCAAGGTTGTCCTGGACTGGGACTTGCTGGAGAGGAAAGTCAGTGTGTATTGGGAACAAACAGATGAGCAATGGCCACACACAGTCGGATCAGCCATGAATATTCTGAATGGTGCCATCGAAAGGCTAACTGCTGCTCCAATTCATGCATCCTTCGCCCAATCAACTCCTTGTGGTTGTGACAGAGGTAAAGGAATACACCATGCCGCCGGTCAGTATCATTACAACGAGACGGGAGGAAACAGGTATGTCTCTCTGAACAGTTACAAGAAAAGAGAATGAAATAATTTACCTCAATGAGTAAATTATGCAGCACAGGAAGAGGCCATTCATACCGCCTGAGCTCCGACACTGGTTCAGCGACGTTGACGCTCACAGGAAATATGCAGCAGCGATAAATGTTTACTTTCAGATAGCTAAGCTGTAACTATTAGCGTACATCAGAGATCAGCGTGGGTCAGGAGTTCATAACAACTAGAAGCAGGACGACGCTATCGGGCCTTCGAGCCTGCTCCGCCATTCAATAAGATCGTGGTTGATCTTTGCATGGAATTACATCTACTTCCCCGCGGTCTCACCATATCGCTCAATTCCTCAGACCATGCCCCTTATTGTTAAAAAAAATAGCTTTGAAAAATACTGAAGTCTATCAATTAATTCACTGGTGAAGGAATCCATGGATGAACAACCCGCTTGGTGAAGACGTTCCTTATCAATTCCTAAAAGATCAATAATCTGTTACAAAGATTTCGATGAAGGGAACTCTATAGATTGAAGCTCACTTAGGTCATGAACCAACATGGTCCTTTAATAAGTCGTCAAATGGTGGTAGTGAATGTACAATGTCATTTTAGGCCATTGAGTTTGGTGAGCAAGCCTTCAGGAGAAATAACATCGAATGAGTTATCTGGTGTGATGGAAAGCATAAAACAGGAGTAGCCAGTTTAAATGGAAGACCACTGCAGAACTCTTCGAGACAGGTTGTTTTTGTGTTCCTGGTACATGAATAATATACGGTAAGCCTGCAGATGCAGCAAATGATTTGGATGGTCAGTGGAATGATGGTGTTTCTCGAAAGTGTGTCACTTTAAATCGTAGGAATTGTTTTACTGCATCTTTAAAGGGCATTACTGACAACACATCTGACACAGTGTGTGCAGGCAAAATGCCCTAAACTTTAAAAGAATACATAATTTCTGAATAAATGATTGTTTTCGTAGGTTTTGAAAAATGTTTCCCTTTACTCGTTGAGATTAGATTAGATTAGATTAGATTAGAGTAGATTGCTTACAATGTGGAAACAGGCCCTTCGGCCCAACAAGTCCACACCGAACCGCCGAAGCGCAGCCCACCCTTCTGGAAGGAAAGTCTCATTTTATGAAGAAAGATCAGTTTAGATTATGGATGAGAGATTTTGTTGAAACATACTCGATTTTCAGAACGGTATATCAGGTGGAAACATATTATCGCTTGTTAAAGCGACTAAAACACGCAAATGAGTTTAAAGAATAAGATCAATTGAAATTAACACAGTTATTATGAAGACATTAACCAATTGTTTAAAAAATGCAGACGCATGCAAACATGTTATCAATTTAGAATGCAAGGACTTTTTTTGCTGATGAAAGCTACTGTGTAGGACAACAGCAATGATGCAGCTGCATACGAACCACAATAATGTTCCACAGAATGTTCAGGTATTTCACATATATACAGTTTGGTATTCAGTTGATATAATTGCATATTTCAACACAGAGCGGGAGAAGAATATTACCTGCCTGAGAAGCAGAAGCTTATTCCACGATCTGTTTTATTTTGTTCCTACTGACAACAAAGTGTGAGAAGAAAATATCACAAGCATCTTTACCACTTGTGGAGGATTCCTGATGCAGGATTCATTGGAATCGCAACACTGCCTGATGCAAATAGAATTCAGTTAAATCCAATTTTCTGTGGGAAAAGTACCATTACAAGAAGCTTATGCGAGCAGAAAAACTTCAGACACAGAATAATATTTGTAACCGGCTATCACTTTTTCAATTAGTCATAGAGTCATAGAGATGTGCAGCATGGAAACAAACCCTTCGGTCCAATCAATCCATGCCCATCAGATATCCCAAACCAATCTAGTCTCACCTTCCAACACCCGGCCCATATCCTTCCAAAACCTTCCTATTCATATACCCAGTCAAATGCCTCTAAAGTGTTGCAATTGTACCAGCCTCCACCACAGCTTCTGGCACCTCATTCCATACACGTACCACCCTCTGCGTGAAAAAACGTTGCCCCTTAGGTCTATTTTATATCTTTCCCCTCTCACCCTGAACCTATGCCCTCTAGTTCTGGACTCCCCGACCCGAGGGAAAAGACATTGTCTATTTATCCTATTCATGTCCCTCTTAATTTTGTAAACATCTATAAGGTCACCCCTCAGCCTCCGATGCTCCAGGGAAAATAACCCCAGCCTGTTCAGCCTCTCCCTGTAGCTCAGATCCTCAACCTGGGCAACATCCTTGTAAATTTTTTCTGAACCTTTTCAAGTTTCACAACATCTTTCCGATAAGAAGGTGACCAGAATTGCACACAATTTTCCAACAGTGGCCAATACCAATGCCCTGTACAGCCGCAACATGATTTTCCAACTCCTGTACTCAATACTCTGACCAATAAAGGAAAGCATACCAAAATCCTTCACGGTCCCTTCTACCTGCGAATCCACTTTCAAGGAGCTATGGAGCTGAACTCCAAGCTGTCCTTGTTCAGCAACACTCCCTAGGACCTTACCATTAAGTGCATAAGTCCTGCTAAGATTTGCTTTCGCAAAATGCAGCACCTCGCATTTATCTGAATTAAACTCCATCTGCCACTTCTCAGCCCATTGGCCCATATGGTCCATACCCTGTTGTAATCTGAGGTAACCCCCTTCGCTGTCCACTACGCCTCCAATTTTGCTGTCATCTGCAAACTTACTAACTGTACCTCTTGTGCTCCCAAAGAAATCTTTAATGTAAGTGACAAAACTTAGAGGGCCCAGGGCCGCTCCTTGTGGCACTCCACTGGTCACAGGCCTCCAGTCTGAAAAACAACCCTCCACCACCACCCTCTGTCTTCTACCTTTGAGCCAGTTCTGTATGTAAATGGCTATTTGTTATGAGATCTGCAATTATGCAACGCTCGAAAGCTTTCTTTTTTTTCTGTTTGCCTTAAGACGATTGCATTTGTGTCTGCGCCTGTGTGTGTGCCTCTGTATATCTAATTGTACGGGAAGGTGACCCAGCATGAGATCTATTTCATTGGCAATAATACTGACCTTCTTACCTTTAAAATTTGTTGTAACCAGTGGAGTAGTGGGACTGGAAATTTCATCGGTCACCATCCAACATTGTTCAGAACATGAATGAGAAATTCTCAAAGGGCTGTTCAAGTGGGAATTCTGCTCACCAGAAGTGAGTGGTGCCTGGGTGTTTACTTTTGTTCAAAGTTGTCTTTGTTATACATTTGACAGCCAAGTCAATGAAGGAAAATGGTGAACAGAGAGAAACGTTCTGTTAAAAACATTGTCATATCAGTCATGATGTTAGTTTCTTGTGGAATGGTAAAGAAGTGTCTAATCGCCCACTCCTGCTACTCAGTCCACTGTCGTTATATTCTTTTCAGCCTCTCAATCCTCCTGCACAGGAGCAGATAGAGCCCAATTGGTCGAAATGCCTAGTCCACAGTATCACAGGGTCTCACGCAGTTCCCCAAGACTTTCACACGCAGTTTGGTTTGGGAGCAAATTGTTATTAGTAAATCAGATCCGGGTACGAAAGATGTCTGTCACAGTTTCTCCTCTTTGAAACCTGTGCTTCATTTGTTGGCCGTTTTCGAGACAAAGATTCACTGTGAATACAGGCCACATACACTTCCAGAAATAACTCATAAAATCATCTGGTGTCCCTGACTGCAGCATTGAGTAACAGAACGTCCAGGAAAATTACAATCATTAATTTTGCAATTGCAGAATATGAAGACATAAGAAACAGGAGTCGGTATTTCGGACGATCAAGTTGCCTTGCCAGTGTATGAGATCATGGCTGATCTACTGTTGGTATCATCCACACTGTAATGCGCAATTCTTCACACATCACCGCTCTCTGGTTGTCACAGTTCCATCCGCCTCCACTTTAATGCTTGAAATGATCTACCTCCGCCAATTGTCTACAAAAGATAACTCCGGACATTTGCTACCCTCTGTGAGATGAAAACAATCCCCGGACATGCATCATTACCTATGGATATGAAAAAAGAGCTGCACGCAGGAGCTCATCTGACTATGACTGGCCCTAATATCAAGACAGCATTTGACTGAGTCTGTCACGAAGGAAGGAGAAAGTGAGGACTGCAGATGCTGGAGATCAGAGCTGAAAATGTGTTGCTGGAAAAGCGCAGCAGGTCAGGCAGCATCCAAGGAACAGGAAAATCGACGTTTTGGACATAAGCCTGAAGAAGGGCTTATGCCCGTAACGTCGATTTTCCTGTTCCTTGTCACGAAGGAAGACCAACTCAATTGTATTTAATAGAATCACGTGTAATATCCCCACTGGTTGGGGTCACTGATAGCACAAATGAAGATGTTTGTGGTTGTGAGGATTCAATTCTCTTAGTCCTTTTCATCTCTGCAGGACAGCCGCAGGATATTTCCACGGCACAAACCTCTTCAGCCGCTTTATCTATTTCTTCCCCCATCATTTGGCCATAAGTGGGGAAGACTACCCAATGTTCAGAACAATTTCTCACCCCTTAGTTCCTGAACCAGCCTTTTTCCATGTGGAACAAGATCTGGACCAAGGACAAATTTGTATTGTTACAGGACAAATTTGTATTGTTACAGTGTCAGTAACATTCGTGAAACAGCGCTGCCAGACAGCACATATCTCTGCAATGAAAATCGGAGCTCATTCAGCATCTCAAGCTGTTTTGCACACGAATTGTCTCCCTATTCAGCCCATCGGAATTATTGCAAAAGAAGAGGGACAATCCGTTCAATCTTCCTGACTGTTGCACAGGAAGAGGAGGAGTCTGGCCAATACATCGATCTTTTAAGTAGGAACGGGCACAGACCAACAAGGCACTTGAAAATGATCCATCGGACTAGCACGAACATTTTCAGCCCCACCAGACACTTATGCAGCAACAGGAGGATATCACTGCCGTTCCTTCATGGCAAGCCAATGAAGCAGGGACTGCACTTATGGACTACTACATAACGTTCCAATTGGCTCCAAGCTGTACATTAATGTGGGGCGAGTTTTCTCAAAGCCTTGTGTTCTCTGTCTTTCCATGGGGGTGACGGGACGTTCTCACAGACAGTGAAACTGTCCAGAATCATGCATCCCGGATAAAATAAAAACATTTTAATGTATCACTGTGTCAGTGACTGTTCAGATTATAATGAGAATTTGTCCAGCACCCTCAAAGTTCAATGCAACAACCTCTAATTCTGTCACAGCGCTACAGATTAATCTTCACCCAGTTCTCATTGTACCATCATCATAGCGATTAGCCTAGTGGCACTCCTCGTCACTCTGTCTGATGTGAGGAAACAATTCCTTATTATAGAGAGAAAATCTGTCCACAAAGCCCAAATATTGCCTCAGATTTGATCTCACTAGTTCTTCTTCCTCATTTCGCCGTCTCCGTTTCTTTCTTATGGCATAAAAAAACTATTGCTTCTCTCTGTGCTGCAATTAAGCTAAATATATATTTTTAAAAATCTTGCATCTGTATACCAGCATTAAAAAATGTCAGGGCTAGAGCTGCTGATAGGAATGAACATCACTCTCGGCGAGACAGTTAATGAGAAACAACTTACCTGGAGTAAGGAATGGCCACCTCCGTGAATGGAAATTAGTTGTAGGAATATGGGAAAGTGGCAGAGGAAAGGCGCTAGCTTAACTTTCCTTTTTTTGCTCATGGCATTAGTGTAGCCCTGGTCATCCGGTATCTGATGCTGATTTTGAACTCGATGTCATTTTCGGGTGCTCCACGGAAGGGTAAACAGTAAAACAGATTGTTGTGGGTTTGCAGTCACAGAGATACCTGACCAAGGAGGAATGACAAGTATCTTCCTCTAAAAAAAAACATTCGGCGTGCAGGTGCACTTTTAAATGCCAAATGGAGGAGGTTTAACTTAAATTCAACTAATTTCCTTCGTGGGCTATCAACAGATTATTACTCTGTGCCTTAAATGATTGAACGAACTGAACACAAATTGGCTTCCCATTTGACTGCATCTGTGGAAATAACTAGTTAACATCTTAGTTGCAAATATTTTGTAAACGGAAGTGTAGTTGGAAGGGACTTCACATATTTTTACCGGGCTTTAACAAGGGCTCAAATCATATTTTCTCGAGAAGTTGTACTGAGTCTGAGGTGGAGACTGGGATATGATGATTGGAAAGGATTGGTGAGTGGGCAAGATATGTAGAAGTAAATCGGTGCACGAGAATAAGGGTCTTGGGGTTTGAAAATGGTATGATTCTTCGTCATATATATTTAAGTAACGTGTAAATAATAATAGGAAGTGTACGTATTTTTGATTAGAACTGTAAACGTTGACTTCCACTTTTCCAACTTTTAAATATCCCGAGCAGCATTTCAATTCAATGCAGTTTAATCGACAGATAGATTGACTTACAAGGAACGCCAACTATTGCGAGGATCGGATAGTAAGCGCCTTGAATAATGAAAAGGATATCTTCAATCCTGAAAGCAAGTGACATCCAAGGCTGAGAAAGCCAGTAAAGACCACCGAAAAAACTCTTGTTCATTGTTGCAACATTCCAGTCTATTGCTGTCAAATTCTGATCCATTGTTAGTCCATAGAGCCTATTGCTGTCAGATTCTGATCTATTGTTCGAACATTCCAATCACTTCATCTCCGACACTGATCTCTCCTCCCCTCTTTCTGGATTTGCTGATCCCTGTTCGTGCTGTTCCCCTTCACATTAAGTGGAAGGACATTGGCAGGAATCCCTTATTCATAGAAGTGTCTAAACCTCGAGTGACACATTTAGGATCCACTGGGACTGACGTAAATCACAGTCACTGAACAAATCGCTCCAATTAACCCCTTTCAGTTCAATAATGTTTTATTAAAATTAAAACTCATTTAAAATTTACACATTCCAGTTTGGATATATGAGGGTGACTGATGGAAGGAATGTTGAAGAAGTTGAATCGATTGTGTATAACCATTCAATGTGGCTTGAGCATGCAGATAATGCATGAGAATTGTCGGAATATAAATATATTTCTGTTCATAAATTCAAACATTCATTCTGTAACTATTGATCAGTCAGTAAAATATCAGTGATACATTGAAAAAACTTGTTGTACTCCATAATCCGCGATAAACCCAATTCAGTTTTTAATTCCAGGATCAGAGAGAGCAGACGAGGTCAATGCTGCTGATGTTATCGATGTCAATGAACTATGATGAAAAATTATTTACTGGGCTTCAATTAAATAGGGATTAAGACACTGGAAACGATACAGAAGACGGAGAGAATTAGAGGACATGGCTGTTCAGGCTGGTGGCAGGTACAATAGTATTCTCCAATCATCATTACAGTAAAGTTACTTTTGAAAACTTATCCAAAGAGCAGATTCAAAAATACATCTACAATGAGGAATGAGGAGAAACAATATTAATGAAATATGTCTATTCAGCTCAAAATGCAGGGGCAAAATGATTTTCTCCACATACTAACATACGGAAAGTACGAACAGATATGTTTAGTAAAAGTCACTCATAATATTGAGCTGTATAAATTAAAAATTTAGATTACAAAACCCAGGGAGTTGTGTGCAAAATTTAGCAAGAATTGTTTTGTACACAGGTGAGATACTTATTTGCCCTCCTTACTGAGATTCTCGACTCAAGTCTGTCACACAGTGTGAATGTTGTCAGTTCTTGCTTCTGTTAGACCAGCAAATTTAAATCAATCCATCTTACTGATGTCACTGAGCACATAAGCAGCCAAGAGTAACTAACGGTGACGATCGGTTAATAGCCACAGAACAAGTTACAAAGTCGTGTCTCAAAGCTGTTTAAAAACCCCTGCCCAACATGGAGCTCCGCACTGGAACTGAAAGAACGCACGTGCCACATTTTGTTTTTATTGTTTCAGAGCTTTTTTAATGATGGAACTCAATCTTCCAGCGGAGTAACATTGAGGGCCAGGGAAAGATGCAGGGCAGTTATTCACCAACAAACTGGGCAATTATCCGATGGAAAACAAGTTGCACAAATATGCGAGTAGAGTGGAATGGGACGGGCTGGAGCCGTCAGACACCGACGGATCCAATCATAAGAACGAGAATATAAATGAAGGCATTACCAGATCAGCTGAAGTGGTGAGTTCTATTACATTGTCAATCCCTCTTACAGTACTAGACAAGACACCATAAAGCCAGATGAGATATGTATTCAACATGGTCCACTGTCCACAACATGCTCGTGTTCAGCTCAATAAAATCATGCAATCTGTGCAGAATGGAACACTGTGCAGACCTTTCAAGCACATTGGAACACATACTGATACTATATAACTGTCCAGCAGCGGGGAACACCAAGACATCACTTGGCTGGTGGTGAGCAGGGCTCTACCTGTGAGATTCTTTATAAATGCCCGGTGAGTCTGTCCCACTGCACGCAGGCCACGAACCAGCTGCAAGCGGGTAGAAACTGTCAGATATCTCCGTCTGAAATCTGACTCTGCAAATGAAGTCATCTGAATAACGTTACTCTTTTTTGTGGAAGTTTGTCACAAGGAATTCTGTGACACTGGACTGTGTGCTTCATCCATTGCACCGATGCACACGAAGACAAACATCAACTGCACGTGAATTTCAATGCATTTGGTGAAAGACAGTCTTTGGTCTGCACAAAACCTGTTTTTTGTCCAGAAATAGGAATTTACCATGTCCAAATATTGCTGAATGGCTTATTCCAAGGTTCAGGACTACCTTCTGAGGGAAACAGTAAAGCTTGGGGCAGTTGCTACCATGGTCCAGTTGTACCGACAACAGTCCAAAGTCTTTCGGCCGAAGCTAAATGGGATTGCTTTACATTTCAGAAACCCCAATTATCTCAAGGTCCATAAATATAGCCCTGTATGCGTCAGAGATGGCCTTGGGTTTTTTTGGATACCGTCAAACTGCAACGTTTGTTTGTTTCCTTGGTATGCTACAAGACAGAAACAAAACAGTTAAAAAAAATAAAAACTCTGAAGAGCACGGTAATGCACTGATCTCGACACCAGAGTAGATATTTTTTAACCTCGGGTCCTTCAGTCTTTGATTGGAAAGAGTTCGATGCATCTTCATTCCGACTATAAACCCGTGCTGTCCCTGGCCTGATCGTGTTTGATGGGAACAGTGTCGAGAAAGGTTCAAGTTCCATATGATTCCATGCGGTGCCTCTCCTGGGAGTGTTTGAGGGGGACAGTGTGGGGCAAAATTTACTTTATCTGTAACCCCGTGCTGTTCCTGGACGAGGAGTGTTTGAAGGACACAGTGTGGGGAGTGACATCATCAATATCGAACCCTTGTTTTATTTGACAAGGACCAGTTTAGGTGAAGTTTTATTTGATAACTAAGCCCATCTATCTGTATCATGGCAATGTTTGATCACAAAAGTGTCGACGTAGGTTTTAAATAGTATCTGACCAGTTATTATGCCTTTACTTCTGCGGTTCTATGGACACGGTGGGTTGTGAATTTTCTGAATATGCAACCCCATGTGAAAATGGCTGGACGTTTGGTAAATTCTGTGTTAAACAACTTATCGTCCTGGATATGTTTCTTCGGGAATGTGGGGCAGTGGTTTAATGAATATCAGACTCCATACTGAGAATAGACTTTCTATTTGGCTTGTGCATCTGTAGGAGGATCTTTCAGTGTGTAACTTTCCGCCGTGCTGGTCTTGGAAAGTTTGATGGACACTGTCCAGTGCGGTCTTGTAGCATTGGTGAAGTGAAAGCGTAATTACTATTCTGGAAGAGGGTCAGTGGACTCAAAATATTAACTCTAAGTTTTGCCCACACATCCTTCCAGATATGCTAATGTTTTCCAGCAATCTCTACTTTTGTTTCGGAGTTCCTGCATCCGCAGTTCTTTCTCTTTTTTTATCAATCTTTAAACTTACTTCCAGTTCGAAATAATAGAGGAGGCAGGATATTATATCTAATTCTTTGATGTCTCTAACATGGGGGAACATGAAATGGTTTCTTTGCCTTCACTTTAAAGGAGTACAGCGAGAGCTCCCCTCTGTATGCCCTGTGCTATACCTGTACTGGGAATGTGTGCTGGAGACAGTTTATGGTGTGATATAATGAGTATCTAACGTCATGTTGGACATGACCTGGGAAGTTGAAAGGGGGATTGCAGAGAGAGCTTTATGCTGTGTCTGAACACATGGAATACATGTTCTGGGGTGTTTGATAGTCCCAATGATACGGAGAATTATTTTATCTTTAGTTTTGGATTCGATTCCCTACAGAGTGAAAACAAGTCCAAAAAGTCCACACCGACCCTCTGAAGAGCAACTCAACCAGACCCATTTCCCTCTGACTAATGCACCTAACACTGTGGGAAATTTAGCATGACCAATTCACCTGATCTGTAACCTTTGGATTATGGGAGCACCCAGTGGAAACGCACACAGATTCGGGGAGAATATGCAAAATCCACACAGACAGTCGGCCGAAGCAGGAATCGAACCCGAGTCCCTGGTTCGTTGAGGCAATAGTGCTCACCCCTGAGACACAGAAAAAGTAATTTGGAAACGAAATGGAGTCATTCTAGATATAATCGTGTGCTATCCCTGACCTGTCAGTGCTTGATAGACAAAAGTGTAGTTTAAATTTCAATTTGTGTCTAATCCTTTCGCTACCTGTCTGGAGACTGTTTCATATAGGCAATGCAAAGTGAGATTTATTCCATATTCAACCCATGATATAACTGCCGTTCAGTGTTTGATGAGTACATTGCAATAGCGAGTTTTAATCTGTGCCTGATGTTGGAATTAACATGGACTGGGAATCCATGATGTAGGACAGTTTTAATAGTGCTTTAATTAGTATCTTATCCCATGCTGCACCTATCATGGCAGCGATTGATGCATACAGTGTCTGTCTGAAGTACTCAGCAACTAACCCCATGCTGAATGTGGCCTGGAAATTCAAAATTACTGCTGTAGTGAAATCTTCCCTCTCTATCTAACCCCATGCTGTCCCTGTCCATTTCTGGTTGATGGGAACAGTGCGGAGAATCATGTAATTCATATCTAACCCCATGCTAAAATTGATCTGGAATTTTTGGACATGGATCACAGCAAATTATAGCACAGAAGAAGCCCTTCGGCCCACGATGTTGTGCCGAGGATTATTGCTAATCATAAATAAAATAACTGACCTAACGCACCCCTCAATTCACTGCTGTCCTTGAGCATGTCCAGCAGTCCCTTAAATATCCCTAATGACTATGCTTCCACTACCACCGCTGGCAATGCATTCCATGCATTCAGAACCCACTGTAAAATAAACCTACCTGTGATGTCTCCTCTATACATCCCCCCTAATATTCTCCATCACTCTAATTCACTGAACTTCAGGAGCAGCAATGTTCACTGTCTACAAGGCGCTCTACAGAAGTTTTTTTCCAAGTCTCCTTCCACGGTACCTTGTAAAATCATGGCAATCTAGAACGTCCAGGGCAGCAGATGCATGGGAATAACAGTATCTTTAAGTTCTTTTGCAGACCATTCATCGTCGTTATTTGGAAATATGTCTCCGTTTGTTCGGTATCATTGTTTCAAGATCCTCTCATTGTAAAAGGTCTTATAGAAAATGAAAAACAACACTTCATGAAGACAACTCGCCAACACGTTCACAATGGAAACTCCGAAATGTGCAAGGAATACTTGTCAATTTGGCGATTCTGAGACCACATGAATGAATTAAGTTTAAAAATACATTCAAACATGACCACTGCTGGATGCTGAGTTTGGGTTTTATGAGTGTAGTCTGGTGACGTACAGTTAAGACTGTATTTGTGATGCTCAGCTGGAGGGATATTACATTTGAAACTATTTATCCATCTTTCAGAAGCATGGCCTCCATTAATATTATCTCCGTGGACACTGATATTCACGTGCCTCACGATTCACTTGCGAGATAGACGCAATTAAAATGTTTTAGTATCTAGACTGTCCAGCATTTAGACACTGTTACTTCATTGTCATGAAAAGGAATGCATATTAATATTAGCATGCAATACGGAGAGAATTAATTGCCCATTTTTAATGCCAGTGCACTTAATAATTTGATCTTGGTTGCTTTATCAGGAACATTGTTTCAAAGAATCTTCTTGTGATTTGTGCACTGTATTCATCATATTCCAGTGATGAAATTGAACAAAATTAATGGGTGGATTTTTCCTAATTGAGCAATAAAATAGTGGCTATTATCAAATGATTTATGACGTCCAGGAATGGAACTTTGTTTCTAATAGTCAGAGCAATCGTGAGACTATTTACAATGAAGTTTCTGTCTCGAGACGCACACAAGGAGGATGGGCTGGGATTATACAACATAGAACATTGCAGCACAATACTGGCCCTTCGGCCCTCGATGTTCCACCGACCTGTCACACCAATCTGAATCCCATCTAACCTACACTATTTCATGTTCGGCCATATGCTTGTTCATTGACGACTAAAACGCACTTAAAGTTGTCAAATCTACTACCGTTGCAGGCGAAGTTTGTCATCAATGTAGATTCCCTTTTCTCTTGGCAATGACCTTATCGGGCAGATCGACACTGAAAATGTTTAATGTGGGATTCATTGTTCGACGCCAAGTGCTGCAGGAGTCAATCACCTTTGGAAAGCCTTCCTTCAGGAATGATTCCAAGCTGCAGAATTTCAAAGCCTGGATTACACACCACAAGTCATCATCAGAGACAATCTTGCACGGCTTTTCTGTCGGCAGGTCATTTGTATGAATTTTAAGTTGTGTTTGGACTCGCATTGCGCCCTCTGCTCGTCCATTGACTAGTCTACCTATACATTGCATTGTTTCTCAGGGACATCTCGAACTGGTATTGTTGCAAACAATTGGGTGAATAATTGTCCAGGTTAGGCTTCGAAGCTCCCTGGGCAGATTATAGACGTGGTCAGTATTTTGGAGGTAGTGGAGAAACTCAAAGGCACTGTGTTTATATTCAAGCTTTTCTGAAGCCATTTTGTCAGGTTTGATGACTGCAAGATGTTGCGTTCACTGATCTGAATATAAAATCAGATGTTTACGACAGTCACTAAATTGTGCAATAAGTAGATGGTACTCTGGTAATTTAAATATTGTTCATTTCAATTATCCTCGAACTAAAACAATGACGATGGTGTGTTTTTACGCGCCTAAGAAGAAAAGTGATGTTGACTCTTCATTGTAGAACATATAAAATTGGGCTGAAATACATTTCTCACAGCGTAGTCAAGCAAAAGTTGGACATTTGCTGTAACGTAGTATTCAGTCAGCATGATTGTGTCCCAACAGCATCATCATCATCAGAGAGTGTTAGAGGTCTACAGCATGGAAACAAACCCAACAGCTAACCTGTCCATTTATCACAATTAAAGTAGATCTCCATGCCTGCGTTTATTTTCCATACTATTCCTTAAGTAGTCGACTCAAGGACGTGACTGAATGATTTATAAATGACAACAGTGCCCACGTTTCCACCAGTACCTCTGGCAACCTCTTACATAATCTCCACACTGTCTGTGAGAAAAATAATGCCGCTTTGAACTCTTTTGTATATTTCCCTGTCGCTTGAAACGTACGCTGTCTAGTTTATGATTCCCCTACCACAGAGAAAAACCATTTTCCATCTAAATTATATTTGCTTGTCATGGTTTTATAGATATCTAAAAAGTCGCCACTTAGTCTTATATGCTCCAGGGGAATAGAACCCAGCAAACTCTTCTGAAAACAGAAAACTTTCAATCCGGGTGGAAGCTTATTACACATTTCATGAATTAGTTCCAGAGTAATCATATCATTTCTATACTGATGTGCACACAGAATTCGAAATATGGTGTCTTTTACATCTGCCAAAAACAACTCTTAAACTCAATGCTATGCCCAATGAAATATAGCATGCTGGAATATAGCATGAGTCTGCCTGCATGTGGTTCCACTTTTAAAGAAATATGTCGCTGCAACCCGAGGTCCTTTTGTTCCGTAACACTCCCCAATGCTTTACCATTTACTGTATTCATACTACTCTGATTTAACCTACCAGACTGCAGCACCTTGGATATACCTCACCTAATCTTCATCTGCAATTCTTCAACACGCTAGTCAAGGTGAGCAAGATTTCCCTGCAATCCCATATAAACTTTTTTTACTGTCCATTATGACACCACTCTTGGTATTATCCGCAAACTAACTAATCATAGCTCATGAAATCGCATTCAAATCATTTATATAAATGAGGAACAGCTTTGGACGCAACAACAATCCCATGGCACGCCACATGTCATGGGTCTCCTGTCTGAAAAACACCCCTCGACGAACAAGTTCTGTCTTCTCACATCAAGCCAATTTTGTATTCACTGGGTGCGTTGTCCCTGGATCATACGAGATGTAATCTATGCAACAACCTACCAATTTGTACCATGTCAAAGTCCTTGCTAGAGTCTGCATACACAGTTCCCTCATCTACGTTGTTGGTCAGCCCGTTAAAAACCTCAATCAAATTCGTGAGAGTTAATTTCCCATCGACAAGTCTATGCTTACCATTCCCATATGAATCCTTGCATCTTCAAATGCACATTGCTCCATTTTCTCAGAATGCCCTCGAACAAGTTATCCAACATAAATGTTACACTCACCAGTCTATAATTCCTAGACAATTTCCTGCAGCCTTTCTTAAATAATGGCACACATTAGCCAATGACCAGTATTCAGGCACTTCAGCAGTTGCTGTCGATGATGCAGCTGTATCTCTGATAGACCTTGTTCCACTGGAAAGACGGAAGGAGGCAGAGGTGGCAGATCCTTGGTATATACTTAGGTCATGATCATTATTGATGCCAGATCCCAAGCTGTCGAAGTCATTCGGTTAAAATGGGCAGGATACCTGCCACTAAGTACTCTGTACCAGAGCACCAAATTCAATATTTCATTTTAATGAAGTATGGAGTGTGGAAAGGCCCGAGAATGTACTCTTGTTGGGTGGCTTCATCACCAAGACAGGCTCCACAACATCAATGAGATCGAGCAATTGACGTCGAAGTATCCATGAGGCTCGGTCAAACATTAGCAGCGGCAGAATCATACTTTGCACAATCTGCAATCTCACTCTCCCGTGTATCTCCCAACATAGTCATTAGTAACTCAGAGACTTGTCCTGTTCAATGGACAGTGCAGAAGGACATGCCCAGGAGAAGCACAAGCCAGAGGTAGATTATGAGTTGACAGGAACATTTCATGGCCAAACGGTATACGTTGCAAGTGATGGATAAAACCATCCCTCAATCAATTGGTCAGATTAATCCCTCCGATCCTGTCACATTTAGTTGGACATTTTGCTGGACAATGAAACAGAGCCATTTGAGGAGGAGGCTGCTCCCCAACAAATGAATCCTCAGTTATGTGAGATCCATGCACATCATGGTTAATCAAATAAAGCTGGAACATTTGTAACAATCCTCATCTGGAAGTGTCAATGTGATGATGTATTTCAACCGCTTCAAGTTGTCCACAGCTTCACAATGGCGAATGTTCATACAATTTAACTAACTCTGCATGATATAAGTGAAAGACCGCAGTTGTTAGGAGCGTATGCTGTCGACTCTGACAACGTTGATCTGCAGAAATAGTCCAAAGTCGCATGACACCTGTTTATAGTCACCAGGTGATCAAACAAATAAGCAGTTCTCCGTATGCGTGTAAATTAATCTAAAATTAGTGCACGATAATCTGGTTTCGATGGCTTCTGATCTTTCCACTCTTGTCCAACATCTCCACATTCAGGAATTGTGGCACTCCTCGCCAAGCTATTTAAGTACACCAAAAATAATGACATCTACCAAAAATGTGGTTAATTGTCTATGTATTTCCTGATGTCAGAAAGCAGGACAATTTTATTGCAGACAGTCATTCTCTGGTCTGTGTCGTCTCTACTATGTAAACGCTAAGGAAGATGTCAACGATATTATGATCAATGAGCAACAACCTGTTCAGCAACGTTTAGCTAGTCTTTCGTCAGGATTACTGAGCTCCAAATCTCATTACAAGATTTGGTCAAAAGTGTGGAAATCTAGGAGAGTAATTCCTGCATTGAAAGTAAGTACTCTAACTATAACGGCACCATTTGACAGAGTGTGAGAATAGGATCCGAGCAAGATTATAGTTTATCAAAATCTGAGGGAAACACTCTGCTGGTTGGACTAATCAAATGTGAAAAAAGGTAGTTGCTAGTGCCAGTAATTCAAAGTCCACAACATCTCTACAGGCATTCTCAAAAGCGAGAGAGAGAGAGAGTCCGCAGCTGAACGAACTTCAGATTCTTCAATGATCTTCCCTCCATCCTAAGTTCGGATGTGTTCACTAATTTTATCCTTCCGCATATCCTGAAGTAGTCAATTTTCCTTTGCAGCAGGATATGGAAAATATTCAGTCGGACAAGTGCCAAATATAATTACTTAGATTAGATTAGATTAGATTACTTAGATTAGATTACTTACAGTGTGGAAACAGGCCCTTCGGCCCAACAAGTCCACACCGCCCCGCCGAAGCGTAACCCACCCATACCCCTATATCTACATCTACCCCTTACCTAACACTACGGGCAATTTAGCATGGCCAATTCACCTTGCCTGCACGTCTTTGGAGTGTGGGAGGAAACCGGAGCACCCGGAGGAAACCCACGCAGACACAGGGAGAACGTGCAAACTCCACACAGTCAGTCGCCTGAGGCGGGAATTGAACCCGGATCTCTGGCGCTGTGAGGCAGCAGTGCTAATTCGCACACTACAAATACAGACAAGTACAATAATAGAGAATCAGACCATCCATATTAGATGTTCATAAAATAACCATCATGGAGTTGCTAAAAAAATGTTGAAGAGCATCCCGGTGCTAACATTGCCCATACATTGGTCCCTCGTCCGCCCACCATGAAGAGTCAGTAGTAGCAGAGCATAGCTTGTACAAGATGAACGAGATGAGAGGAACGTGTTTGACTGTTGTTGGTTTGGGGAGATTTAACAGGATGTTCCCTGGGCTGGAGAGTAACAGTTATGAAAACAGATTTGAGAGATTGGGTACGTTTTCCTCAAGGCAGAGGAAACTGAGACGGGAACATGAAAGAGATGTATAAAATTCTGAGATTTTAGATGTATAGATTGGAAGAAAGCTTTCCTCGTGATCGATGGATCAGTGACGTGAAGCAGAAATCTCACATCGGGGCACAAGCCATCGAGAATCTTTGAGAAAAAACCTTGCAATGATGTTGGTTGTGGGAATATGTAACTTACTGACTGTAAAGCTGACTGGACAATTTTTGTCTTATTATCTGAGAGGGACTTGATAAGGTGAAGTTCATTTTCCTTCTAAGTTATACATTGCTGTCACTCAATGTCTGCCAGTGAACTGCGTCCTCTGTGCATATAGCATATGAGAAGCTGTCGACTTCTGTGCGTCTAGCACAGGAAAAGCTGCTGTTGAATGTTCTATTGGCAGGTTGGTTGATTTGTTACATAGAGTGAAGCCAAGTAGCGCATGCATTCATTTCACGTAATAGCTGTTTTTGTTATGACGTCATTGCAACACTGTCCTCAGTGAGCTTTCAGCTCTCACTGCCTGTTCACTTGAAAATGTAGAGTTACGCGGGCAGGCACAGGAGAGGAAACACATCCCGACCAGTGTCATTAGCATCCAGTCCAGTAAATTTATTCAATTTCACAACGCAGTAATTTGAGAAGTGCGGCATAGCATATTTTCATGTGGATGCACACGAAAGGAGATAGAAACTATGATGGTATCGAACCGTCCCGAGTAACACTGATACAGAGAAAGTCACAGCCACGCACAAAAACATAGAATGAGAGAGAGAGAGAGAGAGAGAGAGAAAGTGACGGGGTGGAGAGTCGAAATAGACGAAGAGAAATGATGGAATGCCCAACGGAAAGACACAGGAAGTCAGAAGGACAGATCGAGAAGGACCAGGCTCCATGGAGTTAAAAAGGGGATTGCAGTAAATGGGAGACAGAGAATTGGAAGGTGACAATTTAGAAGCAAATTATTTAAGGCAAAGTGAAACAAGGAGCAAAATTCGTTCAGCCAAATTCTCTTGAGGTTGTCATACGGTAAAAGGAAGCCATTGCCTCCACCATTCGCCCTTCGTGTAGTTTGCAGTGGGTCCGGCGGTTTTTCAGACCCTTGCTCTCTCGAAGAAAGTTTCTTTATTTATATAAACAATTTGAACGAAAAAAAGCGGAATTAACAGGTTGTCGGACAACTCAGAAATAGCTGGCCTTTTGGACACGAAGAAGTTTACTGAGGTTATGAAGAAATCATGATCAATTCGTTTTTTGCTCCGAGGAGTAGCGGATGGAGTTTAATTTGAACAATTGCGAGGTATTGCGTTTTGTAAAACAAACAGGGTAGGACATATATATTAATAGTAGGGCCCTGAGTGCTGTTGAGAAACAATGAGACGTCTGGTTCATATATATAAATCTTTAAAATTTGTGTCAAGTGTACAAGCATGATTAAGAAATTATTTAGCATGCTTGTATTCACTATTCAGTCCTCTGAGTACAGGAAATGGAAATCATGTTGAGGCTGCACTGGGCCTTGTGATGTGCCTTATTGACCATGTCTGCAATTCTGGTTGCACTACATTCGCAAGGATATTATTACATTAGATAGGATTGTGAACTGATTCACTGAGATATTGCGGGGACTGGGGTGTGTTAGGTACAAAATTTAGGCTGGAGTGCTTGGGACTCATTTCACTGTGTAGTGGGAAGTTGATGGAGGACTTTCTCGAGCTTTATAAAATCATGACAGAAATGAAACATACAAATAGCCGATTTGTTTTCCTAATTTATGGAAATTCAATAGTAGATTCCACATTTTTACGGTGTAAGGAGAATTTTTGTGGGCAATGTTTTTACACAGACAGTGATTTGCATGTCGAACGAATTACCAGAATAACTGTTGGATGTAACTGATGTTGCAGCATTTAAAAACATTTGGATAATGGCATGAACAAGCAATGTTTGGAAGGAATTAAAACAGATATTGCTGTAAAAGCAGCATCTCTGTAAATAAATCAGAGTTAATGTTGCCCACAGAGTGACCCTTCGTCCGAGAGTGAGACAGACAGAAGGAGACGGATGAAGCGAAGAACTGAACAACAATAAGACTGTTTCAATATGATGCAGTAAAGATCGAACGAGATCAATCTATGCAAGGTGGGGTAAAGAAGAGAGGAACAAAAGCAAAGATATAAAAATGCTTGTGAAATGACGAGAGAAAGACAGCATACACTCAGAAAAAACAGGCAGACAGACAGAGAGAGACACACACATCGAGACAGAGAGACAGACAGTCGGCAAGAGTGAAATCAACGGGCACAGAGGGCGATGGGGACAGGTAGAGAGAGAAAGGCAGTGAAAGAAAAACAGAGAGTGTGATACACAGAGAGAGAGACAGAGAGAGAGAGAAACACACAAAACGAGACAGATAGAGATATAAAAATACAAAAAGGGTGAGGGACATTCAGAGATAGATGAATTCAGAAAAAGAGGCAAAGAGATTGATGAAACGGGACACAGGCAATCAAAGACATACAGAAAGAGACAGAGCTGACAGCAGATAAGGTTAGCAACAAAAGAGGGACAGCGTTGGTCTGAGTTTAAGAGACTGAATTTCCCTCATGCAAGTCAGTTATCTTTGATTTCCTGTCAGAAACATTCTGTGTGGCAAAATATCTTCCAGGATGGGGCAAAATAGCGACTGAGGTAAATACTGTCGGGTATACAGAGCAGATGAGGCAGAATAGAGTGCAAATTCCTATCCATCATCCATTGATTCACTGAGTTGTCACCATCTCACGAAGAGGAGAACTGAAAGGGTAGTGAGAGGTTATAGAGTGAGCATTTCGTGTCGTCCAGATCATTTAGGAAATGATACAATTCTATGTTTATCAACGATGTCGTCCTCCATGCAGCGTGGAGGCAGGAGCTAATATAGTAAATTGATCAACTTTCTCTTTGGAACAGAGACCTGGCACGTGTAACCGTTCAATGTACCTGGGGTGTTGTGCTGGTGGGGATCATGGAGTCCGACTTCTGAAGTTCCAAAGGTCAGAACAAAGCTACAGGCTTCATACAGGGCACACAATTGACTAGTAATATCGACAGAATCCCCTCCGTCACGGCAATCCATTACTCTTCAGTCTCTACATCCTAATCCCCTTCAATCACCTCACCCCACTTCGCACTGTCACTGCATGCTACTACATTCCAGTCATTGCAGCCCGATTCCTTCAGTCACTGCATTCCACTTCCTCAGTATCTGCATCCGACACCACATTGGGAATTACACACTACTATCCCCATACACGATATCCCACTCACCGTAGTCACTGTATTCCAATCCCCATCCATAATTTCACCCTCCTGCACTGAGTCTGTACCTCAGACACTCTAAAATCCGGACAGTCAACTTCAATCCATCACTACATTCCACTCTCCCTCAATCATAATTTCCCACTCCCCTGAGTCACTGCATGCTAGTCGTTATCATGCACTAATTCACACCATCATCAGTCTTTATATCAGAGGCTCCTTACTGACTCCATTCCACTCCCCTAAATTGATGTATCTCACTTCCTTTCAGTTACTGTATCCTACTGGCACTTTAATATTAGATCTCATTCCGCTCAGTTACAATGTCCAACACTGCCAAAGTTCGTACAGCCCATTTCCCTCAGTCATATATCTCAGTCCCCCGCTGTTAATGAATCTCACTTCCCTTAGTTCAACTCCTCCCTCTTCAATGTCAGGACAGTATCGAGTGTGCTGGTTCAAGACCAGGGACAATACGTCGAGAGCGAACCATACCATCGAATGTCAATGCTGCTCACTTGATTCAGGAAGCAACAATCCTGCAACGTTCATGTAAATTAAAGCTTTGGAACGAAAAATAATTCATGAAAAAAAAAAGTTCCTTGTCCTTTGATATGCAGATCGGGTTTAGTTGTTTGTCGTGAATTCTAACTGAGATGACAATAAGGCTGACGGAGTTTGGAAAAGGAAAAAGATTTTCCCTGACTGAACACGGTTTGCTGAAACGAGCAGTGACTGATTTCGACGAAAAAGCTCGGCCAGCCCAAAGTTAGTAATTCAGGGGTTGTTGAATCACGAAATAGTCATAGGTGGAATTAACCTGGGAGGCAAAAAATAAAGCTAATTCCCCCTTCAATCAGAGGGACACGGGTTTATCACCGTTTTGAAAAATGGGGAAAAGAAAGGGTTATTTTTCTTTTGCCAGACAACGTGGATAGAAAACAATGGTATCATGTGGTATCAGACACAAGCTATTTCAAACAACACATTCCGCAATATGTGCAAATAAGAGAGAAGTGGAAACGAGATTGGTCGCATGATTGTGTGCTCACAAATCTCAGAAATGCAAAACTTCTGAATGGATGGCAATGTCCATTTCACTTCACTAATTGGCATGCACTGTTTTCACGGTAAATCGGATGGGGCTGGGGTGGTGATTCTGAAACAAAAGTGCCAGTAATTGATCAGTAATTGCTATAGAAGTCTTAAACTATCGGTTAACACTGGGTCAGTCAGGATAGAATGGATGCATCGAGATGCATTGGCTGACCAAATTGACGTTTTAATCTAAATTCCATGTTTTTCTGTATTAATATGTGAGTTCTGGGCGTCGCTGGCTGGCCAGAATTGATAGATCATCCCCATTGGCCCTTGACAAAGTGTTGTTGAGCTACCTCCTTGAATCGCTGCAGTCCACTTGCCTGTGGTCTGACCGACAACGCTGGTACGGAGGGACTTAAAATATTTCGACCCAACGCCTGTGAAGGAACGGCTGAATATTTCCAAGTCAAAGCGGTGAGTGCCTTAGAGGGGAACATTAAGGTGATGGTGCTTCCAAGTACTTGCTGCCTTTTTCCTTCTAAGTGGAAGCGGTCGTGTGTTTAAAATCTGCTAATAAAGAATCTTTGATGAATTTCTGGAGAGCATGTAGTAGATATAATACACTGCTGCTATTGAGGGTCGGTCATGAAGTGATTGAATGCTTCTAGATGTCCTGCCAATCAAGCGGTTTGCTTTTACCTGGATGGTGTCAAGTCTCTTGAGTGTTCTTGCAGCTGCACCCATTGAGGCAAGTCTGGCGTATTCACCACCCCCCTGACTTGTGCTTTGAAGGTGGTGACTAGACTTTGGAGTGTCAGGACCTGAGATAATGGTTGCAGTATCCTTCGTCTCTGACCTGTTCCTGTTGTCATTGTGTTTATGTGGTGAGTTCAGTTGAGTATCTGTTAAGTACCTTGACAGTGGGGATTGAGTCTTGGTAACACCGTTGAATGTCAAGGGGCAGCGGTAAGAGAATCTCTTATTGGTGATTGTCATTGTATGGCATTTGCGTGGCGCAAATGTTAATTTACACTTCGCTACCAGAGTCTAGAAATTGTCCCGACCTTGTTGCAGTTCAGCACAGACCGGTTTAATGCCTGATGAGTAGCCAATGATGTTGAAAACTGCAATTATTGGCGAACATCCCCTCTTCTGAAATTAGGACAGAGAGAATGTCATTTATGAAGCAGCTGAGGATTGTTGAGCGTCAGATGCCACCCTGAAGGACTCCTGCACAGATCTCCTGACAATGGCATGACTGCCCCTCGACAGCCACTACCATCTTCATTTGTGCCAGGTATAACTCTAACCCCCGATCCCCATTGACACCGATTTTGCCAGGGCCCCTTAATGCCACAGTTGGTCAAAAGCGGCCTTGATGTCATGGGCTGTAAATCTCACCTCACATCTGGAATTCAGCTCTTTTGTCCATGTTTGAATTAACGCTGTAATGAAATCAGGAGCTGAGTGACGTGAGCGAAACACAAACCAGGCATCACTGAGCAGGTTATTGCTGAACAGATGCTGCTTGATAACACTGTTGATGAACGCTTCCATTTCTGTTCTAATGATCCTGACATCCATGTTTCCTATTAGCCTGCCCTACTAGTTGGCCACTAATCGCAGTGTTCTGAAAACATGTCCTTTCAAATGAACCTGTTGACTCTAACCTGGCACTCTTTTTTTTAACTTTGACACTGAAAGAGACACCTACTATAAGACTCTTACAGACTCAGGCACGAATCCACATACTGTCATTGGAGAACTGGCACTATCTGAAAAAGGCACACATATACAGCCACTGACAGGAATTGTTTTTCTGACACTGATGAGAAAACAGGCACTGTCATCAATAGACAGCTTGGCACTTTCAGAGACGCTGATACTGATGCGGACACTGACATAAACGTGGAACCTGACAGAAAGATAGTGACTCTGACGAGAATAATGACATTGATACGAAGAGACCGAAGGACACTAACAACGACACTAACAATAATTGAGACAATATAACTAATGCAGATGCTGCTTCTGATACATATCCTGCTTCTAATAGCGGTAATGTCTTCAGTACAGACACTAACATTAATTCAGACAGTATCACTAACAGAGACATTGACAATAACGCTAACAGTGATACGCACAGTAATAGAGATAGTTTTAGTAGTAGAAACTCTGACACTTAAGCAAACTCTGACACAAGTAGAAACACTCAATCGCAGAGACACTGATGATAACAGTGAAACTATTAGAGATTCAGAGAGAAATATATTTCTGATCCTGTGTCGATACTTCGAATTACAGAGAATTTGTTGTCAGCAGAAACATTGACATTAATAAAGTTTCCGACACGGATGGAGACTCTGATCCTAATTGAGAAATGGACATTAACAGATTCTTGCAATAATAGAGGGACCGAAGGTAATGGAGATTCTGACAGCACTCTCATGAGAAGACTGACACGGATAGACACCCACTTAATGAGGCACTAGCACATAATAAATAATCCATTATTAATACAGGTCCTGACTCTATGGATAGACTGACGTTAATAGAGACGCTGTCCGAATAGAGACTTTGATTCCAATGGAGACGTTGATACTAATTGAGACATTGACATGAACAGAATTCTGAAATCAATAGGCTCTCTGAGAGTAATATGGATTCTGACAGCAATGGAGACTCTATCCCGAATTGACACACTGACAATCAATAAAACAATGACACAAAAATACTCCCTTTCTTCCAGACGCTGACACCAACAGATATATTGATGTACGTAGATGCATCGGCACTGGTTGAATTTCTCAGACTAATTGACACTGACACTGATAGAGAACTAAACATCAATACACTGACAGTGAGAGAGAAGTCTGGCACAAATAGAGGTTCTGACTCGATTAGGGATGCTGGCACATAATGTACAATTGACAATTAATTAATGAAACCGTTGACAAGAAGAAACGCTCTGATACTACTAGAGTTACTGGATACTTAAAGAGACATTTTAGAATTCATGGAGATGACATTAAATTCTAATTGAGAGAACTGGGGCAGGATAATAAAAAATGGGAGAGTTGATACAGTTCCAGAATTTGTGCAGCATTGGTAAATGAGAGAATGGATGCAGGGCATCAAAGCCATAAAAAGAGTGATTGTGATAACCAGCACTGGGACACACGCTGCACTGTAACTTGTCCATGCTTAATTTTAAGAATTCTGGCAGCCCACGACTAAACTGGAGATTTATTGCAATGAACTAATAGATGAAGGAATTAGGCAAGGGCTTATACTAATAGGAGAATTTGGAGAGGAGCACGAAGTAAAGGGAGAATTGTTACAAAGCAACAGTAATTGGGAGATTTGGGGCAGGACAACAATGAGTGGGAGATTAGGAGCAGGACACTTGTAAATGGGAGAATTGGGCGCGGGCACCCGTCAATTCTCAGACAATCCGGTTGCACTGACTGTCTAACACGTCACTGATTCATCTCATTGGATTCAAAAAGCTAATCTTAACCAGAGCCGAGAATTGGCAGGTTACGAATATCAGCACCTACCAGCTCGCCAATACAGGCTCAGTACTGGTCGGAGGAGGCAGAGGATCATCTCCGGTGCTGTTTGGAATCGGCTGATTGGGCCGTGTTCAAACAGTCCACAGGTACTTTGGGCGAGTACGCTGCCACCGGCACAGACTTTATCAGAAAGTGTGTGGACGATTGCATACTGAGGAAGGCAATCCGGGTGTTCCCTGACAGGAAAGCCTGGATTTATCAGGACATACAGGAACCTGCTAAAAAAAGGTATGAGACTTCAGATCAGGATACCGATTCAATATAAGAAATCTAAGTATGACCATCGCAGAGCCATTAAGACATCCAAGGACCAATACCGATACAAACTAGAGACACAGACAGACTGCCGACGATTGTGGCAAGGGGTGAATGACATCACAGGTCTAAAAAGAGGCAGTGAAATGTCGCAGTCGATGATACGTCCCTCCCCGATCGTCCAATCGCCTTCTAAGCTCGCTTGTCGGCAGAGTTAACAACTATTCAGCCAAGTCCTGATGAAACTATCCCAACAGTCACCGAATCAGAGATCAGATCATTTTCCCTTTGTGTGAATCCAAGGAAAGCGATGTGAAGTCCCAGGCCGTGCACTCGGACCATGCGCAGATCAACTTTAGGGGGTCTTCTGGAACATCTTAAAAGTCTCTCTGCAGCAGACCACTATCCCTGCCTGTTTCAACAGGGCCAACATCATCACTGTCCTGAAAAAAGCTCATGCTACATGTCTCAATGACTACTGTCCAGTGGCCGTAATGTCGCTGGTCATGAAGTGCTTAGAAAGGCTGGTCATGTCATCAATTAACTCCAATCTGCCAAATACTCTTGATCCACTCCAATTTGCCCATCTGACCAACAGATTCACGTTAGGTGCCATAACACTTACCCTTCATTCCTCCCCAGAACATCTGGACACCAAGAACAGTGATTTGAGAATCCTATTCATTGACGACAGTTCAGCCTTCAACACGACTATTCCCTCGAGACTGATTTCTAAAAATACTGATTTCGGACTAAGACCCATTCTCTGCAACTGGATCTTCGGTATCCTGATGCACAGGCCACAAGCAATGAAGATTGGAGACAATATTTCATCATCCATAAAACTCAACAGTGGAAACTCCCTGGGGTTGAGTTCTCAGTCCCCTACTCTGCTCAATTTAGTCAATGTATAACCAAGACAGCGTCCCCAAATACCAGACTAATGCCATTCACAAGTTACTGATAACAGCAGCATGGTCCGTATAATGTCAGGCAGCGACAACCCGGACAACAGACGGGAGGCGGAAGACCTGGAAAATGGACTACTGAGACCAACCTTGCCCCCAACGCCTGCAAAAGGAACTCATAATTGACGTTCGGCGGGACGTCACTCATGCACCTCCGACCCCACCCCCCAAACACACGTATCACGTATCAGCAGCACAGATGTGGAACGAGTGGAGAGTGTCAACTTGTCAACTTCCTGGTAGTAGTCATCCACAACAAGGTTTCTTGGACTGTTCACGTGGATGCACTGTTTACAAAGGCTCAACAACGTCTCTTCTTCCTCAGGCAGCTGAGGAAATTTGGCATGACGGCGTATATACCTTTCCAAACCTTTATAGGTGCACCTTCGAGAGCATTCTGTCTGGATATATCATTATGTGATATGGCGACTGTACTATTCAAGATTGGAGACATTTGCAGAGAGTGGTGAACTTGTCCTGGATAATCACAAAGGCCACACTCTTTTCTAATGAATCCATCTGCCAGGGTCGCTGTCTATGAAAGCCTGCTAGTATTCTTGAAGATCCATCCCACCCTGGCAATTTTTTTTGACAAACTCTACCAAAAAGGAGGTTGCGGGAGAAGTTTTAGAAGCCGGACCACACGCACAGGCCGGTTTTGCAGCAGTTTCTACCCTACTGCTGTTAGAATGCTGAATGGACTCGCTAACTCGTCAAATTCGCCTGTACATGCGCTTGTGTATTTGCCGCTGTTCATCTGTTATTTAATATCTATGTTCCTTAACATAGATAGTGGGTTAGTGTAGGTTAGGTGGGCTTTGATCGGCGCAACATCGAGGGCCGAAAGGCCTGTACTGCGCTGTATTCTTCTATGTTCTATGTTCTATGTTAACTACTTGATATGCCTGTATTGCTCGCAAGACAAAGATTTTCACTGTGCGTCGGTACACATGACAATAAATTCAATTCAATTCAGGAACATATCTGAATGTTCTGATATACAGTGAGAGTGTGCTAGCCATTTGGATGGGCAGTCCTGACACTTTGCACCACTGTCATTTCCGAATGTTGTCTGTCTCCGAGGTATGTCCTGAGACGTTGCGTCTTTGTCAGACGATTAGACCTCAGGGACTGCATCAAAGCCAGATAGTCAACATAGAGACAATGCTCATCTTAATACGGTTACACTTGAACGAGTGCCACATTCTCAATAGGCCGTCTAAAGGTAGCCCATCTTTGTCAGTTTGGAGCGTATAAGCAAAATAGGGTCATATTGAGCTGGTGCCTCATTGAAGTGGGGTCAGAACTGAGACGGTGCAACACCATTATTGGTCAGTAATGACTGTTTTCGATTCATTTGCCAGGTGAGCGCGTCGCTGTATAGGCAGCATTTATTGCCCATCCCTAAATTTCACAGAGGCTGGTTAAGAGTCAACAAAACTACTGTGGTCTGAATGCACAGTTAGGCTCGACCAGGTAAGGATGACAGGTTCCTTCCATGAAGAACATGAGTGATCTAGACAGGATTTTACCCACGATCGCTGATGGATTAATGCTCACCATTAGACTCTTACTTACAGATGTTTTATTGAATTCAAACTTTACTGCTTGCTATGATGTGATAAGAACCCAGCTCGCCAGGACATTATATGGGCCTTTGGATAGACAGTCTAGCCATAATACCACTAGGCCATATCTGCTCTTTCAGAAGCTACGTACTGAGGTAGAACCTTGTTATTGGAAATGCAGTCCAATGTGTGTTTCTATTTGTCAGTGGGTCTATTCTGAGGCGAACATTCTAATTCTACTCGGTAAGGGGGAATGCTCCTGGATAAGAGGGTATGTGCTGCATTCTTAGAACTGGCGGAGTGTCAGAACTGAGTGAGTATCTGATTTCTGGACAGTCAGCCTTGAGGAATTCGTTCATTGTTAGAGAACGTGTACTGAAGCCGGGCCTGATCATCGCAGGATCCTTTCTGACGCAGGTACTCAATGTAAGTGAGTCAGAATTAAGATAGTGGAGGTCGGTGTTGAGCATTGACAGAGGATCAGAATGAGTGAATGCTTCATTGTCATGATTTGGAGATGCTGGTGTTGGACTGGGGTGTACAAAATTAAAAATCACAGGTTATACCCCAACAGGTTTAATTGGAAGCATGCTAGCTTTCGGAGTGCTGCTCCTTCATCAGTTGGGTTGTGAAGCAGCGGTGCTACGAAAGCTAGAGTACATAAACTGGTGTTGGGTGGTTTTTCATCTTGCTTCATTGTCGAATGTCAGTTCTGAGGCAGTAGTTATTGTCGGATTGTCAGTCCTGAGAATGTGACTCATTGTTCGGAGGAAGTGTGTCAGGATTGAGGAATGGCCTCACCATCACCGGGTCAGTATACAGGGAGGGCCTCATTATTACAGGGACACTACCGAGCAAGGGCCAAACATTTGGACGGTTAGTTCTGAAAATTTAACCAATTTCAGTGGATCAGTTCAGCGGGAGTGCCTCACTGCCAGAGGTCACACTCTCAATGCTGAACTAAGTGACTCCTGATAAAAAGAGAATTTGAAGCAGGAATTGGAAATGAAAGAATTGGTACAAAGAAGTGAAGCCCGAATGGGAGAATAGTTGCAGGAACGGCAAAATGGAAAACCTATACAATGAACTATATCAAAAAATTGGAATATGACACCACAAGGTCAGAGAATGTCAACAATATCTGGCGGAATTGAGGTCGGGTTTCAGTAAATGTTGAACATGCTAAATTGCCCATACTGTTCATAGATGTGTCGGTTAGTTGCATACATCAGTAGTAAATGCAGACGAATGAGTTAGGGGAATAGGTCTGTGTGGGCTACTCGTTAGATGGTTGCTGAGGACGTGAAGGGCTAATGGGCCTGTTTACACACTGCAGGTTCGCTATATTATTTGTTTTAAGTTCAAAATATTAAAAAAAGGTGAAGTGCAAAATAATTGGTAGATTTGAGTCAGGACATCAGCAAACAGGAGAGTTGGTGGCAGGTTAACAATAATTGGGAGAATGGGTGGACATCGCTAAATGGGAGATTTCGCTGCACAATGCCAGTACATTAGAAACTTGGTAAAAATTGCCAAATATATGAAGAGTTAAGCAGACCAAATAGGAGCGTTGGTGCGTTTCATCAATAAAGGTAGGATTTGTGCAGGTGTATTACTGTAGACATTCGATGCATGGCATGCCGAAATTCAGGCATTCTTGCAGTGGACAGCTAAATGGGATAATTGTTGTCCAGAATGACTAAATGGAAGAATTGGTGCACATGTAACTGAATTAGAGAACTCAGGCATGGCACCAGTAATTGTGAGAATTGACGAGAGCATCCCGATGTGGTAGAATTGGGTTAGGACATCAGTAAATGGATAAATAAGCATAGTGGTATGCGTCAGTGTGATAATTGAGGATCATCAGCAAATGGGAGATTTTGAGCACACTGCCAGCATAGTACAGTAGAAAATGCAGAAGTGATAATATATTTTGAACTGAAGCAGAGCATGTCTAAATGGGAGAATATGAACTGGGAATAAATAAGATGGAAAAATGTTGCTCACATCTGTAAACTGGAGATTCGCTTCATCACATCAGTAAACGAAAAATAGATGTTGAGCTGGGTACCAATACGTGGAAGAAGTGTATCAGAGACCTATTGAAATGAATACAACACGAAAAGAATGAGATGCAGGGCATCTATAATTGGAGAGGTCATGAAGATGCCATTAAACTCTAAGTGGGATAATTGTGGCACAATAATTCTCAAAGGAAGAGTTGGTGCAATTCCAAGATTTGTGCAGGTTTGGTAAACGGGAGGTTTGGTGTGGAGCAGTGGAGCATTAAATCGAGTCACAGTGGTGTAGAGCATGGAAACAGACTATTTGGTCCAACTCAGACATGCCTAAATTTAAGAATTTTGGCAGCACACCACAAAATTGGAGAATTATTTCAAGGAACTACTGAATGGAATAATTGTGCTACAGCTTATTTAAATAAGAAAACTTGGATCAGAGTATTAGATAATTGGAGAATTCCTGCATTGTAGCAGGAAATGGGAAAATTGGAGAAGTCAATACTGAATGGGAGAATTAGAGTAGGGTCTGAATGGGGAAATTGGGCTAGGGCACCCTCTCAGTTCTCAGACAATTCCGCATCATGGACTTCTGACAAGTAACTCCCACAAGACTGAATCTCAGAGAAAAGACAATCCTTCACTTCTGACCCTCTGACAAGGACGCCCTGTCTCAGCATTAATCCACTGTAAATTGCTCAGAACCTCACTACTGTCCCTCGAATTGTGTAGTACCCCCTCATTTCTGACCCTATTACAAATTGGAACTGACTGAGCATTAACCCGCATTTACTGATGTGCTCAATTCCTCAGTGTAACCAGGTCGGAATTGAGGACTCCTGCAACTTTCGGGAGTGAGAACAGAGGCAGGACTGAAGCACTGTGATAGACCTAGCACTAAATGATTACTTCCTTTTCAGAGAGTCAAACCTAAGGAAGTGTCTAATTTGCAGAGTTTCTGCCTGGAACCAGCACTGTAAGTATATCTGCTCGATCATAGGGTCTGTCCCGGCGAGTACTGGAATACCACTCCTGAGGAATTCACTCTTTGTTAGAGGGTCAGAAGTAACTGAGTGCATCATTATCAGAGGGTATGTTTGAGGCAGATCTCTGTCAGAGGGTCAACATTTCGGGATGTTCTCAGAGTCATAAGGTCAGAATGGAGGGATTGCATTAGTAACAAAGTGTAAATACTCAGCCAGTACCTCTTTATAGAATTCATGCACTGTGAAACAGGTCATGAAGCCCAACCAAATCCACACGGACCCTTTGAAGAATAAACCACCGAGTCATTTAGGCGAGCCTATTTCGCTATGTTAACCCCTCACTATTACTGTTGAAAAATGTGGTGCTGGAAAAACACAGCAGGACAGGCAGCATCCGAGGGGAAGGAGAATTGACCTTTCGAGAATAAACCCTTCTTCAGGAATGAGGCTGGTGCCAAGCAGGCTGAGATAAAGTATAGGGAAAGGGAGTTTGGGTGAGGGGCGCTGGGAATACGATAGGTGGGAGGAGGTGAGGGTGAGGATGATAGGCCAGCGGGGGGTGGGGGCGGAGAGGTCGGGAAGAAGATTGCAGGTCAAGAGGGCTGTGCTGAATCCGGCTCTTGGGATTAGAATGAGGTGGGGGAGGGGAAAAAGGGAATCTGGAGAAATCTACATTCATCCTGTGGGATTGGAGGGTTCCAAGGCGGAAGATGATGCACTCTTCCTCCAGGCGTCATATGGTCAGGGTCTGGAGATGGAGGAAGCCAAGGACCTGCATGTCCTTGGTGGATTGGAAGGGGGAGTTAAAGTGTTCAGCCACGGGTCGGTTGGTACTGTTCCCTCTCCTTTATCTACGTGTATTCTAAAATACACAGAATTGTGGTCACTGTCACCAAAGACATCCCACGCCACAACTTCTACCATCTGTCCCGGCTCATTCCTCAGTCCCAGGTCCAGTATGGCTACTTCCCTCGTCGGACTATTGACGTTCTGCCATAGAAAACTCTCCTGGACGCTTCTTACAATTTCTATACCAACCAGATTCTGGCGCTAAGTGTTTCCCAGTCAATGTTGCGAGAACAAAATCTCCCATCACCACTACACTATTGTCTCAACATCTTTCCATAACCTGTTTACGTATTTGCTCTTCTACCTCACGCTCACTGTGGGGAGGCCTGATCTGCAGCCTCTTTTTGTAACAAGTGCCCTTGTTGCTAGGTTCAGCACTGAGGGAGCACATTAGAGCTAGCGGCTCAGTACTAAAGGAGAGCCTCATGTTTGGGTGTTTAATCCTGAGCGAGTGCCTGACGATTATGCAACGCAGGTCTGAGGCAGTATTCGTTATTGAAGGTCCAGTCCGGTTGGAATCTCAGATTGTCAAGGACTCAGTACTAACGGAGGGCCTTATTATGTCAACATGAGAGAATGCCACACATCTGCGTGGTTAGTACTGAGAATGTGCACATCGTCAAAGGGTCAGTTGAGAGGCAGTGCCTCATTTTCAGAGGTGACCCCATCAGTCTGACACTCTGACAGTGCTTCTCAGTACTGATCCTGTCATCGTGTTGCACTTACACAATTAAGGCTCTTTCACAATGGAGCACTGCCTCAGTACTGGTCATCTGACAATTATGAACTCCCTCAGTACTGACCGTCTGATAATGATGTTATGCCACATTTCTGACCATTTGGCATCCATGACACTCTATACATTTGCCCGACCCCCTTTAATTGGGATAATTTAAGTAGGGTATCAGTAAATGGGAGTCATAATGCACAATGCCACGAAATTAGTGCATTGGAGAAGATCACCTCGAGATGGTCGATGAAGGTCAAGGCATCAGCAAACACGAAAATAGCTGCAGGATGACAGTAAATGGGAAATTTTCGTCAGTTGTCTAACAACTAAAGAATTGTTGCAGAGAAGCATTAAATTGAAGAATTACTGCATCAGTTAATGGACGATTTCGTGCAGTTCACAACACAGTTCTGGAAATTCGTGCCTGGACGAATAATTCCATGTAATTCGTGAATAGAAGAACGGTGTTAGGACATATTTAAATTGGAGAATTTGGAGGCGGGCATCAGATACTTTTCGAATTGGAGTAGGACATCTGTAAATTGTGGAACTTTTTTTGCAGAACTGGGCCATGCCACCACTAAGTGCAGTGAAAAATTGAACTGCAAAATCAGTGAACAAGAAATGGGAGAATTATTGCAGAGAGATACTCAAAGGAAGAATTGGAGCAGGACGTCTGGAAATACTGTAGGAAAAATGTTGTATGATATCAGTCAGTTATAGAACTTTGTTCCATATGGTGCAAGGGGCTTATAATTTAGAGCAACAGAATAGATCGAAGTTGGACAGGTGCGGTAAATTATTGCAGGGCATCAGTAAATGGAAGACTGTCACTGTGCAGACCCGCAATTCTGATTGTTTGACAGTGCTGCAAAACCACATTACTGACCTTCTCAATACAAACACGCCCACAATTCTAACACCTGAGGCACTGCAACAGCATTGAACCTCGACCAAATGAGACACTCCTGCACGACTGAACCTCCTGCAATTAGTCGCTGCCTCAGAACCTACCCATTGACAGTAATGCACTCTCACATATCTGACCATCTGACTCCGAAGCACCAACGTCCGTGTTGAAGATCTGATAGTGCAGCAAGACCTCCTCTAATTCTGTAGCATTCTCTCAGTTCTGACCTCTTTCCAATGGGCCAGTGCCTCAGCATTGGCACTCTCATAAATGGGTATTGCCTTAGAACTGAATCTCTGACACTGTCGCAATCCCTCACTTCGATCCTATTTAAGTGTGACTCATGGGTAAGTATTAAGCGTCTACCACTGATCCTAAAATCGTGCTGCACTCGCCCATTTCGGGCCACGTTATATTGAGACAGCAGTTTATATTGACCACGGTTATGAACGCTATCCCTCATTTCTGACCGTCTGACAATGAGACACCTTTTCTAAACGTGTGGAAAAACACTCAATTTTGACCCCTTATAATAAGAAACTGCCTCAGAACGGATCTTCTGACAATGAGGCTCTGCCTCATTCCTACCCATCTGATAAAGAGGACTTTACATCGAACTGATCCTCTGACAGTGCAGCATAACACAGGACAAACTTTTTATTGTGGAATTCGTTGAATTCTTGACACCCTTATAATAAGGCATGGTGTCAGTATTGTCCCTCCGATAATAAAGCATTCCCAAATATCGTAGTCTGTGATAGAGCTTCAATACCTCAGCCCTCACCTTCTGATCATTCTGGCAGCGTACAATTGAAAGGGAGAATCGTTGCAGGGGATTGTTAAATGAAATAATTGTGCTCGAGCTTTCTGAATTTGAGAATTTGGAGCAGAACATCAGCTAATGGGAGGATTGTTACAAAACAACAGTGAATGAGATAATTGGGATAAGGCAATAATGAATGGGAAATTTGGAGTAGAACAACTCTGAATGTAAGAATTGGACTGTGGTAAGCTGAGGTAATTCTTTAACAATTCCATAACACTCACTCTGTGACAAGTCACTGCCACAGGACTGAAAGACTCACAGTAAGATGCTTCTTCATTTCTGACTATCTGGCAAAGAAACATTCCCTCGTTACTAACCTTCTGACAGTTTCCGTATCTTATTCAGCACATTGTTTCGGCCACTTTTGGAATATTGTGTGCAATTATGTTCTCTTTACTATTGGAAGGATATTGTGAAGCTTGAATGGTTTCAGAAAAGATTTACAAGAATGTTGCCAGAGTTGAGGGTTTGAGTTGCAAGGTGGTGGTAATTAGGCTGGGCCTCTTTTCTCTGGTGAGTCAGATGCTGTGGGTTGACCTTACATAAATTTATAAAATCATGCCGGGCATGGAGAGGATAAATAGACAAGGTATTTCCAAATTCATGTGCATCCTGTCATTCAGGATTCCCTCCAGCAACTTGCTCACCACCGAAGTCAGGCTCACTGGTCTATAGTCCCCTGACTTGTACTTACAACCCTTCTTAAACTGTGGCACCAGGATAGGCAGCCTCCAGTATTCCGACACCTCACCTGTGACTATCGATTACACAAATATCTAAACAAGAGGGCCAGCAATCACTTCTCTTGCTTCCCACAGAGTTCTCGGCTACACCTGATCAAGTCCTGGGGATTTATCCACCTTCACTCGTTTCAAGACATCCAGCACTTCCTCCTCTGTAATATGGACATTTTGCAATATGTCACCATCTATTTCCCTATCGCTTCTATATTCCATATCCTTTTCCACGGTATATCAGGATGCAAAATACTCATTTACTTTCTCCCCCATTTTCTGCGGCTTCACACAAAGGCCGCCTTGTAGATCTTTGAGGGAGCTTATTCTCTCCCAATTACCCTTGTGTCCTTAATTTATTGGTTAAAACTCTTTGGATTCTCCTTAATTCTATTTACCAAAGCTATCTCCTGTCCACTTTTTGCCCCCTAGTTTCCTTCTTAAGTATACTCCTATTTTCTGCATGGAATTCTAATGATTCACTCGATCTATCCTGTCTATACCTGACATATGCTTCCTTCCTTTTGTTAATTAAATCCTCAATTTGTTTTGTCAACCAGCATCTCCTATACCTGCCATCCTTTTCTTTCATCCTAACAGGAATATACTTTCTCTGCATTCTCGTTATCTCATTTCTGAAGCCTTCCCATTGTCCAGCCGTCTCTTTACCTGCGAACCTCTGCCCCCAATCAGTTTTCGAAAGGTCTTGCCTAATACCATCAACATTTGTCTTTCTCCAATTTAGAAGTTCAATGTTTAGATCTGGTCTATCCTTTTCCATCATTATTTTATATCTAATTGATTTATAGTCTCTGGCCCCAAAATGCTCCCCCACTGACAGCTCAGTCACCTTCCCTGCCTTATTCACAAGAGTAAATCATGTTTTGCACCTTCTGTTGTAGGTACATCAACATACTGAGTCAGACAATTGTCTTGGACACACTGAACAAATTCCCCTCCATCGAAACCCTTAACATTATGGTCGTCCCAGTCTATGTTTACTTCTCGATAAAGGTACCCTTGAGAGAGAGCTATTTTCAGGCAGTGTTCCTACATGCTGGTAGATTGGCATCGTTTCAAATTTCTCGTGTCTTATAACCGCAAAGCATCGGATTGTGAAATTGGCTTTTAAGATTGTCATTATACTGAATTCAAATTGAATTGAATTTTGATGTTTTCGAAGAATAACTTAAACATATTGTACTTATTCTAATCGCTTTTTGTCGTTTCCAGGGAACCAGCTGCCATAGCTACCTCGGAAGCTGGAGCACATGTTACATTGAATCTTTCTGAAAAACATTTGATGCTGTCAGTTAGTTTGGGCAAGCTTTTAACTTTATTAAAGGTAGTGTACATCCATATCTTGATGACAGCAGTACCAGTTGATAGCCTTTATATTGTGGATATAGAATCATAGATCCAGTTCCTGCAACAGACAATACGAGTAGTCACAAGTTGATGCTACCCTTATCAAGAAAATCTCAATGGTTACCATAGGAATCATCTCAACAGGCACCAAAAGTTAAAATACGTTTTTAAGAAAGCAAATGCACACGGAAAATCCTATCTGCTTATCAATCACAGAGCTAGAATATCCAAGTAGCATTACACCAATGCAGGTATGACTTACGTAAGTTGTTATTCAGTGCAGCAAAGCTGCCAACGTGGAGATCTACTGGTTATCACCGCTGTCTCACAGTGTCAGAGACCTTTGTTAAAGTCCAGACCAAGGAACCATCTGCAAATGTTTATTTTTTACGTTCTCTGTCTATGTGTTTGGGCTGCCCCTGCCAATCCAAAAGTGTTTGAATTTTCCATACTAAATTGTATAATCGGACAGTCAATTATGCGCATAAGCTGTGGAAAATGTTGGATTATAAAGGGGCGGGTCTGTGTCGAATCCTTCGCAGTGGCTCTTGTGGAATTGATAAGGCAAATACGCCGCTTCCACACTGTAAGATTCTATTCACCACTAATTGGTGCTTGAGGTGCCTGACTAGATGACCAATTCTGCTGTCATCCTTCTGAAGTTTAACATTACCTAAGATGGTACGACGTAACTATGATGGTGACAAAGCAACATATTTAAGAGGATCCGCTTTGCTGATTTTCTGACATGCCCATGTGAATGGTTATTAGCGGAGGACGTTTCACGATATTGATGGATGAAATGAGGATGTCGCTAATTTACCCACAGACTGAAGCAATCATTATAAATGACACTACCAGATTAATTGATTTAATCAAATATCCCCAATGGGTAACGCCTTTGTGCATGACCGGAAGAAATATCTTCACAAAGACTTATGATCCGTCATTTTGTTATGTAAGAAAATTATTCACTACCCATTTTTTTTTGTTAATAATCATTCTTTTCGTCAATTTGCCCTCATTGAACAGACTGCACCATGAAAGGTAAGCTGGGGCATAAACAATGTCCGTGGATAATCATAAGATAATCGTCAGCATTATGATTTCGGACGTTATTGACAATGGGTGATCATATCACTTAACTGTCATCAACCCACTGGTAAAGAAATTTTCAAGTTTATGTGTCAATGCCCAGGTACTGAATAAGAAACTTTTCTGCTGAATTTCAGTACCAATTCCACAATTTATTGCAGATTGGACATGAATTGTTCAGAAGTTGATTTGATAATCCACCATTAAAATTGCACACTATAATATTTAAGACAGGAAAACTGATTATGTCTTTCTCCAAAACAAGTATTCCGTGCTAAAGTGTTGAAATGGTGACTGAGTGCCCAAATAAAAACATGAATTCGGATTATATCTCGCGTTAGGATTGTTTCTAATACTTGAATTGAAACTTCGATACTCAATGGCGTGGTTAAAGGACAGTTGAAGAAATGGATAAATACGAAAATGATACTTGGAGCTCATATATTACTTGCACACTGGAAAATAGAAAACCCTAAGTCAGGTTTGGTTTATTTCCGCATGGCTAAGACACGATCTTTGCAAAATCCCCTGTCAGTGGGTCATGACATTTCAGATTGTGCTCGAGCATTATTCTGCTTCTGTTGATGGAATGTAAGAGCTGAGCACTTACTCTGTTGACTCTACATGTAAAGCGCTAAATGCGGTAAAATGAGCGCCGAGAAACATGACAGAACACAGCAGAAAAAAAGTAAACAATTGTGTAGGATTGTGTTGTTCAAAAGGAACGTTTCAGATACACCTTGGCATATCATGAGGAAAGGAAGCAGTAGAGCAGCTGATTAGGTTATCTCATACTTGTGGCAATGAATCTGCATGATCTCCTCGTCCTTGTTGGCGTTTATGGTGGATGACGTTGGGGAAATGGAGAGTTCTGTAAAAATATAATCGGCCTAAATGTAATCACAAAGACTTGATTCACCAAGTGTAAAACACAAATTTGATTTAATTTTAATTTTATCCAATGGGTAATTGCACTAATGGTGTTTATGCGTCAGAAGAAACAGGTCTCAGATGGTCTGCTTTGGAGATCGATGTTAACAGCATCCAAAACCGAACCTTCACAATCACTCAGTGGATTCCGTTGTTGTTTAATCCATCCACAAGAATCGCAACTTCCCTTTTCACACAACTTGCTGGCAAATGTTCACTCTGCATTATTGAGTGTCTGCGTTTACAATGACGTGGGATAATTTCCAAAATTTAGTCCTATAGATGTAAATTTGAATTAAAAAATTAATCCGTAATTTCAATGATTTTACTGCAGCAGTGTATAATAACTTAGGTCTAAACGACGCAATGTTTCTGATTGATTCCTTGGTGCAACCGGAAAATCCTTCAACTGTGTATCTTCATGAATAGATGACGGAGTAAATATCTTTCTGCACTCTGACAAGATGAACAGATTCTCTCCAGTGTGAAGTTGCTAGTGTCTATACGGATTGGATGACCAAGTGAATACAGACCCAGAGCAGGAGGTAGCTGACTTGTTGAGAATGTTTGAGTGATTGCGTTGTGCCATGAGGTTGCACATCATGGTGAAGTATGAACCCGCTGCTGCTCAAGGAAAGAATAAAGTGAAATTGTGTCTTGTAGACACTATGAAAACAGTTCAATGACATATGGTGAACAAAGAAAGGGCATGACCGGAAATAGAAGCAAATCTAAGCAATGGTGCAGGACCACAACTACGGTAAAAGGAATTTCAGAGACAACAGGACAAAACGGGAGGGAAGGAAGCGTCAGAGATAGCTGGCCAGATTGTTTCATTTTTCATCACAAAGTCACTTATGCGACCCTCACACTTGTTGGAGGTAAGAATGGAGGATATAGGTACATTCAGAGATATTTTAAAATCTGCATTGCAGAGATTTGATGCAGACTGTATGCATCATCTATTTTAGATAAAATTGATTTTTTAAAGGTGGAAAAGATAACCAGACTAAAGAAATTTACGGACATTACCAGAAACAGGTCTCAGTAAGTTTATTGTTGAAACAAATGTCAACTGCCTCAAAATTCTATGCTTATAAACAGAAAGTGACCGAATTGTTGTTCATTAAATGTTGAAGAAAGAGATCATCCTTGTTAATACACTGTGCAGGGAGACAGTTTCTATCAGGTGCGAACTTGAACATGTGCAACGATTTTCCAAAACCGAGTTTCTAGAATAATTTCTAGAATTTCTAGAATAAGAACACTTTGAATATAGCATGATTTAAGAACATCGTCGCAAGCATCCAAAGATCAATGTGCATTGATTGGGGTAAGCAAGAGAAAGCGTAAACATGTAGCTGTGGTTACTTGTAAACGTTCTTGTGTCTCAGTGACCGGAGTGACTGAATAAACCTCTTTCCTCACATGGAGTAAGCGAATGGTATTTCTCTGATGTGAATTAGCTGTTGTGTTTGAAGTTTCAATGTCTGAGAGGGCTCCCTGCCCACAATCAGACGAAGTGAAGGGCCTGTCCCCAGTTTGACTGCGATGGTGGGTTTCTTGCTTGGATGGGTAAAGAAGTAACTTCCCCGGATTCCCACATTTCAATGGTTTCACAAAAGTGTGAGTTTGGACATTTCAGATGAATTATTCCAAAAGCTGCCAGATGCAGATCAAGGTGTTCCCTCCCTTGTGAGTCATGCTTTCACCTTCAGTGTACGGAATCCTGAGACAAACATGATTGTGATAAAGAGTGACTGTAAGATGCGGATGTGGTTCCATTTTGAATTGGCTAACTATAATTCGTCCTTTCAAAACATAAAATGAGCATAGCGGTGACGTAAAAAAAGACATGAACGTTCACACTTTATAAAATACAAGAAAAATGTAGTTGATCATTTGTAAGCTGATACTTGGGAGAAAAAAGGCAACGTAATGCCATCATACATTTTATTAAATCTCTGCAATGCAAACAGAGGCCAATCGGGCCGTCGAATATTCACTGACCGTTTGAAGATTTTCCCACACAAACCCAGCACCCCCACCACACTCTGCCCATAACTTAACATTTCGCACGGCCGATCTGCCTACTCTGACCATCTTTGGACTTTGTGATGACACCAGTGAAACCCACACAGAGATGGAGAAAAAGAAACAGCACACAGTCAAGCATGAACCCAACATTAGAGTTAGATACAGTTTCGTGGTACTGCATGCAGCTGTGAAGACCACTGTGCGACATTCCTCACCAGTTTAACTCAAAATGGATTAAAATGCTCAGAAGAAATAAATGTTATGAAAACATTAAAATTGTATTTGTAGAAGACTCCTTAAACCTCTCTGGCTTCCTCCTGTTTTCATGATCAATTAACTGGCATCGTTTACAATACTGTTTCGTATTGGTTTTATGTTCCTCAACGACAAATTTTTATATGCCTGAAAATACAAGTTGGGTTTCAACTATAACCAGAATGCAATATAAATGCCCACTAGTGTTTGCAAACATACATATATAAAAGTTCGTTTATAATTACAGCCTAACAATTGTCAGAAAGTCAACCTCATGTGAGCGACTTCAGCACTTGCAGTGGTTCACGTGGCTCATTCTCGAAGGCTCAACAGACATCTCAGAAGCGAGGTCTTCTTCTCCAACTTTGCCTATATATGTGATTAAGGCTTTATTCAGAATGAAATCTTCAGTGCAATAGGATGAAACAACTCGATAGAAATAAATGTTATAAAAGCCTCTTAATCAACACTGACTAGGCAGTGACCATTAGAAATCCCCAGGTACATCATAATTTCATTCACTCGACAATCGCGTATAAAAAATCACTGGATCCATCTGCACTCAAAGTCCTCCGAGTTTAAACACAGCAGCTTCTCCGTCATTTTCACTCCAGAGAAAACTGTTGCACAAAGAATCCACCTTACAAGCAGCTGTCAACACCATCAGAATCTAAGAAGCACTCAGCCATGTTCTGGGACTGACAGATGCAGGAAGGATATGGAGAAGTGATATTATCAGACAATTACATGCAGACACAGATTACTCGGGGGCACAGTTCTGTAAAGCAGCCAGCAAAATGGAACCAGGGAATCAACTACAAACAGGAGGAGGAGCACGGACAGAGCCGGACTTGATATTACTCCCACAACTGTCATCCAGAGCTTCTGAGCTTATCAAGTTCACTGAGGTATCGATAAACTGGCAGCTTGCTCAACCTTGATCCATACCAACCAAGTTGCGACATCGTCCAATAAGTGTCTGTGTGGAAGCAGCTGGTGGGAGGTGAGTCATTTTCTGCCTTGTGCCATGTCTCAAATAGTTACTCCATTCCCTCACCCATTTTCCTGTAAATACAGAATGTGGGTGGCTGTTGGGTTTTCCTTTGCATCACTAATCTGGGCAGGTAGAGTGCAGATAGCGAAATTTCTAGCTGTAGACAGTCTCTGTCTTTACCCAGGTGGTCCCTTCCTGGTAATTCTGACATTCTCCGGTTGTCCCTGGATGTCTATTTATCGCAGTAGTTCTTTTAAACTTTCGGACTTATCGCAGAAACATTAATAAGCCATTCAACACGTTCTACAATTCCACCGGATCATGGACGATAATCAAACTCAATTCAATCTTCCTCTTCTCTTTAAATATCCTTTAATCAGTTCAGCTGTCCAAACTACATATCTAAATCTTCCTGAGAAACGATCTTTTTTTTTAGTCAACTGTTTGCTGTGATAGAGAAGTTCAAAGCTCCCAGTGTCATGGTCAAAACAAAATCTTCTTTTTCAACTTTCTTCTGTCACGCCGTTTGAGCATAGATTAAAATGCTCTTGACCATGAAGATATAGTGTTCGTGTGAATAGTTTGAGATGGGGAAACTGCATTTAATCCGGTCGACACCCGAACGTTACTGAAAGCCACTGAGGTGAAATCCACTGAGAGGAGCCAAGAGAGATGGGGGGGGGGGTGGGGGGGGGGGTGGGGGGGGGGAGAGAGAGAGGACACAGGGGAGTCAAATTCCCAGAAGGTGTTGCTGGAACCAAGCAACTGACGTGTATGTTTACAAAGGCATCGTACTGACAGGAGACAAAATAACAGATATCAGAAAATGTTGAAAGATGATGGGAACTTTCTGATATGTTTTTGAGCAGAAACTGATTGAAAGAAACATACAATTATCAAGATCGGCAGGATGCACAGCTATCCACGGAAAACCCCAAGGATTGGCTTAACAACTCGGCTATGACATTGGCAGCGAGATAATTTCATCTCAGTTGGAAATATGTTTCATCTGTTGGTATTTTCTAAGTTTCTCGCTGATTGTATATGCTTTGCCTTGAGGATTGCTGACATCCCATCCACATCTCAGCCAAACACGTTTGTTAACTCTTTACTTCTCCAGAAGCATATTCTTTGATTTGGTAAAGTGAGCCCTTTCTTTGTGAACTTCTTCAGCTCTTTTACGGATAATTCTCTTTGTTTAATTGCAACCCTCGCCTTGACCACGACCTGAACCATTCAGCTTGTTTCTCTCAGAACGGAAATGGATGAATGCAGAGTACACAGGAGAAAGAAGAAAGCGCTTCGGCCGATCGAGTGTGAACCATTAAAAAAAAACAACTAATCTGCGTTAAAAACGTTTCCAGCATTTGGCACATTGCCTTGAATACCTCGGTATCACATGTAAATACCGAAACGCTTCTCAAATGTTGTGATGATTTCTGCATCTACAACAAATACAAAAAGTGTGCTCCAGATCCCCATCACTCTCCAGAATAAAAACATGAATGTACTCCAAATCTTCTCCCCATTCCTTCAGCCAGGCCCCTGGACATTCATGCATTCACCATGAGGAAAAAATCATTCTGAGTCTCCTGTCTATACCTATCATCATTTATGTCTCAATCATGTCCCCACAGTCTGATATATGCCAAAGAAACTAAGCCCAATTTATGAGGGCGGTGTACTTCCTTGATGACGGAGAGAAACCAGCCTCTCCTCCGCTGGAAATTCTGGGGAGAATGATCGATCATTATCACTAAAATCTTAAACCGTTTTCTGTGCATTCAAACCAGCGCGGTTTCTGGCAGAGAACCCACAGCCTGCTGTCTCGAATTGGGATTGGGAGAAAGAGGAAGCTGAGGTTGAGTGATATATTATAAGTCCCACAGCTTCAAGTAATCCATTTCCATTTTCTAGATCAGTGCAGGGAATTCAGGAACACAAACCTATCCAAATCCAGTGAAATATACATTGGAAAACATTCATTGTAAATAGCTCTTCCGGCTTTGATATCTTCCTGGACCTGTCACTCACAACTCATTTTCCTACAAGTTCACACAGCAACTTTCCAGCTTGAAGCTTCCTGGCCCGTAATTCACTCGTACCCAAAACTGCGACAGTCCAAAACGAGGTACTCAGAGAACCTTATCTGTTGTGTCGATAATCTAATCCAAACATGTTTCTTTAAACCATTATCTTTTCGCAGAGTTTCTCACCTGAAGCCGTTATCTCTGCCTTCCAGTTTAATAAGACAGTTTTTTTCTTCATTCCACTGGCGATCGTGTGTGTGTGTGTGTGTGTGTGTGTGTGTCTGTATGTATCACATTTCTAAGACTGGAAACATAGGCAGTGCTTTTCATTCTGCAGGACAAATGCACGATCTAAACATTATCAAATAATGCAGTTCACATTTCGGTGTATGTTTTAATGTTTCCACTGAAACTGTTAATTTTTTTGAGACCTTTCTCATTTTGGCGTTGAGAAACAATATTGTACCCAAACAGAAGAGGTCAGAGGATAATTCTACAACTTACCAGCAGATGGAGAGTAGCCACTTTAAAGTGATTATCAACCGCTTCTTACGAACTTATGCAGAGAAAATTAAATGGTAATAACGAATTAAGCAAATACTCCGATGCAGTTGATATGCCGCGCTTATGTTTCCTGTTAACATAGAGGAGAAAGTGAGGACTGCAGGTGCTGGAGGTCAGAGCTGAAAATGTGTTGCTGGAAAATCGCAGCAGGTCAGGCAGCATCCAAGGAACAGGAGAATCGACGTTTCGGGCATCAGCCACTTCAAGAATTTTGTGCATGTGTTTGATTATGCAATGTCGCATATAACGTTCTAATCAATTCCCAGGTTCTGTAAAATGTCAGTTCCGGTATGAAAAGCCTGGGGAAGGAACAGAGTCGATTTCATTTCAAGTCACAAATGATTTTAATCCATCATGAGGCTGGTCAGCCCGTCAAAGAGGCCGTCATCCAACAAGATAAGGACACATCTGATGATGCTGAAAATGTGTTGCTGGAAAAGCGCAGCAGGTCAGGCAGCATCCAAGGAACAGGAGAATCGACGTTTCGGACATAAGCCCTTCTTCAGGCTTATACCAGAAACGTCGATTCTCCTGTTCCTGGATGCTACCTGATGGGCTGCGCTTTTCCAGCAACACATTATCAGTTCCTGTTAACATAGCCAACAATTATAGTTCTGGATATAATGCTCCTTCTAATATATGAGATAATCGTAGGAGCAGTTTCTCAACATTTTTATAAAGAATAATTTTAGCACTGATCAGGAGCAAACGTCCTGTTGAGGTAAAGAGTATAACAAAGCATTGAGAAGATGCGTGGTAGTTTATTTTCACTGCGTACTTTACTGTAATATGACAGAATTGGATAACAATGCTGTGCACAACAAAATTATCATGTTAAGCAAGCTATTCAAAACGATGAAAATGACCAGGAAAGAAATGACAATGTAAGGAGCAAAAACAGAAATTCTTCGATATGCTGAGGAGGTCTGGCAGTGTCTGTGCACAGAATCAAAGTTAACATTTTGGATCGAGTTACCCTCGAAAGAACTTGGTCATTTGTGATTTGTCTTCACAGATGCTGCCAGAATTTCTGTGCTTTTTCAGCAATTTTTGTTTTGTTCTTGATTTACAGTATTCGCAGTTCTTTCTGGATTGAAAATAAAATAAACATGGCATAAGCAAAATAATGGCTAGACGTAATACGTGGTTATTCGAGGGGTTATTTTGTCCTTTAATTTCATTCCACGTTAATATTAAACTTGCTAGAGATGTGTAAAAGTATTGCAATTGTATTTCTCAGGAGAATGGCCTGCAGAGGAGGAAGTCTTGCCCTTATTCCCTCTTCGACTCGTCACCATCATTCATTTATTTTCTTTCAAAAGCTGATTAAAGTTAATTATAAACATGATTTACACTTAAATCTCATCCACTATATTGACAAAGTGAGTTTCAATGTGATAACAGATTGCATAGTAGACACTATTAACAGAATATCTATATTGTTTCAGTTGGTGAACGTTCACTTTTACACTTTTTTGCAGTACAATTTGAACTATGTTCAGCACTGTCCAAATGAAATGTTGTAAAAAGTTACAGCACTGATGATTATGATTTTTCATTTGCAATTTCAATACCTTATTCAGTTGAATCTCTGTGAAAGATAAACCGAAGAGTAATCTTTTAAACATTTAACGATATCCAGTATTCTATCTATAATTGTATTAGTATCAACGACAATGTTTTTATTGTCCATGGGTCATGAAAATTTCAGATAACTGTGAATTTCTGACTGAACTGCACAGAGCACACAGGACGTAAAACTGTGATACCATGGGCTACTCAGGAAAAAGGAACAGGGCAATGGTAAATTCACGTTAAAGGCCTCTGATTTGACTGCCTCAGCATCAAATCAATTCTACAGAGAGGCTGCATTTCCAATCTAGTCCATCACCAAGTTGACTTTCAAGTCACATCAGTTACATTTTACCAGTCAGTTTTCCATTCGGACTGTTGTGCAAATATATTTTCATTCTGAATGAATTGGAGAAGCTGGTCTCACCTTTACTTTCATTCATTCAGAGAAAGTGCGCTGAGGTGGCTCAGCTATTATGTATTGACATTTTGTCATTGTGCAGATAGAGGTGCGGCTAAGCTTCCTTCTTGAACTGCTGAATAAATATTCTGTGGATGGACTTGCAACTTCATGAGAGAGGATGTTTTCAGATGTTCAGCCTGAAATAATGAAGGAATGGCGATATAATTACAAGTTTGTACATGTTGAAGCGGACATTGGAGGTCGTGATGCTCCGATATTTCTTCTGTCCTTTTCCTTCAAGTTTCTATGGTTTTCGATTGAGTACAAGTGGTAGAAAACATATGGCGAAGTTTTACACTGCATCTGTTGTTGGTACACACATCTGCGAAACGTTTAGTGATTGTGAATTGGATGCTAAACAGGCATTTTACATTGTTGGGCATGGTATTGACATTCTTGTGTTTTGTGTGATGTAGTTCAGTTTAATTTCGGTCAACAGCAACGTCCAGTCGTGTGCTTAACATTTCATCATTGAATGTAACTCGCTAACTGAAACCACATATCGGTTAAGGCAAACATTCTGAAGGAAATCTTGCAGAGCAGAATTAAAAGTGGACATGCAAACGGTCACCGAACCTGCATTTGACGTTTTCATTCAGTTTCGAAAAGAACGATGTGCATGATAACATATGAACTAGCTATTTCATTTATGTATCGACATTCAGTACACAATGTCAAATATAAATAATTTAGTTACGCATTTTTATGACAGGTCATGCACACCAAGATTAGCCAAGTTAAATAGGATCTTGTCAACTCCTATTATAAGTCAGCAAAGGCACAGTTCAAGAATCAATTCAATGTTGTCATTCTGAAGTGACAGTCCTGCGATGAGCGAATCAAACCGAATCCTATCAAAGGTGAGAATAATTGTGAAGAACTGAACTGGCTCACACTGAATGTGAACATGACAAACAGACCTGGAATCATAAACATTAAATATAAATTCACTGAAATATATATACACACTAACCTGGAACGACTCAACAACCGTTATTTTTGACCACTCTGCTCAGATTTATGACAAAACAATTTGAAAACCTTTCGAGTTTGGACCCAGACTGGGATATTTATTTCGACAGTGTGATGAGGAATTCAGTTCTTCAACAGCTATACAATCAACAAGTCTTCAATTTTCAGGCCTAAACAGCTCCTTGGTGCCATTTTGTCCATGTTAAAATCAGCACTGACTGAACTGTAACTTCTGTGCCTCATCCAAAGTTTCTGACCGCAAAGTCAATTCTGACTAAGGAAAGTCTTGGCAAGCATATTTCGTAAACAGAAACTGTGCAGATGAAACTTAATAATACAAAACTGAAAATTCACCTGTCGCAGGCTGGCGGAATACAATCCGATCCTGGTTGTATTAAACTGCTCAACCTGAAAGGGGCAAAGACGATTTGAAACTGTACGCTCAAAATGTCGTCATGCTGAACAAAACTAGGTTTACTGACTTGACACAAACTGGGAGTCACATGCTTACGCTCTATTAAGATAAGCTGATCTGGAATAAAAGAGAAAGTGGGTACTGCTTGATGCTGGAGATCAGAGTGTAATGATGGAAAAACACAGCAGGTCAGGCAGCGTCCGAGGAGGAACAGAATCAACATTGCAGTCAAGAGCATATTCAAAGTGAAAAGAATATTTCCAAACCGTGGTTGTTTGAAAGTAAGGCATTAACCTGGGGAAATCGCAAAGAAAAGCAGTCTTGTCGAACTGATCCTCCGATACCAAGTCTAATTGTCTGACTCTATCTTATGCACATAGACGTCCAGATGTTGTTATTAAAAAAACACCTTTGTTTCACAGATTTGACATGGAATCAATTGTAACAGATGAATTTCTGGACCTGTATCAATCCTGATTTCACAACTGGATTGTTCACAGTGAACTGAATCGTGAACTATGAACAATTAATACTGAAATAAAAATCTTACAAACCAAAATGCCTAGTGGTTTAAACGCATTTCACCATAAAAACATTACATTTATTTTTTTTTAAATAATGCATGTTACGAAGGTACGTATTTGGCATCATTGAGCCGTCCAAGCATATTCCGCTTCCCAAAGCAATTTAACAACAAACTTCATGATGTAAAACAAAAAAATGGAAGTGGTAAAGGTTTCGTTAATGAATGGAAGTCAACAACTGATCTCTAGTAATCTCCATGGAGATTGATATTATGTGTAATGATGTCAATCTTTGTGTGCCTTGTTGCTAAAGGTTAAGAATAAAATACTGTATCAGTAAGTCAGCGGCCTGTGTTTTGGTGTTTTCTGTGTGTTTCGCTGTTCAGAAAACTCTCTGTTGTATTTTGTAAGTAAGCATTTCTACACAATTAATGGCATTTCCTGGTTCTGTCCAACAAAATTGTTAATTGAGTCTGCAACAGGATGGACCGGATATGAATATACATTTCACCTCTTAACCACCTTTCTCCCATCAGAATTGTATTCCTGCTTCATGCTCTGTCAGAAACATTGTTGTATCCATTCAGGTCCACAGAAGTCTAATAACCCAGTCCAATGAGGAGAATCAGAGAAGTAGATAAAATCCAAACTTTTAAACCTTGCCACTTCGACAAATTTATTTCTATCATATATTTTTTTTTTTTCTGGAGTACTTCCTGTCTGTCTGAATTACGAATATTAGTTATTTCTCAGGATTAGATATGAAGCAATCAAATGTTGCATGAGAGGAAGCCAGATTTATGCTTCTGCTTTGGAGTTCTCGGATCAACCCTTTTGTTTATGCAGGGATCCAAATTAAATTCAGGAAGGAAATTCGAAACGAACTTAAATACCAATTTGCCTAATCGTGAAAATAAGTAAATTATTAGCGTGTTAAATACAAACACGACCTTACTCTATGCATCATTAAATTCAAATCGTCTCCTTGTTACGTACCTTCATCCCTCGATTGGTAATTGCTGATGCGGAAAAAAAATAAACTTTTCCAAACTAATTGATTACGGAGAAGGACAATAGACCCTGCGATCTTGTGTAAGGTACTTGCTGAGAAGATTGGCTTGAATTGAAAGCACCAACCCATCATTGTTCTGATAAAGCCTTCAGCATAGCAATGACAGAAGATGCTCCTATATAATGGAAAGTTCATTTCCTTCATGTTTCTTTTTTACATTTACATAGTCATATCGGGCCGTTTGAAAGATTTGACAGGGCACTTTTCACTCCCATTATCCTCCTTACCATTTCCTCAGTCATTCCAACATGAATCGCGTTACCCTTGCTTGTGACTTCAAACAGGAGTTTCTTACAGCAAATGGATGGATTCTGACTGCCGTCTAATGTGAAACCATATAGAAATTATGACAAATGTGAAACTAGTAAATATTTAATAGATATCAGATGTCAAACTATCATTAATAACCAATATGAATACACAATACTGAGAAGGGAGGGAAGGAATGACAAGAAGAGAAGAGTGAGCCGAAGAGCATCAAACATGCAGGGAAATATCTGCTTTGTTGAATTACGTTCAATATTAATACGACGTTTAATTGATAATTAAGGCCAATTAGGAAAGACTCAAAAGTGACATTACGTTGCAACTCGGAGCTGCGACAAAAAATGGTTTTATCAATCAGTTGCACCTGTCTTTCTGTAATAGTTAGTTCTGCCAAGGCCCTGGCGATGGAGGAGCATATTTAGTCACCCAGTTCATTTAAAATTTTAAGATGAAACATTGCATAAGTCTTCAGTACTAAGAGTCAACAAGGCAACGGAATTTATTCAAGCATATCGAAGGAAATCGAAGCAGAAATTGAAGATGTATTGGCATTAACCATCCCATCTTCCATCACATTGCAAGCAGTGTGAATAGATTGGAGAATTGTAGAAGTTATCTGTTTGTGCTTGAATGCTTGGCAAAGTAAATCTGGCGATTAATGTTTCAGCAGTTTAATATCGGTGCTAGGAAGATCTTTTGAGCCACCTAGAAAAGATAGGAACAATTTTTAGAAGCAATGTATTTGAGGATTTAGAATCGCGATCATGATTTCGTTCAGGAAAAACGTTGCCGAATGGGCTAATGTTTCTTAAAGTGGCAGTGTAGACTGTGGATGAATGGGTGGCTGTTCATCTCTGTTTGGGTTGCAAAGGAGAAAATCAAAGCTCGAAAGATACATAGCCATACGTTTTCCCGTCATTTTGTATTAAACACAGAAAATCTCTTCCATTCCAACTTATTTGAAGTTGTTATCAAACATTAATCTACTCAAGGACCAAAGCGGATATCTGTGTATCTGACCGCAGCAGATGGGCACATTCTCAGTGAATATTTCTCCTCTGTGTTTACTGTTCAGAAAGACATGAAGACTTGATAATTTGGTAAAGTTATTGGTGAGGTCTGAGGAACAGCTCATATCACAATTCAGGAGGTATTTGATGTATTATAATATATAAGGGTGAATACATTTCCAGGTCATGACCATATATGTCCAACAGCACTGTAAGAGGTAAGAGAAGTAATTGTGGTGTCTCTGGCTCACATTTATGCATTATTGGTAGCCATGGGCCAGGTCCGAGAAGACCTGAAGGTAGTGAATGTTGTGCTTTCATTCGAGAAGGCACGGGAACAAAAGCTTGAGTGCTATATACCAATAAGCTTAACATTTGTGGTAGGTAAGTTACATGAGAAGATCCAGAGAGACAAGATATAAATGCATTTGCAAAGACGGGTATTTGATTCGGTTGTCATCATGGCTTTGTGCGGGGGAGATGATGCCTCACAGTTTTATTAGAGTTCTTTGATGAAATGACCAGGAATGTAAACGAGGGCAGGGTGTAGAAGTAGTCTCGATGGATTTCAGTAAGACCGTTGATAAAGATCACATGAATCCATGGCGAATTGGCGAATTGAATAGACTTTTAGCTTCATGATCGGAAGCAGAGTGTAATAGTGGATGGAAGCTTCTTGCGCTGGAGAACTGTGAATGATGGAGTTTCTCAGGTGTAGGTGCCATGGCCATTACTGTTTGCTATCTTGATCAGTGACTTAGATGACAATGAACAAGACACGGTTTGCAAATTGGCAGATGAGATTAAAATTCAGGTATAAAAGACAGCGAGAAAACCTTTCATGAACTGCAACAGGGTCTTGGTCAGCTTGTGAAATGGGCCAAGAGAAGACAACTTAAATCCATTGATGTGAGGTCTTAGGTTTTAGACAGTCAAATCAAGAAGGAATTTCTTCAAGAATGGTAGGGCCTTAATGAATGTTGTGGAAAAGAGGGATCTTGGAGTTCAGGTGCACTGTTCTCTGGAAGTAAAATCAGACAGCGACAGGACAGAGAAGATAACGTTTGCAGCACTGGCCTTGATCAGTCAGGTCATTGTGTGTCAACGTTGGGAAATCATTTTGTAGTTGTACACTACCTTGGTGAGGACGCACTTGCAGTTTTTTATTTGTAATAAGTCGCCATGGTAGAGAAAGGATGTTATTAAACTGGAAAAAGTACAGTAAATATTTCCATGGATGCCGCCGTGGTTCAAACGGCTTGAGCTAGAGGGAGAGGTTGGACAAGCTGCGAATTTTACTTAGAGCGGAGATGACTGACTTATAGAATTGCGTAAAATCATGACTGGTATGGATAGGTGAATGCACTCAGTCATTTTCCAGGGTTTCCATCCGTTTAAGTTTAAAGGGGAAAGAGTTAAATGGAAATTTGAGCGGAAACGTTTTTGCACGGAGAGTGTTCTGCAGTTGGAATGAGCTGCCAGCCGAAGTGTTTGAGGTGAGTAACATCAACAACGTTTAATGCATATTTCGAGAAATACATGCATACTAAAGGTTTAGAAGGATATGGGCAAAGCTCAGGGAAATGGGGTTAGCATGGAAGAACATATTGGTCTGCATAGACCAGTTTGTACTGAAAGGCCGTTCTCCATGCTGCAGAACTCAATGACTCTCTATGACTCTATCACTTTACTGGAAACTATTGTTCCATCACATCGTTCTTAACCTTGTACATTTTGGCATTTTAACGCATTACCTCATTGCTACTTTCATTTTGCACAGTATCCTTTCCCCTACCGGCTTGTACAGCGGAACGTTTCAGATACACAATGCATGCTGAATGAAAAAAAATCCTGAATCGCCTAAAAGTTCCTACCTTTTGACTAAGTTATATGCCCGTGTCGTTCATGTCTGTGATATAGAAATTTATAAATCCTATCTAAACTATCTTCTCCCCTCCTATTTGCGTGCAGACTATTCAAATACTCATAAGTTTTTCGGGCTCTGAGGGAAGCAACTCCAGCCTAAATAATTCATTTTGCAATGGTAATGCCCATTTGTGCAGTCTGAGTGCATTGTCCTGGCTTTTAAGGATTTCCACATCGATTTTAGTGACGTTACCAAACCTCCTGCATTAGTGTCTAAGTCAATGACGTATGCATCATTTAACAAGAGTTACAACATCGACCTTTGCAGTACACATCAGGACAAAATCTTCCAGTTATTGAAAAAAAATGTTCCCATTGTTCTCTGTTTCCTGCTTCTAAGGCAATTGTGCACCCAGATTAAAATGATATCCTCGATCTGATTGAACTTTAGTTTTGTTTCACCCGAAGTGTCCTCCAAGTAAGGTTGCAAAAGTCACCACAACAACCGGATCGATTCTTTCAACTGAATGGATGTCACGAACTCACTTGTTAAGCTTCATTGAAAATATGTTCAAAGCTATCAGATATCAGTGCCTTTTTAAAAGGATATTAAATCTGTCTCTCTGTCCCTTTTTCCAGAAGCTTGACTGCATCTAATGTTCGAACCGATGGTTCACAATTTATTGTTCTCTGATTCATCACTATCGCCCTGCTTGAATAAACAGATAACACTTCCTCTTTTCCAGCCAACTAGAATTGAACGACTTGTCAGGGAGCATTTGGAAAATAATCAAAGAATCACACCAAGTATCCTGACCAATTTTAGGGCCCATACCCGATAGTGCACTGCTTCCCGTGTCTTGGTATCATGGATGTCTCCAGTCGCGTGTAAGGGCAAGAGTGAACAGCTACAGGAGGTGGTGCATATCGGTCTCAATGGAATAACAAAGAAAAGTGATGAGGGCGTATAAAATGGATATAGGGAGTAAGGTTGAAAGCTAAAAGGCCGAGCAAGCAGAATAGTGATCTCAGGACTGCAACCAAGGCCACGGGCTAGTGAAGTGAGGAACAGAGAGTGAGTGCAGGTAAGCATACATCTGCAGAGCTGTTGGAGCAGGGACAGCTTCAGGTATGTGAACCATTGGGATTCATACTGGAGAGTTTGGAACTTGGAATATGAAGAAAAGTTGCACCTCAACTTGAGCGTTAACAATTTCCTCTGAGGTGGATTTTCTAGAGTTCTTTGGGAGTAGTTAAATTAATTTGGAAGAGGATGGGAACCGAAACTACTTTTCCCAGGTTGGGTGGGTGGCAAACAGGCATATAAAAAATTCAGAAAACTGTGAGGAATGATGTACAGTGGAATGAGAAATGTTGAGCCAGTGTAATTGGTTTAGTTTTTCATATTTTAATGCAAGAAGTGTCAGGAATGAGGTCGATGAATTAGAGCATCATTCTATATTTGTGTCATGATGTTGAGACCATCACTAAAACTTGGTAATCAGATGGGCAGGAATGTTTGTTGGGTATTTCAGGGTTTAGCTGTTACAAAATGATGAGAGGAGGAGCCAAATGAGGTGGGGGTGGTGGGGGGGGAGTGGTGGGGGGAGAGGCGCATTGCTGATCAGTGAGAGTAACACAAATACAAAAGGGGAGATGACGCGGATGTTTTTTTCTGCAGGCTCAGTAAGGTTAAAATTCAGAAGCAGGAAAGGAGCAGTCACCTTATGGGGGATTTTCTATACATCCTCCAGTGAAAACAAAGACACGGAGGAGCGGATCGGCAGACTGATTTTCGAAAGGTACAGAAGTGAGAGGTTTGTTGTCATGGGTGACCTCAACTTCTTCAATATTGGAAACTCCTTAGTTCAAATAATTTGGAAGAAGAAGATTTTATCAAGTGTATGCAGGAATGATTCGCGACTCAATATGTATGTCGGAGGCCTCCGGGGAGGCCATATTCGAATTTGTGCTTGGCAACGATCCAGGTTACCCCTTAAATCTCGCAGTGTCAAGCATTTCGGTGATAGTGATCTCAACATCATGACATTGACGAAAGCCATGGCCAAGAGTAGGAGATATGTTCAATAATTTAATTGGGGAAGGGAGAAAATCAATATCAAAACGTGAAAAATATATTGGGAACAAATATCCACAAACAAACACATTACTGGACTGTGCAGTTTTTATTTTTTCAGCAACAATTGTCCGAGTCTTGGTTACATTTGTTTCACTGAGGCAAGAAAGCGATACCACAGTGAATGAACCTCGGAAGACAGGACATGTGGAAATTGTAGTCAAAAGGAAAATGGATGAATACTTAATTTTGATGCAGCAAGGATCAGACAGGGTTCTAGAGGTCCACAAGGTAGCCAGAAAGGAACTGTAGAATGGACACAGGAGTCGTAGAAGTCGGCATGCAAAAGCATTGGTTGGTAGGGTTAAGGAAAACCACAAAAAGTTATTTAATATTGTGGGGAAAACGATGATAATAAGAGTGAAGGTCCCGCCGATCAGATATGGTGTAGACAGATTATGCCTTGAGTACGTGTAGTTAGGGTCGGTCCCGATGCAACAAATTGATTCAGTACTCACTCGTGAGAGGGACGTTATCGTTTGCGAGGACAGCATGTAAATATTTGGTTGAGATGATGTGGAGTATGTGTGGGTGTCGTTGAGGAACAACAACGGCAAAAAATACCTCATGGGAATGAAGTACAGACCTCAGAATTGCGATCAGGATCAGGTGTGCAAGAGGGACTGGGAGATATATAGTGCATGTTGGAAAGGAAAGTTCAAAGTTCGTGAGAAGATTTTTAGCTCGGGTGCTCGTTGTTGTGGTTCTGTTCGCCGAGCTGGGAATGTGTGTTGCAGACGTTTCGTCCCCTGTCGAGGTGACTTCCTCAATGCTCGGGAGCCTCCTGTGAAGCGCTTCTGTGATCTTTCCTCCGGCATTTGTAGTGGTTTGAATTTCCCGCTTCCGTTTGTCAGTTCCAGCTGTCCGTTGCAGTGGTCGGTATATTGGGTCCACATCGACGTGCTTATTGATTGAATTTTTGGACGAGTGCCAAGCCTCTCGGAATTCCCTGGTTATTCTCTGTTTGGCTTGTCCTATAATAGTAGTGTTGTCCCAGTCGAACTCATGTTGCTTGTCATCTGCGTGTGTGGCCATTAAGTAGCCATACTGAGCAATACTAGAAATGATTGTAAAAGAGTCTTTCAATACATAATAAACAAACAAGAGGCAAAACTAGACATTGGGCCACTCCAAGTTGCTGCTGGAAGTCTAGCTGTGTGAGACAACGAAATAGCTGAAGAAATTAATAAGTACTTTGCGTTAGTGGAAGAAATCAATAATATCCCAACAAGTATGGAGAGTCAGGGGACCGAGTTGGTCATTGTAGGCATTACAAATGAAGAAGTCCTGGAAAAGCGATGGCAATAATATCCGAGTCTTGTGGGATGCGGCTGAGGAAAGGTCGGAGGCAAAAGTTGTGATCTTTCAAAGGTCACTGGAGTCGGGGAAAGTCCAGTTGAATGGAAAATCGCTGTTGTAACGACCTTGTTCCAGAAATGATCAAGACAAAAGATGGAAAATTACAGGCAGAATAATCTAACTTCGGTAGTTGGGTTAATAGTAGAATCTATCGTTGAGGGTGAGATATCTACATTCATGGAAATGTAGGGTCGGATAAGGACAAGCAAGTCATCATGAATTTCCTAAGGTAACGCTCTGTTTGAATTCTATGAAGAGGTAATTAGTCAGTCAGACCATGGAAACCCAGTAGTTGTTATCGATCTAGACTTCCAAACGGCCTTTATTTGAGGTGCGTCATGAGCTGCTGTTAAGTAAGGTGAGGGTCTGAGAGGTCAAATTGGGCTATTGGCATCGATGGAGGATTGGATGTCTGGCAGAGGGTAGACAGTTGGGATAAATTATTTTTTTTGGAATGGCAGTCGGTGAAGAGTGGGGTCCCGCAGGATTCTGTGCTGGGGCAGTAGCGTTTCACGTTATGTCGTGGATGAAGGGACTCGGGGCATTCTGGCGAAGTGTGCCGATGATTCGAAGTTAGATTGACAGGCACGTAGTACCGAGGAGGTCGGAATGTTGCAGAAAGATTTAGACAGATCAGGAGAGTGGTCCAGGAAATGTCTGATGATATTCAACGTGAGTAAATGCGAGGTCTGACACTTTGTGAAAATAAAATGATTAAAGACATTGTCTATTTTCTAACCGGTGAGAAAATTATTAAAGCCCAAGTGTAAAGGGATCTTGGAGTGCTAGTCAGGGCTCTCCAAAGATTAACTTGCAGGTTGATTCCGTGATTAAGAAAACCAATGTAATGTTGTCATTTACCTCAAGAAGGTTGGAGTATAAAAGCAGTGATGTGCTTCTGAGAATTTATGAAGCTCTAGTTAGGCCTGATTTGGAATACTGTGAGCAATTTTGTCCCCCATTTCTTAGTAATGACACACTGGCATTGCAAAGTGTCCAGTGGGGATTCAAATGAATGATCCATGGAGGGGTAGGCCCAATGTACGATGAAAAGCTGAGGATTCTGGAATTGTATTCATGAGAGTTTGGAAGGTTGAGGGGAGATGAAATAGAAACGTACACGATAATGCATGGCTGAGAAAGGGTGGACTCTGGGAAGTTGTTTCAGTTCGGCGGGAGTCTTGGACCCGTGCCACTGCATTAAAAGTAGAGAGGGTCAAATTAGAAAGGAAATGAGAAGGCATTTCTTCAGCAACAGTATGGTTTGCTGTGCAGAAATCATTGTTACTGAACAGTGGAGGAGTGGACATAAAATGCCTTCAAGTCAGAGATTGATAATTTCTTGGTCACACAAGGAATTAGGGGCTAAGGGGACAGTGCCGATAAGAGGAATTGGAATGTCAGCCATGATTAAATGGTGGAGTGGACGTATGGGCCGAATAGCCTGACATCCACTCTGATATCTTATGGTGTTTTGTAACAGGCTGATACGCTCGAACAAATTTATTTTAATAAGGACGATGTGATTAAAATTTTGAAGCACATGATAATAGATGAGCCTGCTGAGCAAGAGGGGATATAGATAAGGTTACTACTGTAAGAGAGGGAAGAGTTCGCTGTCCCTTTGGTGATGATCTATGCGTCTTCATTGTTCACATTTTAGTACCAAATGAATGGCCAGTCAGGCTTACGTTGTTGGTGGGAAAATTATTAGAGAGGATTCTGAGAGACAGGATTTCTACTTATTTGAAAGAAAAATCAGTTTGATTCAAGATTATCAGCATGGCTTTGCAACGGTCAGAACATGCGTGACAACCCTCACTGAATTCTTGCCAAAACTCCTTGATAAAGGGAGAGCAGTGGATGTAATGCGTATGGGTAATAGTAAGGCATTTGGTCAGGTTTCCATGGTATGTTTATTTATAAATTAAGGACGCAGTGAATACAGGAAACCTGGATGCCTGCACACACAACTGGCTGGCCCATAAAAGATAGATTGTGTCAGTAGATGGACAGTATTTTACCTGTAGTTCGGTGACCAGAGGTGTTTTGCAAGGATCGTCGTTTTTTTATGTTTTTTGTAGATGACTTGGACGTGGAAGTGAAAGGATGGGTTCATAAGGTTGCTGATGATGTGAAGGCTGTTGGAGCTGAATACAGTATGGAGGGTTGTCGCAGCTTGCAAAGGAACATTGGCAGGATGCAGAACTTCACTAAGCAGTGGCTGTTTCAGTTCAAACTGGAATGGTGAGAAGAGTTTCATTTTGGCAAGTCGAATATGAATGCAAATTACAGAGTTAAAGGCAAGATTTTTGGCAGTGGGTTCTTGAGGTATACGCCCTTAGTTCCCTCAACTTTTCCACCTAAGTGGATTGTTTTGGAGAGAAGGCCTTGGCTCTTTTAGTTTTCATGAGCAGCCGGATTGCGTTTCACACTCACAAAGTAAAGCTGCAGCCCTATAAAGCCCTGGTTACATTACATTTGGAATGTTGTGTTCAGCTCTAGTCCTCTCATTATCGATAGAACGTGGATGCTTTGTAGACGGTACAGAGGAGATTTATCAGGATGCTAATGAACTGGAGGACATGTCTAACGAAGAATAGTTGGGGAAGATGGGGCTTTTATGAGTGGAGTGAAAATGATGAGAAGTGACTTGACACAGATATCAAGATAATGAAATATATATCTTGGTACGTTTTCCCAGGGCAGAAATGGCTATCATGGCGGGTCATAATTTCCAAGTCATTCAGTAAGGTTAAGGGGTGATGACAGAGACAGTTTCTTTACACACATTGTGCTGGATGCGTCCGACCCACTTCTAGTATTGGTAGCAGTCTCAGATACCTTTGGGACATTGAAGCATGTTTGGATAGACACATGCACGATAGAAAATTGAAGGATATGTAGGTTAGTTTAATCGTAGAGTAGGACAAAAGGTCGGCACAACAACAAAGGCAGAAGAGCTGTGCTGTCCTGTTCTGTGTTCCACAGGTCGAAAGGAAGTTCACGAGATTGATCCCCAGGAATGAAAGGCTTAACATATGAGAAAAGTCTGATCACTCTGGACCTGTGTTCGGTGGGTATTCAAAAGGTGATGCTGCAAATGACCAAAACATAAAGAATACTAAACGGCCAAAGCAAAGTAGAAATTGGGAAGATATTGCCAAAAGCTGAAGAGACAAAGACCCGACGGCCCAGCCTCAGAGTTAAGGGAAGACACTCTAAAATAGGGATGGGACAAACTTCTGATCAAGAGATTATTGAATGTGTGTAATTCCTTACTGTAGAATGCTATGGATAATTCAGTATTAATATGTAATTAGTATTTCTAAACATAAATAAATTATTGATTGCTCAAGTTGACAAAAGTTAAAGGAATAGAGTGAGAAAGTGAGATTGAAAACCCGATCAGCCATGATTGCTGGCGGAGCAAACATGTTTGGTCGATTGGGCTAATTTATGTTCCTATGTCTTATGGCCTTACAACAATATTTTGCGTTGATTCTCAATGGGATAAACGTCATCAGGCTGTTGGTACCCTTCAATTTTTAATAACGTTAAAAACTCTAGTAATATATATTTTTTAAATTGAAATTTCTTCAAGTAAATTTTACTTTCAATAACTCTTCAACATCGGAGTCACAGAGATGTCATCAAAGCTGGTATAAAACTTAATGATAATAAACAAACTCGTCATAAATTGACTTTTTTTTTGCAATTGACTATCTTTCCAGTTTTGTTCTCCAGGGAGCGTTGGAGATTTTCGCTATTGTTTTCTAGTATTCTTATTGAATTATATAGATTTTATTTCTTCGAGATTAATTAAACTTATTTGCAGATGATTTTAAACTTTCAAAGCACTATAAGCTCTAAGAAGGGCTAATCACTATTCAGAGTTACAATATCACAGAGTCATATTGCAAGGAAAGATATCCTTTCGCCTTTTTCCTCGATTCCAGATAGTTTTCCGAAACTGAACAATCCCCATTTACCTCCGTTTCGTATACAGTACGATTCAGCCGCTCCTGACAACTGAAAACTTCCACTATTGATAACATGGTGGGAAATACTTTTTTCTATCTTTTCCAGTTTAATGCATGCCTGTTATGGCAGGGTAAACAAAATTGTATACTATATTCCGAATGTGACCTACGAATGTCTTGCACACAGCAAGATGACATTTCAACGTCTGTACTCAATGCTACAACCAATGAAAACAGACGTGCCAAATATCTTCTTCAAAGCCCAGTCTACCTGTAATGCTTCTTTCAAGGAAATATACCAATGTATCCGGACTGTCTGTTGTGCAATGATCCCCAGGACATTACCATTGTTTCGTTCCGTCCTGCCCTTGTTTCTCTTCCCAAACTGAAACACCTCCGATTTATCCGAATTAAACACCATATCCCAATTGTTTGTCCATTGCCCAGTTGATCAAGTTGTAGTATTCGATTACGTTCTTCACTGTTATTGCATCAGCAGTTTTGCTGTCATCTGCAAACGTACAAAATTAGTCTTCTATCCTTTCATCTTCACAGTTTAAATCAACGAACAACAGTGTCCTCAAATTTGCTGGACTGGCCAGATCAATGATAGGTGAATATCATCTGGAGAACAGCGATGTGATATGTTTTGATGAAACGACCGGTAAGTGATAGCATAAAACAAAGGGCAACATTTTTATCGTTGTGCAGAAGCACGTGAGTGGTTACGGGTGAATCTCATTAGACACAGTAGAGCATTTACATCAGTTAAGAATATATATGCTATTCTAAACACCCATAATCAATGAAAGGAAAGAAAAATAAGGAGGATGTGTTCAACATTAACAGGATATAAATTGGATAACAGCCAGTGTATTTTGCACATAGGTTCACCAGGGCATCGTAAAGAACCTTTCAAACCTAGGACCACTGACATCGGGGGCAATAGCAGCAAACAAATGGGTTCACAACCACCTGCTGGAACTATCTCCCAAATAGGATTAGTGTTCTTGTGAAGAAACTATATTTCAGTCCTTAAAACAAAGCACCATCACCTTTTCAAGGGCAGAAACGTTTGGGCGACAAAGCATGAACCTGTCAGCAATGCTCAAGTCCCATGATTTGATGGTCGGTTGTTACATATTAGCGAGGATGATAAATTTGTTGTGTGTGTGGAGAAGAGGTTTGCAAATATGCTTCAGAATAAGCAAGAGTTCAGTAGAATTGAAAAACTGCAGAATTTCTGACTTTTGTTTTTCGTATCGGAGAGGCTGAGTTGACATCTATCAGAACTTAATGACATTACCATGGCACGGGACATGGGAGTAAAGGAAACAATATTCCCAATAGTAACAGGATGGACAACATAAGACCCAGTTTTATGGTATATTCGAAAGGAAGCAAAATCAACGCAATAAGGAAACATCTTTTTCTCCTGTCCAGAGCGTATTTAAATAAGGAATGCATCGATTGGCCTGGTGGTTGAGGTTCGCGAAATTGTAGTATACAGCAGGCATATAAACGATCATTTAATTTTAGGAAAAATGCAGGGTGAATGACAAATGTGACGAGATAAAGATTCAACCAAAGTTGGCAGGAAGGTGTTGAAGTAACAATGGATTCAAAGTCGTTAAGAGGGCAAACGGTGTGTTAGGTTTCACTTGTAGAGGGTTTGAGTGCTGTAGCCGCAATATCATGCTGCAAATAATAAAAACACATGAAATATTGTGTACAGTTCTCGTCGCCATATTTCGGGAAGGATGTGGGAGCATTGGAAACTGTGCGGAGCTTTGCCAGGAAATTTCGTGGTCTGGAGGGATGGTCTTATGAGGAAAGGCTGTGAGTCTGGGTCTGCTCTCATTAGAAAGAAGAAGGCGAAGAGGAAATTTGACAGAGGCATGCAAGATGATCAGAGGATTATATAGGGAAGACAGTGAACGTCTTCTTTCCTAGAGTAATGACGTCAGCATTTAGGAGGGGTCACAACCGCAAATTGAGAGGTGATATATTTCAGACTGATTTCAGAGGCAGGCTCTTTACGCAGAGAGTGGAATGGGCGTTGAATGCCCTTCCTGCAAATGTAGTCAAGTCAGCCACATTAGGGAGATTCAAACCATCCTTGTATAAGCACATGGTTGATGATGAGATAATTTAGGGGGACGAGCTGAGAATAGGTCACAGGTCAGCGCAACATCGAAGGCCGAACGGCCTGTTCTGCGCTGTATTGTTCTATGTTCCATTTTCTGTGTTCTACGTGATTTGCTTTTCAGCATGAGAACAATATAGTGAGCTTGTGTTAAATTTTCAAACCATGTGCTAACACCTTAAAATTGGACAACATCTACACTTTGTCTGAACAGCAGTAAGTAATTTAAGATGAATATTGGGAAATGTAACTTGTAAGATATGGAGTGGGAGAAAATGTCACAGTATTGAGAAAACAATCTCAAATTAATGTAATGATGCAGATTTATTGATCACACAAATGAATCAGCGTGCCATTGTATAACATTATCAATTATTATCGGATAAAGGTTTTGAATACTTTTAGGAGATAAAAATGTACTACATGAAAAGTTCTCAAGGCAGTTCAATTTCAAGTACCCAGCACGCACTCGAGTGATCATTACTCAATACATTATTTAAGTTTTGTAAGATTTCCTCTTCGAGAATGTCAGGCAGTGCTTGTAGGACTTGACAGTGATCGATAATGGACAAAATATTTTGCTTTGGACCTCCCGTGTTTTCGAACAAAACAACACACTCGATCCCTTTTGAGCTTGGATTATCCAATTCATTACCGAAAGAGACATTTCTATTTATTAATAAATTCTCGACCGACTTTGTTCACCTTCTTTGCATCACATCAGTTGGTACCTTACATCACACAAACGATAATTTTCACCGGAGGACTTTTAACTCGAGGAGTCCTTACCTCGAAGATGCCAGTCGTGTGAAAGAAGAGCGATGGTGGTAATCCTGCTGAAAACGCCAAATTTTGGGGTTATTTGCAAGAACGGCAAATAGGAGTGAGACAGACGCCAGACAGAAGTTTTAAAGGTTGTCTTCACGGAAAGCTCTTCTAAGTGCATCTTCAAGGTAATGTTAAATCTTCTGTGAATAGAGGTGGCGTTTAATAAGCATTGCAAACGATGCTTCCGGGCAATGTTTGCTAATTCATCTTTCCTCCAGTTCTCTGTCCTTACTGCGGTGTACGGAAGTTATCTTTATAAATTGTTTCTCTATTTTATCACTCTTTCACAGTGAGCATGATGCATACAGGAAGACGTTTCTACCACCAGTCCCTTGATTCATCCCTGTTAACTTAATCATATTGGCTGTCAGGCTCCACCATAGTTATCCCAGCTAACTACAGATGCCGCCGTCTATACAACTCGCTCCTGTTGTTATAAAGTTGAAGGTGTGTACTGTATCTTTCATAGAGAGCGAATGCAAGTCCCTCGAATAGGGTGAGGCATGAAATATGTCACAGCTGCAAGAACTGGGGGAAGGGGTAAGTGGTCGGCTCTAGTTTTCATTCTGATTCCAGGTGCCAGTTAAAATAGGGAAATGTAATATTTACTGGTGGGCTTAATGGGAGAGGCCTGGTTTCAAATTTAAAACTGTGGGATCATGCATTGCAGGAACAGAGGCTGTCTTTTCCTTTATATTGGCAGAGGTCATTTGTTCCAAATTTAGACAAGGTAGAGTTCGGGAGGGGGAGGAAGGCTTTATAACCATAGCTGGTGAAGAAACCAAAACCTTCATACTCCCCAACATTGTTTGAACTGGTGGCATCCTACTGTGCAGAATTCCCCTTGGATCCAATAGCAGCCCTGGCTTTATGGGACCATTAGAGACCTGTGGCTTTATAGGCTCGGACAGGAAACATAAGTAATCCCGTGAGAGTTCTCCATCAGGGAGACCTTGCTGAGCAACTCCTCGCCCTGTGGGTCGCCCTCACACAGCGAACGTGTCTGAGTTTGATGACGATCTGGTTGTCGATCATTTACCCAGTGTCCCTCTTTACCCTCCATCCTGGATTTACACCGCCCTCTTAATACTCCCTCATCCTACAATTCGTAATATTGACATTACAAAAATTTTTGAGATTAAACTCTAAGATAGGAACACTGGCAAATGCGAGGCTGGAGTGAACATTTCAATCGAAACGTGGATGAATTAGAGAACAGAGAGGTAGGGCAATCGATTTCCGACGACAGGAAAACACTGAGAACAAATGCAGAGGTGAATACGGACAGATAGAATGACAGAGAGGGAGAGAGATGGAGAGTCGATTGTGTGTGCGTGTGTGTGTGTGTGTGTGCGTGTGTGTGTGTGTGTGTGTGTATGTGTGTGAGAGAGAGAGGGGAATAAACAGGAACAGAGATATTGAGACATTGATCACATCTTGAGAGCAGAAGAAAGCTGAACAGTGAGAGGCATTGGATATTCACACAGAGAGGGAGAGTGCGAGAAAGAGCGAAACAGACAGGCAGTGACACAGATAGAGAGAGACACATTGATCAAATCTCTGGAGCAGAAAACGGCTGCCCAGAGATGAGGAGAATGATCCAGACAGAGAAAGTGGGGAGGGGGTGTCGGGGTGGTGGTGGGGGGGCGGTGGAGAGAGAGAGAGGAAGAGAGGAGTGAAAGCGAAAGGGGTGAGAGAGAGGTACAGCTACAGACATGGAGGTGCCTGTACCAGTGATACGATGCTCCTGAAGACGAAATCACGTGCTAGCCAAAGCAGAAATGAAAGAAGAGTCAGGATGAATGAGTGTCTTGAGAGATAGTGCAGGAGGGATGACTTCAGATTTTTGATATAAGGAGACCCTTTCTGAAGAAGGGAGTGCTATTACAAATCAGACGGGCATGACAAGAACCAATATCCTCGGTGATGTTTTGCTAACGCTGTTGTGGGGTGTTAGTGTTAATGTGGCAGTGGACTGTGAACCAAATAATGATGTTAGTGTTCAATAAGGCGGTAGTACCTAAACTGTGTGAGGAGTTCGATAAAGAAGTCAATATGACAAATTGGACAAGTTGGCAGGGTGCCGATGATGAACATAAAGGGACAGGGGATCTGAGGTACATTTGGTTTAATGCAAGAAATGTACGAGATAAGGCTGTAGACCTAAGAGGTTGTATTAGCAACTGGGAGTACGATATTATTGGTATTACTGATACTTCATTCAGTGCAGGCTAAAATTAGCAAATAAATATATCAGGAAATGGCTGCTTCAGAGGGGATAGAGAGTAGAGGTAAAAGGCTGGAGGAATTGCATGACTGGTCAATGAAGATATCACAGCTATGCTGAAGGAGGCACGATGGAGTAATCGAAAGTGAGGCAATATGGGCAGAATCCAGAAATAGGAAGGCTGCAGTGATAATGTTAGTGCTGTACTACAGGCCTCCCAACAGCGAGCGTTAAACAGAGGTGCGAGTGTGTCGACAGATTATGGGAAAATGTTGGAGCAACAGGGTGTTGGTGGCGCGAGATTTACATGTTACTAAAATGGACTGACATTTACTCACTGTTCGCGTTCACATGTAGCAGAATTTGTAAGGATTCTGCGTAAGCATTTTACGACTAGTTTAAAAATTACCCGTTTCGAGATGGGGCCGTACTGGACCTGGTCTTGGTGAAAGAGCATGCCCAATTCGTTGATGTTCAGTAGGGATAACAATTCCATCTTTTTAAGAATACTCATGGCCAAAGGCGACAGTAAACCAAAGAAAGACTGCTAAAGTGGGGGCAAACCAGCGATATAATTTATCAACAGGAGCTGGAGAATGTAGTTTGGCAGAAAATGTTTGTGGTTAAATCCACATTTACTATAGTGAAGGCTTTTAAGGACAGGTTGAAGTGAGTGCAGGACAAAGGTGTCCCTGCGAAACTGAGGGATGGAAATGGCAAGAGCAGAGAAACTTAGATGACAGATGAAACTATTAATCTAGCAAAGAGGAAAAAGCAAGAAACATGGTCGAGGCAACAGTCGAAGGTCTGAAAGAATATCATGAAGTAGGATCAATATGAAACGAGGGATGAAGAGAGCTAAACGTGGTCATGAGATATCTTTTGAAAACCGGGTAAGGGAAATGCTAAAGTGCTTCATTTTTTAATAAAGAGCAAGATGTGATCGAGTTAAAGGTGTGACCCACTCATGGAAAAAGGAGGAAAGTTATGCTGCGATTCTGAGAAATCAGTGAGATTCTGAATGAGGACTTTGCTTCAGCATTCACTGATGTGAGCAACATGATGGACGTTGAGGTTAGGCACCGATGTTTGATTATTTCAGGTCAAGTCGGCATTTGGAGGGAAGAAGTGTTGCGTATTCTAAAATGAATTAAGTGCAATCGTCTCTCTGTCCGATGGGATCTATCCCAGATTCCTGAGGGAAGTGGCAGAGGAAGTTGTTGTTGCCTTCACAAATAACTTTTCAGTGTCCGTGAAAACGGGTGAATTTGAAGAGTCATAGAGTTATAGTGTCAAAAAGAAGCACGGTGCAACTCGTCTATATCGAGTAAATATCACATTTGCCAGCACTAGGCTCATATTCCTCTCGACCTGTTAAACGCTAAATTGGTGTTGTGTGATTTTTAACTTTATCCACCTAAGTCCAGCATCAGCATCTAGAGATCATTACCTATCCATATTTCCATTCTGCTGTATTGGATCAGCGTCCAACACTTCCTCTGGACGACTGGAGAACTATGAGGTTTGTCCTCTTGTTTAAGATGAATAGGAAGGATAATCCACATAATTATAGATCGGTGAGACTCACGTCAGTGTTAGAGTCTAGATTACAGTGGCGCTGACAAAGCACAGCAGGTCAGGCAGCATACGAACACGCTGAAAACCGACATTGCAGGCAATTGCCCTTCATCAGGATTGATGTCACGTCAGTGATCGGCAAGCTGCTGGAGAGCATATTTATTGATAGGATAAATTTATAAATGGAAGGAAATGTGCTTATCAGTGATATGCAATATGGTTTTGTGCAGGAAGGGTCTAACTAATAGAATTATTTGAGGAAATTATAAAGTGAATAATTTAGGAAAGGGCTGTAGATGTCATATAAATGACTTCAGTCAGGCGTTTGATCAGGTTCTTGATGCGATGCAGATGGAGAAATTGAAGCCGTATGACATCCAGAGTGGACAAACTAGGTGGATAGAGAACTGGCTGGTCAACAGGACATGGAGAGGAATACGGGAATGGAGTTTGACAAAATGAAGACCTGTAACCCTGGTGTTCCACAAGTATCCATGCCGGGCCCATTGTCGCTTGTGATATACACAAATGATCTGGAGGAAGATGCAGGTGGTCTGATTTGTAAGTTTGCAGATGACACCAACATTGGGACTGTCAGAGAACGTATCAGACCACAGATAGAAATGGCAGATGGAGTTCAGCCTGCACAATGTGGGAGGTTTTTTTTTAGATTAGATTGCCTACAGTGCGGAAGCAGGCCATTCAGCACAACAAGTCCACACCGACGCACCCAGCCCTATTTATCTACTCCTTACTAATGCACCTGCCATTATGTGCAATTTAGCATGGTCAATTCACCTGACCCACACACCTTTGGACTGTGGGAGGAAACCAGAGCACCCAGAGGAAACGCACGCAGACTCAGGGAGAATGTGTAAACTCTAGGAATCGAACCCGTGGCCCTGGCGCTGTAAGGAAGCAGTGCTTATCACTGAACCACTGTGCCGCCCTAATTGTCTGAAATAATTCTATAGGAACTTTATGGTAAATAACAAAGCCCTGCGCAATATTGATGTCCAAAAGTCTACTAGAATCTCTGGATTTACTGCAGGCGACATTTTCCTGCACAAGAATGAATTGATTGAGGGCTCATCTGAGCTCCATCATGAGGGCGCAGTCTACCGCGTCTTCTGGACAGTTGAAGGCATGCAGTGTCACTTGTGCTCCGTGGTGGGGCACATACGAAAGAATGCTCCCCTGCGCACACCGGCAATCATAGGTGGCGCTGCCACACCCACACTCCCTCTCCCTAAGACAAAACTGAAGGCCATATCAACGGGACCAATGTCAGGGTCTTCTAGTACATTCAAATTTAGCAGGGAGGGACTGAGAGCATGGTTGGACAGAACGCGTGGAAGAAGACATTATATGTTAAATCACCCCAGCATGAACATGCCTCTGTGACCGCGTCGGCGTCGCCCCAGTGTGGGAACCGTGATCACCAAACCCCAACTCTATGTGAAGCCCTGCGCTTTGTAGATGACATCGAGGCATCCATGATCCCTGTCCCCATGCCCGACACCCGCTCCATCATGGCCATCCTGTGGTACCCTTGCCTGTTTCACTTGGCTGAAGAGTCCCTGATTCAGGCCCTGCAATACTCTCCCAGACCCCAGCACCAACCTCGGGGAACCCGCTGCTGTTGTACCCCATCATGGGGCAGCTTTGTCTTTGAGTACTGAACGGGCAAATGGGCCCATGGCTGGCCTACCATCACCTGATTGTCCCGGGGCAGGACAGTAAGGTACACAAATTGGCTCACCCCGCACTTGCGATGCTTCCTGCCTTCACCCATCTAATGATATCTCGTGAAAAGCTGGGAGGATAAGCTTCAGGCTGCATGAGCAGGAGAGCGGGCAGGGAGGGAAGAACGTTTCCCATGCTTCCCGTTATCACAAGGAAGAGGCAACACCCCAGGATGAGGAGGAGTTTCCTGCCATATGCCGACAGTGCGAAACCTACCCAAAAGGAGTTTGCACTTGGTGCCTCCTTCCTTTCTTGTAACGTGGCCTGACTAACCTGTAATCCTTTTGGTCGCAGTAGATTCCCCTGCCTCCATCATTCGACCAGCCACCTCGGATGATCCTATGCCCCATGTCGGCCTCAGTACAGCCGGTTATAATAACTTTAATATTGCCGGATCATCGAGTAATGAAATGGAGGAAGATGTTATCCTCACTCCCAAACTGTTTTTCTGAGCGCCTTTGCTCTGGGGAAGGACCTCTTCCCCGAGGAGCCTTCGTCCCGGTTTTCAGAGATGAGCGGAGCCTCATTGGGTGACGAGGTGAACTGCGTGAATTCTGGAAAGGGTTGCACTGAGCAAGTTACGAACGGTAAATCCGGAGGTGGTGTGGTTGCATGTTTCAGTCCAGCGGGCTTACGCGGATTATGCCCCAGTCTCACTGTCGGGGCGCAGTTGGTGACGAGTGCGACGGCCGGATGAGGGTTCTGGTTCGGAGCTGGGCACTGGGGAAGACGTGGAATCCATCTCTAGCGAGGTTTTTGCTCCCAGGCGGTACCCACCGAGCCCTACCTCAAACCCCCTCGAGGAACGCCGCAACATTGGAAAGGATATCGACGGATGGATTCCCGCTGGCACTCGACCAGTGTTGTTTCTTTTTGCAATTTTATTGGTCGACCCAGGCTGCGCACCTAGCAAATGGACGAAACGCTCGTAAGTGAAGGCATGTCAAGAATTCCGCTTTGCTCTCCTGGTGAGGCTGAGGGATTGATGCAGCTCTCACGAGTCGTCTCAGTAACACTGTACCAGTTTAATTGTATTGATGGTGCTTGTACAAAACTGCTGAAATTAAGACAAAGACAGCCAGCCCCAATATCACCGGCAACACGGAGTCACAGTGCAGATTCCAGAACTTCTCAGTTCTTCGAGATGGAAGTATGACCGTGCTTCCTGCAGAAAAGCACATCACCCTGCGAGATGAAGCCACTCACTTCCTTGAGGGTCAAGGAGGTGTCTCCATGAACCACCTAACGTGCAGATCGATCTAGGTGGCATTCTTGTTGGTCCCGCAATTTCAGTCGGACGAAAGGGAGCCTGTGCCAGGCAGTTTGATTCACCTAACGGTTCGGCAGCGCGGTGCGAACTTCAATTTGAGAACGTTTCCACTACCTTGGATGAACCGAGGTAAACATGCTTCGACATACAAATGTCTATGCATTTCGCTTCCAGTAACAAGAGCCAATGCTTTGTCCTTGTGCGAGATTTTAACTGTATCCTTCGAGGACAGGGACCATTGTGGTGCCCAAGATGTTCGAGCATTGCGACGGTGTGAAGGATTTTGTCAAGTCGCTCAAACTGGTGGACATTCGGAGGAATCTCCATCCTGACTCCATCGGCTTCATCTTCGGAAGGACTGGTGTTGAAGCATCCAGAATCGACAGCCTGCATGTTTTGCGGGCGGACATCTCCTGCTTTCCAGCGTTCTCCATGCAGCAGGTATCGTGGGCAGAACTCCCTCTGTTCCGCGCTCATCTCGGTCTGCGTCCTGATACATTAAAAATCTGCTGCTGGAGTACGAACCAATGCTGGTTCCAGAAATTGCTTGCCAGTACCGGCCCGCCGGGAGAAGGTAAGAGGGGAAGGTTCCCATTTCTTTGGTTATGGTGGGACGTGGGCAAGGCTCAGGTCCGTTCTTTCTGTCAAGGAGTACTCAAGGGGGTCGAAGAAGAGGTTGAAATTCGGGATTCAGGAGTTGGAGAAGGAGGTGATTGACCTGGAGTCATGTCTTGGTGAACCGGATGAGGCCACAGCCCTGCGAGGCGTGTACGAAGAGAAGAAGGCCGCGCTCTGAAACGTGCAGATCTTCTGTTTCCAAAGCACATACATGAGTTCGTGGATCCAGCTCCTCCCAGACTAGGACTATGGCAAGCTGGAAACAAAGTGCCGCATCCATCAGAAGCTCCTTGTGCTTCTGCCACATGATGGATCTCCCGTCTTGGATCTGGAGGGTATCAGGCCCAGATGCGCTCCTCTTACATGGCTCTCTTCACTCAATATCCGTCCAGGGCGGATAGCCACTGGGTCTATGGGACATTTTGCCACAGCTCAGCCCACAGGTAGTGGTATGGGTCGATGCTCCTGCCACCTTATGTAATTGACCGGCGCCCTCGACTGCTCCCGATCTCCAACTCCCGGCGTCTGGATGGGCTGGCTTGGAGTTATTTATGGTGTTCTGGGACCTCCTAAGGAGCGACTACAGATTAGTCATGATGAAGTGTCGTACAGCCGTAGAGTTGTCCCTTTCTTGACGTGGGCGCTCATTGTCCTGCTGCTGAAGAAAGGGGACCTTTGTTCTTTCAAGAACTGGCGTGCGGTCTTCTTCCTCAGCAAGGATTACAAAATTTTCACCAGGGTTAGGACTTCTTCCTTGACTTCTGTGCTGGCCGTCATGAATCAATCAGATCACTCCAACATGGTACAGTGCTGGAGAATCCACGACAACGTTCATCTGGTCCTCGGCCGGATGCATTTCTGTCGACAGGCTGGTCTGCTGAGTCCCTTCCGGCCTCTCGATCAGGGTCTTTCATTGAGTGTTTGTGTTTGCTTTGCTTGTTCTAAGTTTGCTTCTTTTTGTTTCCTTTAATTTTAGTTGTGCTCAGCTGCTCCACCAGCGAACACCACCACTGCTGCTGCTGCAGCCTGGGCCTGCAACCACAGGTGCAGTTTAGGCCTCATTTACACCTCAATACTGCTGCTACTGCCTGGGGCTTTTTTATCCACTACTGCCTGGGGCTAAACTCTACTGCTACAGCCCATGATCTACCTCTACCACTGGTGCCTGGGTCCCCACCTGGCCATGAGACTGCTGTTGCTGCCTGTTGCCTGCCTCTGCCACTGATGCCTTGGCCCCACAATCATTCAAGTACTACCACGGTTATCTGACCTGGCCTCACTCTGCGTCTACTATCTGAGCCCTACTAATATTTGAGTTGGGTTCTGCTGCTGTCCGGTCCTGCCACTACTGCGACTGCCATCTCTGCTGCCCCACCAACTTCTGGGACTGTTGCTGCTGATGCCTTGGCCTTCTGAGGCAGGAATCGCCACTGTCACCTGGGACCTGCATGGGGAGTCATCCTCTGTGGCTATTAGCAGCAGGACAGTGTAAACCTCAAAACGGCATGCCTGAGCCGTGCCTATGCCGGGGTAGCTTCTGTCTAGGCTAGGCGGCCCTTTCCCCTGCTACAACCCCAGTCCCGTTCAATCAATTAAGACTCCGGGTGTGAAGGCCTATCCCCTTCTCAGCATGACCTTCGAGGCATAGAGTCAGGCCATGTCTACTACAGTCAGCCCACAGGTCACCGTCGCTGCAGCCCACATTTACGGGAAGGCCGTATCTTTGCTTCTGAAAGAGCATGTGGTCCACCTGGCCATGCAGAGAGATCTCAGTATGGGCGGGACATCCCTACCTGAAGACCAATTGGAGGCACGGCCCAGAGCGTCGTGATCTCCAATCTCTCTATGAAGAGTGCCAGCAAGCTCCTTCTCCCCAAATTCAAAAGCCAGGGAAAAACCAGTCCGGTGTGCAACTGTTCCTGTACAATCTGTGGGAACCTGTCCTTAAGCAAGTTTCCTCCTTACAACTCCGTATGTTTATTTGCTTGACCCAGGAAGAGGTCACTTACGGGTCCTTTACCCTCCTCCGTGAGGACAGGGCCTCCCGTAGCAAATCCATGACCCTGTCGTACCAAACACAAGGGCGTCTCTGCCAACTCATGCAATGAGAAAGCTGAAACCGTGATCCAAAAGACTGTAACTTGCCCCAACCTCCATATCCCGGCTCTGACATCGGGAAATCCGCTGCGAAAGGTAATTCTTATCCTGGGTCCTGGGAAAGAAGCTGGACCACTGTCCCACTCGAAATCGCCTCAGAACCCAGAGGTGGAACAGGATGTGACAAAGTTTGCTCGACCTGCCCTCGCCATGTCCCTGTTTTCCCATAGCCTGTAATATTCCTGGAGAGGCTGGGGAAGGAGCATCGGGCCCAGTGACCACCAATGTGCATGGGAAGGGGAGAGCCCAGAAGATACACAATGCCTCCCTGGGAGAAAAGCACCACGCTCAGGAAGCCATGGGTTTCCCTGTGGTGCACCAGTGGGCTCTGTCCCTCCCAATGAAATGAGCCCATGCCCCATCCTGCATATGGTGCACCATAACCTAAACAACTCGATCACCGGATACTGCAGCAGGTCCTTCTGCTGCCGGCGTTCCTCCATTCTTATGGGATGAATCAGAACCAAACGTGGGCGTCTGTGCAGCTAATAAGGTTTTTAGCAACGTTGGGTCATCGGGCGGTAGAGGAGAGAACAGTGTTACCTTTAGTCCTCCCTCCCAGACTGTTTAACCGGATGACGTGGCCTGGAGGTGGACGTTTTTCCATCAGGGTCAGGAGTCCCCATGTCGGGACAGGAGTAGGGCGACCAGCCACTGCTACACGATGACTTGACCTCAGGGAATTTCAGCAATGGGTGCGCTGAGACGATTAGTGCCTATAACCCTGAGGGTGGGTTCGCCGGGGTTTTGAGATAAATTGGTGGTGCCAGACCATCACCCACTCTCACATTGGTGTCGTGGCTGGAAGCCGAGGGTGACTGCCGGGCGGAGGGTTCGGGCTCTGTTCTGGACACGGTGATCATGCAACGTCTGTTTGCAGCGAGGTTTATGATTCCCGATTGCGTCCCTACCAACCTCCCCCTCGACCGCGAACTTTGGGACTTTGTTGAGGAAATTCATCGTCGTTGGAATAGATCCCATTTGGCATCGACCACGTGAGCTGCTTTGAGCTGCTATATTTGTCAACTAAGTCTTCTCAAGCTTCTTAGAGCTTCTATACTGGTCAACTCAGGCTTCTCAGCCAGCACCTGGTCTGGACAAAAAACAATGAATGCAAATCAGGATGTCCTTGCTTTACTCCTGGTGAAGGACAGCGAGTTTTGCGCCCTTCCCACGTCCGACCAGTAAATGCACGTGGGTTTAATTGTATCGGTGTTGATTACACAATAAAGACTACCGGAGCCAGCCTCAAAGCACCGGCAGCAGGGAACCACACCACAAATTCCAGACGTCCTCGGTCCTACAGGACGGGAATTATGCAGTGTGCGGCCTGCACGAAACTCACGCTACCCTGGGAGATGAAACCACCTGGCCCCGCAGTAGAAAGGGAAGTCTCCGTGTTTCACCTTCGCCGCAGATTTACTGGAGTGTCTATTTTGTTTGTCCCACATTTTCAGCCAGAGACATCGGTTGTCTGGGAGGCTCTGCGAGGCCATTTGCTTCACGTGCCGGTTCGGCTGGGGCCGCAGTGCTTAGCTTTTGGAATGCTTATGCTGCCCTGGAAGAATCGAGGCAAACGTGCTTCTATGTAGAAGTGTCCACTCATCTCACTTCCATCGTTGCAAGCCAAGGTGTAGTCCTCAGGCGAGATTTGAATTGAATCCTCGATAACAGGGAGACGGCGGTGCCTGGACATGTTTGGCGATGGGGAGGGGATTTGGAGAATTTGACAAGTCCTGCGACCTGGTTGCCATCTGGTGGAAACTTCTTTTTCACTCAATCGCCTTCACCTTTGGTAGGCCTGAAGTACGAGAATCCAGAATCTACCACCTATACATTTACCTCCTGCTTTCTGGCAGCCTCCATGCGGCAGATGCCGTGCATGAACTATCACCTGGTGTGGGTGGAACTCCTTCCATTTTGGCGTCCTGTCGGGTACACGTCCTGGCACGTTAATAACTTGCTGTTCGAGGACTGCTCTGGGACACTTTTCATCAGTTCTAGGCCATCTGTGGTAGGAAGAATGGATACCTTCCCTCGCTGAGGCAATGGTTGGACATGGGCAAGGCTTACGGATGCGTTTTCTTCCAGAATAACGCGAAGGGGCCCACAAAGAGGCAGAAATCCAGTCTTGAGGTGTTCAAGAATGATGTGATCGATTTGGAGTAACAATTCAGACAGCCTGATGTGGAATCTGCCCTGCGGGAGTTGTGTGAAGATTGGAATACCGCGCTCTTAGACCTGCATCTCTTCAGGCTCCGGGGCACATACGTGAGATTAAGGGTCCAGCTCGTCCAGAACTTGGATTGTGGCTTCCCATTGATCTACTCATTGGGAGAAAGAGGTGCAACATCAGTCATCATATTCTTGGGCTGCTGGCCGACGACAGTTCCCTTGCCTCGGATCAAGAGAGTCTCAGGGTCCAAATTCGCGTCTCTGTTCTCTTTGGATCCGTCCAGCGCAAATGCTTAATCCGCATGACAGGACTATGCCGAGTGCTGGTTTTTGACCAGCTGGTGCTCATCATAGTGAAGCAGCAGCTGGTGTTTTTTTCCCTCTTCCTGGCTTTGTTACTGACATGCAGAGAAAATTGGTTTCACTTCTTCTGATACCAGAATAAAAGACGAACTGCGTCACATCACAGCTTCTGAGTCTCCCTTTTGAGGAGGGTGGTCATTCGCTGGTGTGCCTCCGTGACTTTCTGCCTTCAGAACTTGTCGTGAAACCTTTGCATTGAACCTCCTCGAAGGCTGAACGCCCTGAAGACGTATTTTTCACCTGGGTGTGTAAACTCAACTACAACACACAACTCCTGTTTATCGACAGTCACTGTCGGGAGTTCGCCCTCAGGACATTACCTATCTTTTACCAGTACCAGATCACTGTCTGGAACATGGTTGAATCCCATCACGTCTAACCGCTGGCAGAGTTTGTGGTTGTTGTCAAGGAGCCATTGCTCAGGAATCTGCATCTCTGTACTCGCGGGTTCGAGTGGCTGTCAGAGGGAAATACGGTCCTGCTGAGTGTGACCAATGTCGGGAATGTGCTGGGTGGTTGATGGTTGGGATTGACGCTGCTACAGGATATAGTTAGCTGGGTAGCGGTATACGTCCGGTTTGTGATCACTGCCATTCGACGACTTAAAACAGCACTGCTTAGACTCGACGTAGTGCACGAGTTGGAGGATGCTCTGGTATGCGGTGGAATCCGGTCTGCACATGCCCCTGCTCGGACGGAATTTCACATTGACGGCATGGCCCCATGCTGCCTCCAGGCGACTGTGTCTCACAACGTGAGCCGCTTCTGGAGATTTACTTATGTCCCTTTTAATGGTGCAAATCGAAGGGCTCCAAAAGACTAATGATGCACGCTATTCATCCAATCGCATTGATTAACCGCCTGGACGTCCTTTGCTTGCTCATTTCCCACCGGTTGGTGGAGATTCCGAGCAGAGGGGTGTTTATGAAGGTTTCTTCCTCTTTCCCTCAGGCTCTGGGAAGGAGGTTGTTACACGCACTAGTTCTGTGTGAATGGAGGTTGCGGTGGTTCATATCTCCCAAATCAACTATTGGTTCTGTGGTGCTGTGGAGTCTATGGGCCCTGCCTATGTTGGGTGCGAGCGTTTGCACTCGTCTTTTATTTTTCTTAACGATCTTTCTTTATGTTTTTGGTTGCACTTCAGCCCCATGCTCTTGATCTGTGAGCAACCAATACGGACGAGGGTGGTGTGTGGGGTGGGCAGGTCAGTAGATCTCCTCGTGGGTCAGCTCCTGCGCCTGACCAAGCTGGCCATAAACAAGTCCAAGCAGCGGGCCATGGAGGTGGTCGTAATGGCGGACTATCTACCCCTCTTCTGTGGTTACGTTTGGGCCAGGGTGCACTTGGAGAAAGTGCATGCGTTTTCCAAAAATACTCTCTCAGTATTTGTGAATAGATTGTCACTGCGGAACACGGAGTGCTTTATTTTCTCCTTCAAACGTATTTTGAAATGATCTCAGCACTACCATTCATTTTTCGTTCCTGTCGCCATTCTCCTTAAAGGAAATGGCATTGTTTTTCACTGGCCAAAGGAGAAGGAAGTAATATAACTTGCACAATGTTACTATTACTGAATCCTTGCATTTCCAGACGATCAGGGCATTTAGAATCGCCTCAGTTCGAGGGATTGACTCAGGGCTTGCTCGCACGGCCAGGGTACTCTGCACAAGTGAAGCAATGTTGGCTGGTGGACAGGATATGGGCCTCTGCGCAGTAATTTCAGAGGGACATTATGAGAGTTGAAGGGGCATATGAACGGCGAGGGATGAAGTACAGAGCGATGCACTATTTTGCGGTCAAGCTGGAGTGGTGACTTAGAGGTGGAAGCAATGACAGAGCGACTTCAACCAAACTTTTGATCTCGCTCTAGGTCCCCTCCCATTACCTGAGGTCGGGGACTTGCGGCAAATCTGTCTTTCTCCAGCTCAGCTTCTTCCACACAAAGACAAACAACAATATAGTTCTCTCTGCTGCTTGTCATTTTCAAATGATTTTTTAAAATTTACGGACTAGTTTGAGATACAGGAAGTGGAATGGTTCTTTTCTCACTGGCCCTAAGCGGAAGTGTGAACATGTAACCTGTGGGGTGAGTTTCCACAAACCAGGACTGCCTCGAGGTCGTTGTCATAGCAACAGCATTATTATCGCTGAAACATTGCACTGAAATGAGAAAATGCTTAATGCAGTGATTAATGAATGATTTTGATTGCTTTATTAATTTGAGTAAAGGAATATTTCAGCACATTCTTCAGCTGCTGCCTGAACTTAGTATTTGTCACGACATAAATTGCGGTGTTGGTACAGCAACTGAGGAACTGCAGCATGAATCCCATTTGCCGCACAAATATCGGGAGATGCACAGAATCATACCCAATCCATGTCATTGTGGACCATATAGAATACAGCATTAACATTGACCATAACAGCATGAAATTGGCCGAGATCACAAGAAGTAAAATGATGGATTTTCGTCGATTTCGCATTAGTGTGTCCCCATTGGTGTGAGCTCCGTACCTCTTGCATGTTTTACTGGTCACTAAAATGAGTCTGACGATGAAACCGTGGAACAGGAGAATCAGGAGAAACGGGAGAGCCGGGGTTAGAATGTGGTGGATGAACTCGATTGTGACCCAGACATGAGAAGATAGAAGATTGTCTTTTACCTTACAAAACCATGGGTGGTTACTCCGTGAATACCGAGCTGTGAGCTCAAAATACCAGAAAATGTTCTTTAAAGAGCTCAGCACAGTCACTGCTGCCAGAACCACAGCCGCTGTTTTCTGAGTGCAATATCTATTTTTCTGCTTCTGGCAACAAATGGAAACAAATCGATCAAAAGCGAAAGTGACAGTGAACCAGACAGAACAGTCAGTAGCTGCATAAAGCAGAATGGCATGGATATTACACACGGGTATGGACAACACGAAATTAAATTGTTGCTGATAAATAATCGGGATATGTCTCAATATCAGGTCGAGGACAATAACCAGCAGATCTGCCACTGCCATAGCCCCGAGGTACGATCTGACACATGGATACAATCCACAGTCTTTATAAAACAGGACGAAGATCTTTACTACGTTAACTGTAATGAAGTAAAACAATCACATTATACATCAACCTCAAATAACTTTACCAGTTTGATTGAGGACGCAGTGAGATTTTGAAATGAGTCACTGTCGTCGGAGAATTATTGATATAATTACAACTGTATAGATAGTGGCATTTTCTGAATTATTTACAGAAATTGAATGTAAAACGCAAGAAACACTCCCACCCCAAGCACACAGAAGCACATCTATAAGGTTTCTGGCATATTCCAAATATTCCAATACGCACGATCAGTGGAGAGGAGACACAGTTCACCTCTACAGTTCCGAATACGAAGACTGAAAAGTTTGTCGTCCTGAAGGATTACCTTTCAGTTCCTTGAAGACAAACGGAGACGGGAAGATTTTGTCTTTTAGTCCGAATTGTGGTCGATGCTGTATCGCAAAGATATTTCAATGCAGGGAGAACATATTCACATCTTTAACTAGATGTGGGGAACTTTGAAACAGTGTGCCCCTTCTTCCTGGAATGGGATCCCTTCCCTCAGAATCTTATCTTTCGTTCAATTAACTGATGTTCAGTCGTTTACAAATTTTGTCACATGTGAAGTGTTCTACGGTATATTAGTTCTAGAATTTACCTTGATTGCCAGTACAGAATATTGTAGATAATATCAATTTAACAATTTTCTGGAAGATGTCATTTATCGAATGTTCCAGTTCATATTTATACAATTCCCAGCCTCAATAAAAATCAGTCACCCAGTCGGTAAAAGTAAGGGGAAGGAATAGAATTTGTTTTTCAATCTATGTACAATTAAACTCCGTCATGAGGTCTTACAGCAATTCAAACATGCTCCAACATTCAATAAGAATACGGCTGATCTGATTACGGGAAGAAATTCAAGTCAGAGAACTCCCTGCTTCCTGCCTCTGCACAGCTTACGCCCGGATGTTTTTTCATACCAATTTGCTTCACGCATGTATTCAGGAGGCATTTTGCCTGGGGGCGGGCACACCAAACGCTATATTACATCAACTTTATGTATATTTATACATATAAACACAGTTTACATACATCAATCAAATTAAACATTTCTGGTTCTCGGTAATACTTGACCCTGTTGCTATTCATGAATATCTCTGTATCTGCCTCAAAAATAGTTGCTTCCTTCGGCCTCTGGGGAAGAGGTTTCCAAAGGCCCAAAACAATGTTTAAATAAGACAAAGTGACCATGGTTTCATCAAGGGGAGGTCATCCCTGACAAATCTGCTAGAATTCTTTTAGGAAGCAACGAGCAGTTTAGACCAACCAGAGCCATTGGATATTATTTACGTTGGCTTCAATAAAGCCTTTCACAATGGGCCGTCCACGATGCTGGTGAGAATCATTAGAATCCATCATGTTAGATGCAAAGTAAGACCATGGATAGAAAATTAACTGTATGGCAGAAAGCTGAGAATGAGGATGAAATAGACATTCTCACGATGGCAGCCGGTGACAATGCGACCACAACGATACCATTCCATCATACATTAATGACCACGATCAAGGAAGTGATGGTACTCCGGCTTAGTCGGCAGAAAAGACAAGATAGTCAGATGTACAGGTAGCATTGAGGAGGTAGGCAGGCTGCAGAATAATCTGAGCAGTTGAGGAGAAAAGGCAAAATGCATGGAACAGATGAAATGCAACCCGGTAAAATGTGTCTTTTTGTGCTTTGTTACGAATAGAAGCATGGGCTATTTCCCAAATGAGGAAATGCAAATCTACTTGGGATTTCTAGATGAGGGTTCTCTTCATCTAAACTTGAAGGATGAGTTGTAGTGAGGAAGGAAAATACAATGAGGGCAGTTCTTTTTGAGAGCAATTGAATATAAAAGCACGAATAAACCTTTGAGGATCTATAAGGCGATGATCCAGCTACCCTTGGAGGATTGTGCGCAGTGATTGGCCTTATATCTCAGGATGAATGTCTAGTCCTTGAAGAGTGTTTGGATGAGTTTAATGAGAATGGTCTCAGGAATGACAGGCTTAACATATGAGGAACATTTGAGTCCTCTGGATTGATACTGGATGGAGTTTGTAAATATGAGGGTGATCAAATTGGAACAAATACTACATGGCCTGGATACCGTAGATTTTGGGATGGTGTTTTCATCGGTCGGAGAGACAACCCAAAGGGCGCAGCCATTAAACACGCAGAAGATCTTTCAGAACCGAAATAAGGAGATAGGACTTCATCCAGAAAGCGGTGATTCTATGAAACTGATTGTCAAAGAAGGTTGTGGAGGTCACAGTAGCAAATATATTTAAATTGAAAGAGATAGGTTTAGATTTTAATGAGGATGAAGGGTTATGGGGGCAAGCGAAAGAATAGCATTGAGAAACTCTTCAGCCATGACTGAAGTTTGGAGCAGACACGATGGGTTGAATGCCATAATATGTATTCCTATGCCTCACTGTCTTATGGTCTTACTCCAAAAAAGGAAAGTAATTGCCCTCATCTCTGTTCTAAACTGAAGACGTTTTTAAGATTAAGACAATACGTAAAAACATTCTCGCTAGCTGTACTTTCAATCAACTTTGAAACCAATTTTACTGAGACCACATCCAGAGGTCAGCGTGTGAGGTTTTCATTCTTGTCTTATTAACTGACAGATGTTGCACATCATTTATTCCTGGGATGAAGGGCTTACGTCATGGAAATATAGCAGTTCCCTCTTGGAATTACACGTGATCTTATTAAATCATACAAGAACTTGAGCAGACTGGATCAGATGGATCCTCGATGGGTCTTTGTACGGTCCAAAACAGCCATCATTCAGATTTGCACCTTTGTTTGAGGAAGCGTATTTCAGTGTAAATAAATCTGACTGAGTTAAACCTATAATCCAACCTGACTCAGTCTGAGGCTAATGTCATTCATCATATCAACAATGTGTTTATATTTACAATTTGTTGTGACCAGTAGGGGAGTGGGAGCAGAAACGGAAACAGTCACTCTCTTCACACTCAGGCATAGCAGGGGTGAGGTGAAATGAACAAAGTGGGAATCCATTCAAGTGGAAATGCTCTTTCGCAAATATTTGTAATGACTGAATATTTAAATTATGTCGAGACAGATTTAGTTTAAAATTTTTGGAAAACAGATGTATTATGAATAATTCGGGAGGAGGAGAATAATGCAGCTGGGATCACTATGCAATTATCTACAATTTATTTGCTGGTGGAATACTGTCAAAGCGCCGAAAAGACAACACGTTCTTAGGTCAATGCTCTCGTGATCCATTCAGTCCATCGCATCAGCAACACAGAATCCACTCGGGTCCACTTTGAACGTTACGTGTAGATTCGTATAATGTTATTTAAAAATCCATACTCGGGCAATAAGTGGCTGCGTTCACCCCTCCAGTGCCACTCGGCAAGCTTCGCCACTCTGCAGCATCTGCTCCAGATATTGGTCATGCTGCAGAGTTAGGTTCATGCTGCCTGCAAGCCCCATTCCTCACCTGGAGAGAACTCAACGAAATCATCTGTCTCCGTGAATGTAATATTGCACTAAATGGTTCAGAGAAAAATAGTTACTTTCCAATATCAGAGCACAATAATTCGGAACAGGAGTAGGCCACATTAACTTGCACTTCCTCTCCACTGCTTAACTGCATCCATTACTCCCAGTGTGGTTTCCTCTGCTTTGGAGCAACCAATCACAAATTCGGAAACGAATTCAGGGAGCATCTATTGTCTACCCGTTCCTATCAAAACCACATCGGGATTGCGATCCAATTCATCTCCCCTTCCCACTGCAATATGTGCATCCTGGACATGTTCCACCAGCAAAGTAAGGCCACACGAAAACTGAAGGAAGAACGCCTCGTCTTTCACATCGGTATTACAGCCTTATGAACACAACATATTATTCACGACTTTACAAATCTCGGAACCCGCTACCCCAGGTCAAGACCTGCCTCTCCTGACTCCTTGGCCTGACCTAAAGTGTCTTTCCCGCCTCTCCGATTCACCATTTCTAATGACCTCATACCTGCATCCACTTATTAATTTCCATTGACCTTTCCACAGAGCGGCTCCTATTATTTTATTCTCAGCCCTTTTCCCTCCCCCAGTCTTGCTGAATGGTTGTGCCAAAAACTCGACTCTCGTGCTCCTCTGACGCTGCTGACCTGTTGTGCTTTCTCGTCTTTTATCAACTCTGACCTTTAACTGTGCCCCGTCATTTAATCATGACATGGGTATCTACTTCATGACTCAAGTCCATTTTCGTGCCAAGGCCTCGCACCCCTCCACACTTCTTGCATCCCTCCACCCAATAAATCATCCAACTCACCTATAAAAGTTTCCAGTGGTCGACCCTCCACAGCTCTGTGAATTCCAGTCATGTACTACCTTCTGTGAGAATGAGAGTACATTATTCTGTATCTATGTCTCCCAGTTCGAATCTCTGCCGAGATGTAGAAAGACTTCTTGTTTTATCTGCAATGAATAAACGCCAAGCTATTTACGTTCTTGGTAGGTCAACACAGGAATCTGCTTAATGAATCAATCTTCTTTCTTTCTGCACTGAGGTGCTGGTTTTCTGTTTCAAACCCTTTGCAGTGCACTAACTTTGGGAATCTCTCGCCATTTAAATCTACCTTTTAGCTCTTCCGGCCAAAGTTCTTGACTTCACTGAACTTACCTCTATCCCCTTGCAGACTATTTACATCTTTATTGTGACAGGCCCTCTCATCAATGTTTGTGTCATTCGCAAACTTTAGTACAATATTCGTTCAGCTACCCCTTTCAAGACATCAGCATAGATTATATAGGTAACTGATGCTGTCGGAATGATGTTTGTCGTCTTCTAGTAAGATATATTTTTTTATATACGGATGAATTTTCATTAATCAACACTTATAGAATCCTAGCACTGTAGAAGAATGTCATTCTGCCCATCTGTTCCACAACTAACTGGGAAGAGTATGCCAGACTCATCCCCCCTCCACCATCAAATTCCTGTAACCCATATTTCCCGTAACTAATGCATCATGCCTGCACATCATTGGACTGTGGGATGAAACCGGCTTGCCCGGGGAAAATCCATGCAGGCACGGGAAAAATATGTGAACTCCAAGCAGACAATCGCCTGAGCCTTGAATCAAAGCTGAGTCTCTGCGCTGTGAGGCAGTAGTGCTCACTAATGAGCCAGCATTCCGTCCCAGATGACTCTCCACTCTGTGTTGTTTAATTATTTTTCCATGCCAAAAATATTATCCACCATTTTATGAGCTCCTGTCTTTTGCAAATTCTCCTATTTCGCACTACCTTAACGAAATCCTCTGAAAAGATAAACACAAAAATACTATCTGCCTATTCCTCTTTATCATGTCTGCGTCTCAGGGAACCCATTATTTTGCTTAATTTACGTGACAAAATATGAGTTCCCTTTCACAAAACAATGTTGACTCTCAGTTGACCTGCAATGCTTTCCTTCTTAATTCATTTGAATACATACCAAAAATAGATGCTTGGCGAACTATTCTTAAGGTTCCTGAATTCAGTTTTTCCCTTCTTGACGGCAGACGTCATATTAGAGGCTTTCCAATTTTCCTGATAACTCCTGGAATCCGAATAAACCTGTTGGATAATAAACCAGTGATGTTTGAGTTTTTACATTGTAAACCCAAATCCAAAACGTGCGTCTTCAAATCACTCCTCAAATTGAGGCAGGTCTGGGATATTACAGCCAATGCCGACACTCAATTTGCAAAAACAGCTGTGTTAGTTGCTGCGGGTTGGTTTACCTTTATTCTTATGATTTTGTCACGTAAACGTCTTGTCCCTTTTGTTCTCGGCAGTTCAAAAAGAAACTCCTCCCATTACCATTTTGCTGATAAGTTGAATTACTGATATTATCTTCCCATCTACCGATCACTATTAAAATATTTTCACAGAGGCTGGTATCCCTTCGTCAAGTCACTTTCCATTTATACATGCATAGTACTTGCCCATGGTCTGGCTTTTTCGCAGACAGGTCTCAGAGTGAGCAGACGCTCTGTTACTCCTGTTTATATCTGTCAATCTGGAGTCTCTGTTTGGACCAGGTTATCAACCACAATTGGGAAATCAAAATCTATGTCGTCCAGCCGGCTAACCTTGTTGCAAACATTACATCTTGCCCTCTCTAAGGGTCCAAATGCAGACTTGTTCAATTCGTTGTAGACTGTCCTGGGCAGGTCTGACTCCTGCCTCACAGCCTCACATACCGCTTATTGTACCTGGAGCATCTCCGAAAAGAAAGATCCACGACATCAAGCAGTCGAGTTTTTGAGTATGCCACATCTGCCATGCCCATTTCATCTCAAGGTTTCTTCAACTGTATGTGAATGGGGAGAATCCATGGGTTCCAATAACCTTTGTGGATGATCGGAGGTGCAGAGTATGCTTGTTTCCTAGCCCACTTGCAAGACGACAGCTTTCATATGGTCGGAGCACCTCGTCTGCCTGAACTTTGTACATCACTGCAACTAACATTTGGTCGACCATGCCTCTTCCAGATGCAGGGTCATGTGACTCGTTCGGCAGGAAACTTCATTCCATGAAACAATCTGCTTCGCTCGCTGAGAGGAGTCGAGTCCAGCATTGGCGTTCCTGATTCTGATTCCTGGCACACAAGCGGACTTCGACCAGTTCTGAGACTATTTCGAATGCATTTTCACCACGATCCATTGATACCATGCAATGTTACTTTGTATCAGATTCCCATGCAGGACGTTGTCAAAGCCTTTGCTGAAAAATCACATCGGCATACTCGAAAAAAAAGCAACCAAATTAACCAGGCATGATTATCCTATGATAAAGTCATACTTACTCCCCATGACCAAACCTTGCCTCTCGAAATAGCAATTGAATTGCTTCTTGCCTCTTTCCTGCAATTGTTTCCATTTCAATGATGTGAGACTCATTTGTCCATCATTCCCAGGTCTTTCCCTTCGAGTTTCCTCTGTAAAGTGGAATCAGATCGTCTGTTCTTCCGTCATCTGACACTCCCTCTGTTGCCATATTCAACGTAGAAGTTTGGATCAGACCCTTTTCTCTGCCTGGATACAACTCATCCTGACTGGGTATTTGTTGAATAAGAATCCAGAAAAAAAAACAATGCCTGCTCTCATCTTTTACCAATCTGATCAATCTGTTCACAGTTCATGTACTCAAATTGTGTGCCTGCATTCTCCTTCTCCAAGTTAAAAAAAATGAAGTGCTAATTTTTAGTCTGTTGATATTCTCTCATATCCATCAGAGAGCGTTGGTACCTTGTCAACTATATTTGTGCGCTGGTAATTTTGTTCACATTGAAGGACTTGTAAAATTTCTTGGGATTCTTCATCTTCTTGCCTGTCCATGCTCCGAAAAAGTCGGAACTGCAGATTCTGGAGACTGGAGTCGGAACGTGTGGCGCTGGAAAAGCACAGCAGTTCAGTCAACATCCAAGGAGCAGGAGAGGTGATATTTTAAAGCATAAGCTCAGCATCACGAATGTCCAAGAATCAAGAGAGTGCTGATGAATGTCTTATCCCAAAACGTCAACGATCCTGCTCCTCGGTTGCTGCCTGCCCTGCTGTGCTTTTTCATCAAGTCACTTATTACCTGATTCGATATTGGTCGGGCTGGAATAGCACAGCCTGTCATGCAGATTCCGAGGAGCAGGACAGTCTACGTTAAAGGCATAAACCCTTCATCCTGAATGAGGCACGGGTATCAAGGGGGCTGAGAATCAAATTAGAAGAGGTGGGGCTGAGAGAAGATAGGTACATGGAAGTGGGGGTGGAAGTGTAAGGATGGAGAGGAGACTTTTTGTCTGTCCATACTCCCATTTTAGTCAATTTCTGCTGTGTGAATTTTCTAAGTTTCACTGTGATCAATTCTCACTTTTTTGAATCTCTCGAAAACAGAAGTTAAAATTCCTCACCAGACAATCTTGCCATGTTAGGGATTAATCCAGAAAATGTCAGTTTCATGCCCTCTGTGGTCATTATACGTTTCCTTGGATATGGAGACGAAAACTGGAGATAATACTCCAGTTACAGTTTCTACAACACTATATGTAACTGATGCAGAATCTCTTCCAATTTTCATTAAATGAAAGCCATCCTTTATTTTACCTTTGCGCTTGCATATGTTCGTCCCAATCCCTCTCACTTCAAATATATTCACAAACTCATTGTGTGTAGTATTAAAATATATTACCGAATATCGGGTTATATTACATCCACTGCTTCTCCATTGTCGCTATCCATCAGAAAGATATTCAACCAATTAAAGAAAAAATTCGATTATATTTTCCCTTTCAAAAATGCTTCGTAATTTCCTCCTATGCTGCTATTATTTGCTCAATATCCAAAAAGACACCCGAAAAAATAGATTCCAAAATACTCTTGATGATAAGGTGACTAATTTGTAGTTCACGCTCCCTATTCTACCCTGTTTAAATAATTGGATTGACATCAAACCTACCAGTTGTCCTGTATGTCTACCTACCTTTGCAGAATATATGAGGAAATAACACAATAATTACAAATGCAGTAAATATACCGACTGATTCTTTCTCCAAAGTTCTGTTATGAAGTACACGTGACCCATCAATTCTCAATCCAGCTATGTTCTCAAATACTGCCATGTTCCTGATACGAATGATTTCTTTTTGACCACTTAATTCCCATGGTCAGTTGGTATTTCTGGGAGATTTTCTAGATGATCTGCAATGAAGGCAGGCACCAAGAAACGTTCTACTTTCCGTGTAATTTCTATGTTCTCCATAATAAATTATCCTTTTCGGATATTCACCCACTGTTTCACACACTTGACATTGTTTTATTTTGCTTTCAAACATTGATAGAAGATTTTCATGGTCCTTTATGTCTTTTCTTAGTTTGCATTCAAGTTTCTTTTCCATTTCCTTGTCAGATTGTTGATCGTCCTTCGTTTCGTTCTAAATTTCTCTGAATCCCCTGTCTTATTCCAATAAGTATTATTTTGCTGAACCTTTACTTTTGCTCTAATACAATTTTTAGCTTCTTTGGTGACCATTTCTGAGTCCGCTTTCCTTTTTGCTTTTTTCATTTTTGAGGAATGCATGTACATTGCACACCTGTTACAAATAAACAGACATTGCCTGAATTCCATTAACTATTATTTCTGAAACTTCTCCAATTCACTGATGCCACTTTGCGCTTGATATAGTCGTGGCGTGCATGGCTCAGGATTTTAACCTTATTTTCGAACAAAAACAACTGTGACCAAATGCCAGTTAATGTTCAATACATTGTAATCAATGTTCCCAGAAACTCCTTTGCAGAAAGATTTTTAATTATTTGTTCAGATCACACATTACCAATGCAAAAGTCGGCCAATTTCCAGCTCGGTTTTCAATATACGGTTTAAGGAAACTATTTCATATACACTATTAAATCCATTTTTGACAGTATTAGTACGATTATGCTAACGCGATTTAGATCGAATTTATGTCGTCTATTATTACTGCTGAGCCCACAACCATACATAACTAATTTCCTGTTGTATAAGATGCCCAATACTTATACTGCAGCTTTGAAATGGACATAAAATTACCATTAATATTTACTTCTACTTACTATTTCTGAGCTCCACCTTAACAGATTCTGTGGAATATGAACGATACAAGCTCGGGAAAGATAAATGGTAGAATTAAAAGAGGTATCCAGCGATACCTATCTTGACGTTGAGATAACACACTGTCTTATTTTTTACTTCTTATCAAGTATCATTATGACAAGGTTTGTGACGGTTTCTGCTCAGGTTGAGGTTTACGGTGTAGGTTTGCTCGCTGAGCTGTAGGTTGATATCCAGACGTTTCATTACCTTGCGAGGTAACATCATCAGTGTCGACCTCCAAGTGAAGCGATTCTGTTGTCTCCTGCTTTCTATTTATATGTTTGTCCTGGATGGGGTACCTGGGGTTTGTGGTGATGTCATTTCCTGTTCGTTTTCTACGGGGTTGATAGATGGTATCCAGATCTATGCGTTTGTTTATGGCGTTGTGGTTGGAGTGCCAGGCCTCGAGGATTCCTCTGGCGTGTGTTTGCTTAGCCTGCCCCAGCATAGACGTGTTTTCCCAGTCGAAATTGTGTTTCTTTTCATCCGTGTGTAGGGAGAGAGGGTCCTTTTTTATGGCTAGCTGGTGGTCGTGTATCCTGGTGGCTAACTATCTTACTGTTTGTCCTACATAGTGTTCGTGCAGTCCTTTCATGGAAGTTTGTCGACGACATTGGTTTTGTCCATGGGTTGAACTGGGTCCAAAAAGTTTGAAAGTTTTTCTTTGTGAGTGTGGATGGGTTCATGCACAAAGCGGATTCCGAGGGGTCTTAGTCGTTTGGCTGTCATTTCTGAACCATATTTGATGTATGGTAAGGTGATTAGAGTTTCTGGCTGTGTTTGATATATTTGTCGTGGTTTGTTCTTGAGGAATCTGTGGACTGTATTTTTAAGTATCCGTTCCTCTTGAAAAAAAGTTTTAAAGGGGCAACATTTGCTATCTTCTAGTCTTCTGACACTATTCCTTTAGACAATGACAATAGAAGGATCAAAGCCAAAGGCACTGCATTCTCCTCCCTGGCTGCCCAGATAATCCTAGGATAAATCCCATCCAGTCCAATATATTTTCAGACTTTCCAGAATTGCTAAAACCGTCTCCTTGTGAACCTCAATCTCGTCGAGTCCAGTCGCCTGTATCTCAGTAATATGCTTGACTACATTGTCTTGTCTGAGTGTGAATACTGACGAGAAAATGTTAATTTCGCGCTTACCCATCTCCTCGTACACAACTGACAACTTCCCAGGGTGGCCCTTGATTCGATCTCATCTCAAGAAAGTCATTTTTTGATCTCTGATATATCCGTAGAAAGCCTTCGGGTTTTCCTTGATTCTTTCTGAAAACTACTGCTCATGTCCCCTCGTGGCTCTTCTCAGCTCTTTTTCTGGATCTTTCCAGCTCACTTCTAAGTCGCAAAGCACCTTATCTTAGCCTTCTCTTCTCATTCCAACCTAAGCCTTTTCTGTCTCTTGACAAGAGATTCAACTACTCCTTCGCTCAACTACTTCCTCCCTGCCGGACCAGTACATACTTATCAAGGATACCCAGTAGCTGTTCTGATTAAGTCCCAGAATTCAATTTGTGCCCATCCCCTGCTGTTTCTGCCCCAATCGTATGCATCGAAATCTTGCCTTATTGGATTGTAATTGTCTTGCCCCGATCTATAACTTTTACCCTGGAGTATAACAATCACTTTACATGGCTAAAGTAAACTTAGCGATTTGTTGTTACGATCACCAAAGTCCCCTTTTTCTTCTGAGCAATAGGGACTCAGCTCCAGACACCGATACCCCATGGATTATTCCTGGTAATTCGATCTCACAACAGTGTCCATAAAGGTATACATGTTGTTGAGTGCAACGGCCTCGGGTGATCCCTGCACTGACTGCAAGTTCCCTTTCCGTCACCTGAATGTGACCCGTCCGCCTGCTTCTTTTACATCAGGTGTGATTACCTCCCTGTAATTTCTCTCCACAACCCCCTCCCTCTCCGCAGTTCCAGCTCCAGTTCCTTAACGCGGTTTTCAATGTCCATGAGTTGAGTGCTCTTATCGCCGATGAAGTTAGCAAGAATTGAAGCAGGTCACCCTTCCCCCCACATTCTGCAGGAGGAACAATCAATTGCCATCACCTTCATTCCCACATATCCAAGTTTCCAGACATCTCAAAAATAAAGAATAATACAAAATCAATTACCTTCCCAAATATGTTATCTCACTTACTCAGCCATCTCCAGCTCAGTGCGTGCTTCGCTTATTCACGAGAAACGTTTTTAAATCAGTGATTTAGCTTCCCTGCAGCTCGGTCGTCGTTGTTCCCATTTTTCCTGCTTCTGAAAACAAAACAGAGCGCCTGGGCCTCGAAGCAAGTTTTTAAATCAATGATTCACCTCGCCGGCAGCCCCGTGGTCGTCTTTCCCCCTCTTCCTTCTGCTGAATGTAAAATCTCAGGAAGACATTCATACAATACATTTTATAAACCGGTAAGACATGATCGGATTAAGCCAAATTGGAGCAGCCTATTTAAAGCTTGTGCCCGTCACATGGAGATTGGACGGAAATATAAAGATTACGGCGAGGAAAGAACTCAGGAGGATCATCTTCACTGGGGAATTAAATGTAGTGTCCAAACGATCAGTATTTTAAGAAAAAAATGTTGTATTTCATTATCAAGGAATGCATTACGGGGCATTTGCAACATCAAACTACAACTCATCAGATTCCGACAAACAGCGTGGAAAATGGAGATCCTGGAGTTGTAAAATATCTGGATTTACAGAAGGAATTTAATAAAATGCCGCAAATAAAGATTGATACGTCAGATAAGGGCACGTGGCTTTGGAAGCAATTCATGAGCTTTGTCCAGTTTTGGGGAAACAAACAATAATGCATAGTTAACATAATAGTTAACATAAAGCTGAAAATGTGTTGCTGGAAAAGCGCAGCAATCCAGGCAGCATCCAAGGAACAGGAGAATCGACGTTTCAGGCATGAGCCTTTCTTCAGGAAAACTAGTTTAAAGAAATACCCAACAACAGATTATGATCCACCAAATGTATTCGGAAGAATTGCTTTCTGAGCGCTACTCCTTCGTCAGGTGATTGTGGGGAATTAGATTGTAAGACACATAATTTATAGCAGAAGTCTACAGTGGGATGTAACTGAGATTATATGTTGGAAAATACACGGATTGTCTGTTAAGTCTTTTATAATGACCATGTTGCTATAAGATCTTTCATATGTAAATCACAAGACATTTTTATTTAATGTTAGATTGTCACGTGCACTTTAACAATTGGTGTCATGTCATCCCAGGTAAGGTATTGAAGGCGTTAACTCCTCCTAAGGCTGACAATGTCTTAATGATCAGACTGATTCTAACCCAGAAAATGGATTTACAGAATCTTACATGGATTCATTCAGTTTTTCAGCGAAGTTAAATATAATTTTGCAAGTACTCAGAAAGCTAGTGCTTCAAAATAAATCTGTAGGGCTCACACTCATGTGTGTGTTTTTTTCAGTTTGCACAACCTTGTCCAACACCAGCGTCTCCAACTTATGACCACCGTGGACAGAATAGATTAGTCGTTTCATTGTGGGCAATATTTGGGGTGCTATAAATATCGGTCCTCAGGCACCAACTGTTTAAAATCTGTATTATAACGTTGATTAGGGTTTACGTAGTACTCTACCTTCATTTTCACTTGCCAGTAACATCGGTGTAAAAGTGCATTGCAGATAATATGTCAGAAATATTACAACGAAAGTTGTATAAATGGATATTGTGAATGGACCAATAATTAGCAGATAAGTTTAATTTTTCTTTTCTATTTTGGTCAGAGGAATGTCAAGATACGTTATTTTCTAAAATTGTATAAGTGCAGACTATATGAGTCAACTCGTAAATATCACAGAAAGCTGACATGCAGTCCAGCAGGAAAAGAAAAATGCAAATGCAATTTAAGAGTTTATATCTGAAAGAATAGAGTGTAAACGTAAGACAATGTTGCTGCAACTGTGCAAGACATTCGTGAGACGGCAAATGTACACTATATGCAGTTCTGGAACCCTGACGTGAGAAGGAATTTAGCTGCATTAGACACAGTTCAGAAGCAACCAGATTGCTTCCAAAGATGAAGAGATTGTAGTATGAAGAGATATTGAGCATTTCAGGCCAACATGCTCTGGAATCTAGAAGAATGAGAGGGGATCTCAGTAAAGGATGTGAGATGCCAAAGGTTATTGAAAATGCAGGTGTCGAGTGGAAATTCCGACGCGTGAGGCAATCTGGAACAAGAGGTCATGATTTTAGGATAACGTAGAGCAGTTTTAATACAGGTGTAACGAGATCTTAATTCTCTAAAAGAGTTGTGAATCTGTGTAAATGTCCAGAGTGCAGTGGGTTATGGGACATTGAGTAAGTGAAGGGTTATGGAGAGCGAGCAGGGAAATGGAAATAAGGCCGGAATGACATCAGACGTGAACATATTCAATGCCATGAGCAGACTTGCAGAGGACTTTTTGCCGACTGATGTTCCTCGTTCTTATTCAGCCCTTCGAATGTGCTGTGCAGGATTAGAACATAGAGAAGTAGAGCACAGAACAAGCCCTTCATCCCTCGATGTTGTGCCGATCTTTTATCCTACTGTACACCAGCTTCATTGCACTTTCTTCCATGTGCGTTCCAAGAGTCGCTTTAAAGTCCCGAATGTATTTGGCTCTATTGCCAACGCGGGCAGTGCATTCCACGGACCCGCCACTCTCTGTGTAAACAACCAAACTCTGACATCTCTCTTAAATCTACCTCCATTCACATTAAAATTATACCCCCTTGCAATTGCCATTTCCACGCTGGGAAGAAGTCTTTGGCTACCTAGTCTGAAAATGGAGCAGCACTCCAAAAGCTCGTGTTTCCAATTACACCTTTTGGCCTATAACCTTGTGCTGCGTGACTTTTACTTTGTACTCCCTAGTCCGTCACCAACATCTCCAAATCATAGTCCATCTATGCCTCTCATCGTTTTGGATATCTAGATAACGTCACAATTCATTCTTCTTCCCTCCAATCAGAAAAGTCGTAATTTGCCCAACCTTACTTCATAAGACATGCCCTCCAGTCCAGCCAGTATTCTGGTAAATCCGCTCTGCACCCACTCTAAAACGTACACATACTTCGTGTAATGAGTCTAATGGAACTGCAAACAATACACCAAGTGCAGTCGAAGCAGAGTTCTATAGAACTGTAAAATAGCATAGCAGTTCTTAAACCTATTATCCCAGGAAATGAAAGTCAAGAAACAATACGAAATAATAACAACCTTATTAACTGGGATGATAAATTTGAGGAATGGATGGACATGGACCTTAAGATCTTTCTATTCATCCAGACTGTCACAAAGTTGGACACGTTTTCTGAAAACTGTGTCGTTTGTCAAGGATATTGCGTTGATTTGTTTAATCAGAGGTTTTGTAAACATCTCCCGGTTCAGATTTGTCTGGCATGGTACAGATATTGAAGGGTATTGAGAGACATTCCTTTGTATGTAAACAAAGAAGACATAAGACCAAAGCGGTCATGTTTTAGAAGTGACCTCTAAAATGAAAGGCGGTTCATCAACTTTCTAACTGGGCAGTTCGGTCCAGAACAACTTTGGAGTTCAGCTGTGTAGAGAGGCTCTCTCTCTCTCTCCTTCCGCACTTCTAACTTCAAGCTGTAAGCATTTGTTCCATTTAAACAGATTTTTAGGGGGTTTTGCTTATTGCGACTATTGCATATATTTGGAACAGCATAATTAATTCTTGTTTGGATAGGCTGAGTTCCGTCAGCGATCGTTGTTCTCTTCCTTCTGGTTCATTGTGTAATTTTGTGAATACATTCTGTCTGTTTTACAACCAGGCAGTCAACCGAGGTATCCTACTCTGCTTATTTTCACTGTACAAGTATCGAATCGAATTGCAAAGTTGTGGTCTGGGCTGGCTGCTTAAGAATGGTTTGACTGGTCTAACTGAGTTCATAACAGTTCGGGGGGCTCTTTGCAAGATTTTAAACAGTGAGTAGTAATTGCCAGTGTCTTTAGTTCGGATTTTCCTTTTTCTTGGGTGGACAGCGTTTGGGATAGTAACGATTCTTTCAGTCGCCAAAAGCTTTATGTATTTGGATGCCGTGACTTTGGAAATTTTGCTAAAGATGAAAAAGACAAAGTTGCAGCAATTAGCAGACAAGCCGGAATTGGAACTGCCTGCTTATGTGAGGAAAGTAGAGATAATTACAGCAGTAGTTTCGAATTTAAAATTGCTGGAGAAACCATCAGAATCTATACAGGCAACAGGTATTCAATTGCAAATGAAGCAGTTTGAGTTAGAGACGAGAGATAAGAAAAGCACACCAGAAATGAAACAGATTGACTTACGATTAAAAGCAGAAGAGAGTGAAAGAAGAGAGAACGACGGAACAGAGAGAAGAAGGGAGAGCAGCAGAAGAGAGGGAGGAAAGAGAGAGTGGAGAAAGAAAAAAAAACATTTTAACTTCAATACTGACACTTCAAAGGGAATGTCAGCTGAAGAGGCTGGAGATAAAGACTGAGGGTATGATTCACAAGCAAGAGAGTGAGGATGAGAAAAGCCCTGGTTGTCAGAAACCGAGTGAGAAACTGTTTGTGAACGGTTATATTCAATCATTTCCAAAATTTGATTAGAAAGATGAGGAAGCCTCTTTCCTCTCATTTGAAAAGGTGGCTAATCAGATGCATTAGCCAGCGGCAATGAGGGTTTTGCTGATCCAAACCAAACTTGGAGATAGGGCTCGTGAGTTATTCGCATCATTATCAGAGGAGGTACCTGGGGAGCATGAGGAGGTGAAAAAAGACCATGTGCAGTTCACATGAACTATTACGAGAAGCCTGCAGACAGGTCAAACCAATATTGCGTTTGTAAGGATCACATGCAGTAATTTCGATAGCGGGAAAAGAGATTTAACAACAGAGCAAACCTACGATGCCCTCAGAGAGGTAATTATTTTGGAGAAATTCAAATTCACTGCCTGAAGTAGTGCAAACTCGTGGAATAGCTGAGAGTTAAAAGTGACAATGTTAGCAGGTGAATGCTCTGATGATTATGAGCAGGATCCTTAAACTCGGTTTGGCTTCCAGAATTAAATACAGTGCATGAGGGATCGAAATTGTGGGAAAGAGAAATTCTGACGTGGAAAGGGAAAGGTAGATCACAGTGAAGATAAGAATATTAACAGACCACACGGTCAAGAAAAATCTTGAGGGGAGCAAAGAAGTTCAAAATGCGGTGTTTTCATTGTAATAAAGTGGGGCACAGGAAATCACAATGTTCGTCAGCTAGGAGAAAGCCAGATGAAGGAAAACCGCCAGGCCTTGAAGTCTTTTTGCACAATTAACAAAAACACAATGCAAGTTAAACAACTTTCTTCGTGTCTACGAGATGATCAGAGGTTGGTCAGGGAGAAAGTGCCGGATTTGCTTAAAAGAATACATGAAAGGGGAAAGTTTATTCAAATAGGCCAGAAGTAGCTGGGAAATGGGTTACAATATTAAGAGACACAGGATTATCTCAGTCTGTAATGCTGAAAGATGAGGTAATATGTACTCCAGAGGGACAATTGCCAGAAAAGGTACTGGTAGCAGGAATTTATGGTGAGACAAGAAGCGCTCATTTAGGTGAAGTGAGGCTAGCGACTCCAGAGAAGTGTGGAGAATTTATGGTAGGCTGACTGGTCAAACTCTGAGCTCCACGAATACAATTTGTACTTGCTGATGATAGAGGTGATTCAGCGTTAGGCGTGATTGAAAAGCCAATGGAGACGCAGTCAACTGAACACATGGAGTATGTTCATCCAGAATGTTTCCCTAATTGTGTGGTCACAAGATCACAGAAGCACAAGCAAAAAGAGACGAAACCAGAGATAAGTCGATGATAAATAAGCTGAAATAGCTATATCCAAAATGTTTTTGATCAGCGCAGAGGGACAGAACGGGTGAAAATAGGTAAGCATGCAGGAACGTTGACTCTGCTCGGCTAATTTAGTTACAGCAGAAAGATGAGATGTTGTAACAGTTGTCACAGAAAACATCTACCGACAAGAAAAGTGAATGCATCTCTGTGTATTGTTACTTCACAACTGATGCCTTCATGACGAAATGGAAAACTTCACACATTCAAGCAGATGAGAAATGAGCAGAGATTCATCAAGTTGTTTGGCCATTAGGGTACAGAAGGCGGTGGTGTGAGTGATGCATCAACTACGACTTGGAGTTAACCACGGGCTGAAGAAAGCACTTGCGAAAATACAAAGGTTATTTTTTATTGGCCTGGACTACACAAGGATGTCGTTGAAACTTCCCAGACATTTCACATATATTAGCTAATCAGAAAACCACAGACAGTAATAAATCTGCACATTTAATACCTATTTCAGCATTTCAGAAACCTATCAGAAGAGTTTTGATAGATTGTATAGGCCGACTACATCAACCAGAAAGTGGGAATAAGTATTTATTAACAAAATGGATGTGTCGACTAGTTTTGCAGAGGCATTCCCATGACGTAACATCACAGCTAAATGTGCTGCAGTAGAATTAATTATTTTTTACGAGATACTGTCAACAAAGGAGCTCCAGTTAGATCAAGTATCAAACGTCGCATACAAACTATCCAAGAATGTCATCGATAAATTGGGAATAAAGCAGTTCAAATCTACTGTGTACCATCTAGCAACGCAGGGAGTGCTGGACAGGTGGCATCAATCAGGAAAGATCATGTTGCCCGCTATTGGTCAGGATTATCCAGAATAATGGGATGAGGCAGCTTCATTATGTACTTTTTTCCGACGAGAGATGGATGTAATATATCGACCAAATTCAGTCATTTGCATTATTTTTTGTGCATGAAGTCAGAGACCAGTCAAAATTGGTTGAAGAGAAATTATGAGTCTGAATTCAGAGACCATCCATTTTGATTTGATGTCAAGTTTTAGAGAACGATGAAATAAAACTGGAGAGTTGGCTAGACAACATTTAAAATTATCAGAGCATTAAATGGAACAGGAACGGGTACGAAACCATAAATGCGCAATCTTACAATTTGGTTTAAGTTATTGGTGCTATTTCCACCCTTAAAAACAAGGTTGAGTGGACCTTATGAAATCGAGAAGAAATTTATTGAGGGGAACAACTTGATAAGGCCTCCAGATGGGAAAAATCCCACACAAAATGCGTTGTGTATATTCTCAAAGTTATTTTGACAGGGAAGGAAAGAAGAACCAAGTGGAGACGATTCCTTTTTGGACATTCATTTAATCAAATTCGCAATGACGAAATTGCCAAAATTTGGTCAAAGTGTTGAGTTACTTTCTACAGGAAAATAGAAATGAACTCAAATAATTATTGCTATCAAATGGGGAGATATGCAGAAATACACTGGGAAGTGCTGATCCAATTATGCATGATTTAAAGGTGATGCTATTCCTATTACGCAGAATTCTTATGGACATAACCCTCAAAAGTTGGCATAGGTTCTGAAGGAGATACAGCACATGCTCCAAGATGACATAATCGAAATCAGTTACAGTAACTGGAATTCAGGCATAGTCATGGTGCCAAAGCTAGATGGAACCCAATGGGTATGTGTGGACTATTGAAAATGCAACGCCGTTACAAAGACTGATGCGTATCTAATTCTACAGTTGGAGGACTGTGTCGAAAACGTTGGCCAAGCAATTTACGTTTCTAAGTTGAACTTCTGCAAAGGCTACTGGCAATTAGTTCTGTGAGAAAGAGCTAAGGGGATTTAGGCTTTCATAATGCCAAATGGACAATATCTCTTCAAAGGTATGCCATTTCGTATGAAAAACTTTCCAGCCACGTCTCAGTGACTGAGAAAAGAAAGGTCGCTTTCGGATTATCTAACTGTGTGGTGTATATTGATGACGTGGGACTTTTAGTCAGTCACAGAAGGAACATTTACAGCATTTCTCGGAATTGTTCGACAGACTTCTGAAGGCAAGCTTGGTGGGAAATCTAGCTAAGACTGAATTTGCCAATGCCCCATATACTTTCCTGGGCCATTATATTGAACATGGACAAATGGCCTCACGGGATGCGATGATGAATGTAATTCAGAAATTTCCCACACGGTCAATGCAATAAGCTATACTCTAGTTCCTTGGAATCGAGCGGAATTTACTGAAAACTTGTGCCAAATTTTAGCAGTGTGGCTCCTCCACTCACTGAATTGTTGAAAAAAAATGGCAAGACGTTTCAGAAGTCAGGGAATACCAAAAGACGTTTGACAGACTACAAACTGAGTTAACCAATGCCACCGTAATAGCCATACTGGATTGCAGGAAGCCTGTCAAAGTGACTGTCGAAGCCAGTGATGTGGATGTTGTTGCGGTTCTCCTGCAGGAGGATGACGAGGGGATAGAAAACGAGAAATTTTCCAAGAAGCTGAATTATCATCAACAGAAGTATTCAACGGTGGAGCAAGAGACTTTAAGATTCGTGTGTTTTGACAACTAATTGGAATTTGGAAGGATTTTAAATATGAAGACAGCTTTTGGCATTGATGGTTCTTTTTTTAAGGGGGTGGGGGAGGTGTCCCAAATCTGGTTACATTCTGCTAAAAATTCTTTTGTTTTCTCAAGTATACTATGAACAAGTTTGTTTTTTTCAGAAAGGTCGCAAATATTTTTTTCAGTTCCGATTAGTCTGGTTTGGTACAGAGATTAAAGGGATGCCTTTTTGTTTTTATGTAAACACATGAGACTTCAGGCCAAAGTGGTCATATTTTAGAAACGATCTGTATAATGAAAGGTGAGTGGTCAGCTCAGTAGTTGTGCAGTTCAGTTCAGAACTAGTTTGGAGTTCATCTGTGTGGACGTGCTCTCTCTCTGCCCCTGCCCTTCTATCTTCAGCGTGTAAGCATTTGTTCAATTTATAAAGGATTTTGAGGTAGGGTTGTTTATTGGGACTGTTGCATATATTCCAAACAGTAGAAAGGAATCAAGTTTGGATGGACAGAGTTCTGTTGGTCTTTTTTATTCTGTTCTTTATTTCTCAGTGTGTCATTTTATGTTTGTTTTTATGTTTAAAAACGCTTATTTACTCAGGTTAATTTTCACCGGAGGAAACAAATTGCAAAGGTCTAGACGAAGCTCCCTGCATGAAAATATTTTGAATAGTCTGACCTAGTCCAGAACGGCGATGTCAAGAATCCTGCCTTTAATCCTGTATTCTGTATTCACATTCGACCTTCCAAAATGAATCATTTCACACTTTTCAAGATTGAAGTATATCTGTCACTTGTCAGACAAGTTACGCATCCTGTTAATGTCCCGTTGCAACCTCCAACTCTACACATTACAAAACTCCATCAAACGTCACATCATCAGTAACATTTATAATTCACCCATCTACGTCCTCATCCAAGATATTTATAAAATGCACAAAGAACAGAGATCTCAAAAGCGATCTCTGTGAAATATTACCAATCAACAAGCTCCATTCTGAAACTTTTTTTCCATCGACTAACACCCACTGTCTTCTCTGCATCAACCAATTCTATATCCACACAGCCAGACTTCCGTGTGCCACGGTTCCATAGTTTGTAAATGACCCAAACGTGGGATGCCTTTTCAAACGCCTCGGGAAAATCCATTTGCACCAAATCCAATGCTCTAGCTTCATCAATGTGTTGCATCATGTCCTCAAAGAATTCAACAATGTGTGTGAGCCGTGAACTACCTTTCACAAATCCATGTTGAATATTTGTATTCATCTATCATTTTCCAACTAATCTTTTCTCTTAAAGTCCTCTCCAATAATTTGCTCATCAACGACATTAGATTGACTGTCTGCAGTTCCCAGGAATATCTTTTTTTGCCCTTTTCTGAACAAGGGAATAACGGTCGCCTCCCTCCAATCATCTGTCACTACTCCAGTCGACAGTGAGAAAACAAACATCATCACCAGTGCCGCAGCAATCTTTTCTCTCACTTCCCGTATTCGCCTGGTCGAGGGACTTAATTAGACTATGATTTTTGAATTATTTGGGTGGGAATGTAAAAGACATGATTAGTTAGTTTGCACAATACACGAAATACACAGTATCATGGACAGTGTTAAAAGTTATCAGAAATTGCAGCAGGATATGGCTCAACTCGGGAAGTTGGCTAAGAAATTGCAAATAAACATAAATATAGATAATATAGATAAGTGTGAGGTATTGCATTTTGCAAAGTCACATTAGGGTGGGAGTTCTATGGCGAATGTTTCGGTCTTAAGGAATGCAGTGAACAGGGAGAATTTGAGTTCACGTGCACGGTTCTTTCAAAGTGGAGTCAAAAGTAGACAGCGCAGTGAAGAAAGCTTTTGGCACACTGGCCTTCATCTGTCAGGATACTGAGTGTGGAAGTTATTTTGCAGTTGTACAGGGCATTGGTGAGGCTGCACTTGGAGTATTGTGCAATGTTAGAGGGGAAAGAATAAAAGGAAACCAGAGGGGCAAGGCTTTTACACAGAGGGTGCTACGCATATTGAATAAGGTGCCACCAGAAATGGTTGATGCGGATACATAAACAATAGTCAAAAGGCGTTTGGACAAGTGCATGGATAACAAATGTTTAGAAAGATATGGGATATGTTCAGCGAAATAGGATTTGCGTGAGTGGGCATTTTGTTTGACATTGACCAGTTTGGGCAGAAGAGCCTTTCTCCATTCTGCAGGACTCTATTAATCCATCAGTCAACCAGACCACAGCTCTAGACCTGTAAAGCTGTCAGACAGAAGTTGCAGATGGTCACAAATTGGTCAGGGTCATCAGAAGCAGATCTCAATTCAGACATTATACAGGAGGAGTATGACCCGACCCTGGGACATTCTGTCATTATTTAAACCTTTAAATTACCTTAACAGTGGCAGCAAAGCCAATGGAAAATAACACAGAAGAAAAGCTACTCACCATTCAACAGCCACTTACTTACCTGCTGCCCGTGGAATCACAGTTCAGCTTCCCTTGATTTTACCTTTACGCTCCCACCTTCTTCGTTCAACTCCGTTACTTCACTGCTGGTCGTCCTCCTAACGATAGCCCGATATCCACTTTTGCCTACACTTAAACGTCCAGCATAATTTCAAACAGAAAGCAGCCATTCTCAAATTGGCTGCTGTAAAATAGCCACTCTGCTATAGTTTGCTTTGTTATTTGTTTCTGGGCAGTGGCTGAGACAGCTCCTGCCAGAATCCTCTTCATTCGCTTCTCAGACTTTGTTGGTCGTCCTCACACTGTTCGCTGACACCAGCTCTTCTGCACTCACTCCTGCATTGCAGTGAATCTGATCTCCTCCCAAAATGTTCCTCAGTCACTTGTCATTAACGTCCTCTGTTTATGGGACGAGGGCGTCACTGGCTGGACAGCATTTATTCCCCATCCCTAGTTGCACCTGAGAGGATTGTGCAGAGCAGCCTTCTTGAACTGCTGCAGTCCCTTAGGAATCCACGTCCGGGATTTTGAATTAGCAACGGTGAAGAACAACGACATATTTTAAAGTCAGGCTGGTGTGTGTCTTCGTGAGGAACTTGCAAGTACTGACGTTTTGAGGTATCTGATGCCCTTCAACATCTCGGCAGAAATTATAGCTGTTTGGAAGGAGCTGTTTAAAGATCTGTGCTGAAGTTTCACAGTGCATCTTGCCATGAAACACATTGCTGCTCCTGAGCGTCATTGGACACTTGTGGACGTCGTGCCAATCAGGCACGCTGCTTTGTCCTGGATGGTGTCAAGCTGCCTCTGTGTTCTTGTAGATGCATACAAACAAAGAAATAGAGATTAGATCATCACGCTCCTGACCTATCGTGTTGTAGATGTTTTACTGGGACAGGAGGTAAGTTGTTCATCACAGTATTCCTAGCCTCTGACCTGCACATGTAGCAACTGTCTTTATGTGCAAGTCCATTTGAGTTTCTGGTCAATGATAACCGCAAGGACGTTGATGCCATGGGATTGATAATCACAATTATGTCGACAATTGTAATGGTAACGCCATTGAAAGTCAAGGTGCGGTTGTGAGATTTTCTCTTAATGGTGATCGTTATTTCCTGGCATTTGTGTGACTACGCAATGCTACTTGGTACATGGAAGCGCAAGCCTGGATACAGCCCAACTCTTGGACATGGACTGCTTCAGTATTTGACAAATGAAACGCATAGAATACTACAGTGTAGAAGCAGGCCATTCGGCTCATTAGATCTACACTGTCCATCTTAAGAGTAACCCTGCCCAACACACCCCACCACACTGTTCCGAGAATACCGCTTTTCCCATGGCTAATTCCCCGCCGCCTCCACATCCCTGAACACTGTGACAAATTTACAATGGCCAATTCTTCTGTCCTCATATCTGTGGACTATGGGAGGAAAGCGGTGCAGCCAGAGGAAATTCACGCAGAGGAAGAATATTCACACTCCATGCAAACACTCATCTGGTAGTGGAATCGAAACGTGCTGCCATAAATTGTGCTGAACATTGCGCATTCAATTGCAAACATCCCCACTTCTGACCATATGATGGAGAGAAGGTCGTTGAAGAAGTGGCTGGAGATAATTGGCCAAGGATACTACGCAAAGATACTCCTGCAGTAATGTACTAGATCCCAGATGACTGACCTCAACCATCGTCCTATATGCCAAGATTGACTTCAAGAAACGAAGAGCTTGCTTTGATACTCAATGGTTACACTTGTGCTTCTACTCCTTGATGCAAACCTAGTCAAATGCAGTCTTGATGTCAAGCGTGTCACTCTCACGTTACCTCTCGAATCACTTGCTTATGTTTGAAAGAAGGCTGCAAAAAGGTCAAGAGCTGAGTGGCCCAGGCGCAACTCAAAATGGGCGTCACTGAGCAGGTTATTGTTGAGCAGGCACTATTTGATTAGCACTATTGATGATGCCTACTATCACTAAACTGCTTATCAAGGGTTGAAAAATGGGACGTAATTGATATGGTTGGATGAGCCCTGCTTTTCGAGTACAGGACATATATGGGCAATTTTCCATTTTGTCAGGTATATGCCTGTGCTGCGACTGTACTGGAAGAACACAAGTCTTCAGTATTATTGCTGGAATATTATCAGGGCCCAAAAACCTTTGCATGATCCTCTGCATTCAAACATTTCTTGATTTCACATGGAGTGAATCGAATTGTAGAAAGACTTGATTTGGAGATGCCGGTGTTGGACTGGGGTGTACGAAGTTAAAAAATACACAATACCAGGTCATAGTCCAACAGGATTAATTGGAAGCTCACTAACTTTCGGAGCGACGCTCCTTCATCAGGTGATAGTGATGAAGGATGAAGGATGAAGGAGCGTCGTTCCGAAAGTTAGTGTGCTTCCAATTAAACTTGTTGGGCTATAACCTGATGTTTTGCGATTTTTAGCGTTGTATAAAGACTGATATCTTTGATGCTGGGACCAGTGAAGGAGGCCTTGGTAGAACATCCATTTGGCACTTGAGTTGGAAGATTGATGCGAATGCTTCATTTAAATATTTTCCTCTGATGCATTGGTCTCTTCCATCATTGAGGGTTGAGATACTTGTGGAGCTTCCTCCTCCAATGAGTTATTCAACTGTACGTTCCCGTTCGTATTTGATGTTCAATCTGTTGATTGTGGGCATGCTTAATTCTATCATCTACTGCTTACGTTGTTTGGTTTGCAATTCGTCCTATTTGGTACCCTCACCAGGTGGACACGTCAATTTTAATTATGTCTGATCCTCTCCTGGCATGCTCTTGTGCACTCTCCCTTGAATAATGGTGGATTCCGTGGCTTGAGGATCATGACTGAGGTAATGATATCCCGGCCATGAGGTTTCCGGTTGTGCTGTAGTACAGCTCTGCTGCTATTGATGCCCACTGCGGCTCATGGATGCCCAGACTTGAGGTGCTAAATCTGTTCAAGGTCTGTCACATTTAACAAGGTCTGTGTGCGACAGAACACGATGAGGAAGTTCGTAATGTTAAGGCAGTACTTCATCTATCCAAGGAATGTGCATTAGTCACTCTTACAGATTCGATTTACCATCATGGACAGATGCTTCTCAGCTGGCATAGAGGTAAGGATGAGTTTGAGTTTGATAATATTGTTGTCACATGGCCAGGGTCCACTGAAGTGTGTTGTTTTTCCTGTTATACAGACAGATCGGAACATAAAAAGTGCATACGGGTCGCAAATCGACTGTTAAGTACAATGTTACAGCTGCAGAGAATGTGCTGAGAGAGATCAAAATTAACATTTGAAAACTCCGTTCAAAAGTCGAACAAAAAACGGGAAGAAACTATTCCTGAATTTGTTTGTGTGTGCATTCAAACGTTTATATCTTCTGCCTGACGGACAGGTTTGAAGAAAATATAACCTGAGTGGGAGGGGCTCCGACGTTAGTTGTTTTCCCGTGGCAGCAGGACGCATGGATGGAGTCAATGAATGGATGACTGGTTTAAAAAAATGGAATGGACTTTGCTAATAAATATCTGTAATTCCATGTGATATTGGGAGGAACAGACGCCAAACCACACTGTGTTGCATCGAGTGAGGTCGGTTTCTGCGATTCATCTATAAAATTGGTAAACGTCTTTGTGGACATGCCAACTTTCCTTTGCCTCCAGAGGAAGCCAAGAAGTTATTGTACTTTCTTGACTTGAAAATGCCGGTATTGGACCGGGGTGCACACAGTTAAAAATAACAGAACACCAGTTTATTATCCAACAGGTTAAATTGAAAGCACTGGCTCTCGAAGTGCCGCTCCTTCATCAGGTGGTTGTGCAGCATACAAAGTAGTGAAACTATCATGGTATTCGAGCAGACAAAAGAGTCAACAAACAATCAAGATAATTTTCAATGTATAATTTAGGTTACATCACATTGTAAACTTCTGCTTTAAATTCTGCGTCTTTCAATTTTGTCCTCCATAACCACCTGATGAAGAAGTGGCACTCCAAAAACTACTGCTTCCAATTCAACCAATTGGACTATAACGTGGTTGTGTGCGATTTTTAAATTTGAACTTTCTTGACAGTTGCATCAGCATGGCTGGAGCAGGATAAATTGTAATTGATCATTACTCCCAGGAACCTGACACCCTGTACTTTCTCTGCCTCAGCATCATTCATGAAGACAAGTATGTGTCCTGTCCTCCACTTCAGAAAGTCAATGAATGGCTCCTTCATTTTTTTCTGATATTGATGGAGAGTTTGCTATCTTTACACCATCCTGCAAAACTCTCTTTTTTGTATACTGTCTCGCTGTTGTTTGAATTCTGACCTGCAATTGTGGTGTCGTCAGTAAATTTGCAAACGCAATTAAGGCGGAATTTGAACACGCAGTTTTCAATGTAAAATTTTGTGGACCAAGATGCTTTTCCCTCTTCTTGATTCTCTCCACACTTGCCGCAACCCATTCTAGCAGCTTTGTCTTTTGCAATCCATGCTTTGAGATCAGTAGTGCTCCTGCCAAGCTGATCCTGGAGATGGACATAGAAATCCCACACCCTAATTAATTTTGTCCTATTGCCACCCTCAGTGTTTTTTCCAAACAGTGTTCAACAAGAAGGAATACTGATTCATTAGCCAAGGCAGGGTGGAACGTAGAACAGGATGCATACAGGGATGGTGATGATACTGGCTGAGAAATTTTCCAGACAATGTGATTCCATAAGAAATACTATATCAGGCTGTTGCTTGACTAAACTGTGAGATAGCTCTCCCAAGTTGGACACAAGCCCCTAGATGTTTGTACGAAGAACTATGCTGGGTAAAAAAGGTTGTTTCTGCAATTATCTTTTCAGTGCTTATGTCGATGTTAAGTGGTCCGTGCAGATTAATTTCTCTGTTGAGACTGTGTAGAGTTGGAGAAAACTAAGTGGCTTGCTAGGCCATTTCAGAAAACAGTTGAGTCAATCACATTCCTGCGGCTCTGGTGACTAATATTGCGCAACCAGCACAGTACAGGAGGATGAACCAGGTTTGAGGGACTGAATATCCTACTTTTGCTCAAATACGTAGCTACTACTAAATCCATGAGAGAATATGAGGCTGAGATATCTGAGGTGTAGAAAGCCACACACATCACATCTTATTGCAGACTTAACCAATCTTAGAACAAGAAAGAGTGAACAATTGAGAAGGGTAGAAGTGTCACTCAGCTGGGCAGACGATCATGGTTCAAAAACCAACTGATTCCAGAAGAGTGTTATACGTTTTCTAAACAGTTTGATTTAAAAATATTTTTCAATTAAAGGACTCACAGTTAGTAATGGCCTGCATTTGTAGTCACCGATAGCCATTGCCTTAGACATTGGCAGGCAGCTCTCATGATCTGCGAACTAGTTAAGTAAAACCTTTTCGTGGACTAATCACACAATCATAGAGTGGTTGCAAAAACTGTGGAGGTCATTCCTCCCATCGCATTTGTGCCGGATCGCTCCAAAGCCAGTCCACTCCAACTACTGCACCTCTCACAGCAGATGGGGGTTATTCTCAGTACATCTCGAGTTTGTGTGTGCATGAGGCATGTGTCATATTCTCTGGCTAACAGATCACTATGCTCACATCTGTGGGGCAGATGCAAAATCTTTACTGTGCAACTGGCATCAATTACTTCAGCGGTGGTTCTGTTCTTCATTGTCTACTAGGAGCCCACTGCTTAACATGAGAGTTAGGTTATATTGCCGAACGAATAGCAAAAGCGTTTCAGCCATATTTATCAAAAGATGAATGAAATCAGAATCTATTCTTGCGATTTTCTTAATTCAATACTGTTGTGGATACGGTTGGGGCGGTACGAATTACGTGCTGTACGAAATGGGGTACAGAGTCTATCCCTGTTGCTCAGAATGGAAGGGTGGAGATCAGCAGAACATTACTAATTGGGGACTATGCAATTAGGGGGACAGATGGGAGGTTCTTTGGGAACGAAATAGTCTCAGCTTTTTGCATTGCCTGCCAGGTGTCAGGGTTAGTGAAGTCCTGGATCTTGTGTTGGGATTCTTTCGGTCGAGGGGGACAAGCCCCAAGTCGTGGTCCACAGAGGAACTATCGATATAGACAGGAAAGGGATGGGGATTTATGGAGGAAATCCAGGGAGCTCGTGTGGAAGCTGAGTAGTAGAAAAATCAGAGAGGGGCTTGGACACCTAAATAAGTAGGGCTCATTTTGGGGTCAGTGAACCTCTTCATTTAGGATGGTCTACACTTGAACCAGAGGGGTACCAATTTCCTGAGGTGGGAATGTTTGCTAATGCTATTTGGTATGGTTTCAGTTAATTCAGCAGGGGGCGGTGGGCACAAATTGTAGTTCCTGTGTTCAGGACGTTCAGAGTAGTGAGGTCAGAATTTTGGTTTCACGGTCGTAAGTGTTCATGGGCAAGCAGGACGGTGGTTTTGAAGTGTATTTATGTCAATGCCAGGATCATCTGAAATAAGGTGGTTGGGCTTGTAGCATGGGTTGGTGTCTGGGACTTTGATGTTGTGGCCATTTCGGAGACATAGATAGAACAGAGACCGAAATGGTTATTTCAGGTTCTAGGATTTAGATTTTTCAGTCAGAACAGAGAAGATGGTAAAGGATGGGGAGTTAACATTGTTTGTCAAGGAAAGTATTATGGTATGAGTACGGATGTTTGAACACTCGTCTACTGAGGCACTATCGGATGAGGTTGAAAACAGGAAAGGAGAGGGATTCCTGTTGGGAGTTCTGTCCAGGGCTCAGAATAGTTCCAGAGAGGTAGAAGAAAGGACAGGAAAGGCAATTCTGGATAGGAGTGAGAGCAACAGGGTAGTTGTTATGGGAAGATTGAACTTTCCAAATATTGACTGGAAACACGATAGTTCTAGTATTACAGATGGGTCAGTGTTTGTCCAATGTCTGCAAGATGATTTCTTGACATATTACGTAGAAAAGACAATGATCATGTAATGTGTAATGATCATGGCCAAGTGTTAGATTTGGAGGTACGGGAGCACTTTGGTTATGTTTACATTAACGATGAAAAGGGATAGATATACAATGTAGGGCACGAGTTAATGCTGTGTAAATGCAACCATGGGATGTTTTAGGCATGAATTGGGATCCATAGGATGGGGAAGGAAACAGCAGTGGATGGGAATGATTGAAATGTGGAAAGTATTCACCGAACTGCGACTGCGTGTCCTTCATAAATAAGTACCGGTTTGGCGGAGAGGAAGTGTTGGAACGAAGGAGCCATGGTTCCGTAAATAACTTGAATCTCTTGTCAATGGGAAGAAGGAAGGTAATGTAAGTATAATCGAGAAGGCTCAGTTATGGCGTTTGAGAGTTTCACGTTTGCGAGAAAAGACCTAAAGAGAATGAGAAGAAGAGCCAGGAGGGGACATGAAGAACTCATTGGCAGGTGGTAACAAAGAAAACCGGAAAACTTTCTATCTGTAAATCAAGAATAAAAGAAAGTATTCAGAAATATTAGGGCCAATCAAGGATATTAGTGACAAGTTGTCCGTGGAGTCTGAGGAGATGTGGAAGCGTGAAATGAACGTTTTACGTCAGTATTCACACTTGAATGATTCAATTTTATCGAGGAGAATACTGAGGTTCCGGCTACTGCTGGCATAGAGTCAAAGTCATAGAGGTGTACAGCTTGGAAACAGACCATTCGGTCCAACCCATCCACGCCAAACCGCTATGCCACCCAATCTACTTCCACCTGCCAGCACTTGGCCCATAATCTTCTAAATCCTTCCGACTCAAATGCCCATCCAAATGCCTTTTAAATGCTGCAATTTTATTAGCGTCCATAACTTCTTCTGATAGCTCATTCCATTCATGTACCACCCTCTGCGTTAAAAAGTTGCCCCTTAGGTTTCTTTTATATCTTTCCCCTCTCACTGTCAACCTAAGCTATCTCGTTCTGGATTCCGCCAACCCAGGGAAAAGACTTTGTCTATTTATCCTATCTATGCCCCTCATACTTTTATAAACCGCTATAATGTCCCCCCTCAGCCTCCGACGCTCCAAGGAAAACAGCCCGATCCTTTTCAGTCTCTCCCTACAGCCCAATCCTCCAACCAAGGCAATGTCATTGCAAATATTTTCTGAACCCTTTCAAGTTTCACGCATCTCTCTGATAGGAGTGAGAACAGATATTCCAACAGTGGTCTAACAAATGTCCTGTACTGCCATAAGAATACCTCCCAATTCCTGTACTGAATACTCTGAATGATAAAGGAAAGCATAACAAACGCCTTCTTCACTATCCTTTCAATAGAGAGTCCACTTTAAAAGAGCTATGAACCTTCACTCCAAGGTCTCTCTGTTCAGCAACACTCCCGAAGAACTTACCATTAGGTCTTGCTAAGATGTGGTTTCCCAAAATGCATTTATCTGAATTAAACTCCATCTTATACTTCTCAGCCTCCAGGCCCATCCGATCAAGATCCTATTATCATCTGAGGTAACTTTCTTCGCTGTCCACCAGAACTCCAAATTTGGTGTCATCAGCAAAAGTGATCTCTTATGCTCACATCCAAATCATTCATATAAATGACGAAAACTATTGGACCCAGCATCAATCTTCGTGGCACTCCACTGGACAAAGGCCTCCAGTCTGAAAAACAACCTCGTTCCCAAGAAGAGGTGTCAGCAATTCTGGGAAGTTAGAAAATAAATAAATCCCCTGGCCGTATGAGATTTAACTCAGCAAACGCTGGGAAGCCAGGAAGGAGATTGCAGACACTTCGGGTTTGATATTTCTACATCGCCATTGTCTTCAGGAATATTCACAGAAGAATAGAAGATAACAAATGTTGTTTCCTTGTTGAAGAAGGGGAGTGGAGATAACTCTGCTATTTATATACCAGTGAGCAATAATTCGGTTGTCGATACAGTTTTAGAAAAAGTTCTGAGAGATAGGATTTATCATAATCTAGAGAGGAACAAATTGACGAGGGATAGTCAGCACGGTTTACTGCAGGTAGTTTTGCCTTACAAACCTCACTGAGTTCATTTCCATGCTGACCAAACAGGTGAATGAGGGTAATGCGGTTGTTGTGATGTATATGGATTTCAGTTCGATGTTTGTTAAGGCTCCGCACGGTCGGCTATTTCACCAAATAATGCAGCAGAGGATTGAGGGTGATTTTGTTTGGATCAGTAAATGGCTAGGTGAAAGAAGACAGAGGATGGTGGTTGATAGGAAATGCTTATCCTGGAGTTTCGTTGCTAGTGGTGTAACGCAAGGTTGCGTTTTGAGACAACTGCTGTTTGTCATTTTTATAAATGACCTAATTGACGGCGTAGAAAGATGAGTATTAAAGTTGCGGAAGACACGAAGGTCGGTGGAATTGTGGGTAGCATTGAAGAATTTTGCAGATTATAGAGGGACATAGATAACCGGCAGAACTGGGCAATGTAGTGGAAAATAGAGTTTAATGTAGAAGAATGCAAGGTAATTCACTTTGAAAGGAACCACAGGAATCAAGAGTTAAAAATCACACAACACCAGGTTATACTACAACAGGTTTAACTGGAAGGACACTAGCTTTCGGAGCGACGCTCCTTCATCAGGTGATAGTGAAGGGCTCAATCCTAACACAGAAATTATAGCAAAGATTTACAGTGTGATGTAACTGAAATTATATATTGAAAAGTTGATTGATAAGCCTTTCATCTGTTAGAATACAGTGACAGTTTCACTTCTTTCATCAGTAAATCACAAACCTGGAGTTATCTCACTTTTTAGATTAAATTCAATCTGAACATCATGGCATAGACAGAGAACACAGGGGGCCAACAGCTTCAACATATTGTCAAGCTATCACCATCGTTAACAGCTAACCCGAGAATGCAACATTGAAAGAAAAGTTTACTGATTTACCCATGAAAGAAAAGAAACTATCACTGTATTCTAAAAGATGAAAGGCTTTACAGACAATTAATTTTTCAATGTATAATTTCAGTTACATCACAATGTAAATTTCTGCGATAATATCTGTGTTCGAATTGAGCCTTCCACTATCAGCTGATGAAGGAGCGTCGCTCCGAAAGCTAGTGTGCTTCCAATTAAACCTGTTGGAATATAACCTAGTTTTGTGTAATTTTTAACTTTGTTCAGACCAGTCCAACACTGGCATCTCCAAATCAGGAACAAAGAGTACTGCGCTCATGGTAACATTCTTGTCAGTGTAGATTTGCAGGCATGCCTCGGTGTTGAAATACATAGATCCCTGATATTTTTGCCACCAGCTAGATCAAGATGTTCAGAAGGCATACCGAGCGTTAGCTTTTATTGATAGAGGTATTGAGTGGCTCTGGTGCAGCCACATTTAGAGTATTGCCTACAGTTCTGGTCACCATATTATCGGAAGTTCGTGGAAGCTTTGGAAAGGGTTCAGAGGAGGTTTACGACAAATGAAGCCTGGAATGGATGGAAGGTCTTTTGAGGAAAGGACTTGGGACTTGACGCTGTTTTCATTCGAGAGAAGAAGGTCGAGAGGTTTCTTAAATGAGACATATATGATAATCAAAGGTGTAGATAGGTAGATAGTGAGAGCCATTGAGCTCGGATAGTGAGGGGCATAGCTTTAAATTGGATGGTCATAGATTCAATATACATATCAGAGGTTGTTTCTTTACTCCTGGAGTCGTCAGAGCATGGAATGCACTGTCTGCAATAGCAGAAGGCTCGCTAACTTTAAGAACATTTACGTCTTCATTCGATAAATATATGGATGGAAACGAAATAGTGCAGAATGTGGCCAGTCGTATTTTGCAAACGTCAGTACTGGGACCTCACTGTTTGTTATATATACAATTGGTGTGGATAGAAATACAGATGGATTATTTAGTAAGTTTGCAGATGACATGCAAATTAGTAGAGATGTGGATAGTGAGGAAATCTATAAGAACATAAGAAACTGATGTTGGAGTAGGTCATCTGGACCCTTGAGCCTAGGACTAGATATCAGTCAAGAAGCAGACACTCGGGATATATTATTCTTGACAATTTGACAGAACGTAAATAGGGGAGTCAAACAGTGTCAAGTGCTGCAATTGACATCAATCATTTGGATGAGTGGAATTGATGCATTATCACTATGTTTGACGATGGCGTCAAAATAATTAGAAAATTGAATTATCAAGAGAAGACAGAGAATTTGAAAATATATATAAACAGGTAAATTCAATGTAAAATAGTTTGGAAGGTAAAATTTATTACGAAACATAACCTGTCCTTGTTTTCATGCAGCGTAAAAGGCAGTCGTTACTTAAATGGGGAGATTCAGATTAAATTAGAAATAATCAATTGACTGAACAATTTCGAGGAAACGCAAGGGAAAAGGGACCATTGATTGAGACTTCCTTGAGGATTGAGACGTTGAAGGTTCCAAATCACATGAAGTTTGAGTAAAGGCATTGCCAGGTCAGTCGAAATGATGCGTTCCATCTCCTTCTTAGACTTAATCACATAAACAGATCAAATACCAAATACTGAGGCAAGATGACAGCCTACCATGGATAGCTGTGCTGACGATGATCGCGCACTTCTCAGTAAACTGGGCTATCTGCTCAGCTCATGGGGAGCATTGCAAACTTTGACAGTAGATTGCGTCCATACTTTCAACTACATGTAATTTTGGCGTGATGTCCGTTACACAACGTGGAGTATCGACCGATATTTTCTTGTGTCAGTATTAAGATTCAGGTGTGTCAGAATATTGGCCTCATTAAGATTATATTTCATAGTTCAAGGGTCAAATAGCAGACGGGATTCGCCCATAACGTATATGGGAACGTGTGAATTGTAAGAAGTAGAAATTATCAGGTTATGGCCAATATGATAACAACAGTCACGATTCGTGTGTTTCATCCTCAGATATTGTCCAGGGATGAGATGGAGCCAGAGGAAGAAAATGTAGTTTGTGATCAGAGTAGAAGGCAGTGAGTTCAATATTCTCGATATTTAAGATTTGGGAGGTGCCAGTGTTAGACTTGGGTGTACAACGTTAAAAATCACACAACACCAGGTTCTCGTCCAACAGATTTAATTGGAAGCACACGAGCTTTCGAAGAGATTCTCCGAAAGCTAGTGAGCGTCCAATTTACCTATTGGAATATAACCTGTTGGTTTGAGATTTTTCAATCGATATTTAAGTAATAATAACTGTGATACAATTGTACAACGTTTTCAGCTGAGAATGACTAGGTAAACATCGTCTCCCATGGTGGACACTGCGAGAATCAATGAGATGGAGAGTGAATAACAAGTTCAATGATACGGTCAGCAGTGGTTTGTGGAGTGAATGTCTGAATTCAGAGAGTCAACAGGAAGTGTAAAAGTGGTGAGGAATGCACAGTACATAAAAGGAACAGTAATAAAATCATATATGTGGACAGAAACAAACATGACAGTGAGACTTACCAGGGATACCAACAACAGCCAGAATAGGATAATAAATATATTGAATAATCTCAATTACATATTGGATCCGCCTCGATAACGACATTCCACCATAATATGTAGAAAGGTTCCAAACACACCAGGTCAAACTCCTGTCCATTGTTGCAACATTCCAGTCTATTGTTGTCAAATTCTGAACCATTGTTAGAACATCCGGGTACAATTTTCCCAGATTCTGATCTCTTCCCTCCCTTGCTCTATGGAGCTACAGCTCTCTGTTAGTTAATGCTTACGCTCATAGTATGGGAAAACACTCTGAATGTCACCCGTTTATCATTAAAAACTCGAAATCCTTCACTGGAATAATTAGTATCCATGGAAACTGACATTAATCACAGTTACCAAACAAACAGATCAGTTAACCCCTTCCTTCCATCGCTTTTGATGTCACATAAAAGGTAACATTTCCTGGGTCTAGATGGGATAGTTGAGTTTTGCTGAGGGATGGACCTTAAATCGTTCAATCATTTTCATTTTTCTTTCTTATATGTGGGAGTAGAGCCAGAACAGTGCAGGGTTGTATATGTTCCATACTGTATATACAATATGACTGGGATAAAGTAACAGACTAGCTGCATAAAATGATAAGTGGGGTGAATTTTTAGAATGCATAACCGAGGGTAACAATATCTTATGTTCATTGACTTTGTGTAAGATGGCTCCTATTTTTAAGTGCGCTATAATCAAATATTTCAGAATATTCAGACATCATTCAAAGCATTGTGGCTGCTGCTCGGGAACAGAGGACAGAATGTCGGCCCCACTGTGCCTTTCCCAGATGGAAAGGTGGGCACCATTCGAGCTTATCCACGAGGAGAGGTGGAAAACTGGAATATTCACACATTTTCCAAAGGCAATGTTTCAAAACATTCGGAAAAGCTACTGCAGCTTTTTGGGGTCTCACTGAGAGAACACTTGGAGTACATTGTGTTGCTTGTGTTTGGGTAACTGAGAACAAGGGACCGCCGTAAGTGAGAGTTGAACGGCTGCTCGAAATACCTGGTTGCTGTGTCATTTAATACCTCGAGACTGTTACAGACTTACAGAAGGATTTCATTCCGTCTCTGTATTTTGTTAGAGTTTGATCGTCTTTTATTAGAATATCCCTTATTTTGAGTATCCTTTATTGGCACATGTTCTCAATCACAGCAGTGCTGGAGTACAGTTTATAGTCTTGCCTCAAGTGGCGCTATCTTATGTACAAATTACCTAGGTACAAACTTACATAAAAAGTGTGCAGAATAAAGAAGAAATGTAGTTGTTGTTACTTTGCAGTGATTCATCGTATCGTTCAGAAATGTGACAATTACAAAGGTGGAACTTACAGTCAGAAAGACAAATTACGAATTAATGCTACATAGCAGGAGCTCAGCGCAGGCTTTCCACATGTGTCCTGATCGACAGCACTAGATCCAAGTCAATGCAACAGTCACCAGTCCGCTTCAAGCCTACAGTCTGGTTCTCAGCTGCTCCAAAGTAAGTTTTCTCCAGGACTGTGTTCCCCTCACAAGCCTCTACTTTGACTCAATTTCTTGTGCCAGCCTCTTTTCCGAGACTGATTCCATGTGCTGGCCTCTACTCTGAGTTTCGGCTCCAGAGCTCTCTAGCTCATCCCTTCACCTCCGGGTAAGTGCTATTGAATAAAATTGGATAAAAGAAGGAAAATAGAGGAAGAAAAGAAAAATAATGTTCGGAGCAGGGAGCTTTGGCTGGAGAGCCCATACCCAGCTACAATCCTGTTAGGCACGAAGACGAGTCGGTCATTCAGCCTCCCGAGCCTGTTACAGAAGAATAGAGAGTAATTCGTCTAGCCTACCATGATTGTTACAGAGTAGGAGATGGTCATTCAGCCTCCAGAGTCTCCTACACATGAACAGGAGGGGTCCATTCAGCCACTTGAGCCTGTTAAACAGAAACATGAGGAGACCAATCTTCCCATTGAGCCTGTTACATGTGCTGTTACCACAGTCTGGCAGGATCGATGCATCAGGGTGATGGCCCAGGGCTGGGAAGAGCAGTATGTAAATCGAATAATTTCACAACGACTGATCGTATCCATTATGCACAAATCTTCTTCACAGTCTTGGCCTGTTTACCCTACCTCCATATATTCTTTCCATCCTTCAATTTCCAATCCTGGTCACTCAGCTGCTAAACCTACAGTATGATCGGTACATCTGGCCTGTTTTAATATATTTGCTTTTTTATTTAACTTGCCTCTATGAAAAGATGGAAAAGAATTCTGGGCAGAAATCAGAATGGCTGAACGGTCTGGAGGACGTTACAAATATAACAAGGCTTCTGAAGGCCCGGGGATATTAGTGGGGTGTGCATTACTCTAGGGACTGGAGAAAATTAAGTAGACAAGAATTGGTTAAGTTTTGTTTGAAGTGAAACGAGAGGTGGACGAGCCAGGTCAAAAACATGGCTATGGAACTGAAGCGTCCTACTACTCACACTATTGTTAAATTAGCTGAAACGCACGTGGTTCTCACAAGAAATAGTTTTCAATTGGATCGTTTCAGGAAATGAGAACTCGTTCTAATCTGAGTTTCTCTTCAGTTGAGCACTGGTCACGAATTGACATCTTTGTGTGGTTTTCTGCATGGAGTCATTTCACTTGTAGCAGACTGTCAGGTGACACGCAAGTGCTTGTAATAAAATGGTCCGTGTCTTCACACACAAATTGGCTGACAAACAGAAAGAGGCAGCATGCTTTCGGATTGATGTGAAGGGATAAACGAGACGAACAGTTTGTCCATGTCTTTAAATAAAGGAAACAATGATACCTTTGAACAAAACTGCACTAAAGCCAGTAAAGTGAGCAGCAGCTGTCCTGGACAGTTATATTAAGAACATGCTCAGGAACAAACAAGCAAATAATCTCAGCACACTAACGAAGAAACAATTGCGCTACTAAAAGCAGAAAGACCAGCTGTAAGATGTAGCTTATAAATTTCCGAATCAGGCATCAGTATAACAGCTAAATTAATAATGTTTCTATTAGTTTACTCAGATAAACCAACGCTTCATAACGTATTAAAGAAAACAAAACATTTAGACCTCGATGTGAAGTTAACTACCTTTAGGAAAATTATTTTTCTTTTACACCCTAATGGAAACAACCATAAAACTCTGAAGTTGAAAGAGTTTAATGACTTTAACACTTTATAACAGAAATCAATATTACAAATCTTTTAGCACTTAGTTACGAATGAATGCAATTCAGTGAATACAGGAAATCAAGCTGTCCTTAATAGTCATGAAGTCTGAAAGAGATCTGAGGGAGTTACAGCCAGTCACTTCGGAATGCGAATGAATAATATCCAAAGAAAGTCCTCAAGGACTCGAGATTATACGACCTGATAAACAGCATGAAGTCATAGGAAACTGAGGCTACCCATAGCGTTTCGCTGCATTGATAAGAATTTTAACAAGTTGGTTGCATGAATTAGGCGTGAAGCGCTGTAAATACGTTGTATGTTATTATTGTAATATAGAAGTGTATTAAAATAAATGCTACTTTCGTCCTGTACAGGTTAGAGTATGTCAGTGATTTATCTTCTAATCCTAGTGAAAGACAAAGTGTATAAGTGAGTTTGCATGTCGAGCCCAGATTCAGGTAAGATCATTTGGCCTTCTACGTAATTGAACTGGTTCCCACATGAATGAACCTCCAATTTACTGAGTTCTGCCTGCATACTGATTCTTCTCTTCCTGTCGGCGGAAACGCACCTACAGACACTGACAGCATTACGGTAACAGCACTGAAAACCTCCAGCCGAGAAATTGTCACTCCGCAGCCAAGCAGTTGCAGTACAGTTAGAACATTAACCCCGACCTGAGAAAGTGGGCAATTGTCCTCGTATGTCCTGTACATTCGAAGTAGGATAAATCCATTCTGGCCAATTATAGCCCGTCAGACTTCACTCGACCCACATTAAAGTGATGAACGGAGTAATCAACACCACAATCAAGCAGCACCTGCTCATCAATAAACTGCTCAGTGACGCTCAGTTTGTGTTCGGTAAATACAAATCAGTCTTGACTTAATTTCAGTCTCTGTTCAAACTGATTTTCAGAGGTGATTTGAGAGTGACAGCCTTTCATATTAAGGCTGAATTCGACTGAGTGAGGCATCAAGTATCAACAGAAAAACTGGAATCAATTGTTTTCAGGAGAAACATGCCAGTGTCATACCGGACAGAAAGGATGATGGCCGTGGTTGTTGGAGCTGAGTCAAGACATCGCTACACGTGTTCCTCGGGGTATTTTCAGCTGATTTATGAATGACCTTCCCACCATCATAAGTTGGTATTGTTGCCAATGAGTGCACAACGTTCAGCACCATTTTCCACTCCTCAGAGAGTGAAGTCGTCGATGTCCAAATGCAACAAGATCTGGAAAATATCCAGGCTTCGGCTGACAAGTGGCAATTAACACTTGCGCTACATGAATACCAGCCAACGTCCATCACCAATAAGAGACACTTTAACCATCCCCCCTTGATATTCAATTGTATTATCAAAACTGCATCCATAATGGGAGTTCCCGTTGATTAGAAACATAAAAAGAGGAGTAGGTCGGAGGCAAGAAATATTTCGACAAATAACCACCTGACTCCTAAAATCCTCGCCAACGTCGACAGGGGACATGTTATGTGTGTGATGGATTACTCTCCACTTGCCTGGACGAATTCAGTCCCCAGTACCACTCAAGAAGCTTGGTAGCATCCAATACAAAGGGACCCACTTGATTGAAACTGCATCCACAAGCATCCGTTTCCTTCACCACTGGCGCTCTGCGGCAGCAGTGTGTACTATCTACAAGACGCACAGCAGAAATTCACCAAAGATCCTCAGACAACACTTTCCCATCCCACAACAACTTCCATCTCGAAGGACAAGGTCAGCAGATATCGGCAAACTCCACCACTTTCACGTTCTCCTGCAAGCCACTCACATAACTGCTTTGAAAGTGTATTGTCGTTCCTTCTCTGTTGCTGCGCCCAAATTTTGGAATTGCCTCCCTAATCTGATTCTGGTTAGACCCACACCGGGTGGACTGAAGCACTTCATGAAGTCAGCTTCTCAAGGGTAAAATATGACGGGCAAGTAATATTATCTCAGGAACACCCGCATCCACCCAAATGAATGAATAAAATAAAACTTGTCAAACTGTAGGTAAACCTCATCATGTGTTGAAAGCAGCATCCTTAATCCCTTTCCCAGTTTTTAAGGAACCATTCCGTCGTGCGTAGGTGTGTCAAGTAGTGAGTGTAGTGGAGAAGTGGATGAGTGAAGGCAGGACAGTCAAAGAGAAATGGGCCATTCCCAACATGAATTTCCTCCTGTTTGATGAACAAACTCATAAATGGTGGAGAATTCAGACACCATTCTTTTGCATCTGGAGAATAGCAAACAGAGGCACAGATAAAGATTGCTCAGAGAATGAAAGACGTTTACATGAGGAGTGGCTGACGTCTGTGCTCGTTCTGTACTCAATGGAGTTGAGAAGGGTGAGGCGGATCCTCATTCAAATTTATAGATTACTGAGAGGCCTGAATAAAGTAGACATGTAGAAGATGTTTCCACGACTCAGAAAGACGAGGATATAAGGGCACAGGTTCTGAGTGATAGGACCACCCTTAGGAACTGAGGTTCCGACTAATGTATTCAGCCAGCAACTGGTAAATCTGTGAAACACATCACTTAAGAGGGCTGCCAAGGCCAACTTGTGTGTATTTCAGGCTTAAACAGGTAGGTTCTTGATTGGTAATTGGTTCAAACATAATGACAAGAAGGTCGGCAAATGGTGGTGACGAACAAATCAAATATGACAGAATGGGAGAGCCTACTCGATGGTCGAAAGGTCTAATGCTACACAAATGTATAGTCGTTTAAATATACACTTGGATGTACCACGTTAATCGAATATGAAGTGGATGAAGGTAATTCAGTCCCAATAAAACAAAACCCATTTTGTTTAAATCTGGAGAAACAGGGCAAAATAATAAGTGAAGTTCAAACTTATTGGCCAATGAAATGATTGAACTGCCAGAGTAATTGGAGTTCTCCTGTGTCGGATTGAGCAAGACATCCCTCTAATCTAAAACCCTGGATTTTGAATAACAAAGGCGCAGCTGTACTGAGCTCTGGAAAAAAAACACGCAGACACATAGAAGGCTGCCTGGAACCATTGTTCTCCATTGATTTCCAATTTATAGCTCCACCAGAAATCAACCATGCCTAACATTCTAGACTGCAACTGACCTTTATGCCTCACATTATATATAATGGCCTTTTTTAACCTATGCGGATAATGGACACTCAACTCAATCAAGATTCAATCGCAGAGATTTCGGGCATTCAGCGTCAATCAAAATGCATTCGCACATATTAATTGTCAGGAAGCCAACTGACCTTCAGGAGAATACCAGAAAGAAAATGGACAACATAGATTTGAGCGTACAAAACGGGGCTATAAACCGTTAGCCCTCATATGACCTGACGGACAGACTTTCCAACAACATTTTTTTGATGAAGAGCTTCACCAACAGCTTCAGAACCAAGAACCACGGAGGCAGAAAAGAGATGCTGAATAGAGAAATCAAACAAGAACATCATCTCAATAAAGACATCCGAGAGTTGATATTCCAACCAGACGCTATTAGAGCAAAACCATCCAAACACAGGGCTATTTGGAGGCAAGAAAATCGAAGGCAAGCACCTCAGAAATTGTACACATTTTAAAACGGTACTTCCCTCGGTGGGGAGCTGGAAATCCTGGCATTGCAAAGTTTCCAAACAAGCCATCAGGGAGGCTTTGGCATGTGTTGTCATTTCATGGGACCCTTTGGGTAGGAATCCTGAAGAATGTGTCTGTGATTAAAACTGCTGTTTGTCTTCTAATAGAGTATAACGTGCATTTAATTACTATCCTTCGCATAATTAAATTTGCCTTTATTTCTTGCATTATGCCAATCTTGTGTATTGAATGAACACAGAATTTTCTTTTTGTGCCCAGAACAATCGAACTGTTGCTTTCTTCGTGTTTTCGCCATAGTTTTAATACGCCATAGAGGCTGCTCTCTTATTAGAGAGAAGCGACTGGTGGTGGTTCAACTTGAAGGGCCACCACAGCTCCGGTGAGGATGTAGTTTCCTTCATGTTAATCAAAAACCAGAAATGGGAATTAAATACACGCTGTTGGTATCATACTGTTCTGTGAACCAACAGCCCAGCCAACTGAGCTAAACCGTTTGCCGTATTAGTTTTGTATTCAGAAGAAAGTCCAATGGCTGAAACAAGTATTTGGGAGTGATTCAACCCACCTAAAATAGGCAAATTGGTCTTAAAAAGTTACATGGTATGATGGTTGTCACAGTAAGCGGGTTTGTGTACAGCAACACGAATGTCTTCCTTAGTTTGAGGAAATTTCGTGGATTAAAGTTGGATCGAATATGCATGGTGACAGATTGGAAGTGGGGAGGCGTCATGAGACATGCACGTCCTAAAACACCAGTCGCAGTACATAAGCACGCAGGTGGTGAAGAAGTTAAGTGGTATGTTGGTCTACTCAATGAGTGGAATTGAGTACAGGAATATGGATGTATGGTTTCTGAAAACTCCATGGGATTAAAGTTAGATAAATCCATAAATATTAATAATCTATATCGCAGAATACATCAGGAATTAACAAAAAAATCCTTTGGAAACATTCGTGGTCATCTTTCAAGATTCGATAGATTCTGGAATAGTTCCTACAGATTGCAGATTTGGTAATGTAGCCTCAATGTTTAAAATGGGATGCAGAGACAAAACAGTGAATTTTGGACCAGTCAGCCTGATGTTGGCATTGGCCAAAGGACACGAGCCCATTATGAGACATTTACTCACTGAGCGTGTGTAAAAGAATGAAGTATTGTGCAGAATCACCATGAATTGCCAAAAGGGAAATCATGTTGCACAAAACTATTGGAATTGTTCGGGGATGCAAACAGTGTCATTGATTAGTAGAAACCAGAGGGTGTAGTTTTCTTGGATTTTTTCTAATGGCTACTGATAAATCCTACAGAATAGATTCGCATATAACCATTACGACTCGTGACATTGGGTATGGTGAAATGTCACGGATAGAGAACTGTATGGTAGACAAAAAAAAGACATTTTCAGATACTTATCTGAAAACGTACGACATGACTGTACCCCAGCTTTTACACTGGGAGGTGTAATGAGATCTGGACATCCTGATACACAAATCTCTGGAGGTGCAGAAGGTGGAGATTAAGTGAAGTAGTGTGATGATCTTCGCAGTGAGTGGATGTGGGTACAAGAACATGAATATTTTGGTGAAAATGTGCGGGACTTTGGTGATGTCACAGCTGGGGTAATGAATGCAATCGTTGCTCAGTGACAGGAGATAGAGGGTCGATGTAGAAAGTTGTTTGTACGACTGGGTCCAGTGTGTTATAGCGTCGCGGGTAGTGGGGGCGCCGTGGCAGAGTGGTTAGCACTAATGCCAGAGATCCGGGTTCAATGTCCGATTCAGGCAACTGTGCGTGGAGTTTGTACCGTCTCCCTGTGTGCGCGTGGTTTTCCTCCCCCAGCTCAAGAAAGTGCAGATTAGGTGAATTGGCCATGCTGAATTTCCCGTGGTGTAGGAGAATGGGTCTGCGTGGGTTGCGTTTTGGAGGGTCCGTGTAGACTTATTGGTCCGAAGGACCTATTTTCACACTGTAAGTAATCTAATCATAAAATGTAAGGAATCTAATCAATTGCACAGAGGTTTGGAAACAACTGTTTACCATTGCGTCGATAAACAGTCGCTTTTGCAGATCCAATCGTGACTGCTTCACTTGGTAAGTCACCGATGTCTACAACCTGGTTCCTGAATATTGTCAAAACACTTTGTGAAATGTCCAACATGCTCCAATAAAGAAAAAAATTGATGCAACAAAACGGGTCCCACATTGAATCTGATGCATGGAGATTGGGATGGTGAGACATAATCACTGCTGTGCAGAAAAACACTTTGGAATTTGCAGAGCAATATTTGAGCTACTCACTTGTTGTACTAAACGTAGGCAGTGCCGAGCACCACATCTCCTGACAATACCCACTGTGACGGTTTTCTGCAAATTCGCCAAATTAATATGATGTCAGTTACATTTAAAATAAACTTGCCCTATCTGACATAAATACCGTGTGACATAATCTATTGAAGTCATTTCCACAATGCAAGTACTCTGATATGTCGACAAATTGTTTATTTGGAAGTAGATCTCGGCACAGTAAGATTGTGAGTTCTGTTGCATATCTTTTTTTCCTTAGTTAATATATGGTCAGGTTTATTTGTGAACTCTCTAATGTTGTGTGCTCCACCCTCATCCACCACTTGTATCAGCTTCCTCTACTTCTGCTGGCATCGCATTCCAAACATGCAAAACTCACTGTGTGAAAAGGTTGCCTCTTAGGTTCCTTTTAAATCTTTCCCTCTCACCCAAACCATATGTCCTCTAGTTCTGAACTCGCCCACCCCAGGGAAAAACACACTAGCCTGTTTGTCCTATCCATGCCCCTCATGATTTTTTAATCTTCGATAACGTCACCCTTCACCCTCCGATCATCCCAGGAAAACGCCCCCAGCCTCTTCAGCAAGCTCAAATCCTCAACACCTCGCAACATCTTTCTCACTCTTCTCTGAACCTTATCAATTGTGAAGTGGTTACGTTATTGACAGCAGGAGGACTCAAACCATGCCTCTGTTCCTTCTGAAACAGACTCCCCCACTTTAGACCACTTCACCATAATACCATATGCAGTTGATTTCATTGCAAAAATCAGTCCCCTATATTTGTTCAAGAAATCTGGAACATGGCATTTATCTCTTTGTAGAACTTGACCGCAGTTATTCACAGATAACAATTCAAGATTGATCTGTCAGTGTGCCCTCGTTCCAATCTACTGCAGTTCTTGCAGTCCATCGGCCAGTGCTTTCCGCTCCGGGTTTTTTGAATTACCGTGAATCTTTGCGATTTTTTCAAAGTTTATTCATTTCGTTATCAGATGGGCTTCTGCGAATTGCACTGTATAAATTTGGAAGGGCATGCATTTTATTGCACTCACAAATAGTGTACGTTGAATTGTCGACTCCACAAATTAAATGTTAAAAATTGTTTTGAAGAAATATTCCTCTAGATCTTACGATAAATGCCTCCACATCGAGCTGAATGCTGTATTAGTGAGATTTGATAGTGTTAGTGCACATGCCTTAGAAATTATTATGTCAAGTTGAAGACGTTTGTTACGGACCAGACCATGTTTCCATAAAACATTCTAAGAAGATATTCCTTGACTCTGGCTTTTACCTTATTTCATGACAAATAAAAGGTTCTACATTCCAGACGTGATGCAAATGGTGAAACGACTAGTCTGTAATCAAATCGCACGTTATTCTTTCACCACAGTTAAAATAGAACCAAAACAGAAGAACTGGAAAAACATTCAAAACACTTAGCAAAATAATATGTGATTTAATTTCTATGCCTCAACTGTTCCAACATATCAAAACTGTTCAGTTTCTCCTTGAAACAATTTAGGTAACTCCGATTGGAATGTTATGAGGGAACTTGGCTAGGCATACCAAAATACCGTTGTCAAAAGAATACGAACACATGCTGGGACCAAATCAAAGCATTCCAAACTTTATTGATGGCAACACTTAATTTTCAACAATAATGCTAATTGATCCATCACCGTTACTAATATTATGCCTCTCATGTGGATTTACGCAGTTGCTCTTTCTCTGGGGTTGGGAAGCTGCTCTCTCTCTCTCTCTCTCTCTCTCCCCCATCCCCTCAATTTTCCCTCTCTCTGGTTGGTCAACTTGTCTCCACCTCTCGACGTGCTCTTCACCTCAGAACGCCCAAGCATTGACCTCAGAGAGAGGTGTGCAAGTGAAGCCAGGTATTTTTACTTTCTGTTGGTTTTCATTTGAGAAAATGAGCTCCAGTCATCCAGATGGCGTTTCCAGAAAGCGAGGTGGAAGCAGATCCAACAACAACTCTATAAGAACAATTGTATTAAGATGCAATAAATATGACGGAAGGTAAATTGGAAGTTCCTCAATGGACCAGCCCAGTCATCAAGCGGTGGACTCGCCACATTCCTGTGGGAATCATTCTGTGATTGTGAGGTGGATTGATTTCATAGTAGTCTTGCACGAGTTACATCATTTCACATGTACTGGCAATGTAGCAGCTCAGCTTCTCCTCCAGAACCTTCACATCAAGGAGCACAGAAAAATCTCCAATTCAGCAACAACTCGACTTCTCGACGTCACAGATGACTGTGGGCTGCAGGAACCAATACCTATAAATTAAGAAACCTACGCATCTCTGGTAATAAACAACGCATGTTTGGCTTTAAGATGGATTTTGAATGAATTCTTAAAGTGCTAATCACACTACCGCTCTGTCTCTATAAGAAAAACTTCCTTTGAACTGAGAACTGTGTCACACCCCTTCCCAGTGTATTTACGGATTGGCTCTGGAAGAAGTGGATGCATTCGTGGTCACCGTTCAATAATCTGTAGACTCTCATGTCGGTCCCATGGATTGGAGAGCAGTTACGTCACTCCACTTATTAAAAACAATGATGTAGAGAGCAAACAAAGTATTAGATCTTTTGGACTGACTTGAGACGTGAAAACAATTCGGGAGCCAATCGTAATAAATGTAACAACAGAATACTTGGAACACTGTGTGACGGTCAGCATGGATTTACAAAGGGGAAATGACACCTAACACATGTACTTCAATGTTCAGAGATTACTTGCAGTGTGTTGTTATAGAACATAGAACATAGAACATAGAACAACACAGCACAGAACAGGCCCTTCGGCCCACGATGTTGTGCCGAACATTTGTCCTAGCTTAAGCACCCATCCATGTACCTATCCAATTGCCGCTTAAAGGTCGCCAAAGATTCTGACTCTGCCACTCCCACAGGCAGCGCATTCCATGCCCCCACCACCCTCTGGGTAAAGAATATAACCCTGGTATCCCCCCTATACCTTACACCCTTCACCTTAAATTTATGTCCCCTTGTAACATTCTGATGTACCCGGGGAAACAGTTTCTGACTGTCTACTCTATCTATTCCTCTGATCATCTTATAAACATCTATCAAGTCACCCCTCATCCTTCGCCATTCCAATGAGAAAAGGCCTAGCAGTCTCAACTGATCCTCGTACGACCTATTCTCCATTCCAGGCAAAATCCTGGTAAATCTTCTCTGCACCCTCTCCAAAGCTTCCACATCTTTCCTAAAGTGAGGCGACCAGAACTGCACACAGTACTCCAACTGTGGCCTAACCAAAGTCCTGTACAGCTGCAACATCACTTCACGACTCTTGAATTCAATCCCTCTGCTAATGAACGCTAATACATTATAGGCCTTCGTACAAGCTCTATCCACCTGAGTGGCAAATTTCAAAGATCTATGAATATAGACCCCAAGATCCCTCTGCTCCTCTACCTTACTCAGAACCCTACCGTGACCCTGTTTTCCGCATTCTTATTTGTCCTTCCAAAATGGACAACCTCACACTTGACAGGGTTGAACGCCATCTGCCACTCCTCAGCCCAGCTCTGCATCATATCTAAGTCCCTTTGCAAACGAAAACAGCCCTCCTCACTATCCACAACTCCACCGATCTTCGTATCATCTGCAAATTAACTGACCCACCCTTCGACTCCCTCTTCCAAGTCATTAATAAAAATTACAAACAGCAGAGGACCCAGAACTGATCCCTGTGGAACTCCACTTGTAACCGGGATCCAGGCTGAATAGTTACTATCTACCACCACTCTCTGACTTCGACCGGTTATCAAGTTTTCTATCCAACTGGCCAGATTTCCCTTTATCCCATGCCTCCTGACTTTCTGCAAAAGCATACCATGGGTAACCCTATCAAATGCCTTACTAAAATCCATGTACACTACATCCACTGCTCTACCCTCATCCACATGCTTGGTCACCTCCTCAAAGAATTCGACAAGACTTGTAAGGCAAGACCCACCCCTCACAAATCTGTGCTGGCTGTCCCTTATCAAGCAGTGTCTTTGCAGATACTCAGAAATCCAATCCCTCAGTACCCTTTCCATTAATTTGCCTACCACCGAAGTAAGACTATCTGGCCTCTAATTCCCAGGGTTATCCCTATTCCCTTTTTTGAACAGGGGCACAACATTCGCCACTCTCCAGTCCTCTGGTACCACCCCAGTTGAGAGTGAAGACGAAAAGATCATTACCAACGGTTCTGCAATTTCCTCTCTTGCTACCCACATAATCCTAGGGTATATCCCGTCAGGCCCGGCGGACTTCTCTACCCTCAAGTTGTTCAAAATGTCCAATACATCTTCCTTCCTAACAAGTATCTTTTCTAGCTTACCAGTCCGTTTCACACTCTCCTCTTCAAAAATACGGTCCCTCTCGTTTGTAAATACTGAAGAGAAGTACTTATTCAAGACCTCTCTTATCTCTTCCGACTCAATACACAGTCTACCACTACTGCCCTTGATCGGACCTACCCTCGTTCTCGATATTCTCATGTTTCTCATGAAATGTCTTGGGGTTATCCTTGATCCTATCCGCCAAAGATCTTTCATGCCCTTTCTTAGCTGTCCTAATCACTTTCTTCAGCTCATTTCTGGCTATCCTGTATCCCTCCAATGCTCTGTCTGAAAACTGTTTCCTCAACCTTATGTAAGCCTCCTTTTTCCTCCTTACAAGACATTCAACCTCCCTCGTCAACCAATGTTCACTCACACGACCATCTCTTTCCTGCTTGACAGTTACATACATATCAAGGACACGTCGTATCTGTTCCTTGAAAAAGTTCCACATTTCAACGACATCCTTCCCTGACAGCCTATGCTCCCAACCTATGCTCCTCAGATCCTGTCTTACAGCATCGCATTTACCCTTCCCCCAATTGTAAAACCTACCCTGTTGCACGCACCTATCTCTCTCCATAACCAAGGCGAAAGTCACAGAATTGTGGTCACCATCACCAAAATGTTCACCCACTAACAAGCCCATAACTTGTCAAGGTTCATTACCAAGTACCAAATCCAATATGGCCTCCCCTCTGGTCGACCAATCTACTTGATCTAAAGAGCTTCCAATCAATATTTGGGAATTTGAAATCGCCCATGACTACTACCCTGTGGCTTCTGCACCTTTCCAAAATCTGTTTCCCAATCTGTTTCTTCACATCTCTGCTGCTATTGGAGGGCCTATAGTAAATACCCAACAAGGTGACTGCTGCTTTCCTATTTCTGACTTCAGCCCATACTACTCCAAAGGCAGACCCCCCTCGAACTGCCTTTCTGCAGCCGTTATACCATTTCTAATTAGCAACACCATCCCCCCTCCTTTTTTTATCACCCTCCCTAATCTTACTGAAACATCTGTAACCAGGAACCTCCAACAGCCATTCCTGTCCCTCTTCTATCCACATTTCCGTGATGGCCACAACATCTTAGCCCCAGGTATCGATCCACGCCTTACGTTCACCCACCTTATTTCTGATACTCCTTGCGTGGAAGCGAGTTGGAATGTTGTCACAGACCATTGCAAGGGGAAAGAATGGGGATGGGGTAACATTCCGTGCAACGAAAAGCAAAGCAAACATGGGATCACAGGCCGGTGTTAGAATAGTACAAATGGAATGGGTGCACAGGCCATTGGTGGTAGAATACAGTGGGAATGTGGTCACATCAGGATGACAAGGAAACACAGAGGGGACTGGGTTGCAGGTAGTTTCTCAAGGAAAAGAGCCGAAATTGGTTCAGAGTCATTGTTAAGAAGATGGTTCCAATGGCGTTGGGAGGGATGTCTTCACAGTCCATTGGAGGAGAAATGTGTGGAGACAGATTCATAGGCAGTTACAAGGAGAGCAGAGTGGGAATGCGCTCACAGTCCTTTGCTGGGAGAACAGACTAGGATTGAGATCACATGGCGTTGGTAATGGAACAGGGTAGGGATGGGGTCACAAATTGTGGATGAGAGTACAGGCCATTGCTCGAGGAACACAAATGAGGATGGACTCACATGCTGGTGAGAGAGCTAAAGATTAGGGATGGGTTCACATGCTGGTGAGAGAGGTAAAGAATAAGGATGGGTTCACAGGCCAAAGTAGGCGGAGCAGAGTAGTGATATGTTGACAAGCTGTTGCTTTGGCAACAGAGTGGGGATGAGATCACAGAAGGTTGTGAGGAAAATGCAGAGGAAACGGGTCGTAGGCATTTCTGGTTCAGCAGAGGGGAGTCTGTATCCGAGCGCAGTACCATAGAAACAGTGAGTAGGTTGGGACAGAGGCTGTCTCTAGGCTGTTGCTATGGATGCAGAGTGAAGATGGGTTTCCAAGAAGTCGCGAAGACAACATGGTGGGGACCAGTTAACACGTAGTTGATGGGGTAGGGCGTGGGAACAGTTTCATACGGCATTGCTAGCGAAATACAGTGGCAATGGGTACACAGGCCATTGCAGAGGAAACAGTGAGGGTACTGTTTCACAAGCCGTTACCAAGAGAAGAGATTGAGATTGGATAACAAGCAGTTGCTGGGAGAACCTCGTGTGGATGGGTTCAAAGATGTTTCTAGGGGAACAGAATGGGTATGAGTTCAGAGTTGCTGGGAGAACAGGCTACGGTTTTGTTTACGGGCCGTTGCTCGGGGTACAGAACGGGGCTGCAATCTCAGGCAGAACAGTGGGGATTGTTTCACAGGTTGTTGCGAGGTGAACCGATTGGGGATCAGTTCACAGGGCGGAGCTCGGAGAATACTGTGATTATATGTTCACAGCCATTGCTGGGAGAAGAGAGTGGAGATGGTTTCACAGAACGTTGCCTGGAAAATAGAGTTGGCATTGGTTCACAGGCAATTGCTGCAGGAATGAATTGGAGGTGTGTTCCCAGTCCATTGCGTTGGTTACTTTGTGGTTACAGGTTCACAGGCCGGTCCTAAGACAACACAGTGGGATACCTTTCACAGATGGTGGCTGGGAAAACAGACTCGTGTTGTGGTCAGAGGCCGTTGTTAGGGCACATAGTGGGGATAGAGTTACAGTTCACATTTCCTGTAGAACAGTGGGAACTGGGTTCACAGTCGGTTGCTTTGGGAACAGAGTTTCTGACACAGATGCTAGGGGAACAGAGTAGGAATGCTTTCACAGTTGGTTGCTTGGGGAATGTAGTGGGGATAGGTTCACAGTCTTTGCAAAGCATGGAGAGTGTGGATGGGTTCACTGGCATTGATAAAGGCACAGATTAGGAATGGCTTCACAGGTCGTTGCTGGAGAACAGTGTGGAGATTAGTTCAAAGGCAGTTAATAGGAGATCAGAGTGGAAATGGGTTCACAGTCTGTTGCTGGGAGAACACAGGTTGTTGACATTGGTGCAGAGTCGTGTTGGCGTCACAGGACGCTATTTATGCAGTCACAGGAAGTTTCCAGTAGAAACACTGAAGATGGGTTTTCAGGCTTTTGATGGGTAAAAGAGTGGGGGATGTAGTCCCAGTCTGGTGCTAACGGAACGGATGGAGAATAGTTTCACATGAAGTTGCTAGCGGAACAGAGTGAGGATGGCCTCATAGGCGTCGCATGGAGAAGCCAGTGGGATTGGTTGACAGGCCGATGCAGGAAGAATGGAATGGGGATATGTTCGGAGGACGTGGCTGGGAGAATACTTTGGTGATGGGTTCACAGGCATTGGCTTGGAGAACAGAGTTGGGATGGGGTGTCAGGCTGTTGCCAGGCAACGGAGTGGAGGGTGGGGACACGAGCGTTGCTCGGGAACAGAATGGCGTATTTCAGAGAAGTTTTCTTTGAGAACACTCTAAGATTGTGGTTACATATTGTTGCTAGGGGTACAGACTGTGACTGGGGTCACAGGCCGTTGTTGATACAACACTGTGCAGATGTGTTGATAGGCTTTTGCCGGAGAAAAAGACTGAGTGGGGTATCGGACACAGTCTGTTGCTTTGGGAACAGAGCAGGAATGGTTTCACATACAGTTGCTCAGGGAAAGGTGTGGGGAAGGGCTCACAGGTATTGCGAGCGGAACGGACTAGATATTGTTTCACAGGCTGTTGCTCGGTGAGTTGTGTGGGGATGTGTTCACTGGACGTGACTTTGAGAACACTGTAATGGTGGGTTCACAGGCATTTTCTGGTCGAAAACAGTAGGAATAATTTCATAGAAAGTTGCCTGGAGAAGAGAGTTGGAATTGGTTCACAGGCAATTGCTACAGTCAAGGTTTGGAGATGGGTTCACAGAACATTGTTCGTCGCAATGTGGTCAGGGTGTCACAGGCCATTGCTATGAGAACAGAGTGGGAATTGGTTCCCAGTCGGTAGATGGGAGTACAGACTAAGATTGGGGATGCAAGCTATTGCTAAGAGTATGGATTGGGAATGGGGTCACGGCCGTTGGCAGTGGAATAGTGTGAGCTTGCTGTGATACGATGTTGCTCAGAGAATAGAGCAGCAGTGTATTCACAGGCAGTTGGTCGGAGAACAGAGTGTTGATTGTTTCACAGGAGGTAGCAGAGAGAACAGATTTGAGATAAGTTAACTGTCAGTTGCGAGGAAAACAAGAGTGTGGTTGAATTCATAATCTGTTCGCTTAACAGCGAGGAGACTAGTTTACAGGTGACTGCTTGGATTCACAGGCCGTTGTTAAGGGTACAGTTGGAGATAGATTCACAAGCTATTGCCAGCATAATAGTGTGAGGGCTGGGATCACAGGCTGTTTCGTTGGAAACGCTTCTCTTATGGATTGACAAGATGTTGCGAGGGCAACAGAGCGAGGGTGAGAGGTTACAAGTTGTATTACATAGTGGGCATTGTTTCACATGCAGTTGCAGGAGGAATGCGTGGAGATACCTTCATAAGCACTTGCTAAGAGTTCAGATTGGGAATGGATTCACAGTCTGTTGCTGGGAGAGCAGTCACAACTTGAGATCACAGGCCATTGGAATTGTACAGAGTAGGATTGAGGTCACAGGCCGTTCTTAGTCGTACACAGCTGGGATATGGTCACAGGACTTGGCCGGTAGAATAGCGTTGGAATAGGTTCACAGTATTTTGTTAGGGTAATAAATTGGGGCATGGTATTTGGGATTGTTGCTTAACGAACAGAGCGGGAATGGTATCACAGTCATTTGCTCGGGTAACAGAGTGAGTATGAGTTCACAAGCGTTTCTCGGAGTAGAGCGTGACGACCTTTTCACAGGCTGTTGCTAGGAGAACTGAATGGGGAAATGTTCACGAGACTTGGCTGGGAGAATACTCTGTTAATTGGTTCACAGACGTTTGTAGGGAGAGGTAGGGAATGTAACCAAAGTTCGTTGCTAGCAGGGAAAATTGTTGATGGGATTAAAGCACGTTGCTAGGAGAACAGTATGAGCATTGTTTCACAGTGAATCAGGACGAGAATGGATGGAGAGGAGTTCTCAAGCTAGTGCTAGGTGTACATTGTGGATCACAGACCGTTTAGCGGAGAGTAAAGTGGAAACGGCTTCACAGACATTTGTTGGGAGAACTAGTGGGGATGGGGCCACACACTGTTGCCAGGGCAATGTAGTGGATGTTGGGGTCACGGGCTGTTGCTTAGGAAACAGAGCGAGATTGATTTCACAGGCAGTTCCCAGGAGGACCAATTAGGAATGTGCTCACAAGCGTTGCTGTGGGAACGATTCAGAGGCAGTTGATGCAAGAAGAGGTTAATATTGTGGTTACAGACTTTTACTAGGAGAACAGAGTGGGGCTGGATTCACAGGCTGTTGCTGGTAGAATTGTGTGTGGATATGACCACAGGCTGTTGCTGGGGAAAAATAGTGCGTTGGGGAATCGGGCCACAGGCTGTTGCTTTGGGAATGGAGCAGGAAAGATTTCACAGTTAGCCGCTTGACAAATTGTGGGATGTGTTCAAAGGCATTGCGAAGATAACAGAGTGAATATTGATTCACGTGCTTTAGCTCGGAGAAATGAGTGGGGATGTATTCACAGGGCGTGTTTAGGAGAGTACTGTGGTTATGGTTTCATAGGCAATTACGGATAGAAGAGTAGTGACAGCTTAACAGAAAGTTGCTCGGAGAACGGAGTTGGAATTGGTTAATAGGCAATTGCTGCAGCAATGGATTGGAGTTGGGATGACAGAACATTGCTCGGGGCAGAGTGTGGCTCCAGTCTCACAGCCCTTTGCTTGGAGTGGGAATGGGACCACAGGCGGTTGCTGGGAGATCAGACTTAGTTTGGGGTAACAGGCTTTTGGTCGGGGTACAGTTTGTGGATGGGGTCACACGCTGTTGCCAAAAGAAGAATAAGAGGATTGTGTCATAGGTTGTTGCTTCGGGAACATGAGCAGGATTGGGTTCAATTTCAGTTGTCAGGGAAGAAGAGTGGTGACATGTTCAAAGACAGTTGCTGAGAGAACAGAAACGAGACAGGTTAACAATTTATAAACAGGGTATGAGAGTGTGATTGGATTCACAGTTTCTCGGGGAACAGAGGGGGGCATATGTTCACGGACGGTGGTTGGGGGTTACCGATGGGAATGGACCCGTAACCTGTAGCCTGGGCAACAGTGTGGGGGGAATGTGTTCACAGGCTGTTTCTTGGGCAACAGATCGCGCAAGGGTTTGGAAATTGTCACAAGGGAAACAGAGAAGGGGATGTGTTGACAGGCTGTTGCTTGGGAATACAGCAGGCATTGTTTCACAGGCAGTTTCTAGGAGAAAAGTGGGGATGGGTTTACAGGCATTGCTAGGGAAACAGATTATGGATGGGTTCACAGGCGTTGACAGGGGAAGAGAGAGAGGATGGGTTCACAGACGTTGCTCCAGGAACAGAATGGGGATGGGTCCAGAGAATGTTGGTGGGGAAAAAAGTGGGGTTGGGTTACATGGAACGTAGAACACTACAACGCAGGACAGTTGCTTTGGCCCCGATGTTGAGCCGAACTGTGGAACCAATCTTAAAGTCATCTCACCTGCTCTATTCGATTTCATTCATATTAACGCATTAACCCTTTAAATGCCGTTAAAATGTGCGAGTCTTTACTGTTGCAGGCAGGGCGTTCCACACCCCAAGTCTGCTCTGAGTAATGATACTAACTTTGGCATCTGCCCTTTCTCGAACAGCCCACAAGTTAAAGCTGTGTCCCCTCATGCTAGAATTCGCCATCCAAGGAAAAAGGTTTTCACTACCCACCCAATCTACCCTCTGATTATCTTAGAGATCTCTGTTAATTCACCTCTCAACCTTCTCTTTAAACAAAATAGCCTGATGTTCCTCAGCCTTTCCTCCCAAGACCTTCCCTCCATACCAGGCAGCATCGTGCTAAATCTCTTCTGCACCCTCTCCAAAGCCTCTGTGTGCTTTCTATAATGCGGTGACCAGAACTGCTCGCAATGCAGAAAGTGCAGCCCAGCTCTGCAGCTTATCTCTTTCTCTCTGTAACCTGCGACATTATTCCGCTCTATCCACAAATCCACCGACCTTCGTGTCAGCTGCAAATTCCCGAACATATTATTCAACGCCCTCATCCAGTTCATTTATAAAAGTAACAAGCAGTAGTAGATACAAAAAAGACCTTTCCAGGACACCTCGAGTAACTGAACTCCAGGATTAATATTACCCATCAACCAACGCCCTATGTCTTCTTACAGCTTGTCAAAGTCTTATCCAAACCGTTAAATTACTCCCAATCCCATGCCTCCGTATCTTGTGCAATAGCCTACCGTGGGGTACTCTTCCAAACACACTTTTTGAATTCCATACACACCACATCAATTGTTTTTCCCTCATCCACTTATTTGGTCACCTTTTCAAAGAAATGAATAAGCTTTGTGAGGCACGACCAAACCTTCACAATGCCATATTGACTATCCCTAATTAATTTATTCATATCTAGTTAACTATATTTCCGATCTCTTGTAACGTTTAACCACAACTGAATTAAGGCTCTTTGTCCTATTTATAACGGGGTAGTCTCTACTCGCAATCTTGAACAAGGAGACAACTTTTACTATTCTCCAATCTCTGGAACAATTCATGTAGACAATGACGACATAAAGATCAAAGCCAAAAGCTCTGCAATTCCCTCCCTGTCTTCCCAAAGCATCAGAGGACACATTTCATCCGATCTATGGGACTTATCTTTTCCACACTTTCCAGAATTGCTGGCACCTTCCCCGCCCGGGTTAACAGGCCGTTGCTGGAAGAACCGAGTGGGATGGTTTCACAGACTGTTGCTCGGAAGCAGAGTAGGCATTTGGATCACAGGCAGACGTAACGGGAACACCATGACAATTGCTTCATAGAGCACAGCTTGTGGAACAGTATCGATACTGATCAACAGGCTTTTCTCATGAGAGCAAAGTATAGATGGGTTGACAGGCTATTGCTAGTGGACAAGAGTGGGAATGGGTTCGCGGGCCGTTGCTGTTGAAAAAGTGTGGGCATGGGTTTTCAGGTAATACCAGGAGAAGAAAGTTGATATATGTTAACAGGCCGATGCAAGGAAGAGAGGTTGGGTGTGGAGTCATCGGCCGATGCCCAGGGAACAGATTGGGAATGGGTTCATGGGCCGTTGCTACGGGTATGGATTGGAGATGGGTTAACAGGCCATTGTTAGGAATACAGTGTGGATGTGTGGCCACAGGCTGTTGCTTGCAGAGAAGTGTCAGGATGGGAACACGAGCTGTGCTCGTCAGAATATAATATAGAACATAGAACATTCCAGCGCAGTACAGGTCCTTCGGCCCTGAATGTTGCACCGATCTGTCAAACCAATCTGAAGCCCATCAAACCTACCCTATTCCAAGTACGTCCGTATGCTTGTCCAATGACGACTTAAATGTACTTAAAGTTGGTGAATCTACTACCATTGCAGGCAAAGCATTCCATACTTTTACTACTCTCTGAGTAAAGATACCACCTCTGACAATTTAAATCTATGCCCCCTCGTGCTCGCCGTCACCATACTTGGAAGAAGGCTCTCCCTTTCCTCCCTAGCTAACCCTCTGATGGTCTTATATGTCTCTATTAAGTCACCTCTCAAAGGTCTTCTCTCGAACGAACACAGCCTCTCAAGTCCCTCAGCCTTTTCTCATGAGACCTTCCCTCCATACCAAGAAACATCCTATTAAATCTCCTCTGCACCCTTTCCAACGATTCCCGATCCTTCTTATAATGTGGTGACCATAACTGTACACAATACTCCAAGTACAAAAGCACCAGAATCTGTACAGCTGTAGCATAACCAGATGGTTCCGGAACTCGATCCGTCTATTAATAAAAGCTGTATGCCTTCTAAACCACCCTGTCAACCTGTGTGGCAACTTTCAGGGACCTGTGCACATGGACACCGAGATGTCTCTACTCATCTACACGACGAAGAATCTTCCCATTTGCCCAGTACTTTGCATTCTGGTTACTCCGACCAAAGTGAATCACCTCACACTTGCCCGCATTAAAATCCATTTGCCACCTCTCAGCCAAGCTCTGTCGCTTATCTATGTCTCTCTGTAACCTACAACATCCTTCGTCACTATCCTCAACTCCACCGACCTTAGTGTCGTCTGCAATCTTACTAACCCACCCTTCTACGCTCTCATCCAGGTCGTTTATAAATATAACGAACAGCAGTGGACCCAATACCGACGCTTGTGGAACACCACTGGACTCCAGAACGAACATTTCCAATCAACCGTCACCCTCTGTCTTCTTTCAGCAAGCCAATTATTGATCCAAACTGCTACATCTCCCACAATCCCATTCCTCCGCATTTTGTACAACAACCTACTGTGGAGAACCCTATCGAATGCCTTGCTGAAATCCATATACCCCACACCAACCGATTTACTCTCATCAATCTGTTTGGTCACCTTCTCAAAGAACTCAATAAGGTTTGTGAGGCACGACCTACCCTTCACAAAACCGTGCTGACTATCCATAATCAAATTATTCTTTAATAGATGATTATAAATCCAATCTCTTATCACTTTTTCCAACACTTTACCAATACCTGAAGTGAGGCTCACTGGTCTATAATTACCAGGGTTGTCTCTACTCCCCTTCTTGAACAGGGGAACCACATTTGCTATCCTCCAGTCTTCTGGCACAATTCCTGTCGACAATGACGATTTAAAGATCAATGCCAAAGGCTCGGCAATCTCCTGCCTGCCTTCCCAGAGTATCCTAGGATAAATCCCATCCTGTCCAGGGACTTATCTATTGTCACACTCCACAGGATTTCTAATACATCTTCCTTGTGAACGTCAATTACACCTTGTCTAATAGCCTGTATATCAGTCTTCTCCTCGTCAACATTGTCGTTTACTAGAGTGAATACTGTCAAAAAATATTCATTAAGTGCTTCCCCTATCTCCTCTGACTCCACGCACAACATCCCACTGCTATCCTTGATTGGCCCTAATCTTACTCTCGTCATTCTTTTATTCCTGAAATACCTATAGAATGCCTTCGGGTTCACCCTGATCCTATCTGGCAAAAAATTCTCATGTCTCCTCCTGGCCTTTCTGAGCTCTCTCTTTAGATCTTTCCTGGCTACTTTGTAACTCTCAAGCGCCATAACTGAGCCTTCACATCTCAGCGTACCATATGCCTTTTTCATCTTGACCAGAGATTCCACTTACTTCGTAAACCACGGCTGCCGCGCTCTACAGCTTTCCCCCCCCCCCTTATCTGATACTTACCTCGCTCACACCGGAGCTTTTCCTTGAATAAGCTCCACATTTCTAATGTGCCCATCCCCTGCAGTTTGCCTCCCCATCCAATGCTTCCTAAATCTTGCCTAATCGCATCGTAATTGCATTTGCTCCAGCTGTAACTCTTGCCCAGTGGTATACACCTATCCCTTTCTATCACGAAAGTAATAATAACAGAATTGTGATCGCTATCACCAAAATGCTCTCCTACTTTGAAGTCTAACCCCTGGCCGGTCTCATTACCCAGTACCAAATCTAATGTGGCTTCGCCCCTTGTTGGCATGTCTACATCCTGTGTCACGAAGCCCTCCTGCACATACTGGACAAAAACTGACCCATCTATAATACTCGTACTATCGTGTTTCCAGTCAATATTTAGAAAGTTGATAGCCCCCATGACAACGACCCTGTCTCTCTCACTCTTATTGAGAATCATCTTTGCTATCCGTTCTGCTACATCTCTGGAGCTATTCGGAAGCCGATGTAAAACCCCCAACAGGGTGACCACTCCTTTTCTGTTTCTAACCTCAGCCCATACTACCTCAGTTGACGAGTCCACAATAGCCGTTCTGCAACTGTAACACTGTCCTTGACCAACAATGCCACACCTCCCCCTGTTTTACCATCTTCACTGTTCTTACTGAACCAACCAAATCCTGGAACCTGCAACAACCATTACTGTCCCTGCTCCAACCATATATCCGAAATAACCACAACATCGAAGTCCCAGGTGCCAACCCATGCTTCAAGTTTACCCACCTTATTCCGGATGCTCCTGGCGTTGAAGTAGACACCCTTCAAACCAACGTCTTGCTTGCTGGCGCCATTTTGCGTCCCTGAACCTTGATTTCGGGCCTCCCTTCTTTCAACCTTTTCTGTACTCGAACTGCAATTTTGGTACCCATCCCCGTGCTGGGTAAGTTTAAACTCAATGCAATAGCCTTAACGAATTCCTCCACCCCCTCCCCGCAGGATATTGGTACACCTCTGGTTCAAATGAAGACCATCCTGCTTGTAGAGGTCCCACCTACCCCAGAAAGAACCCGAATTATCCAAGAGTCCAAAACCCTCATTCCTGCACCATCCCTGTAGCCACGTGTTCAACTCCTCTCTTTCCCTATTCCTCACCTCAGTAGCACATGGCACTGGCAACAAACCAGAGACAAAAGCTCTGTTTTTCCTAGCTCCCTGAATTTCTACATTAAATCCCCATCTCTCTTCCTAACTTTGTCGTTGGTACCTATGTGGACCACCAATTGGGGCTGCTCCCATCCCCCTTAAGGATCTCAAAAATACGATCAGATACATTACGAACCCTGGCACCTGGGAGGCAATACACCAACCGTGCGTTTCTCTCGTCCCCACAGAACATCCTCTCTGTCCTTCTAACTATGGAGTCCCCAATGACTACTGCTCTGTTCCCCTTCCCCCTTCCCTTCTGAGCATCAGGGACAGAGTCTGTGCCGGAGCTCTATGCCCCATTGCTTTCCCCTGGTAAGTCGTTCAAGCCGTAAGAAATGCGATAATAGTCAGGATGAATGCGTGACTTGTGAAATGATAAATTAGGAAGGGGTTCAGAATTTTGGGACATTGGTATTGGTTTTTGGGGAGGTGAAACAATTTACAAATTCGATTGTCTACGCCTAAGCCAGACTGGAGCAGTTCGTTTGGGGGTGCTTTTGTTGGGAATGATTTAACCTAATGTTTCATCGGAATGAGAACAAAATCAGGAGGTTTGTTGACAGTAAGGAGGTTGTAAGGAAAGCCTGTAAGGAACTAGGTAATGAAGTCCGTGTGACGGAGGGGAAGAGTAGGCAGGGAGCAGATACGTAATGTGAACTGACAGATGGTCTGAGATGATTTTGCTTTCATGCGACCAGTGTAGCAGGTAAGTCTTGGATTAAAACTTGGGAGTATGATGTTATTGTTGTTACTGCGTCGTGTTTGAGGAATGGGCAAATTGGCAACGAAGTAGCACACGTTATAGCTGTCTAGGTGTGATAGAGAGAGAGTTAAGAAAGTTTGAGGAGTTGCTTTACTGTTCAGAGTGGATATCACAACTGAGCTGAAGGAGAGCATCAGCGAGAACTGGAGCAGTGAGACAGTATGAGCAGAACAGAGAAATAGGAAGGGTACAGTAACAATGCTGGGGTTTTAAGACAGGCCTCCCAACAGTGAGAGTGAGATCGAGGTACAAATATGTAAATAGATTATGGAAAGATATAGGAGCAACAAGATGGTCATAATGGGAGAGTTTGATTTTCCCAACTGGCATTCACTTAGAGTTAGAGGTTTAGTCTTTGGAGAATTCGTAAGGAGCATCCAGGAAGATCTTATCGAACAGTATGTAAATAGGGTAAGACGGGAAGGGCTGTATGGGATATCGTCTGTAGAATGAGACCAGCCAATTGTTTGAAGTTTCCGTAGAGGTTTACTTTGGGCATTATGAATAATTTCCCATGCTTTTAGAATACTTATGGACAAAGACGAGAGTGGTCCAAAAGGAAGAGTGCTAAATTTTGGGAAGACCAACTATAGCAAAATTCGGCAGGAGCGAGGAAAAATGCAGCTGTTTGAAGGTAAATCCACATTTAATTTTTGGAAGACATTAAAAGAGACATTGATTGGAGTCCAGGACAGACACTTCACTATAAAAGTGAGGGATAGAAATTGCAAGATTTGGTGCCGTGGATGACAGGTGAAATAGTGACAGCAGATAAGAGGAAAAATGAAGCATATATGAGGTCTAGGTGAAGGACAACAGACGAATCTTTGGAAGCATATCGGGAATTTAGGACTCTTCTGCAACGAGGATTGAAGACGGCTAAAAAGGGGGCATTCAATATCTTTAGAGACCAGGGTTACGAAAAATCCCAAAACCTTTTAGTTGTGTATAAGGAGCCAGAGGGAAACTAGAGAAAGGGTTGGCACACTCAAGGACAAAGGAGCGAAGTTTTGAATGGAGTGAGAGAAAATTGGTGAGATTCTTATTGAGTACTTTGCAATGGTTTTCACTGAGGAGAGGGACATGATGGTTGTTGAGTTTAAGAATCGCTGTTTGGTTACTCTCGTGCAAGTCGGCATGAGTGGGGAGGATAGGTATTGGGTATTATAAAAGACATTAAGGTGGGTGATTCCTGCTGGGATCCAGCCCAGGCTACTAAGGGAGGCAAGAGCAAAAATATCTGAGGCCTTCACAGATGCCTTTCCAGCACACATGAACACAGGTGATATCCCAGAGGGCTGCAGAATTGTTAACATGTTCCCCTTGCTGAAGAAGTGTTGTAAGGATAGTTCAGGTAAGGATAGAGCCTGGTGTCAGTAGTAGGGATGCTGCTGGAGAAGATAGTGAGGGATAGAATGTGTTATCATTTGGAAGAAGATCGGATTATCAGTGGTAGGCAGCATGGTGTTTTGCAGGGAAGGTCATGTCTTACCAAATTAACCGTATATTTTGAGGAGGTAACAAAGGCAATTGATGAGCGAAGGGCTGTAGACGTCATATGCATGCACTCCAGTCAGGCGTTTGATAAGGGTCGCTGTAGTAGGACGATGGAGAAATTGAGGTTGCATGGAGTCCAGGGTCTACTGTCTTCCTGGACAGCAGGAGTCAGAGTAGTCGTGGAAGGGAGTTTTTCAAAATGGATAACTGTGGCCAAGTGTGGTTCCACTGGGATCCATGCTGAGACCACTGTTGTTTGTGATATGAAGCAATAATCTGTAGAAAGGTATAGGTTATATGATTAGCACGTTTGCAGATGACACTAAGGTTGCCAGCAGAGTGAAGAGGACGGTCAGAGAACGCAGCAGAATATAGATAGATTGGAGATTTGGCCAGAGAAGTGTGCGAAGGAGTTCAATATAGGCAAATGCGAGGTGATGCATTCTGGAAGATCTAATTCGAGAGCGAAATGCATGATAAATGGAAAAGCCGTGGGAAAATTTGTTGTTCAGAGAGACCTGGGCTTTCAGGTCCCTTGTACCCTGAAGTTGGCAATGCAGGTCGATGAAGTGGCCAAGGAGATATATGGCATACTTTGGACGGGATATTGAGTACAAAAGTTGGTGGATCATATTTCAGTTTTTTGGACTTTATTTCGGCCACGTTTTGAATACTGCATACAGTTCTGGTCCCCGCATTATCAAACGTTATGGATGCTTTGGCAAGGGGCAGAGGAGTTCCACCAGGATATTGTTGGTATGGAGAGAACGAGCGATGAAGCCGGGTTGAGTAGATTGGGATTATTTGTATTAGAAAGACAAAAGTTGAGTGGAGTCGAGATTGAAGTCTCCAATGTCTTGAGAGGTATAGACATGGTGGATAGCAAAATGATTTTACACAGAATGGGGAGCTCCATTAATCGTGTTCACGAGTTCAAAGTGAGAGGGGAAATGTTTTTAGGAAATATGCGTGGAACGTTCATTATGTAGAAGGTGGTGGGAATCCGGAATGTTTTGCCAGCGGAGGTCATAGAGGCGGGCACAATGGCATCATTTAAGATATATCTCGACAGATACATGAATGGGTTGGGTGCAGAGGCATACAAATCCTTGGAAAACAGCTGACAGCTTCTACAGAGGATTTGGATCATCGGAGGCCTGGAGGGTCGAAGGGCCTGCTCCTGTCGTGTAATTTGCTGTATTCTTCATTCTTTGAAGCAGTGTAGAGATTGGGTCACATGCTGTTGCTTGGGGCAGAGAGCAGGAATGGTTTAAAAAAGACGTTGCTCGGAGAACAGAAGGGGAATAGGTTCACAGGACGTTTCTAGCATAACAGTGTGGCGATGGGTCACAGGCTGTTGGACGGACAACAGTATAGCTTTATGTTCGCACGCACTTGCTTCCAGAGCAATGTGGGGATGGATCACGGGCCATTGGACGGGCAACAGTGTAGTTATATGTTCGCAGGCTGTTGCTTGGTGAACAGTGATGATATGTTGACAGACCATTGCTTAGAGAACAGAGTGAGGATTGGCTCACAATGTTTGCTAGAGAAATAGAGTTGGCATGAGTTCAAAGGTCATAGCTAGTGGAACAGAGTGATGTGAGTGGGATTGGAGTCAAAGGCTGTTTCTATGAAAATAGAGTGGTGACGGGGCGTTGCGAGGGGAACCATGCGAGGATGGCTTCACAGGCCAGTGCTCGGAGAACAGATTGGGGATTGGTTCATAGGCCATTGCTTGGGAAACAGTCTGGGTATGGTTTTACAGGCTGTGACCAGGAGAACAGGGTTGGAATATATGCATAGTCAATTTCTCAGGGAACCGAGTGGCAATGGGTTCACAGGACGTCGCAAGAAGAACAAAGTTGTCATTGGTTCAGAGGCATTTGTGAAGGGAATGCAATGAGGATGGGTTTATAGGCGTTTCCGAAGGGGTACAGTGCCGATATGGGGTTAAAGGCTGTTGTTAGGAGAACAAAGCGGGGATAAATTCACAGGTAGTTGCTGAAAGAACAGACAAAGTTTGCGACACAGGCCACAGCTAAGGGTACAGTCTGGGGAAAGGGTTACAGGGTGTTGGTGGTGGAACAGGCGTTGCGAGGGAAACAGAGTGGACATCAATTCAGAAGACGTTGCTCGGAAAAATTGTCGATTGATTCACCGGCCATTGCTATGAGAACTGACTGAGTGTATGTACACACGACGTGGCTCAGAGAATACTGGGCGATGGGTTGACAGGCTTTTGCTTGGTGAAAAGAGTAAGAACGGGGTCACACGTCACTGATCGGGAAATAGTGTAAGGGTGGGATGCAGGCCGTTTCTAGAGGATTGTTCGGATGGATCCCCAAATATTTGCTGGGAGAGCAGCGTTGGAATGGAAAACAGGCCGTTGGTCGGAGAAGAGAGTGGTAATGGGTTCACAGGCCGAACCGAGAAGAACAGAGTGGGAATGGGATTAGAGGCCATTGCTATGGAAACAGAGTTGGGGAGGTGATACAGGCTTTTGCTTGAGCAACAGAGTGGGGATTGTTGATAGGACAACAGGCCATTGATAGGACAAGAGTTTGAGGACGTGTTTACAAGCCGTTTCGAGTGAAACAGATTAGGGGTAAGATCACACTACATTGTTAATGAAACAGTGTGGAAATGAAACGAGTGGCGATTGGTCACAGGCCATTGCGAGGGGGAACAGCACAGAAGTGGGTTCAGAGGCCGTTGCTATTGGAACCGAGTGGATATACGTTCACAGCACGAGACTAGGGGAATACGATGCTGATGGGTGAACAGTCTTTTGGTGGGAGACGAGAGTCGGATTTGGGTCTTAGGTCGCTGTGAGGGGAACAGGGTGAGCATGAGTCAATACACTATTGCCAGGTGAAATAAGTGGGGGTGTGGTCACAAGCCATTGTTTGTAGCGCAGTGGGGATGCGTTCATAGGCTCTTGCTAAGAGAACAGCTTCACAGTCCACCACGAGAAGAATAGAATTAGAGTGTAGGAAAAAATGTTGAGATTCTGAAGGGAGATTACAGAGAGTTAGGCAGAAATTTAAAAAGGATGTCTTCAAGGGCAGTAATTTCTGGATTACTCCCAGCGCTACGAGCTAGTGAGGGTAGGAATAGGAGGATAGAGCAGATGAATGCATGGCTGAGGAGCTGGTGTATGGGAGAAGGATTCACATTGTTGGATCATTGGAATCTCTTTTGGGTTAGAAGTGACTTGTACCAGAAGGACGGATTGCACTTAAATTGGAAGGGAATTAATATACTGACAGGGAAATTTTCTAGAACTGCCTTGGATAATTTAAACTGGTGGGGGCGGGGACGGGGTGTGGGCGTTGTGGGACCCAGGGAGATAGTGAGGAAGGAGATCAATCTGAGGCCCGGTACAGTTGAAACAGACGTGAATCAAACAGTCAGGGTAGGCAGGGACAAGATAGGACTAATAAGTTAAACTGCATTTATTTCAATGCAAGGGGTCCAACAGGGAAGGAATACGAACTCAGGGCATGGTTCGGAACATGGGACTGGGATATCATAGGAATTATGGAAACATGACTCAGGGATGGGCAGGACTGGCAGTGTAATAATCCAGGATACAAATGCTCCAGGAAGCATGGGAAAGGGAGGCAAGAGAAGATGGGGACTGGCATTTTTGATAAGGGAGAGCATTACAGCTGTGCTGAGGGAGGATATTCCCGGAAGTACATCCAGGGAAATGATTTGTGTGGAACTGAGAAATAAGAAAGGATGATCACCTTATTGGGATTGTATTATAGACCCCCAATTATAGGGAAATTGAGAAACAAACTTGTAAGGAGGTCTCAGCTATCTGTAAGAATAATAGGGTAGTTATGGTAGGGGATTATAACTTGCCAAACATCGACTGGGACTGCCACAGTGTTAAAGGTTTAGATGGTGAGGAATTTCTTAAGTGCGTACAAGACAATTTTCTGCTTCAGTTTGTGGATGTACCTACGAGAGAAGGTGCAAATCTTGACCTACACTTGGGAAAGAAGGCAGTGCAGGTGACTGAGGTGTCAGTGGGTCAGCACATTGGGACCACCGACCATAATTCTATTCCTTATAAAGTCGGTATGGAAAAGGATAGACTAGATCTAAAAGTTGAAGTTCTAAATTGACGAATGGCCAATTTTGACGGTTTTAGGTAAGAACTTTCGAAAGCTGATCGGAGGCAGATGTTCGCAAGTAAAGTGATGGCTGGAAAATAGGAAGCCTTCAGAAATGAGATAAGAAGAATCCAGATAAAGTATATTCCCGTCAGGGTGAAAGGGAAGGCTGGTAGGTATTCGGAACGATGGATGATGAAAGAAACTGAGAGTTTGGTTAAGAAAAAGAAGGAAGCATATATCAGGGAGAAACATAATAGATCAAGTGAATTCTTAGAAGAGTATAAAGGAAGTAAGAGTATACTTAAGAGGGACATCAGAAGGGCAAAAATGGGACATAAGATAGCGTTGGTAAATAGGATTAAGGAAAATCCGAAGGATTTTTACAAATATATTAAGGACAAAAGGGTAACTAGGGAGAGAATAGGGCCCCTCAAAGATCAGCAAGGCGGCCTTTGTGTGAAGCCACAGAAAATGGGGTGATACTAAATGAATATTTTGCATCAGTATTTAATGTGTAAAAGGATAGCGAAGACATAGACTGTAGGAAAATAGTTGGTGACATCTTGCAAAACGTCCTGATTACAGAGGAGGAAGTGCTGGGTGTCTTGAAACCGTTAAAGGTGGATGGATCCCCAGGACCTGATCTGGTGTAACCGAGAACTCTGTGGGAAGCTAGAGAAGTGATTGCTGGGTCTCTTGCTAAGATATTTGTATCATTGGTAGTGACAAGTGAGGTACCGGAAGACTGGAGGTTGGCAAACGTTGTACCACTGTTTAAGAAGGGTGGTAAAGATAAGACAAGGAACTATAGACCAGAGAGCCTGACGGCAGTGGTGGGCAGGTTGTTGGAGGGAATCCAGAGGGACAGGATGTACATGTATTTGGAAAGGCAAGGAATGATTAGGGATAGTCAACATGGCTTTGTGCGTGTGAAATCATGTCTCACAAACGTGATTGGGTTATTTGAAGAAGTAACAAAGAAGATTGATGAGGGCAGAGAAGTAGATGTGATCGATGTGGACTTCAGTGAGTCGTTCGACAAGGTTCCCCATGGGAGACTGATTAGCAAGGTTAGATCTCATGGAATAAAAGGAGAACTAGCTATTTGGATACAGAAGTAGTTCAAAGGTAGAAGACAGAGGATGGTGGTGGAGGGTGGTTTTTCAGACTGGAAACCTGTGACTAGTGGAGTGCCACAAGGATCGGTGATGGGTCCAATACTTATTGTCATTTACACAAATGATTTGGATCAGAGTATAAGAGGTACAGTAAGTAAGTTTGCAGATGACACCAAAATTCGAGGTGTGGTGGACAGCGAAGAGATGACAGATTACGTCAGATTACAACAGGATCTGGACCAGATGGGCCAATGGGCTAGAAGTGGCAGCTGGAGTTTAATTCAGATAAATGCAAGGTGCTGCATTTTGGGAAAGCAAATCTTAGCAGGACTTATAAACTTAATGATAAGGTCTGAGGTAATGTTGATGAACAAAGAGACCTTGGAGTGCAGGTTCATACCTCCTGGAATGTGGAGTCGCAGGTAGATAGGATAGTGAAGACGGCGTTTAGTATGCATTCCTTTATTGGTCAGAGTATTGAGTACAGCAGTTGGGAGGTCATGTTGCGTCTGTAAAGGGCAATAGTTAGGCCAAGGTTGGTGTATTGCTTGCAATTCTGGTCTCCTTCCTATCGGAAAGATGTTGTGAAACTTGAAAGAGTTCAGAAAAGATTTACAAAGATGTTGCCAGGTTTGGAGGATTTGAGCCATAGCGAGAGGTTGAACTGGCTGGCGTTGTTTTCTCTGGAGCGTCGGAGGCTGTAAGGTGACCTTATAGAGGCTTACAAAATTATGAGGGGCATGGATAGGATAAATAGACAAAGTCTTCTCCCTGGTATCGGGGTGTCCAGAACTAGAGGGCATAGGTTTAGGTTGAGAGGGGAAAGATATAAAAGAGACCATTTTGTGGTACATGTATGGAATGAGCTGCCAGACGAAGTGGTGGAGGCTGGTACAATTGCGACATTTAAGAGGCATTTGGGTGTGTATATGAATAGGAAGGGTTTGGAACGATATGGGCTGGGTGCTGGCAGGTGGGACTAGATTGGGTCGGGATATCTGGTCGGCTGGACAGGTTGGAGTGAAAGGTCTGTTTCCGTGCTGTACATTTCTATGACTCTATGAGTGAAATCACCGGCCACTGCCATAGGAACTATGTGGCAGTGTGTTTACTGTTTAGCAACCAAGCTTCTCGTGAAAACGAAGCAGTTGGAATGGACGATGGAAAGTGATATGTTTTCAGATGGCAGTGTGTATGAGAGAGGACGCTGTTTTTTTTCCTGAATCTCCAATGTTAGTTACCAGTCACACAAATTGCACAGTCCCCATTTTACCTTCCACTATTCCCAATTTTGTGCATGTTGTTAACCTTGGAATTCATACTTTAACACATGTTCTAACTGACATCAATGGCGATGGACATATCCAAAAGACAATTGTGCTCAAAGACACATAACAGGCTCAGCTAAAATCTGGACGGCGTGCTTTCAAACATTTGATTGACTTTCTCGGAGTCTGGTTCAAATTCTATGGTGGATTTGATAAGAAATCGCACAAAAGTCTGAAAACAATAGCAAATAGCTTATACAAGTTGATGGGCATTTTCAGTATGGTGTAGGATTCGTGTGAGAGTGAGCTGCTATTCCCATCTGGAACTAAATTATATTTTGGGGTTTCTTTCTGTTGCTGTTAATAGAGTACAGGTCAGTTATGAGTGAACTGCATCAGACTTTTGTTCAACACGAAATCTTTTGAAGCACTGTGATATCTCGAAATCAAGCTCGTTCCTTTCGTTATTCATTTTCTCCACAGTCAACCTCAAATATCGTGACTATAATTCTAGTATTTTATTTTCTGTATCTTCCCGTATAGTGTCTGCTGAATATTGAAAAGAAAAGAAATCAAATACTACGTATGGCGTCCATCTGAAATTGAAGACAAAATCCTGGAACTGCAGAGCCGTGCGATGGACAGAGAAGGAGAGCTGCGGTTCATGCTTTCAACGAAGTCAATGTGTTCTATAAGTCGTCGCCCAGTCTGTGTTTGTCTCCTCAGTGCAGTTGAGACTGAAGTTTGAGGAGAAAATCGAGTAAGTTTGCTGAGTCTGAAGCTAAATCAAAGCAACACATTACCCGGTAGCAGGATTCAAACACTGCTCACCGGAATGTTACCTCCTTCTCTCGATTAATAGTACCAAGATAATACCGTCTCCCCTCAAGATGGCCCCTAAAAAAAAGGAAGGGAGCAACATCAAATTCTGCGAAAAAATAGACAAATATATGGCGATTTATGTACACAGGATCCCACAAGATTCCGTATGTCCGCCATCTATATTACAGTGAGCAGTGCACAGACGTACTGTGGAATGCTGAATGGAGCATGAGTCGATTGAACGATGGCAACTGTCAGGCGGTTTCTTTTCATTCCACCAAAGATGAAAACAAAGCGGATCACAGAGTGCAGTGGATACGGCAAGTGTATGAAGTCAAAGACAAAGTGGGAAGTTGAGTGTGGAACCTGTGGAGATCTCACAGCTGCTAAACGAACAGTTCTCACTCAGGAAAAGGAGAATATTGTCGAGGATAAGAATGAGGTACGAGATATTACACTGGAAATGATCTAAGTTAGGTACGAGCAGGTGTTTTCAATTCTAGAAGGAGTGAAAGTAAGCACGTTCCCTGGGCCGGATGAGATTTATCCGGAGATTCTTTGGGAAGCGAGGGAGGAGATAGCAGAGCCTTTGGCTTTCATATATGAGTCGTCATTGTCCACAGTTTTAGTACCAGACGATTGGAGGATTGCAAATATTGTCCCCTTGTTCAAGAAGGGCAGTAGAAATGACCCAGATATTTATAGACCAGTTAGCCTTAGTTCTGTTGTAGGAAAAGTTTTGGAAGGGAGTATAAGAAATAAGATTTATAATCATCTAGCAACAACAATTTGATTTCAATTAGTCAACATGGTTTCGTCAAAGGCAGGTCGTGTCTCACAAACCTCAATGAGTTTTTGTGATGGTGACAATATATGTAGATGACGGTCAGGCAGTTGACGTGGAGTACATGGACTTCAGTCAAGCATTTGATAAATATCCACATGATAAGTTGTTGGAGAACCGCAGATGCATGCAATTGAGTGTGATTTACCAGTTTCGATTAGAAACTGGCTTTCTGATTGAAGGCAGCGAGTGGTGGTTGATGGATAATATTTAGCTTGGAATCTGGTTTCTACTGGCATGCCACAATAACCTGTTTTGGGACCACTGCTTTTTTCATTTTTATAAATGATTTAGACGCAGGTGGACGGATTAGTAAATTTACAGATAGCAGTAAAGTCGGTGGAGTAATGGATACTTTGGAAGAATGCAGGGGAACTTGGATAAACTGTAGAATTGGATTCAGATGTGGCAAATGGAGTTCAATGCAGCTAAACGTGAGGTGGGAAGAATAACAAAAAGGCAGAGTGCAGGGTCAATGGAAAGGTTCTTGGTAGTGTGGATGTGCAGAGGGATCTTGGAGTCCATGTACATAGATCCTTGAAAGTTGCCACCCAGGTTGATAGCGCTGTTAAGAAGGCACCTGGTGTGTTAGGTTTTGTACGTAGAGGGATTGAGTTTCGGAGCCGAAATATCATGCTGCAACTATACAAAACGCAGGTGCGGCCACACTTGGAATATTGGCATGTGTGGTCGCCATCTTTGTAACGTGCAATGCTTCAAAAGACTGGTAGGAGCTTGTTGCGCATTGTTCAGAATGGAGAGAGCTCGTCCATCAAAAGGCATGAGTCTTTCACACCCCAATGAGACAGAGCATCTGAAGACAAGGAAATAAAAGGTAGCCAATTCTGTCATCCCGATCCTGTTACTTCATGAGATAAACTGCCCGATGTGCCCAAAGAGCTTTGGCTCTGGTCAGTCACATGAAGACCGACACCAGTTACTCACCGACTTGATGAGACCTCACCATCGAATTGAAGGTTTGTTGATCACATTTAGGGGCAGTGTGCAACAAGGAGTGAATGTGGTGGCACTGGTAAAGAAGCAAAGGGACATTGTGATTTTCGGAAGTGAAACAGAAGTTGCTGGAGAAACTCAGTCGGCCTGGCGTTCTTGGTGGACTTAGACTAATAGTGTGATGTTGGAATAGCATAGCCAGTAAAGCAGCATCTGAGGAGCAGGAGACTCGACGTTTCGGGCTTAAGCCCTTCATTAGGAATCACGACGGACAGTGAAACAACATTAACATTTGAAGGTTGATATTGGTGTATTCTGTCCTGGATTGATAATGATAGGTTTCGGATAATTCTTTCATTCAAGTTTGGAAAACCTTACATTCACACAGAAAATCAAACAAAGGAAATAATTTGTCTTAGTTCTTAACTTGCATGGCACTGTCTTCTTTAAACTTATTCTACAGAATATTCGAAGAGATTTCATAAACTGCAGGCTCAATCTAAACATCCCGTAGGAATCTATCAGGTTAAGTGCATTCATTGGGTAATGGATTTTATTGGCCTTTGACTGCAGTGTTTACATGCCAATCATTACCATACACTGCATATAATTTCTCCAACACCTCCTCCTTGTTAATCTTGTCTGAAATCTTAACGTTTAATCCAATGATCGATTTTCAATCAGCTGATATGAACATCTTGTGTATATCTAATTTACTGGAACTAAGGAGAAATTATTACTGCTCTGTCAATTCTCACTCAAGCTTCAGTTTCTTCCAAACCTGACATATTCCTTAGTCCTGAACTAATCTTTTGAATGAACCAACCCAATGCTGTTGCTGATCTCTGTATTGCACAGACGCAGATGCTCTGTATTCCTGAAAGTGATGGCATCGTACACGCCTTGAGATATCCTCAACGGTAAAGTTTTTTTCTGTAACTCGTGCGTTTCCGACTTCTTTCCACCTGTTGGATTCGGGAGGAGAGGTTCAAGATGTTAAGAATGATGCAAGAATATGCTACAAATACATGAAGAGCATAATGGTAATTAGACAGAGGATACGGGCTCGTAAAAATCAAGACGGGTGCCTTTCTGTGGCACCTCATGAGTTAGAAGACATAATTAATGAGTACTGTGTGTAAATTGTTACTGCGGAGAAAGAGGTCGAGTCTGGGGAATGCAGAGAAATAAATTTTGCAGGCATACCAGAACAATGTGAGATGTCAAGGTGGAAATTATGACCCTTGCAGAATCTTTTGCATCATATATAACCACAAGTTAAGTACCTGATGACTGGATGTGGCTAATGTTGGACCTTTTTTAAAGAAAGATCTACAGGATAAATTGGGGAACAATAGACCTGTGAGTCGCACTTCGGTGGTGGGGAAACTGTTGGAGCTTGTTATAAAAGATAGGATGTACGAACTGATATGAAGGAAGTTACCGAGAAGATGCATATTAGCAGATCCGTAGAAATTGTGTAATTGAAATTTACTAAGATTTGACAATGTTACGGATTGTGAAATAATTATTAAAGTTAGGTCACATCGAATTCAGGGTGAGCTTGCCAATTGGTGTATAATTGGCCTCATGGTAGGAGACAGGATGTAACGGTGGAGTGTTTCTTTTCGAGAGGAGGCCGATGAGAAGTGGTTTTCCACAGGGATCAGTTCTGCATCCTTTTTTCACATCTCTTTTATAGAAATGATTGGAATGGTTAGTAGATTTGCAGACGACACCAAAATTGGTGGCACACTAGACACTGAAGACGACATCCAAAGATTAGAAAGTGTTCTTGATCCAGTGGAACAATTGGCTGAAAAATGGTAAATCGTCTTCAACCTGGTGTGGCAAATATGAGGTATTGCATTTTGGTGCAATGAACCGAGGGTGAAGCAGATGCAATTAATGGTGGGTTCTTGGGTAGTGTTGTACAACAGAGGGACGGAGGGGCATAGTTTATAATTCTTTGAAGTTTGTGCCACCGACAGACAGGGTGGTAAAAAACGCATTTGGCAGACTGACTTTCACTTCTCAGTCTTTGAGTTGTGAAGTCATGTTGATGTTTTTGCGGGCATTTTCGAGGCAAATTCTGGAACCAGTTATGGTCACCCAGTTATAGGAAAGATACAATCAAGCTGTAGTGGGTTCAGAAAATCTTTACCAGGACAATTTAGAATATGAAAGGTTTGAGATAGAAAGAAAGGTTGGACGAGCTAGTCCTGTTTCCACTGGAGTGTAGGAGGTTGAGAGACGACGTTTCATAAGATTATAACAAATTAAGATGTATTGATAGAGCTCATTGTAGTTGTCTTTACTCTCGGATGGGGGATTTCACCATAAGGGAGCGCATATTTAAGGTAAGAGGGGAGAGATTTAGAAAAGACGTCAGAGGCAATTCATTTACACCGAGGGACGATCTGATATAAGATTATAGCATAATAAGATGTGTAGATAGAGCTCATTGTAGTTGTCTTTACGCTAGAATGAGGGATTTCACAATAAGGGAGCGCATATTTAAGGTGGGAGGAGAGAGATTTAGAAAAGACGTCAGAGGAAATTAATTTACACTTCTAAGTGTGGGAAACAGTCCTCAGAAACTGGTGAACGTTTCAAAGACATTTAGATGAGTACATAAACAGGCAAGTATTGGAGAAATATGGGCAAGCAACAGGCAGGTGGGACTAGATGAGTTTGGAATTCTGTTCGCATGGACTCATCGCATCAAAGTGCCTGTTTCCGTGATTAATGCTGTTGTATTATCATCTGATCCCGTCCCATTTGCAGCATTCGACACACATCCCTCTAAATACTTCCTTTTAAGATAGCCATGTTGTAATTGCATCTGCCTCCACGACTTCCTCTGGTAGCTTGTTGCATATATGCAATAAACTCTTAGTGAAAATGCTGCCCCTCAGCTCCTCCTTCACACCTTATATCCATGCTCTCCAGTTTTAGACTCGTCACTCTGGAAAATGCTCTTGGCTATTTGCCTTATCCTTGTCCCTCACAATTTTACAAAACTCTATAACGTATACCTCAGCCTCTGACTCTTGATGGAAAATAGATCCAGAACATTCAAACTCTCTCAGTAGCACAAACCTTCCTGTCCCATCAACAGCCTGATAATTATTTTCTGCACCCACTGAAGATTGAGGTCGGGTCAGCCCCTGACCATATGCGATGAATTTATTTTCCAGAGTATCTTTCTCAGTGAAATAGTGTCCTTTCTGCACTACAGTTCTTCTCACCTCTGCTTCTGCGCTTGTATTAAATCCATCAGAATCATGTTTACTCCCCTTAATTCATTCAGTACATTCTGAAACATTAAAGCTGTAAATCCCCCCCAACAATTTATTAGTAAATATTGCCAGTGACATGTAATCTGTGGTGAAAGCGATGTTTGACTTCCCTAAAGTGCTGTAGTCTGTATTGTGAAGGTGATCCAGCAATGCTACTGGTTAATGAGTCAGCAAATGATACTGAAGTACCAGCAACATTTGTCAAAATTAACAACAAGAAATTGGAGTTGAAAAATCAGGAAGATTTAAGCAGTGAATTCAAGAGCAAATGGCCTTGAAAAGTAAAGGCAACTTGACAGCGATTGGACATTGAAGATTAGGAATGCTCAGGTGTTCGAAATTTAGGATATACTGTATCTCAGAGGGTTGTGAGGCTGGAGGAGATGGAAGCAGCATGTAAAGTTCTGAATGAAGATACAATTTCCGTATCCTAGTGCTTTGTCTCCGATGGAATGTGTTATACTGTTAGCACAGGGTGAAGGCAGGGTGAACATGAGTAGGGGGGAAGAAACGCTCTGGTAGCAGTGTCTTGGATAACTTCAAAATTACAAGGAGGTTGAAAGTGAAAGGTTAGCCGAGAGTGTGTGAGAATAGTTAATTCTCGAATTGGCACAGGAATGAATGATTTTCAGCAGCAGATGGTTGAGACTAGGGTGAAGCCTGGTAATGTTACTAACCTGGAAATCGGATACAGTCTTGGTGACGATGGAGATATGTGGTTGGAAACACTTATGAATATTAAACACATTGAAATATTTTCCAGGGTAGTGAGCAGTGTGGTTCAGCTTCAGACAGTTGGCAGGGAGAGGGAAGGAATCAGTACTGACAGAGTGCAGTGTGTAACGGAGTTGATGACAATGGATTCAATCTTCTCAGCATTTAATTGGAGAAAATTTCTGCTCACCAATAACTGGATTTCAACCAATTCAGTACAGTGTGCGACTGGGAGATATTGGCTGTCACATACAAATGATGATGTTGTCCTTTTAGATTTTGGAGGTTGAGTTTTTGTGACAGTGAGGAGTGGGGAGATTCTGACACCGGTCTGGTAGAGTATTAACTATTTAATCTCATTTTCCTTCCCGTTTCTTCTACATTTCACTTTGTGCCCTCAGAGAAACCAGAGCCTTGTGCAGACCCAGACGCGCTGGCGAAATCGCTCCCCGAAAGGACATGAGTGAATCAGTTTGGTTTCATAGGGACATACAGCATAGAATCAGGTCATTCTCCCCCATAGTGTCTACGCTCACCAACAAACACCAGGGTAACTCTTCGTATTGACCTGCATTCAGTTCACAGCCTACTTGACACTGGCATTTGAAGAACTAATCCTGATTCTTATTGAATATTGTGAGAATACCTACCTGCACCACTCTCTCAGGAATCTTCTATCCTTTATCTCGCACCCTTTGTGTGTTTTTATTTTTAACAAGTCTCTCAGAAGTTGTGTCAATCAATAATCCCTTCCACTTTGCTCTGTGGTCTTAGATGAGACTGTCATGGAGAGGAGATTCTCATGACCAACCTTGTCTATGCCTCTCACATTGCTATATATTTCAAACAGATTCACCCCCAAACCCCGACCCAATCTATTCTCCTCAGATCCAAGGAAAACAAATACATCCTATCCGGTCTCTACTCATAAATGAGACTTTTCATCCCAGGCAACATACTGGTGAACCTCTTACGCATCATCCCCCTTACAATCACATTCTTCCAGTAATGTGACAATCAGAACTACTCGCAGCGATGGTTTATAAATTTGGAACACGACTCCCTGCCGCCTGCGTTCTCCTGCCCAAATCCTGTAACTTCTTAGATTAGATGACTTACAGTGTGGAAACAGGCCCTTCGGCCCAACAAGTCCACCCTGACCCGCCGAAGCGCAACCCACCCATACCCTTACATTTACCCCTTGCGTAACACTACAGTCAATTTAGCATGGCCAATTCACCTGACCTGCACATCTTTGGAGTGTGGGAGGAAACCGGAGCACCCGGAGGAAACCCACACAGACACAGGGAGAACGTGCAAACTCCACACAGTCAGTCGCCTGAGGTAGAAATTGAACCCGGGTCTCTAGCGCTGTGAGGCAACAGTGCTAGCCACTGTGCCATCGTGCCGCCCTGGACTGCTGTTCCAGTCAGAGATCTATGGACCCCTGTACTATGGAATCGTTATTTCTTAATAGTGGCCATATGTCAGACATGTCCTTCTCTTTTCAGACGACCGAAAATGCATCTCTCCATATCTTTTGGCATTAAAATCCATCTACCGTTTCTCTGCTGAATTTATCAGCTGATCATTATCAGGTTGTACCCTGAGACTATCCCTCTCACAATCACAACACCAATCTTACTAACTATACCTTTTGCATTCACTTCCAAGTCATTGTGTATACACAAACAAGAAGAGTGCAGCACCAATCTCCATGAAGCACCTCTGGTCACAGCCTTCCAATGACGAAAAGAAAATCACCACCATAACGCTTTGATTTCCATTTGTAAGCCAGTATTGGGTACAGTTTAACACCTTGGCTTGGATCTCATATGTGCCTACCGTTTGGACCATCCTTCCAGGTGGGACCTTGTGAAGCACCTTATTGAAGTGCACGGAAACCATGCAGAATCCTCATCAACGAATATTGTCACATTTTCAAGAATATCATTTCAGGTGTTCAGAAAGAATGTCACACTAACAAATCCATGCTGACTCTCTCTTATCAATCCTTGCCTTTCCATGTTGAATAATTCCATCCTCCAGAGTTTTTGCAATAATTTCTCCATCACAACATTAACATGATTTAATAGGCATATGAGCGCATTCAGGAGAGGGAAGGATGAGAAGGATAAGTGATAATTGCATGGAAATGGAATTAGGCTGGATGCACCAGATCGGCATGGAGCAGATTATGCCAAAGGGCCTGTCTCCATGTTGTCGGATACAGGCATTGACATAATTCTAACTGGTCTGGAAATGGATGCCTTATCCCTGATGCCCTTCCTGAACAAAGAAACCACATTAAATACCATTCACCCATCTGGCACTTCAACTCTGTTCAGTAATGCATTAGCTATCCCTGCCAGAGCCCCAGAAATCTCCTCCCTTGTCTCCCATAATAGCTCAGTATAATGATTTACATTAGACCGCATGGAATCCAGGGAGAGCAAGTCATTTGGATACAAACTGACCCAAAGTTAGGAGATAGAACACGGTGGTAGAGGATTGCTGTTTGGACTGGATGCTTATGACCACAATGATTTTCACTGGGTTCACTGTTTTTGCATTTAAAAAATCATTTGGATGCGTAGACAGGATGCATAGCTTGAAAGTTTGATGATATCACAAAAATTGATAGAATAGCGGACCATCAAGAAGTTTTTATCAGAGTACCTTAATCAGATGGGTCAATGGGTCGTAGAGTGGCAGATGGAGTTTAATTTAAACAAATGAGCAGAGTTGTATTTTGTTAAGATGTATCAGTGCTGGTGTTTTACACTTAACGGTGGAATAGTACAGCCGAAAATAGGACTTTTGACCCATGATTTTGAGGCAACCATGATACCAAATTAAATTAATCTCTCTGCCTGCCTTTAATCCATCTGCCTCCATTGTTTGCACTTTCACGTGCTTATCTCAAAGCCCCTTAAACTCCCTTATCGTATCTGCATCCACACCACCCCAGGCAGTGCGTCCCAGACTCACAGAAGTTCATGTGTTAAACAAATTGCTCCTCACGTCTACTTTGAACTTTCCTCCTCCTTCGTATTAGACATTTCAATTCTGGGAGAACTATTCTGAATGACAACCCCATCAATGCGTCTCATCGTTTTAGACATTTCTACCAAGTCTCACTTCAGCCTCTGCCACTCAAGAGTATTCAAACTGAGTTTTCCGGCTTCTTCTTGTCGCTCATACTCTCTAGCCCAGGCAGTACCCTGGTAAACCTCTTCTGCACGAGCTGCAAAGGCCTCCAAATCCTTGCTATTATGTGGTGACCAGAATTGAATGCAATACTCTATGTGTGACTTATAAAGACTTATCAAGGGGCAACTCAATTCCCTAACCTAAAAAGGCACGCATGCCATACGCCTTCTTCAGCACGCCTTGCCGTGCCACTTTCATCGAGCGATAGACTTGAACCAGAAGATACTTGTGTGCATCAATGCTGTTCAGAGTCCTGTCATTAACCGTATACTTTTCCTTAAAACTTGGTCTCTCGAAGTGCAGGACCTCACACTTATACGATTAAACTCCATCTGCCATTTCTCTGACAATATCTGCAACAATATCCTGGCTTAACCGTTGGTATTCTTCTGCACTGTTCACAGTGCCACCAATCTTTGTATCATCTCCAAACTTACCAGATACCTTTGTACGTTTTCATCTAAGTCGCAAATCTATATAACAAACTGCAGAACATCACTTATCACAGACCTTCAGCCTGAAAAACACCTTTCCACTGCTACCCTCTGGCTTCTATGCGCAAACAAATTATGAATCCACGCAAACAAGTCCCTATGGATCCCATGCATGTGAATCGTCTGGCTAAGCCTACCACAAGGGACCTTGTCGAAAGACTTACTTAAACCTTTTATCATCTCCTCGACGTGCCCTGCACAAAGCCATACTGACTATTTCACATTATGCCATGTGTTTTTCACTTTGTGCTATTCTTATCCCGAAAAAAACAAGTCTCCAAGAGCTTCCCAAATACCAAAGTGAGACGTACCAGTCTATAGTTTCCTGGATTGTCCCTGTTTCACTTTTTGAACCGAGAAAGAACATTAGGTACTCGCCAATCCTCTGGAACCTCTCCCTTGGTTAGAAGGGATATAAAGATCTTCGACATGGCCCCAGCAGTCAGCTTTCTTAACTCCTCATTGATCTGCATTAGATACTATTGGGACCTAAAGACTTGTCCACTTTAATGTTCCACATGACATCCAACATCACATCTTTCTTGATCTAAAAATGCGTTACATTTTCACGTGCTCCACACAAATCACGTTATCCTTCATATCATTCTCCTCCGTGAATATCAATGCAAAGTTCTCATTTCGGATGTCACCAATATCCTCTCTGCCTCCAAGCACAACTTCACTACTTTATCCTTGAGTGGTCGTACTTTTCCCGAGTTGTCTTCTTATTTTTCGTGGATCTATTGTTCTGGTCCAGCAAAACAAATGTAGGATTCCCATTAAAATGCTTGCGTTTAGTCGCAAATTCTCCAATTTCTGAACGAATACATGATGCCACTAATTATAGCAATAGACGTTCGTACGTAACAACAAAAATTGCTGGAAAAATGGACAGGTTTGGCTGTATCTATGGAAAGAAAGCAGAGTTAATCTTGGTCTCCACAGATCTGCTGAGTTTCTACAATAATGTGGTTTTACGTTCTTATTTCAAGGACTCATGTGTCTTTTTTTTATTAAAATTGAATATCCACATTGTTTTTCATTATGTATTATCCTTTGTTACGAATGCACCATAGGGTTGCCTTCCTTTTATCGTGTTGCTCCATCCTTTATTTTCATTTCCAATTCACTATAGTCTGTAAAAGTTAACACTAAGTTAGGCCAGCTTCAAGCCATACACTCTGTGATGTCAATATCACATCATCAAAATGGACTTCTGAACTTCAACTTCAGGTTACTTGTATATTTGACTCTGTCAGTGCATAAACCTCCTTCTCAGGCATGAGACCTTACCTTGTTCTTGTGTACGGAAGCTGTGCTTTTTTTTCACACAGTTTGAATTCTCACTTTTATTGTCATGTCAATTCTACACCTTCACTCTGGATGTGATGATATGTTGATTGTGTGTTCGAAGGAGCCAGTTGGACTTTTCCTCATGCTGAGGAAACAGAACATTCCCTTTGGTTCCTAAAAGAACAGACTGAGAAAGAAAGAGAAAAGAATATCTTTCGTAACTTAAGACCTGGTGATTTGAAATATTTCCTAATGTTCATTTCTCCATGTGCAAATGTCTATATAAAACTTCTTATGTATCTGCCAGATTCGCTGCTTGACTGGTGATGAATATTTGACGCTTATCTACATAAGTTTCTAAATTTAAAATATTGCTTTTTGAATTATTCTGTGATCCTACTTTCCTTTACATTCTCACCATGTTTCCATAAATTGACTGATCAAAACCACTGATGCCATTTTGTCTGTCCAAACACGTTGTCAAATCGCAATACATATGTTTGACTCCATTACCTTAAATGTCTGCATACAACATAGATTCGCGAAGAAATCAGTTCCTTCAATGGAATCTGAATCATCCTTTATAATCCACCCCATGTCTTCCTTCACTCGTCCAAGTTTTCCTCTGCCCAACTCATGTTCTCCAATTTCCTTATCCCTGAAGTTTAGTTTTTTTTAAAAAATCCATTCCTTTTGCATTTCTCAGCTTTTCTCCACCCCCCCCACCACCATTATTCCCCGTCTTTCTTTGTCTTCTGACTCCATTATGCTCCGTTTTTCATTTTCCATTATTTTATAACTTACTTTTATTTCTCTTTCTCCAAATCCTTTTGGAAATGATTTATAACCGTATATCAGCCAATTACAACTGTGCTATCCTGCTTCTGAGTTTCCTTCCCTCTAATGCTACATAGTGCACTGCATTCGTGAAGTATCTCATCCTCATAAGATTCTATTCAGTCTTCTCCCTTCAATTTATCTGCTAACTCTCTCAGTTTAGTTTTCAGCAAAGATTTCAGATCAGCCACTCTTCTGTCTTCCACTTCCAGAAGACACTTAGCGAAATCTAATGTCATTGATAAGTCTTGTGCAATAAAATTCCCCATGATACAACGTCTTCAAGATTTTGGAACGATTATGCAGCTGTTACTTTAACAAGAAAGACACAGATCCATTTTTGTTGGTGTTGAGTAAGGCCAGCTGGGAATTTGTGTTGCAGACGTTTCGTCCGCTGCCGAGTTGACATCCACAGTGCTTAGAAGCCTCCTGTGAAGCGCTTCTGTGATGTTTCCTCCGTCATTTATAGAGGCTCCTAAGCACTGAGAATGTCATCTCGACAAGGGAAGAAACGTCTGCAACACAAATTCCCAGCTTGGCGAACAGAACCACAACAATAAGCACCTGAGCTACAAATCTTCTCAAAATCTTTGAACATATATTTTAAATTTAATGAAGTCAAACATCACATCAAGAGGCCCCAGTGATCTTGCAGCTGTTATGATCCCAGTTTATGTCATTGTTGGAGAAGCCAGACAGAAACCTGATGTTTTCATTTGTTGAGTTTAACAATGTGGTCTCTAACTGAAACAGAACTATGCAGTGCTGTATAGTAAGAGATGGGTTTAATATAAAATAGTATAAACTAAACCATTTACTTATAATACAACTTCAAAACTTTATTTTTATTATCCTAGTGTACGTATGATGCCATAAATCCCACAAACTCGTTTATAAATTTAAAAGTAACAAAACAGCCGTTTGTAAAATACACAACACAATATTCATTGAAACATAAAACTAGCAGCAGGAAGAAACCATTTTGCCCTTGAGACTTCAGGGAGATGTCAGAGGTACGTTCGTTCCGCTGAGAACGGTGGGTGCTTAGGATGCACTGCCAGCAGTGGTAGAACAGTAAGATACATTAGGGACCTTGAAGTGACTCTTGGATAGGCAAATGAATGATAGTAAAATACAGGGTAAGTAAGTTAGTTTGATCTTGGAGCGTGGGACGAAGTGTGCTGTACTGTTCGACATTCTATGTTCTTGATTCGCATCACAGAACACAAATCCTGGTTTCTCTCCGTACTCCTTTACGCCTGCAAACTCTAACAAAAATTCCACCTCTTTCTTGAATATTGTCAGTGACTTGGCTTCACAGCCTTCTGTGGGTCTGAATTCCACAGCTTCACTACATTTTCAATGAATGAATATTTCCTCATATCATTCCTCAGTGTACTGCACTGTATCCTCAGACTTTGGCAGTACACACAACTGAGAGCCTATGAGTGCACCTTCGTATGTAAAAAGCACACCCGACTTCAACTCCTGAGCAGGATCCGCAGAACTTCTTCAACGAGCTCTTATTTACATAGCCTCAAGTATCATCAGAATTAACGAACTGTTCAGGGTTATTAAGGAGTGTGTCGGTGTTCAGAGGGGTTTTCGGCGAGAGTGTCAGTATTTACAGTGAGGGGTACCAGCTCGTGTTTCGGTATATGTAGTGGAGGGTACAGGGGAGTGTGGTGGAATTTATGGTGCGACCCGTGGAAAGAATCTGTATTCACCATGGGGCATCCCTGGAAGCGTGTCAGTATTTACAGCGGGATCCAGGGGAATGTGTCAGTGTTCAGGGAGTGCCCTGCATAGTGTGTCCGTATTGAGAGGGCAGGTCCGGGAGTTTGGGTTTGTATTTACAAGGGAGTCCTGGGCAGTTTGCCAGTATTCATAAGGGTGTCTCGAGAAATGTGCAGGTAATTACAGGGTGGTCCTGGGAAATGCGACATTATTTTACATTGGAGGACCAGGGAGAGTGTTAGTATTTACACGAACATCCCAAGGAGCGTGTCTGTATTCACAAAAGGGTCCCGGGGAGTTTATCGTAACTTTCAGGATAGTCTCGCGGATTCTATGGGTATTTATGTGGTGTTTTGGGGAGTGTGTCGATATTTACTTGGGTGTCCCGTGGAGATGTGTCAGTATATACAGGAGGTTGCCAGGGTGTGTTTAGGTATCTACAGGGTTTCCTGGGGCGTGTGTCAGGAGATACAAGGGGTTCCCGGGGTGGAGATCAGGTTTTACATGTGTGCTCCTGGGAGTGTATCAGTTCAGACAAGGTGTTCCCGGGTGTGTGTCATTGTTTAAGGGGGGTTCATACAGAGTGTGCCAGTATTTAAAGGGTGTGTCCCAGGCGGTTTGTCGGTATTTACAAGTGGTTTCCCAGGACGTGTGTCCTTACTTACAGGACCGTCCCTGGGTGTCAGTCAGTACATATTGGGAAGTTGGGGGTATGCTGGGAGGATTGCTGGCATTCACAGGGGCCTCCCGAGGAAAGTGTCAGTATTCAGAACAGTCACAGAGATTCTGTCAATATTTACATGGGTGGGTTCAATGGAGCATGTCACTAATTATTTCGTGAATCCAGGCGAGTGTATCAGTATTTATTTGGTAGGGTTTTGGGAGTGTATCGGTATTTACAGCGGCATAATGGGGAGTTTGCCAGTTTTTACAAGACGCAGATCCAGGGGAGTTTTCCCGAATTTACAAGAAGGTCTTATAGACAGTATCAGTATTCATGGTGGAGGGAGGTGCTGGCGTGTCCCGGGGAGTTTGTTGATAGTTACAGTATTGTCTTGGGGAGTCGGGCAGTATACACAAGGGTGCTCCAGGGGAGTGTAACATTATTTGTTTAGTGGGTCTAGGGAAGTATATTGATACTTATTTGGTGGGTGCCGGGGAGTGTGTCAGTATTTATTTGATGGATCCAGAGGAATTTGTCGGTATTTATTTGGTGGGTCCAAGGGAGTATGGGAGTATTCATTTGGTGGGTCCAGGGTAGTGTGTGAGTATTTATATGGTGAATTCAGGAGTGTGTAGATATTTATTTGGTTTATCCAAGGGAGTGTGTCGGCATTTATTTGGTGGGTCCAGGGGAATGTGTTGGTATGCATTTTGTGAATGCAGGGAGTGCGCCGGCATTTATTTGGTCAGTCCAGTAGCCTGATATGGTAATTACAGTTCTGTTAAGGTGTGTGTGTTGGTATTTACAGGGGCAATTCCAGGCAGTGTGCCAGAATTTACAGTGGGGGGCAAGAGACTGTCAGTATTCACGGGATATCCTGTGGAATGTTTCTGTACTTAGAGGCCTGTCCTGGGGTTTGGATCAGTAGTTAGAAAGGGATAGCAGAAAGTATGTCGCTATTTGCGAGGGACAGGGTGGTGTGGGCCTAGGGAATGGATCAGCATTTGAAGGGGTGCTCCAGTGAGTGTGTCGGTAGTTACAAGGCGATTTCGGGCTGTGTGTCAGTGTGTACAGGGATGCTCCAGTGAATATGGCTGTATTTATCCGGGAGTCCCGCGGAATGTGTTGGTATTTGCAGAGGGGTCCTGAGGAGAGCGTTGTTATTTACAGTGGCGTTCAGGGGACTGTATCGGTCTTCACAGCAGAGTCACCGCAAGTGTAATAATGTTAACGGGGTGACTTTGGGAGAGTCTTTATTTATATGGTGGCCAGGGGAGTGCGTCAGTATTTACAGTGGTGTCCCAGGGAATGCCTCAGTATTTGCAGAGGGGTCCCGTGCAGTGCATCGGTATTTACAGAGGGTCCCGGTGAATTTGTCAATATTTACAGAGGGGTTGTGGGGTGTGTGTTGGCATTGACAAGGGGTGGTCCCAGGGAGTGTGTCATTACTTGGGAGATGGTACTGGGGAGTGTACACATATTTACAGTGGGTGGTCACGGGCGGCAGCGAGATGGTATTCACTTTAGGTTTCTTGGGAGTGTGTCGATATTTACCGGGGGTCGGGTCGTGTCGCTATTTCTGGGTGGTAATGGGGACTGTGTCAGTATTGACGAGGTTGACCCCGGGAGTGGATTGCTATTTCCATGGTTGCCCCAGGAACTGATTCCGTACTCACAGCGTGGTCCCAGGTAGAGCATCATTATATATGGCATGGTCATGTGGAGTGTGTTGGTATCTCCAGGGGGTGGTCCCGGGGAGGGTGTCATTACTTGGTAGATGGTACTGGGGAGTGTGCCTGTTCGTAATTACTGGCGGAGTCCAGGGGAATGTTTCAGTCTTTACAGGTGAGCTTTTGGGACGTGTGTCAGTACTTACAATGGGAGTGTTGCAGTATTTCCAGGGGTGACTGACAGATTGTGACGGCATTTACAAGGGGTCCATCGCGAAGTGTTGGCATTTACAGGGGGATACTCGGGAGGGCATCAGTATTTAAAGGGTGAGTTCCAGGTAACTTGTCAGTATTTACACGGCAGTCGTGGGGAGAGTGTCAGTATTTATGGTGGGGGGTCGTATTTACAGGAATGTTCCAGGGAACGCCTCAACATTTGCCGAGGGATCGCGGTCAGTGCATTGGTATTTACAGGGGGTCCCAGCGAATGTGTCAAAATTTACAGAGGGATTCCAGGGAGGGTGTTGGTATCGACAGGGGGATGGTCCCGGGGAGTGTGTCGGTATTTGGGAGTGTAGGTATTTACAGGGATGAGCCAGGGACTGTGTGTCAGTATTTACCGGGCTTCCCAGGCAATGTGCCTTTATTTCCACGATGGTCCTGGGGAGTGGGAATAATTTTTCTGAAGGGGGTCCTGTGGAATGTGTCAGCATTTACTGGGTAGTTCCGGAGAGTTGCCTTTATTTACAGGTGTGTCCCAGGGAATGTGCTGGCATTTACAAGTGCAGTCTTTGGGAATGTGATGATACTTACACGGGGTTTTCAGGGATTGTCCAGATTTACAATGTGGGGCGGGAGTTCTGGAGCTTGTACCAGTATTTACAGGAGAGGTCCCGGGTTGTGTATCAGTATTTTCGGGGGGGGGGGTGTCCATGCAAATGCGTCAGTATATACTCTATTGTCCTGGGGAGTGCGTCAGGGTTTACAGAGGGTGTCCCGTGGAGTAGGTTGGTATTTACAAGGGCAGTCTCATGGAGTGTATCAGTATTTACAAAGTAGGGGTGAGAGTGTTCCAGAGAATGTAACAGTATTTACTTTGGAGGGACCGGGATTGCGTAGGTATTTTCAGGGGCATCTATGCCAGTGTGTCAGTATTTACAGGTCTATCCTGGGGAGTGAGTTAGGATTTATAGTGGGGTCCAGAGAGTATGCCGGTACTTAAAAGGGCGTCCTGGGTAGTGTATCAGTTTTTCCAGGTGAGTCCTGAGGTGTGTGTCTATATTTACAGGATTGTGCTGGGGAGAGGGTTCGTATTTACAGGAAGGTCCCAGGCAGTGTGTCGGTATGTACAGAGTAGTCTTGGGGTGTATGCCTGTATTGACAGAGTGAAGAGTAGTGAATGACAGTACTCACCACAGGATGTCCAGGGAGTGTGTTGGTATTTACAAGGGGTCCCTGGGCGTGTGTCAGTATTTACAAGGGATCCCAAGGAATCTGACAGTATTGAACGGAGGTCATTGTGAGTTTCTGTATTTCCAGGGTTGTCCTGCAGTTTGTGTCAGTATTTAAATGATGGTCCCGGGTGCTATCACTATTTACAGTGGGACAGGCCTCCCGGGAGTGTGTTATTATTTACAGTGGTGTCTCGGGGATTGTGTTGCTATTTACACGAGGGTCCCGGGGATTGTCCATATTTAAAAAGTGTCGGGGAGGCGGTTGCGGGGAGTGTGTCAGTATTTACAGTGGAGGTAACAGGGAGTGTGTCATTATTTTCAGGGGGGTCCATGCGAGTTGGTCAGTATTTACAGGCATGTCCCGAGGAGTGTGTCATTATTTACAGGGGTGTCCTGGGAGTGGTTTGGTACTTGTGCAGTGTCCAGGGGAGTGAGTCAGTGTTTACAGGCTGGTAACGGAGTGTGTGTCAGTTATTACCGGGTTGTCCTACCGATTGACCCATATTCACATGGAGGGTCCCGGGAATGTTTTGGCCTTTACTTGAAGGTAAATAGTCCTCCCCGCCACCATCGCCGGCCTCGATATTTACAGAGCACTCCCCGAATTCTAGCCAAATATCATGTGACAGCTGCTCGCACTGACATTTGAACTCACAGCCTTTGGATGCTAACCAAAGCTACCAGAATAGATACGATGCAGAAACTAGACCATTCAGCCCAATGGGTCTGCTCCAGCATTTAATCACGGCTGACGAGTTTCTAATCATCAGATACCCTGTTCCTCCGCATAAGCCTTGAACCCCTGGATACTCAAGAACCTCTCGGTTTTTGTCTTAAATATACTCAAAGAAATGGACCCCATAGCCTTCTGTGTCATTGAATTACATGAATCAGCACTCTCTAGTTGAAGGAATGTCTCCTTATCTCTGTTCTAAAACTCTTCGTTTTACTTTAAGGCTGTGTACTCAGGCCTTAGATTCTCCTACCAATGGAAACATTTTATCAACTTTAACTCTGTCCAGGTCATTCTCCATTGTATATTTTGTTCAGTTCGAACGCCCCTCATCCTTCTAAACGTCATTGAATATAGATTCAGAGTCCTCAAATGTTCCTCATATTTTAAGCTTTTCATTCCTGGAATTATTCTTGTGAATCTCCTCTGAATATGGTCCTGCATCTGTCCCTCCTTCCTCGGATATGGGATCCAAAACTGCTCACAATACTCAACAATTTGGTATGACCAGAGCCTGGTACAGCCTCGGGAATATCTCCCCGCGTTCATATTTAAGTCCTCTAAAAATAAATGACAACATTGCATTTGCCTTCCTAACTACTTACACAACCTACAAGTTTACCTTGAGGGAATCCTGGCCGAGAACTCACAAGTCTCCTTTGACTTCACATTTCTGAATTTTCTTCCCATTTAGAAAACAGTTCATTTCTCTATTCTGGCGAAAGTTGGCACTGCAGATGCTGGGGATCAAAGTCAAGATTAGAGTGGTGATGGAAAAGCACAGCCAGTGAGGCAGCATCCGACGATCAGGAAAATCGATGTTTTGGGTAAAAGTCCTTCATCCTGATGAAAGGCTTTTGCTCGAAACGTCGATGATCTTGCTCCTCGGATGCTGCCTGACCTGCTGTGTTTTCTCAGCACCACTCTAATCTTGACACATGCCTCTTTTTTTCCGACCGAAGTGCATGGCCTCACACTTTCCCACGTTGTACTCCAACTGCCACTGCCCTCTTGTAACCTGTCCAAGTCCTTCTGAAGCCTCCACTCCTCCTCAAAGTTACTTGTTCCTATCTCTATATTTGTATCGTCTGCAAAATTAGCCAGTATGCTCTCAGTTCGTTCACCTCGATCATTCATGCATCATAGGAGTGGCATAGTGACTCAGTGGTTAGCTCTGGTGCCCTGCAGTGCCAGGGACCTGGGTTCCATTCCAGCCTCAAGCGAATTTCTGTGTGGACATTGCGCATTTTGCTCACATCGGTGTGTGTTTCCTCCGGGTGCTCCGGTTTCCTCCTACAATCCAAAGATGCGCAGCTTAGATGAATAGACTATGCTAAATTGCCCACAGAAATAAGGGATGTGTAGGTTGGGTGCATTAATCAGAGGTAAAATGTAGAGTGATAGAGGAAGGGAATGGACCTGAACAGGTTGCTCTTTAGAGAGTTGGGGTAGACTTGATTGGCCGAAGGGCCTGTTTCCACGCAGTAGTGATTATATAAAAAAGTGCAAAGTTGTGGTCCCAATACTAAGCCTTGCAGGACACCACTTGTCACCAGCTATCAATCTGAGAAAGACACTTTTATGTTCACTCTCTGCTCTCTATAAGACGACCAAGCTTCTCTCAATGCGTCTGATACCTTCGGCCCTCTCTTACTGATTAGCCTCCTGTGTGACACCTTGTTAAAGGCATTCTGGAACTCCAGGTGCTCAATATATATGGGCTCCCCTTGGCCGATCCTGCTTGCTACATCCTCGACGAACTTTAGTAGATTGGGTCAAGCATGACCTTACCTTGATGAAACCATCTTGACTTTGCCCTATTTTACAATGTATTTCCAACATTCAGAAATCTCATCCCTCACAATGGATTGCAGGATCTTACCCATGACTGCGGTTAGTGTAATCATACTACAATTTTCTATCTTTTGCTTTACTCCTCTCTTTTTTAACAAGAGTGTTACGTAACTGATTTTCAAATCCTCTGGGACCTTTCCTGCGTCCACTGATTCCTGTTTGACAAACATTAACATCAGCAGTATCACATCAGCTAAATCCTTTAGAACTCTGGGTTGCCATCCACCTGGTCCGGGATTTTTTCCAGCCTTAAGCCACTTCTAGCATCTCCTCCTTGGTGATGACCACCATACTCACCTCTACCCCCTCACTCTCTTGTCGGGGAAAGTGGACCAGCCACTCGGAAAATATGGCTGCTTAGCATGCAGTGACTGCCCAGGCAAAAGATAACCAGTTCACATCCCAAATCAGGCTGCCTCTCAGAACTGACCCCTTCCTCTTTGAACGTGCATTGCCCTGCCCCCAACATGCCCACAGCCCGTTTTCTCTTGCCCTACCAATACCTTTTGACAACAGTTGGTACAGGCGCACAACCAGTCTGCCGGTAGCACATCATTCTAACACCTACACCATATGGCAGCAGTGACCTCCGCATCTGCACCAAGGACTCTGACATGTCTGTAATCTTTCTTACCAGCGTCTCTGCCTCTCGATAAAGCCCAGTTATGCCTCTCGCTTACTGATTGTTTCTGTCTGTCGCCAAGGTTGTTTAATTTGGGTAACTGTTATCCATCATTGATCACTCTGTTACTCTGTCTCCCTGATGCTGACATCAATCATTTTGTTCAGTGTCATTCGTCAATTTTGTTGCAAATACTTCATACACTTAAAGAGAAAATCTTTTAATATTGTTTAAACAACTATATAATTATCCAGAACGCACTGCCCGCCCACCCACCCATCCAATCCCTGTAACCCAACCACCAAAACAATACATCCCTGGACACTGCGGGGTTGCTTAGTACAGTCAAGCCACAAAATCCACATATCCTTTGACCATTGTAGGATAGCTGAAAACCCGGCAGAACCAACTGATGACATTAAGAGAGCGTAACTTTTCTTCACAGACAGTTGAAAAGGCTCGCATCGAACCCATGTCTGTGACGTTGTGAGGCAGCCGCGCTTACCATTGAAACACCATGATGCCCCGTTGGGCTGCTAAATCTCCAGTCACTTGTAGCCTGCCCCTGTTTTATTTGGAATCGCTGTCCAATACCATGATTATGTAATTGACTGGGTGACTGGTCCCAGCACGGTTCCCGTGGATTCCATGCAAATGGAAGAGATCGCTATACCCTAAGTACTGCTACCAGTGCCCCATAAACTGGAATCACTTCTCCTCACACGACTATGTATCTGAGCCTCGAATCATCCTGTGAATTACACATGAATCACAGCTCGTGTTATTACTGATTAGGTGGGTTCACATGTTTGTACTGCCTGAATCTCTTCATCTTGCACTGACTCTGAAAGTTCCGAGTTCAGCAAAATTCTTTACTTGAGAGAGGAGTGGAGGGAGATGATGTATTACAGGTTAGGGATGGAGAGTAGGACGTTCCAGATCTCAGTGGGACCCTGTACTCTTCAGTATGGAACATTCTCACTGTGAGGGTCTAATTACTTGCTCTGTCTCCGGCAGCTACTCGAGTACTTACTGAAACAGCAGATTTCTACATTCATACCTTTTCCATCACCTCATTGAGGATAATCGACCATCCAGACAGGGAATGGAGAGTGAGATCTGCAGCCTTCAATAAAACCCAAAGTGATCACTTCCAAAGAACAGAGGACAGAGTAGAGGTTTAAGGAAACACAGACCTGGGCTGATGATGGAATGTCGTAACGTGCAGTCTTAGTGAGACTCAGCCGACCAGAGGTGAAGCAGCTCTCTCAGAATAGGATGAGCATGATGACTGGGACCTTCCTATACTTTGTCTTTTATTCTCTTCCACGCTATGCATATTTATTTTTATGTCTGTGTTTTTAAGTTCACTAACTTGCACAACCGTTCCTATTGGTATTACCTCTTCCAGACTTTGCATCGAACTCTATCAATGTAACCTCTTTCCCATCGAACACTCCTCTCCATCTCTGTTTAGTCTCGAGTCAACACACTATCCCTGTCTCTGAAGACGTATTGCATCGTTTCAACCTTCCCTATCTCTACAACCTCAACTGTGTCTCCAATCTTCCCCATTCCTGACAATCCTATCTCTGTAACCTGCTACCATTTCCACAACACACGATTCCTGCAGCATTCTTCAGCAGCTAGTACTCTTTCAATGTCTGTTATTTCCTACTGTCCCCACAACCCTCTCTGTCCAATCTCGGTCTGTTCTGAAAACCTGCCCTGTCCCTGTTGCTGTCCACTGGCGTATACCATTCCCCTGTTCCATGACCACCTAAAGCCTCGATAAAACTCCCTTGATCCGCAATGTAGTTCAGTCTTACCAAACAGACCGACCATAGTAACCGTTCTACCTCTGAAAACACTCCATATCTCAGACTGCATTCAACTCCTCTCAGACTGTCCTCCGATAACTTGTCCACCGTTGGGCTCACTGTTGTGCAATTCCCTGCCATATTCTTGGAGCCTTTCATAAATGATGCATCAACGTTAACCACCCTCCAATCTCCGGGCACTTCGTCCATGTTGATGATGCGTATCTTCTCTGGGAGCCTTCAAGTAACTCCCTAGCCACCCAAAAAGAATCGTTCCCTTTCTGTGTAATGATCAGTCATACAAGGTTTGCTTCCTACATATCTCCTTCAGCTCATCCCGCAACTGGTGCTGGAACTCTTGAAGGACATTAAGGTACATAAATCCCTGTGAAAGATCAAGTGTATTCCAGGACTTAATGCGTCGGAGCAACAGACAGGTGACCCGAAAGTCCATGCTGAGTACGTTGTTCCAGGGGATTCTAAGAGACAGGATCTGCTGGCATTTGGAAAGTCAGGGACTCATTTGGGATCGTTAGCATGGCTTTGTGCATGGTAAGTCATGTCTCACGAATCATTTTTTGACGGGGTGACGAAGAAAATAGATGAAGGCAGAGCGATAGATGCTGCACACATGGACTTTAGCAAGGCCGTTCACATTGTGTTGCAGATCAGTTTAGAATAACGTTAGATCTTATGGGTACATGGAGAGGTTGCCAATTGCATAAAATTTGCCTTGATGACAGAAGACACAGACTGGTGGTAGAAGCTTATTTTATCAACATGGGACCTAATCCCCACTTCGTACTCATACCAACAGCCTCTCAACCCATGCTCACTCTGTTCTCGTAGCAATGCCCTTTTAACATAGAACAGAGAGCAATACAATGCAGAACACGCACTTCGGCCCTCGATCTTATGCCGAAATTTGAACTCCTCTACACTATCCCATTATCATCCATGTGCTTATACAAAGATTGTTTAAATTTCCCTAATGTGGCTGAGTTAAATACATTGGCAGGGAGGGCATTCCACGCCCTTACCACTCCCTGAGTAAATACCTTTTCTCAGACATCCGTCTTAAATCTATCTCCCCTCAAGTTGTAGTTATGTGACCGCGTACAAGCTGACGTTCATCATCATAGGAAGAAGACTTTCACTGTCTACCCTATTCAATCGTCTGATCATCGTGTACGTCTCTTTCACAAACTCTTCGCATTCTACTTTCCATCAAGAACAGACCCAAGTCTCTCAGCCTTTCCAAGTAAGACATTCCGTCCAAACCAGGAAAACATCCTTGTAATTCAGCTCTGCACCTTTACCAATGCTTTCACATCCTTCCTGTCATGTGGCGAGCAGAACTGCACACAATATTTCAAAGCGGCCGCATTGGCGTTTTGGATAGTAGCAGCATGACAATACGACTCCGGAACTCAATCCCTCACCAACAAAACCTAACACACCGTGTGGCTTGTTAACAGCACCAGCAAACTGGGTGGCAACTTTCAGGGATCTATGAACATGGACGCCAAGATCCATCTGCACATCCATACGACCAAACATCGTTCAACTGACACGCTGTTCTGCCTTTCTGTTACTCGTCCCAAAGTGAATCACCTCAGTATTAGCTGTATTGAACGCCATTTGCCAACACACAGTCCAATTCTGAAGTTTATTCAAGCCCCCCTGCAACCTATAACATTCTTCGATACTGTCCAAGACTCCACTGACTTTCGTGTCATCTGTAAACTTATGAAGACATCCACCTACGCCTGCGTCTAAGTCATTTATGAAAATCACAAACAACAGTATTCCCAAAACAGATCCTTGTAGCACACTACTAGGAACCGGAATCCAGGCTGAATATTTTCCATCAACCACCATTCGCTACCTTCTTTCAGAAAGCCAGTTTCTAATCTAAACTGCTAAATCACCGTCAATCCCATGCCTCTCCAACAGCGTACGATGTGGAAGCTTATCAAAGCTTTGCTGTAGTTCATGTACAGCACATCAATTGCCCTACCCTCATCCACATGCTTGGTCACCTTTTCAGTAAACTCAGTGAGGTTTGTGAGATATGACCTGCATTTGACGAAACCATGCTGAACATCTGCAATCAAATTATTGTTTGATGGATAATTAGAAGTCCTGTCTTTTAGAATCCTTTACAATTTTTTTCTTCGATCACATGTCAGTCTCACTGGTCTTAAATTAATTGGGGCATCCCTACTGCCTTTCTTGATCAAGGGCACAACAGTTGCAATCTTCCAGTCCTCCGGTACTTAAACTGTGGACAATACCGACTCCAAGTTCAAAGCCACAGACACCGCCATCTCCTCCCTAGATTCTTCCGAATACCCGGATAAAACCATCCGGCCCAGGGGACTTTTCGACTTTGACTCCTTCTGAAATTGTTAACACATCTGCCTTACTAACGTCGATCCTTTCTCGTCTAATATCTCCTATCTCATTCTTCTCCTCTGCAATATTTCCTTTTTATGAGTGAAAACCAAGGAGAAATATGCGTTTAGCACCTCTCCCACCACAAGGTCCACACACAATTTCCCACTTCTGTCTTTGACTGGCCCGATTCCTACCCTAGTCGTCCTTCTATTCGTCAATTATATTTATTCACCTGTTAAAAACTGCTCACGTCGTCTCTTTGCTTTTTTAAATTCTCTTTGAAATCCTTCCTAGCAAATTAGATTAATTACAGTGTGGAAACAGGCCCTTCGGCCCAACAAGTCCACACCACCGAAGTGCAACCCACCCATACCCCTACATTTACCCCTTTCCTAACACTATGGGCAATTTAGCATGGCCAATTCACCTGACCTGTACCTCTTTGAACTGTGGGAAGAAACCGGAACACCCGGAGGAAACCCACGCAGACACAGGGAGAATGTGCAAACTCCACACAGAGAGTCGCCTGAGGCAGGAATTGAACCCGGGTCTCTTGTGCTGTCAGGCAGCAGTGCTAACCACTGTGCCACCGTGCCTATAATCTGGAGCTCTGATTAGCCTCATCTGAACCATCTCATCTCATCGTTACATAAGTCTCCTTCTTCCACTGAACAAGCGAAACAATTTCTGTTGTAAACCATGGTTTCTTGCCTTATTACGTCCTCCGAGCCTGACAGGGACATACCTATCAAGGACACGCAATATCTGTTCCTTAAACCAGCTGCATATTGCGATTGTCCCTATCCCCTACCTTTTGCTACCCCATTCGATGCATCCTAATTTTGCCTTTTTGCATTATAGTTGCCGTTGCCCAATCAATAACACTTTCCCTGTGGCACGTACCTATCCCTTTCCAACGCTGAACAAAATGTAACTGAATTATGGTCACTCTCTCCAAAGTGCTCACCTACCACTAAATCAAACAACTGGTCCGGTGCATTTCAAAGCACCAAATCCAGTGTGGCCTCCCGCTTGTCGGCCCTTCGACAGGCAGTGCGAAAAACCCCTTCTGCACATATGGAGAGAACTGATCCACCCGACATACCACAGTTGTCGCATTTCAAGTCAGTGTTGGGGAACTTAAAGCCCCCATAATGATCACTCTTTCCTTTCACTCCGAAACAGAATAATTTTGCCAATCCTCTCCTCCACCTCCCTGGATCTCTGTGGAGGCCTATATAAGATCTCCCTCATTAGATGAGTCCTCGTCAGAAGTACTTTCAGCCACCTCTTTAATTTCCTTTACTACGAAGGCCACAATTCTCCCTCTTTTACGGACTTGTCTGTTCTTAATGAAAATCCAAAACCTCATAACCTGGAACATCCATTCATGACCCAACTCTATCCATGTCTCCGAAACTGCCACACATAGACGTTCCAGGTACCTATCCATGCTGCAAGCTCAACTACCTCACTTCAGATACGTTTGGCGTAGAAGTACACACACTCTAAACCAGATTGTTGTCCGTCTGCACTTCCCTGTGACCGTGAAATATTGGCCTCCCCACCTGACTCTCATCCTCCTGTGCACTGGAACTCCATATCAGGTTTCCATCCCTCTGCTGAGCTCGTTTAAACCCACACGAATAGCACCAGCAAATTTATTACCCAATGTATTAGTACCCATCTTGTTCAAATGAAGACCATCCTGTTGGAGAGGTCCCGCCTGCCACAGATTAAGCCCCAATTATCCAAATCCCTGAAACCCTCCCTCCTTCACCATCCCTGCAGCAACATGTTCAGCTCATATCTCGCCCTATTCCTTTCCTCGTTATCCCTTGGCACTGCTAACAAACCAGAAATAACAGCTGTCTGTTTTGTCTCTTAGCTTCCTCCCGAGCTCCCTGAAATCCTGCCTTATATTCCTATCCAGCTTTCTACCTGTGTCGTTGGTATCTATGTGGACTACGACTGAGGGCTTATCACCCTCTACCTTCAAGGCCCCAAAGACACGATCTGAGACGCGACGGACCCTAGCACCTGGAAGGCAACACACCAAACGTGGCTCTTGTTTGTTCCCAACAAACCGTCTATCTGACCCTCTAACTGTTGTGTTCCCAATGGAAACACTCTCACTTTACCTCATTCCCTTCTGTGCAACAGGGACAGACTCTGTGCGGAAGACCTGCACTCCACTGCGTACCACTGGTCAGTGGTTCCCGTCAATTCCAACACTGTTTAAAACGGTATACTTGTTTTTTCAGAGGAATTGCCACAGGGGATCCCACCACTGACAGTTTTTTCTTTTTCCTCCTCGAACAGTTACACAGCTTTATTTGTGCCTCGGAGTAACTGTTTCCCTGGAACTCATATCCGTCACAGCCTCTGCCTCTTAAATGAACCGATGCTGTGTCTGTTCCCCTAACAATGGCGTCCGAACCCATCCACTGGTCCGACATTAACAGTGTCTGACTTCCAAACTCACTCAATTTTACCTGGAAGCAGCAACCCAAGAAACCATTCCAATTCTGTTCTCCGAGCAACGGCCTGTGAATTGATCCTCGTATTGTTCCCATGGCAAACACCTATGAACCTATCCCTGCTCTGTTTGCCCAGCAACAGCCCATAAAGCGATCCCACTTTGTTTTCCTAGCAATGTCTTGTGAATACATTCTCAAAATTTCTCCTTGCAATAGACCGTGAACCCATCTCCGCTCTCTGCCAGTAGCAATAGCTGTGACGTCATCCACACACTGTTTCCCTCGAAACTGCCTGACGACAATCAGAACTGTGTATTCCAAGCAACAGCCTGTCAACACATCCCGACTCTGTTCACCTTGCTTCGGCCTGTGATTCCATCCCTACGTTATTCCGCTGACAACGGCTTTTGCCCACATTCCCACTTTGTTGCACTGGGAACAACCTGTGAACCCATCCTATTCTGCTTCTCTAGTAACGGCTTGTGCCCCCATCCCCACAATAATCTTCTGGAAACAACCTGTGATCCCATCCACGCTCTGCTTTCAGAGTAGCCCCCATGCCCCCATCTGCACTCTGTTATTCTGGTAACGGCTTGTGACCCATCCAAGTCTGCTTCTCGAGCAACTGCCTGTGACTCCATCTCCGCTCTGTTTTCTGAGCAATGGCCTGCGACGTCATCCTCTTTCTGTTTCAACAGGAACTGCTGGGGTATGCATTTCCACTCTCTTCACCGAGCAAATCACTGTGATCCCACCATCAACGTGTTATCCTAGCAACGTACTGTAAACATACCCTACTCAATTCCCAGAGCAACACGTTGTGAACTCATTCTAAATCTAAATTTCTGACAATGTGCTATGACCCCATCCCCACACTTGTCTCGAACAATTGTACCACGACAGATTGCTTGTGACTTGTTATCCATCCAGTTCCCTGAGAAACGTCGTATGAAACCATCCCCCCTTTTCTCCCAGCAAACGCCTGGAACCCTATACCTACTTTGTTCTCTGTCACAAAATCCCTACCCGGTTGTGCGAACTACGGGCTTTGAAGCCATCCCCACAGTATTCTCGTATCAACGGTGTGTGAACCCATTGCTGTTCTATTGTCTTTGCAATGAACTGTTCCAGTAGCAATGGAATGTGAACCCATCCCAACTCTGTTCTCTCAATGGCCTGTTACCCTATTCTCACCCTGTTCCACAAGCAGCTGCGTGTGTACCCATCCCTCTCAGATCCTCTTGAATCGATGTGTGTTGCCACGCCACTCTGTTCTCCCTGTCACTGTGTTACCGACTCCGCTGACCTAAAACGGTATTTGAACACTTTCCTGCTCGGTCCCTTGAGCAACTGCCTGATAACCCATTTCCACTTTGTTTCCCAAGCAACAGCCTATGAATGCGTCCCCAATCTGTTCTCCCATCGTCTGTGTGTGACCCCATCTGTTTATCTCAAAACTACCTGTTGCCCCAACCCCCGACTGTCAGCTGAGCCTGTGAATCCAGACCCACTCTGTTCTTCTTGTAACGGCCTGTAACTCCATGCTGCTCCATTGTGCTATCTATTACCACTCTGCTTCCCTTGCAACAGCCAGGGAAATCCATCCCCACACTGTTCTATAAACAAGTGTCGCTGAACCCATTCCCACTCTGTTGTCCTTGTAAAGACCTGTGAACGATCCCTAGACAGTTCAATCAGCAATGGTTTGTAACCACTTCCCTGCTCTGTTCCCCTATCCCTGTAACTGAATCCCCATTCTGTTTTCCAAGCAATGACCTGTGAATCCATACACCCAACTGTTATCCTCCAAATTGCCGGTCACCCCATCCGTACTCTGTTGTACTTTTCAGCAACCTGCGACACAATGCACAATCTATTTCCTTACAAATGTACTGGGACACCATTCACACAATGTGTACAGCAACTGCCTGTGAACCCATCCCGATTCTATTGTCCTCGCAACGTCCTGTGAAAACATTCCGCCGATTTTTCTCCTCAGAACAGCCAGCGAACCCATCCTCAGACTGTTTTCTTGGCAACGCCCTCTAACTGCATACCTCTTCTGCTTTCCTAGCAACGACCTATGACTGAATTCCCGACTGTTTCCAGAGCAAAGGCCTGTGATCCCATCCCCACACTGCTCCACAGCAATATCCTATGAACTAATTTTCACGGGTTTCCCCGTGCAACGGCCTGTAAAGTTCTTCTCAATCTGTTCTCTCTGCAACCTCCTGTTACCACACCCCTGCTCTGTTTCTCTGGCAATGGCCTGTGATCTCATGCTCACTTTTATCCCCTCAATGTCCTGTGAATCCATACCCCCGACTGCGAGACCGACCACGCTGTTTCGCGATAGAAACAGCCAGTAAATATTTCCCCACTGTCTTCCCCTCCCAATAGCTCGTGTCCTCATCCCCACTGTGTTCACCTCACAATGCCTTATGAGCCCATTCCCCCAATTGTTATCCGTCCAACGAACTGCTATCTCAGCCGGAATTTGTTCTCCTAAAATCTGTCGCAAACCACATCCTTGCCCTGTTTCTCCAACAATGACTTGTTACTCAATGCCGACTTGGTTTCCATGGCAGCGACCTAGAGCCCCAATTCCATATTGTATTCCGAACAACTGCCTTTAATTCCATTCTCATTCTGCTGTGCTCGCAATGGAACGTGACCCCATCCCCACGCTGTTACCCTCTCAACAGCCTTTGAATACAATTCCACACAGTTCCCCGGGTAACCACCTGTGAAACCAACACCACTCTGTTCCCCGAGCAACTGTCTGTGACCCCATCTCCGCTAGCAACTGTCTGTAACCCCATCTCCGCTATGATCTCCTAAGAACTGCTTATGAGTGCATTACAGCCGTTTTCTGAGAGCAATAACCTGTCAACACATCCCCTTGACGTTTTCCCGAGCAACGGGCTGTTACCCATCCCCTCTCAGTTCCCCAAGCAAAGTCCTGGGACACAATTTCGACAATATTCGCTTAGAAAAGAGCTGTGACCACAGTCTCACACTGTTTCCCTGACAACTGCCTTGACAACATCCCTGCTTTTATCTTTTCACAACTGACTGTCATCCAGTCTCCACTCTGTTTTCCTGCAAAGCCCTTTGAAACCAACTCCACTTTTCTTGCCTAGCAACTGCACGTGACCCTGTCTCCTCCTTTTTGCCTCGCATCTGCATGTGACCCCATCCCCTCTGTGTTCCATAGCAAAGAACTCCATCCTTAGCAACACCGTGTGGTTCCATCCCCTCCCTGTTCACCTCGCAACTGCCTATAGCTCCAACACCACTTTGTTCTCCGAGCAACGGCCTGTGAAGCCAACTACACAGTTTTCCCTGAGTAGCGACTGTTGAAACTATCTCTTCACTGCTCTGGTCGTAATAACCAATGGCCACATCTCTAATCGGTTCTCTTAGCATTAGCCTGTGAACACGTAAACACTCTGATCACCCGTGACTCAGTGTACACTCTGTTTCCCTCGCATCCTCTCCCCTCACTGTTTGGAGATGCCAGTCTTGGACTGGGGTGTATAAAGTTAACAATCACATAACACCAGGTTATAGTCCAACAGGTTTAATTGGAAGCACACTAGCTTTCGGAGCGACACTCCTTCCTCAGGTGATCCCCTCACTGAGTAGTCTCCCCTCATTGTTCTCCTTGCAAATGCCTGTAAACCCATCCCCACTCTATTTTCAGTGCTACGGCCTGTGAACCCATTCCCCTGACTGGTCTCCAAAAAACGGCCAGTGAACCCATGTCCACCCTGTACCCTGGTTGTGATTCCATATCCGTCTTTTTTTTATTCCTATGCAACTGCCTGTTACTCCATCGACAATGTGCTCCCATGGTAACGGCCTGTCAGCCCATCCTCACTATGTTCTCCCAGCAAAGGCCTGGAAACCGTCCCCTTTCTTTTACCCAATAACAGCCTATGACCCAATACCCGCTCTGTTCCCCGAGCAACGATCTGTGAGTCAATCCCCACTCTGTTCCCCTAGTAACTGTAACCCCCATGCCCCCTGTGTACTTTTAGCGTCTGCCTGTGACCAAATTCAAACTCTGCTCGCTTAGTAATGGTCTCTGTCCCCTTCCTCACTCTGTTCTCTCAGCACCCTCTGTGAAGCTATCTCAACTCTGGTGACCTCGCAATATCCTTTGACCCCATCCCCAATCCGTTCTCTTAGCAACTGCCTGTGACCCAATACCCAGTCTGCTACTTAGTAACGTTGTGTGAAACCATCCCAAATCTGTTCTCCAAGCAATTGCCTTTTAACCGTTCCCACTCATTCCTTCAAACAACTGTCTAGAACCCCCATCTTCATTCTGCTGTCTTAGCAACAGCCTTTGAGACCATCCACGACTGTTATCCTTCCATTCGCAGTTTGTTCGCCTAGCTATAACCTGTGACCATCATCCACACTCTGTTCTTCCAGCAACTGCGTTTTTGAGCCCATTCGCACTCTTTTCCCTCGCAACAGGCTGTGGATGCATCCACAAGATGTCGCCATAGGAATGACCTGCAAACCCACCACCACTCTGTTCTCACATCAACGAGCTGTGACCCCATTGCTACGGTGCTATTCTAGCAACTGCCTCTGACCCCCATTCCCGCTCGGTTTTACGAGCAAAGGCCTTTGAACACCTTCACCGCTCTGTTCCCTGAGCAACACCCTGGGAACACCATCCCTGCTGATTTCCCCGAACAACGACCTGTGATTTAATCCCGACTCTGTTTCCCCACTAATAATCTCTGACACGATCCACATTCTCTTCTCCTGGCAACTGCCTGGAACTCCATCCCCGCTGGGTTATCCTCGCAAGTGCCAATGGCCACACACCCGCTGATGTCTGATAGCAAAAGACTGGGAACCCATCACCTCATTATTCCCTTGCAATTGCCTGTTCGCACCATTCCCGCTCTGTTCTCTGAACAGCGACCTGAGTTTCAATCCCCACACTGTTTCACGAGCAACTGTATGAGGCCGCATCACCCTGTGGTCCCCGAGCATCACACTGTGAAATCATCACCAGTCTGTCCCTCTCTCAACTGCCTGTGACCAAACCCCACTTTGTTATGATCGCGACAATCTGTACTCTCTTCCCCGCTCTGTGCCTCAAATAGGGATCTGTGACTGAACAGCCACTCTTCTTTTTTTCCCAAGCAAGCGCCTGTGATCCTATCCACATTGTGAATTCCATTAATGACCTTCGAAAACATGCTCACTGTGTTCTCCCTGTAACTCCCTGTAAAATTATACCCACTCTGCTTCCCTCGCAACTGCGTGTCAACCAATTCCAAAACTGTATCCCTCGCGATGACCTGTGATCCCATCCTCACATTGTTCTCCTTGCAACTGCCTGTGACGCAATCACAGCTCTGTTCTCTCTCAGTGGCCTGTAAATCCAATTATACTATGTTTCCCTAGCAATGGACTGTGAAATCATTCCCACTCTGTTCGCCGAGCAACTGTCTGTCAACACATGCCCAGTCTGTTCCACTAGCAATGTCCTTTGAACCAACGCCCAATTTTTGCGCTTGGCTACAGGCTTTAAACCCATCTCCACACTGTTCCACTTGCAATGGCCTGTGAACGCAACCAGAATCTGTTTGCCCATCCTTGTTCATTGTCCTCGCAACGGCCCGTGAACCTGTCACCACTCTGTTGTCCCAGCAACGACCTGTGACAACATCCCCACTCTGTTTCCAACAATCACCTTCGAACCCATCCCCTTTCGATTCCCCGAGCAATAGCCTGTCAATCCCGCCCCACTCTTTTCCAGCAAAAGCCTGGAACTCCATCCCCGTTCAGTTTCCCTAAAAACGACCTGTGACCCGAACCAACTCTGTTCTGCTAGCATCGGCCTGTAACCCTATTCCCGCTTTGTGGCCGTCGAAACGGCTTGTGACCCTATCCCCATTTTGTTGTCCGAGCAACCTCCCGTGAACGCAAACCCTTTTTTCTTCCCCGAGCAGCTGCCTGTGAATCCATCCCCACTATGTTCTCCAAGTCACTGTCTGGAACCCCATTCCCGCTCGGTTCCCCTACCAATGACCTGTGATTCCAACACTACTACATTTCCTTAGCAGCTGTCTGTGATCACATCTCGTCTCTATTCCCTGGCAACTGCCTGTGAACAACCCCCGACTCTGTTCCCCGTGCAACCGACTGTCGCCTTTCTCACTCTCTTCTCCTCGCAACTGCCCGCAGTCCCATTCCCCGACTGTTTTCCATACAACTGCCTGTGACCCCATTGACCTCTTTTTTCCTCTAGCAGCATTCTGTGAAACCATCCACAGTGTGGTGCCCTAGTAACGGACTTGAACCCACCCTCACAGTGTTCCCCCAGCAAGGGCCTCTCACCCTTGGGCGGCACGGTGGCACAGTGGTTAGCACTGCTGCCTCACAGCGCCAGAGACCCAGGTTCAATTTCCGCCTCAGGCGACTGACTGTGTGGAGTTTGCACGTTCTCCCCGTGTCTGCGTGGGTTTCCTCCGGGTGCTCCGGTTTCCTCCCACAGTCCAAAGATGTGCAGGTTAGGTGCATTGGCCATGCTAAATTGCCCGTAGTGTTAGGTAGGGGTAGATGTAGGGGTATGGGTGAGTTGCGCTTCGGCGGGGCGGTGTGGACTTGTTGGGCCGAAGGGCCTGTTTCCACACTGTAAGTAATCTAATCTAAAAAACCCCATCACCAATCTATTGTCCCAGCAACGGCCTCAGAAACGATTTCCACTCTGCTGGCCTAGCCATAAATTGTAACCCCATCCCCACTCAGTTCTACCATTAACGACTTCTCAAACCATCAGCACTTTCTGACCCCACTGCCCTGCTGTTACGCTCGCAATTGCCTCTGAACCCGACCATAATTTGTATTCCTTGCAACGGCCTGTAAACCCATCGCTCCACTTTTCTGCTCGCAACAGACTGTGGCTCAACTCCCACTGTGTTCTTCTAGCAACTGCCTGTGACCACATGCCCGCTATATTCTCCGAGCAAGTGCCTGTAATCTCATTCCTGCTCTGCTCCAAAGCGACAGCATGTGAACCTATCCCCACTCTGTTTTTGGAACAATGGCCTGTGATCCCATTCCCACGACTGTTCTCCTACTTACAGCCAGTAACTCCACCCTTACTGTGTTTCCTTGGCTATCACATCTCACCCCATCACCATTCTGTTCTCCCAACAACGGCCTCTGAACGCATTACCAAGCTTTTTCCATAGCAACAGACTGTGAAGCGCTTTTCCCCGAGCAACTGACTGGAACTCCATCCGTCCTGTGATGTCCGAGAAATGGCCTTAATGTTATCTTAGCAACAACCTGTGGACCCTGTCCTAGTCTATACCCCGAGCAACTGCCTGCGAACCCATCTCCTCTCTTTTCCCCAGCACCTGCCTATGAATCCACCCACACAGTATTCCCGGAGCAACTCACTATGAATTCATCCTCATTATTTTCCCCTCACACCGGCCAGTGAAAGTATGTCTAATGTGATCCCCTAGCAACACACTGTGAATCCATGTCCCATGCTGTTCCCCTTGCAAAGGCATGTGAACCCATCCGACTCTGTTGCCCTAGCAACAGCCTGTTCAACTAATCGCATTCTGTTTACCTAGCACAGCCTCAGAACCCAAACCCACTCTGTTCTCCCATCAACGACCTGTAAACAGATCGCCACTCTGTTTTCCGAGCAATGATGTGTGATCCTATCACGTCAATGTTCTCCGATCAACGGCATGGATCACATCCCTGCTCTGTCTCCCTCCGAACGACCTGTGATCTAAACCCCTCTGTTTCCCCAGCAACTGCCTGTGACGCCATCCACACTGTGTTCTCCTGGCAACTCCCTGTGACCCAATCCCCACTTTGTTCCCTAGTAACGGCCTTTGAAACCATCCCCACCCCGTTCTCCTTGCAATTGCGTGTAACACAAGCCCCGCACTGTTCCCAAAAAATGGCCTGTGAAATCAATCCCATTCTGATCGCCAAGCAGCTGTCTCTGAACCCGTCCTAACTCCTTTCTCCCAGGAACGGCCGCTGAGTCGATCCCCACACTGATTCCCTTGCAGTGGGCTGAGACCACATCCCCCTGTATTCTCCTGATACTGCCCCATACCCGCTGTTTTCCGTTAGCAACAGCCCATGGCGCCATCCCAACTCTGCTCCCATAGCAATAATCTGTGATCCCGTCTCCACTCTGTTAGCTCGCAACTTCATGTGGCAACATTCCCACTCTTCAACTCTATCAACTGCCTGAGATCCCACCCCAATTTTGTTCTCACAACAACGATGTGCAACCCCATCCCCACTCTGTTGTCCGAGCAACGGCCTGTGATCCGATGTCCCCGATGGTTCTCGAGGCAACCGAGTTTGTGAAGCCACCCTCACTTTGTCTTCTGAACAACCGCCTCTGACTCCATCACCACTCTCTTTTCGCAGGAATGGCCTGTGAACTCATACGCCCGACTGTTCACAAAGCATCGACTCTCCTAACAAAGGTCTGTGACCCGAACTCACGACTGTTCTCCGAGCAACAGTTTGTGAATCCAGCCCCAGTCTGTTGACCCAGGAATGGCCTGTAAACCCCAACACCCGAATGTTGTTAAAACAACAACCTATGAACACTGCCCTCTGTTTTCCCCCATAACCGCCTCTAAACCCATGTTCACTACATTCCTTTCAAACCGGCCTGTGAACCCACCCTCACAATGTTCTCTAAGCAACGGCCTGTGAATCCATCCCACTCACGTTTCGCCTCGCAACTGCCTGCGATCCCCACCACACTGTGTTTCCCCGAGTAGCAGCCTAGGTTCCCATCCTCACTTGTTCTCCCAGCAACGACTTATAAACACATCCTCACTCTAATGGCCGAGAATAGGCTTGTGGCAGCATGGAAGTTCAGTTATTAGCACTGCTGCCTCACAGCGCCAGGGACCTGTATTTGATCACTGCCTCAGGTAACTGCCTATTTGGAATTTGCAGATTCTCTCTGTGTCTGCGTTGATTTCCTATGGGTGCCTCCGTTTCCTCCCACAATCTAAATATGTGCAGGTCAGGTGAATTGGCCATGCTAATTTTCCCATAGTGTTAGGTGCATTAGTCAGTGGTAAACATAGGGTAGTTTAAAGGGTCTGGGTGGTTTACTCTTTGGTGGATTGGTGTGGACTTGGTGGCCGAAGGGCCAGTTTCCATACTGTAGGGAGTATAATCAATTAAAAAGTCCTATTCACGATCTGTTACTCAAGGAACGGCCTGTGAACCCATCCACAATTTGTTCCCCGGTTGTGGGCCATGAACCGATCTTCACGCTATTCTCCCAGCTACGGCCTGCAAATCCATCCTCACTCTGTTCTCCATCCAACCCCCATGTATCCATGCCCACTCTCCTATCCTAGAAACGAGCCATGAGCTCAAGTGCCCGATTGTTCTCATGACAATGGCCAGTGAACCCAGCCCCTCGGTTTTTCCCTCGAAGTTGCTTGTGAAGGCATTCTTACTGTGTTCCCCTGACAATCGCATCTGAAACTTTCCCAACTCGTTTCTCCGTTCATCGACTTGTAACAGCATCACCGCTCTGTTGTCAAAGGAACGGTCTGTGAACGCAAGAACACTTTGTTGTCTGATCAACTGCGAGTAACCCCCTTCTCGTTGTATTATCCTCACAATGGTCTGCGACCCCATCCCCACCCTGTTCTCCCAGGAAGTGGCTGTGTTCCCATCCCCACTCTGTTCCCCAAGAAGCAGCCTGTGGGACCATCCCCACTTCTTTCCCCGAGTGGCAACCTGCATCACCATTCCCTCTGTACTCCCCTAGCAATTGCCTGTGAACCCATCAGCATGGTCGGAAACAAAGACGTGAGCTCATTCGATGGGATGGAGATTGGGAGTTGGAGAGTTATTGAGGAGAATGGGGTAGATTGTGCAACATTAGCGGTGAAAACACGGGCAGAGTGACTTCAACGCAGCTCCTAAGCTCAAGCCCCGGCCCAACCCTTCCCATGAGTACCAGGACTTGCAATTAAGTCTGTTTCATTACTGTTCAGCTTCTTTAGCACAAAGATATACATCAATGTCGTTCACTCCGCCGATCAGCACATTTTAATGAATTTGGAGAAAGTGAGGACTGCAGATGCTGGTGACCAGAGTCGAAAGATGTCGTGCTGGAAAAACACAGTAGGCTCGGCAGCATCCGAGGAGCAGGAGAAGGGCTTATGCCCGAAACTTCGATTCTCCTGCTCCTCGGACGCTGCCTGGCCTGCTGTGTTTTTCCAGCACCACATTTTTCAACATTTTAATGAATATTTGTTTTGCTGACAAATTAAAGTGATAGATCGAGTGATGTTAAAAAAATCTCATTTGCCCCTGAATTGTGAGAAACTTTGAAATATGCCCCTGTAACATCCCCGCCCCTCCACCCCTGGAGATAGTTTGGACAAGCCCCCACGACCCTCTGTCTGTTACCATAATGAATCTGCTTCATCGTTGAAACATGGAATTAAAATGAGGAAGTCCAGGATGGACTGATCAATGCGTGAAATTGATTGATTGTTGTTTTTTGGTGAAGGGAGATTTGATCACATTCTTCAGTTGCTGTCGGAACTTAGTCTGCGACACGGCATAAATCGCGGTGTTTGTGCAGCAACTGAGTAGCTGCAGCATGAAGCCTAATTCCAGCACAAAGTTATGTAGAAATATAGGGGTAACCAGTGTCCAATGCATTCGTCTCCACATAGAATACACCACTATCGTTGACCACAACAGAATGAAATTAGCTGAGACCACAAAGAGTAAAATGATGGAATTTTTTCGGTTTCTCATTTCTGTGTCGGACTGAGCATTCCCGTTGGTGTGAGCCCGGAGTCTCCTGCGGGCTCTGCTGATCACTAAAATATGTCTGACGGTGATAACATTAAGCAGTAAAATCAGGAGAAATGGGAGAGCCAGTGTTAGAATGTAGTGGAGGAACTCAATTGTGAGCCAAACATGAGAGAATTTAACACCGCCTGCGTCCAAACAAAACCAGGGGGAGTTCCAACCCATATACCAAGGTTCGAGCATAAAATACCAGAAAATATTCTTTAAACAGCTCAGCACAGTCACTGTTGCCAGAACTACAGCCACCGTTTTCTCACTGCAATATTTGATTTTCAGCTTCTTGCAACAAATGGCCACAAAACGATCAAAGGTGAAAGTGACGGTGAACCAGACAGAACAATCAGTGGCTGCATAAAGCAGGACGGCGTGGATATTACACACGGGGATGGACGCCAGGAAAGAAAATTGTTCCGGATAAACAATGGGAATGTGTCTCAATATCAGGTCGAGAGTAATGACCAGTAGATCCCCCGTTGCCATGGCCCCCAGGTAATGTCTGACACATGGAGTCAATCCACAATCTTTATATCGCAGGACGTAGATCGTCACTATGTTAACTTTGAGGAAGGAAAACAAATACATTATCCACCAGTCTGGAGGCAAAATGATCATTTTGATTGAGAACTCAGTGAGATCCTCAGAGCAGTTATTTCATTCAGAAATGTATTCACATAACTGGAGCTGAAATAACAAAAGTGACGGTCTGAATTACTGAGAAAATTATGTCAAAACACAAAGGTAACCTTCCGTCTCCAAACACACAGAGACACATCTATAACAGCACATTGTTTCGTGAATTTCCTGACACAAGATCACTCGACAGCAGACACAGGTCACTTCTTCACAGTTCCTAATCGGGAGGATGAAATATTTGGTGTCCTGAAGGATTCTCTCCCAAATCCTTGAAAATAAACAAAGGTTGGGAATTTCTGTATTTCAGTCTAAAGTGTGGTCGATCATTTGTCGTAGAGAAATGTAAACGCAGGGAAAATATATTCACCACTTGAACTGCCTGAGGGGACATAGAAACTTTGACTCCTTCTTACTGAAACTGGATCTCTTCCCTCGGAGTCTTATCTTTTGTTCAATTAGCTACCGTCCAGCCATTCACAAATACTTTCAGTTACAGAATCTTCCAGTGAATGTTGTGTACATAATGTTCCAGGGAATTGTGGCTGTTGAATGTTCTGCAGAATATCAGTTGTCGGATGTTGGGGAGAGAATGTTCCGTGGAATGTCAGATGTGGAGTGTTCCGGGGAATGCTGGTTACAGAATGTGATAGAGTCATAAAGATCCACATCACAAAAGCCTTTCTGCATATTAAATTTGGTGAAAACAACTCAACCTCATGCTGGGACTATCTCCCCAATCTCAACTCAGCTGGCACTTTGCAACAAAAAAATACATTGTTCACACTATCTCAATCATTTCATGTAAAATCCTCTTTTACGATCATACAGATGTCATTCTTATTCATTGTACTTTTCATTTTTGTATAACACGCCTAAATATAAATGTTCTGGATATTCAATTCCAAAATATTGGTCACCCACAGCCATCTCACTCTAAGCCATAAATCATATCGATTTCCCTCAATGTATGCAGTGATTTCTTCAATCCAGTTTAAGAATACACCTCACATTGAGATTGAGTGCCCTTCATTCAGCTTTTGAACGCATTATTTCCTGCTCTGGTATCGCCTTCTTTCCTTGTATTGATAGATCAGGAAACAGTCTAACAGCGTCTTACTCACAGAAGCAGACCTGAGCTGTAATATTTCAGAGAGCCTTGTCACCTTACCTGGCTATATCCTGTCCCACTGGCAGGACACATGCACCAGTGGTGAGGGCACCTTCGAATACAATCGAGAAAGGGACTACCCGGAATTTGCCCAACATTGATTCCAGAACCCGGGAAGTCACATGGTAACAGGTCAAACATGGTCAAGGAAATGTCCTGGTGATGGACATTTATTGCATTCCACAGCAGCCCTTGGCGATATCTCAGCTTCCCTCGATGTTGAAAACAAATCGGAGGAACCACTGAGGATGACAAGGACACATAACGTTCTCTGTGTTTGGGACTTCAATGCCATCACCAGCAGTGTCTCCACAGGCCCACCACTGACTGAGCTGATCGAGGCCTTAAATAATCAGCAGCCAGACTGTGCGACGTGATTGGGGAACAAACCACTTTCACCAAAGCAATTGTCACAGAATGAGCTGTCCCTGACATTATCTGTTGGAGTACACAGTCCTGTCATAGGGAAAGGCTCAGCCCCTAACTTAAGTTATCACCCACTGTGTTACATGGCACTCCCTCCTGCGAAGTACGAAATAATTTTTTAAAGTACAAAGCAAATGGAAATTGAGCATTCACGAGGTACTACGGGCGAGAAGCAGCGGCAAATTCAATGACCGTCATTCCATCATAATGTCAGAAATGGCTGTTCACTGATGGTTCCAAAATTTGCAGAACCATTCACAACTGCACACATATGGACGCAAGCGTTTCAGCTCATGACATGTTTGAAACGGAACAGACTTTTGCCATTCAGGCATTCGAGCCTGTCATTCAGTAAATAAAGCATATCATTGAATCTCAAATATTTGTGACACAATTAATGAAAGCGAATATCCAGCCTTTCAAATCAGTTACACAGGAATAAAGCGAGGTCCAGTTACTGAGCCAAAGCAGGAATAAATTAGTCTTGATGAATTTAACACAAATTCATGACCATAGAGACGCAGTGAACACAGATGGGGACTTAACGTTTTGTAATCGAAATCAACTATTTCGATAAATGGACAAAGTAATAGCTGAAACGATCAATGATGCAAAGGTAGACTGGAAACGAAATTATCACGACGAGGAAAAGAATGAGTAAATTAATAATCTATGGGTAATTTGACAGATGGAATAACACGTGCATAACCATTCACATCTGAATGTTTCAGCAAGAGATAAGACTCCACATCACATAAGAGACGGATTACTGGACTCAATGGTGCAGTGTGTACTGGAAGGTTCACTCAAACTTTCAGACATCGGAAGTGTTGCCTTCTCACCCGGATGGTCTGCTCCCTGGTGCTCCCAGTGGGTCTATTGCTCTCATTACACACGGGATATTTTGAGGTGTTGTGGTAAGCAGTGGATTTGTTATGACCTGTGTCATAAGGGCATAGCCTTTATCCGTGAGGCCACCCTTTCTTTCTAAGTGGAGACCAGAAGACTGCAGAAATAGCTGTCAGTTCTGAAAATAAAAGGCTGTGTCTGCTGTCAAGACAGTGGGTATTCACCAATATAATGAAATGTGTATTAGCACACTGCAAAATTAATGGAGTGAGAGAATGAGGGTGCAATCACAGAATGAGAAGTTAAGGCTTTGCCAGATCAACTGAAATGGTTAGTTACATCACAGTCTCAATCTAACATAATAAACCATTAACACAGACGAGATATCCGTTGAGCAAGGAGGACTGTGTGATCAAGCTCTGCTCAGTCCAACCAAGCAATCTGCCCAGACTGAAACCACAGCAGTGCATTGATCTATTAACTCGAACTAGATAAATCTCCAGCGTGGGGAGCTATGCAGAACATACAGACGAGACAAGCAGCAGCCTGACATCGCCAGATTAATGGAAACAGACCTTTTGCAGGCACAACCATCACCCTGGATACATCCTGCCCAACGGCAGCACAGAACTAGCAGAGGTGCCGGCACAGTCGGGAGGGAGTTGCACTGGGAGTCCTCAAAATTGACTCTTTCTCCCATGAGGTTTCATGCCTTCAGTTTAAACATGAGCAAGGAAACGTCCTGCTGATTATCACCGAGCGTCCTCCATGAAACGAATGAATCAGTACTCCTCCATTTCGAAAAATAAACACCGTGAGGAAGCACTAAGTGTGGCAAGGGCACAAATTGTACTTCGGAAGGAGGATTTCAAAACTCACCATCAAGAGTGGCTCGGCAGCAGTACTTGTGATCGCTTTGGTGTGGACATAGTGGGTAAAATGCGTCTGGAGCAGGTGGGGAGGGAACCAACGAGATGGAAAAACATTCTTAACATCATCCTTAACAATCTACCAGCTGGTGATGTATCTGTCCATGACAGCATCTGTATGACTGTACCGTCATTTTGGAGACAAAATCCCAATTTCACATTGGGAATATCCTCTAGCGTGTCGTGTGGCAAGATCACCATGGTAATAGGAACAGACTTTGAACAGATCTAGAAACTGAAGGCTAAGTTTTCCTGAGATAATGTAGACCATCAGTTGCAGCAGAATTCTTATCCAACACAACCTTTCAGCATTCCACAAATCTCCCCATGCCAGCTACCCGACCTCTCTCTTTATTTGCACGTCACGCTCTCCCCTCCTCCAGTCCTGAAGAACGATTAAACTCGAAACGTTGACTTCTCCATCTCCCAATGTTACCTGCCTTTTTGTGTTGTTCCAACCTCCTGTTACACAGGCAGACAGTAACCAGCAACTATGGGTCGCCCAATAACGTCCTTGAATCTCTTTCCTGGGACGAGGAGGAGGAAATTCATGAAAACAGGAAGACAAGACGCACTTCAGACAATGTAAACTGTTACAAAGAAATAGTAGGGTGTCATTGATATTACAACATGACAAACAAATGTAGCGCAGACTGCACAAATAGAGTGTACCACGTTGATCCTAATGGCTACATTGCGAAAGGTACATACTGTTACTTTAACGTGGTTTGCCAACGGTGAGGAGGGAAAGTATAAGTTTTGTAATATTTTGAAGGAGACATATTCCATCTCCGAGAAGACAGGCGAGATGTTTTCTTTATGGAGTTCAGAAGATGGGAGGAATAGCTAACGTTTCTTTGGGTGGCTGCTGAAAGATTTGTGAACAACGTGGCGTTGAGCGCAGCGTCGCACAACAACTGGAGTTTGTGGCATTGTGAGTTCATTCAGAGTTTGGAGCTCTCTCTCAGCCAACTAAAGATTCCAAAGAGGAACATAACCGATCATCGGTCATAGAGATGGACAACAATTAAATACAGTCTTTGGTCCAAACTGGTCCAAGCCAGCAAAAAGTGTTCATCCATTCTAACTCTATTTCCCTGCTTTTGTCCAATGCGCTTCTAAACTTTTCCTGTCTATGTATTTGTCCAAATGTGATAATACATTTTCGGTGGTGGGGGGGGGGGGGGGGGGGGGGAGGGGGGAGGGGGAGCATGTAATTTTTCACGCTCTCAGTGTTTTATTTTGGAAATAATGAATGTTGGTCCTTAATTCAATCACCTTTTATCCCTTTGTAGCAATACAGAATTTAAACTCACTTCTTTCATATTTTCATCATGGTACCATCTTCCCAGAGATTAGTCTGGTGAAATGACATTTTAATGTCTCTCTGTAGCAAGGAGTTCATTCCGTGGAAAGCAAAGACAATCTCTACTCAACATCGCAAGAACAGGCTTGACAACACTCTCCAACTATAGGAAGGTGTCTTCTTTCCGACACATTAATCATTTTGCAATAAAAGAGAACACACAATTTACTGTTCTGATTTGGTGATGCCCTATATCAATTCTGTTAGTGGCTCATGTGCAAGGACACTCACATCCTTTTTGCCAAGAGCGATTCCCATCCTCTCAACTCAGAATAATTACAATATCACGTGAATGGCATGATTTGACAAATCATTTTTTCGCCTTGCCAACAGCTGTGCTTCAAGTACAACCAAGCCAACCGCAACACTGCTATTATCAGTGGAGATGGTTAGAGATGGTGGGGAATCGATGGCCGTGCCGTATTAATCTCGGGTTCCAGGTGAAGTCACAGGCTGCAAATTCGAATCCCACCACGGCAAATAATGCAATTTGAATTTAACAAATTATCAGGAATAAGGAATCAAATGATTCAATGAAACGACTGTTGTTTGATAGATAATCCTACCCAGCACTGTAATGTCTTTCAGGGAAGGAAATCTACCATCTTCACCTGGTCAGTCGTAAATGTGACCTAGATCCGCAGCAATATGGTTGACTCTCAGTTGCCCTTTGAAATGGCCAAGACAGCTGCTCAGTTACAACAATCACTACAAAGTCTCAAATAAATGATTTTTGCCTCATTCCGAAGCATCTTCCAAGGATGCCTACCTAGAATAAGTTCTCACCCCCTCGCATCAAAGATCTTAGTGATTCTCCCCCTCTCACTGCAAGCACCAAGTCTTCTCCTCTGCAAACTTGGCACCGCCATCATGACATGACTTTCCTGTCCATCTTCCTTCCAAACTATCCTCTCCACCTTCCCCTCTGACCTATCACCATAGCGCCCTCTTCTTTCTAGCTTTCATACTTTCAGTTACCGTCCGCTCAGCCCCACGCCACCCCAATCCCCCACCAAAAGTAGCTCTACACTCCCTAGGCACACAGCCTCATTCCTGAGGAAGGGCTTTCGCACGAAACGCTGACTCTCCTGCTCCTCGGATGCTGCCTGACCTACTGTGATTTTCAAGCACCACACTCTAGACCATGATCTGCAGCATCTGCAGTTCTCACTTTCGCCTAGTTGATTTTAACCTGAAAGTCAAGCTTCTTCCAAAAATGCCGAACTTGAAGAATATCTCCTCCTTTCGCTGCAAGGATCTCAGCGAGTCCCTTTATGCCACTGCAACCCCCAGCTCTTCTCCTCTGCGACTCGGCATCGGCCTCAAGACGTGTCCTACCTATCCATCTTCCGTCCACCGATCTGCTCCAACTCCCTTCTGACCTGTTACCTTTGTCCTCTCCTCCATCGAACTATCGCTCCGCAACCCCACGATCTGTCCATTCATTTCCCCACCCCCTCGGCTCACAGCCTCATTCCTGATGAAGGGCTTTTGCCCGAAACGTCGACTCTACTGATCCAAAGATGCTGCCTAATCTGCTGTGTTTTGCAAAATCCCACTCTCGACTCAAGGAAATGAAGTACTACTTACCGACTACTTACAACATACGGACTACAGTCTGTTAAAAAGGCAGCTCACCAACATCTCCCAGACATGAGGAAATAGAATTAAATGCTAGCACAGTATCCATTACTGAATAAAAGAAGATGATCACACTTGATGAAGAGACACAGAGGCCGAATGCACTTTCAAGAGGTACTTTGATGTGAAGCCTGCATGGGCATGATATTCACCAACATTGAAACAAGAGAAAAATAAATAAAGTTAATCTCGTATTTTATTTCTATTCCAGCTGATCATAAACAATCCCTGTTTGCTTCTTGCTTTCTCTCGCTCTCTTTCGACATCTACTCAGAGCATTCCTTATCCCCTTCAAAACAGACATTCGTTTCACCAACATCAATCATTACATTTCGTAGGAGTGTACCGTTTTGATATATAGTCAGTTGACCCGAAATGCCAGTTGTTTTTTCCTCTCGAAACGAGTTTGCCAAATCTGCAGACTTTGTCTAGCAATTGCTCATTCTTTTTGTTTCCGATCTGTAGCATCATTCTGTGTTTTCATTCAACGTTAACTTTATTATTTCATGGGATGTTTGCATCGCTGGCAAGTGCAGCTTTTGTTGATATAACTAAATGCCCATTACTGTGAGGCCATTCTTTAAGGTTGTACAAAGCGTAGCACGTTGCTGTATGCCTGAAGTCACTCTTAATTCAGACAAAGTAATTATGTTAGATTTATTTATCAAAGGACATCAGTGAAATAGATGAGCTTACAGACAAAATGCAGATGGCGTTGCGGTTGCCTTTACTGAAATTCGTTTTTGTTTTCAGTTCCTGTCATTTGAATTTTCATTCTGACACTGTATGTGATAGGTTTTGAAAAAGTTTATTCAGTGTCGTAACTGTGCCTTTGAGTTACATATCCAGCGACATTGATAAACTGGCACAGTCTCTCGACCATGAATTTACTTTCAAGACAAGAGCAAGGTTATGATGGAAATATTTACACCAGACAGAGTGCTTGGAAGAGTGCTGGAACTGTAAAGTCTGAATTTTAACAAGACATAGATCGTGGTTTATTTCGCAACAGCAATGACACCAAGATGGGGACCGGTGATATTTCAAACAGATCGTGAATAGGTTTCGTGATGAAGGGAATTATAAAACATACATCAATTCAGGGCAAAAAGCGACCTTGTGTTTGTGAAGAGCATTTTTCTCAGATGCCTGTGAAGGCAGGGACGGAAGTTGTGGTAAAGGTAGAGGAGGAAGCGGCTTCTGAAATTTGTGTCAAATGAATGGCGTTTGCAAGTGAAACCGAAGACAATAATGTTAATATTTATCAAACATTAATAACAGAAATAGCGATGGAGTTCACCATAGTTTATGGGATTAATAAATAGAGACATATGGAGAGACTTACCAGGAACCCCAATAATGGCGAGAATTGGATAGTAACCCGCCTGAATGACCATCAGCACACCTAATATCCGATCTGGTAATGTTACCCAAGACATGGAAATAAAGAGTTGACCCGTTGATAAACTTCTTTCCATTGTCGTAATATTCCAGTCTATTGTGCTCAGATTCTGATCCATTGTTGCAACATCCAAGTATATTCTGAGATTCTGATCTCTCCTCTCCCTCTCTCTGCAGCTGCTGATCCCTGTCAGTGTTGGAGACGATTGATGGGCTGTACAATGGGATAACACATTGAATGCAGACCGTTACTAATTGGAGATGGAAAGCCTCCAATGGCAGAACTAGAATCCATGGAGACAAACATCAAACACGGTCTCTGAACAAACAGTTCCAGTTAACTCCTTTCAGTATGATACTGACAGTTAACAATACCAAGTGGTCTGGATTGGATGCTGACAGCGCTGGCTCTTCGTCTCATTTTCGTCGCCAATTGTGTTCCCCCAATTTTACATCAAAACCTGCCCGACATTATTACACAATAGAAGATGAAGTTTTGTTCCATCATCACCAGGAGCATCCACACATTGATATAGAAACTTTTCTTGAACACAATTGACAAATTCTTCACTATTGAAACCCTCAGCACTCTGGTCGCAACAATCAATATGTGCAAAAATAAAAGCCCCCACTTTTTCTACATTATTAAGCTTACATATATGTGAGAAATTTGTTTCTCTGTTTCCTTCTTACAGCAGGGGTGCATAATAATATCTCATCAAAGTGATCGTTCCTTTCTTGTTTTATGCAATTTCTACAAGTATATTTTCTCTGGACGGTTTTTCAGAAATATCTTCCAGAGTGAGAGCAATAGCACATTCCTTAATCAATACCGCGAAGCCCCAACACATCTTTCCTCTTCTGTTCCTTTTATAACACCTCACACCAGGAACATTGTGTTGCCAATATGAACATCTCTCAGCCAAGTTTCTGTCAGAGCTATGATATCCCAATCTCATGTTCTTAACTATGCCCCGAGTTCGTCAGCGTTTCCTGTAAGAACCTTGCATTGAAATAAATGCGATTTAGTTTCCCAGAATTACAATATCGTCTGAATCTCTCGTCTTTCTTTTCGAATTGATGTGCTTTCCTCAAATTCAGAAACTTCTCCATTCATCCTAACATTTACAATGCAACTTACAATACACCCACTTGCCTTCTCTATCAATATAAAGTCTACTTTGGTCCAGTGAGTAAATCTCCCTGTTAAGTTATTGGTAGCTTTCCAGATCAGATTAGGTCAATCCTTTTTGAACAAAGCTTATCAATTCTAAAAGACATTCCAATTTCGCAAGGAAATCTAAATTCCGAAGCAACACACCGGCGCTTGACCCAATGATTTTAGTCCTTAACCTTTTGGTCTTTCCCTGCCTGAATTTTGGCATTGTGTGTAAACTGGAAACTATTATTTGAAGGTTTATTTTGAACCTTCTACCTGACCCCTGAAATGCACTCTGCACTGCTTTAAGCGTGTTCCGACAAATGTCACTCCTAACATTATGCTTTAGAGTCATCGAGATGTCCAGCATGGAAACGTATCCTTCATTCCAACCCATCTCTGCTGACCAGATATCCCAATCTACTCTAGTACCACTTGCCAGAACCCGCCCATTTCCCTCCAAGCCCTTCCTATTCATACACCCATCCTTATGCCTTTTAAATGTTGCAATTGTCGTAGCTTCCATGGCAGTTCATTTCATACAAGTACCACATTCTGCATTTAAAATTTCCCCCACAGATCGCTTTTATATCTTTCGCCTCTGACCCTAAACCTATGTCCTCTCGTTCTGGACTCACCCACTCCATGAAAAAAATGATTATTTATCCTGTCCATGCCCCAAACGGCTTTATAAAACTATGTAACGGCATCCCTCAGCCTCCAATGCACAAAGGAAGACATCTCCAACAGATCACCCTCTCCCCATAGATCAAATTCTCGAACGCTGGCAACGTCTTCGTAAATCTTTTCTGAACTATTTCCAATTTCACAGCATCCTTCCGATAGTAAGGAGACCTGAATTGCACGCAATATTCCAAAAGCAGCCGAACCAATATCTTAAGCAACCGCAACATGATTTCCCAACTCTTGTACTGAAAACTCTGACCGAAAAAGGAAAGCATAGCATACGACTTCTTTGCTATCCTATCGAGCTGTGACACTGCTTTCAAGGAGCTATGAACCTGCACTCAAAGGCTCTGTTCAGCAGCACTCATTAGGACCTTATCATTAACTGCATGTGTCCTGCTAAGATTTTCTTTCATGAAATACAACACCTCGCATTTATCTGATTTAAACTCCATCTGCCACTCCTCAGCGCATTGGCCCATCTTATCATGGTCCCGTTTTAATCTGAGGTAACATTATTTGCTGACCAATACACCTCCAATTTTGGCGTCATTTGCAGTTACTAACTGTACCTGCTATACTCACATTCAAGTCATTTATGTAATTGACGAAATGTAGTTGGTCCAACACCGAATCTTATGGCACTCGCCTGTCACAGGCATCCAGTCTGAAAAACTGCCCTCCACCACGACCGTCTTTAACCTTCGAGCCAATTCTGTGTCTAAATTGCGAGGTCACCCTGTATTCCACGAGATTATACCTTGTTAACAAATCTCCCAGAGGGAACCAAGTCAAACTAATGTCCATGGCGATCACGTCTACCTAGCTTTGCTCATCAAGCTTCCTTGTTACTTCTTCAGAAAGTTCAATCAAGTTCGCAAGACATGATTTCCGACGCACAAACCCATGTTGACTATCCCTAATCAGTCATTGCCTTTCCAAATACGTATATATACTGTCCTTCAGAATTCTATCCAACAATCTTCCTACTATCGACGTCAGGGTCACCTGTCTGTAGTCCTTCCCACCTTTCTTAAATTTTGATAGCCCTTACCATCTTTCTTCAATAGTGACATCACGTTTGCCGACCTCCAGTCTTCCGGAAAGTCATTTGTGACTATCAATGTTACAAATATCTCAGCAAGCGTCGCAACGATAACTTCAGGAGTACTTCACAGAATTCGAGTTTACACCTGATCAGGTCATGGGGACTATACACTTTCATATGTTTCAATGCATCCAGCACTTCCTCCTCTGTAATAAGGGCAAGTTTTCGTATGGCACAATCTAATTCCCTAAATTATATATATTCCATATCCTTATGCACTGTGAGAACTGATGCAAAATGCTCGTTTAGTATCTTCCCAATCTCCTGCTGCTACACACAAAGGCCGCCATGCTGATATTTGAGCGGGGTAAGGGCTTTTGCCCGAAACGTCGATTTCGAAGCTATTTGGATGCTGCCTGAACTGCTGTGCTCTTCCAGCACCACTAATCTAGAATGATATTTGAGCGGCTCTATTCTCTCCCTAGTTACTTTTTTTTCCATAAAATATTGGGGAAAACTATTTGGATTATACTTAACATGATTTATCAAAGCTATTTCATCCACTTTTTGCACTCCAGATTGCATTATAAAGGATTTTTATAATGCCTTGATACTCTTCTAACAATTCAGTCAATCTACCCTGTCGATACCCGAGTTATGCTTCCTTCGGTTTTTGAAACATACCATCAATATCTCCATACATCCAGCATTCCCAACACCTGCCAGCCTTTCCATTCATCAAAGCAGGAGTGTGCTCTCTCTGGTCTTTCGTTATCTCAATTCTAAAGGTTTCCCTTTTTCCTACTGTCTCTTTATTCTGAATATCTGCCCCAGATCAGCTTCTGAAAGTTCTTGCCTAATACCGTCAAAATTAGCCATCGTCAAATGTACAACTTCAACTTTCAGATCTGGTCTATCCTTTCCCATCACTGTTTTAAAATTATTACAATTACTGTCGCTGGCCCCAACATTCTCTCCCACTGACTCTTGCCTTATTTCCAATGAGCAGGTCATGATTTGCACCTTCTCTAGTAGGTATATCCACACATTACATAAAACAAATCTTGTACAGGCTTACCAAATTCCTCTCCATCTAAATGCTTAACACTATCGGAGTCCCAATCTAAGTTTGGAAAGTAAACTTCGTTTACCATAACCAACTTATTTTCTTTTTTCTGGTGAGAATTGAGGTCTCCTGTCAAATTTGCTTCTAAAGTTCTCGCTATGTGGTTGTCGATAATATAATCCCAAAAAAGGTGACCAACATCTTTTCTTATTTCTCAGTTCCACTGATATTACTTTCCTGAATGTATTTTCAGGAATATCCTCCCTCAGTGCAGCTCATCCCTTAGATATCCCCTATCAAAATCTCTACTCCCCATCATCACTTACATCACTTTCTGTCCTTCCTGTAGCATTCAAATCCTGGTATATTAAACTCTTCGTCCTGTCCAAACCTGAGGCACGTTTATGTAATTGCCATGATATCCCAGTCACATGTTCCTCAGCAGGTCCTGCTTCCTCTGCCTTCCCTGTAAGACCGCTTGCATTTAAATAATTTCAGTTTAATTTGTCAGCTCTACTTTTTTCTCTGCTTTATCACTGACTGCCCTGACTGTTTTACTCGCTCTATTTCTCAACCATACAGTCTGAGATTCATCGGTTTCTCACTACTTCCTTGTTCCCAACAATCCGCGCGACTAGTTTAGATCCTCCTGAGCAGCTCCAGTAAATTTATTTATCAGTATAGTAGTCCACTTCCAATTCAGGTACAATTCGTTCTTCTGCATAGGTCACTTCAACTCAGAAGAGATTCCAATTATCCTAAATGTGATTCCTTCTCCCATAAACAACTTCCTCAGCATGCATTCATCTCCAATCAGCACTCTCACTCACTTCTCGCACCTGGAGTTATTCAGATATTACTACTCTCGAGGACCTCCTTTTTAAATTTCTGCCAAATGCTCTGCATTCTCCCTTGAGAATCTTATTTTTTTCTCTTCCAATGTCGTTGGTCCCAATGTGTACAATGACGACCTATTGGGTACTTTCCCCTTTGAGAACATTCTGCACACTCTCTGAGACGTCCTTCATCCTGGCACCATTCTGACTTTTTCACTGCCAGCCACAGAAACGCCTGCCTATTCTTCAGAACAGGGAGTCCCCGACCACAATCAATCTCATGGACCCCTATTTGCCTCTCGTTTCATCAAAGTCAGTCCCTCGTTAGAAGAAAAGTGGCTGTTGTGCTACATTCCACTGAGAATCATTACTCCCTTTATTTTTTTAAAACAACACTATTGTTTGAAACTGGGGCTGCCATAGAACATTCCTGCACTACCTGCCTCCCACTCATTCCTTTTGTGGAGTTAATCCATATATGTGACTTTATCTGCGATTTTCTCCCTTCCCACATCTGCCATCCATCGCACACCTTGGTCTTGTCACTTCATCAGTGCCTCTCACTGGAGCTCCGACTCGTACATTCAGTCTGATACGATACACAAACAACAGCAACATGTAAATCTTATCTTTAACAATATGCTTCAAATACTGAGAGGCGTTCTTAGTCCTAGCACCGGGAAAGCAACAGATCATTCCAAATATATGCTCAAGCCACAGAGTCGCCTGTTAATGCCACTGTTCTGGTCGTCCCCTGTAGCAATAATTCTACTACGTCTTGTCAAACGCTGTCTCACATCCAATTCGTTGCCAGTTTCCAATAACTGACGGCTCTTCCATTTTTCGAGGAAAGACCGTCCCCTTTCCAAGAACTGAATGTCTGTTTGATAGAGGCATAACTACCTCTTTTAAGATTGTTAAACTGCCTTCTTACATTTCCTGACATATACCCAACTGTCCGACCGAATTTGCTGGATAATAAAGTTTCAAAATCTTCTAGCCAACTCTCTCGGTACGTTGCATATGGCCTTAATAACATCATGTCGAAAAGGTTGGATGTTTCATATCATTAGTTGTTACCTTTCATTATCTAAAGAAAATTATGTTTAAATGGAAAAACATATAAATATACACAGTCAACAAAAGTATACAAACTAAATAATGTCATCCATTTAGCTAATTAACTCAATAAGACGATTCCTCTACAATGCATTCCTCGAAAAATAAATGCCTTCTCCAAAGCTGAACATGAATAGGGCTCTCCAGAATGAAAGCCCATCGAGAGTCATCGAGTCTTTGAGACGTACAGCACAGAAACAGACACTTCGGTTCAAGCTGTCCACGACGACCAGATATCCCAACCCAATCTAGTGCCACCTGCCAGCACCCGGCCCATATCCCTCCAAACCCTTCCTACCTATCCAGATGCCGCTTTAATGTTGCAATTGTACCAGCCTCCAACACATCCACTGGCAGCTCATTCCATTCTCGTACCAAACTCTGCTTGAAAAAATTGCCCCTTAGGTCTCTTTTATATCTTTCCCCTCTCACCGTAAACTTATGAAAAAAAAACGCTTGGGTTTTCGAAACAAAAACCTTTAAAATTGTGAAAAATCTAAACCTTTGAAGACGTATACAGACTATTCTAATTTCATTGCACACCAACTTTAAAAAATCTTGTTAAATACAACTTTAAAAAAAAATGTTGTGAGCTTTTTTGCTTATTTATTTTATGGTTTGTTTTTGAATGTTAATAAAACAAAATGTATATATAATCTTATATTAATAAACTAAAATGAATACATTAAAGGCAAAAAAGTGTATCATACATCTGTAATTTTGCCTGCAATCCCAACAGCAGCTGTAAGATCCATGCTGCTATAAGAACATTTTTCAAGTTTATTTTTTACACTATGGAGATCAGTGGCGTATGTTGTAATATATTGCTTCCAATTTAAAGGAAACTTGCCGACATGAATTGATTTCCTACTCTGTCTATGAAGTAGATTTGAATTGAACCATTTTCCTTATCACTTTCGCTCTTTAAAAAATCAACTTAACAGTATATTTCCACAAAGCTCACGAAAGACTCTTTCAGATCTGACTGTTGCAGGAAATATTACAAAAGTCGATATCCAAGTCCACATCAACTACTAATATTGCAGTGAAAGGCTCGTAAAACTACAGTAATCCAATATTAATTACGTTCAAGCCTTACGAACAAAACATAAAGAAGGGTATAGTATAAAAGGTGAATTCAGGTCGATGTCCAAAATATGGCTCCCACATAAAAAGGCCCAAAATGCATCACGCGGTAAATTCACTAAAACGAGAAGAACAAGAGGTTCGAAAGTACAGTTCTCCTTTGCTTAATAACATTTGAAGATCAGGAAAAAAAGCAAGGCTTATTTATTAGTTTCCGAAACATGATGATGAAAATGTGCGGGATGAGCTTTGGGGCAGGGAATGATTAATAATGTTGTGGATAGCAGAAACATTAGCTGGGTGGTTCGCATCGATTAGGAAAGTCTTAGGTTGCAGAAGCATGTACGTCGATTGTTCAGGTGGCCAGGTCAAAGGCTGATGAAATTTTACACTGATAAATGTGAAAAGATGAGTTTCGCAAATAACAAGACAGAGCATACGCAAACCATGAAGAGTGGCTCGATGACATTTTGATGCGGAGAATATTGAACGGGGCGACTGATCGAGCTATTTCAGAGCATGACTGGTATGGACAGAGTGAACAAACAGCAGCTGTTTTCCTTACTCGAAGGCTCAGTAACCAGGAGACACACTTTTAAAATGAAAGTTGTCCAACCATCTATCTGTAAAACCTAGGAAAATCTTTCCTCTTTTTCTATATATAGATATTCGGTTTCAAAATATTTCGACATTTATATTGCCTCCTGAAAAGTTTGATGCAGAGTTTTTCCCTTTGTGATCCAGGTGGCCTATTCCCGCTGCCTCATTTTTGCAATGTGTCCATTCGAATAATATGCTGCTTTGCCATTCTACTCACCACGTGCTCAATCACGGACACATTTTCCAAACTATGATCGAAAGACTAATCCTGTTCCTTGAACAACCTAGACCTCTTCATAGACACATCTCAACTTCACATCCTCAAATCAAAATATTTTTAAAATATACAGATTATGACCACATTCCAATATACTGATAATGTGATATTTTATTTGATATTTAAACTGCGAAGTTGTGACAATGCTAAAGAGTGTTGCTTTCCTATAAGCCAGTTCATAGTCAGCAGTCGCAGCAAATTATCATTAAAACTAAACAGAATGGGCCATTCTTGAACTCTGATCTAAAAATAAATTTACCCCTTTTTCATGAAATGCGAATGTTAATTGTGGACTGACTGTCTGACTGCAGATGTTTGATTTGGTTTTGTCTTGGCAATTAAACACCAAGAATTAAGAACGGGGATAGGCATGGTCTTTCAATCAACAAGGCTTAACTGAGGTTGTTTCTCTACATTGCTGTCTTGTTCTCTGCACACAGAGCAACGTGAATCTCCCTGAACGAATCCTCTCGAGTCCTGCCACCCCAAACACCAACGGTGAATAAAATCCGATGAACTGCAGGTAGAACAACATAATAATAATACAGGAATTAGGAGTGGGAGAAGGAAATTCAGCCCTTCGATTCACTGCACCATTTAATCTTATCATGGTTACTCTTATCCTGGTCGCACGATAACTTTATTCAGCTCACATCATGAATATATAATTGTCGCAACACTTCTTTCTAACCTTGTTTTCTTTGCAATAAGTGCGAGGCTTTCATTTACGTTTCTTACTATATGTTTACCTGCTTACCTACTTTTTGCAAGTCATGCAAAGATTACCTTGAACCTTCATCATTGAAGCACTTTGAATCTGTGTCATATCTAATTAATCACTTGCCATTTTCCCCTCCAAAATACACATCCTCGCATTTACTCACAATAAACTCCATCTGCCCCGTGCTCTTCTCCTCTCCCAGCCTGGCAATGTTTACCTGTAAACTCTTTATCTCCTCATCACAGCCTGTTTTACCAATTGTTGTAGTGTCAACTTTGAATTTTTTTGCGACACTCTACCTCTCCTTCCAGGTCATTTGTATAGTTTGCATGCAGTTGAAGTCCACGTGCTGAACCCTGCAGCACCTCACCAGTCTCAGTTCACCAGAGAAGGACTATTTATTCCAATACTCTGCTTTCTATCAGTCAGCAAGTCCTCTATCCAATTCAATACCGTTAGAAACAAAATTCAAAAAATATTAGACGAGACCACCAAAACTGGAAACAAGACAATTTATTACAGACTTGCAAGTAGGGGCTGTAATTGCACAAGACAATTGAGCAAATTAGAACTTAGGTTAGTGTACAGTTATACACTTTGAGTTGAGGGTGGTAATCTCTCCAGACTCCTAATTACCCAATCTCTCTTACTGTGCTAGACCTCTGCCCAGCTGTGCTCCACCCTTATTACTTCCCCCTTCCCCAGGTTGGCAACCTTCCTTTCTCTAAGTGCTGACAACATACATTTATTTTGTCGACAGTACATCGGCATCTGGTTTAACATTTTGCATCAATTCTGCTGTTACATTTCATCTTCGGGCATTTCATTAACTTGTGTCATTTTGTATAGCTCAAACATTTCGTTTATCTCAGATTTTTGCTGAAAGCATAATTTTACGAAAAGAACTTTTTATTATAGTAATTACACAACAAAGTTAGTTTTTAATTAACCACAATTATACACTGAAAAGTCCCAAAATACCTGCAGGGTTAATAGTTCTCTTGCTGTACACCTTTACTGTATGATTTTCTATATCTGCAAAAACAACACTTCTCCCCATTTCTAACAAATACTCTACCTTTAACCCTTAGAACTCTCCTTCTAAATTAGCCCTAATGTGGTACTTTGTCAGATGCCTTCTGAAAGTCTAGATATACCACATCGAGATATTTCACTGCATCCCCATTATCCCCTTGCCGTTCACATTCTCATGAACTCCAGCAGTTTGTCAATCACAACGTACACAATAAGAGAAAAGTGCTAATACTGCTGAATTGATCGTCGTTTTTCCAAGTTTTCAGTTATTCAATACTTGACCCTTGACTCAAACAACTTCTTCACTGCAGCATTCAAACGCATTGGTCTATTGTTTGTCACTTACTGCCTATATCTTGTTGTGAATAAGTGTGTCATATTACTAATTTTCTAATGCTTTGGCAGTGTTTCAGAATCCAAGGAGTCCTAAGTTGAATATTTTAACTAATACATTCACTTCCTCTGCTGTCACCCTCTTTCATACCATTGGGTGAGGGCTATCATGCCCTAGGGCCTGCTCTGGCTTTAATCCCACAATCTATTTCATACCTTCTTCGTCGTCGTTCTACTTCCGTAAAGATCGTTTGTTGTTGTTGTAAATTTTGGGAAGAAATTATCTTCCACTATCAAAACAGAAAGAATTGGTTATCTCTCTGCTATTTCTCAGTTACCCATTCGTACCTCACTATCTTCCTTCCCTAAATAGACAACATTTACTTATCCTTTTTTACATAAGCGGAGAAGAGTTTGGTAACAATGTTTATGTTTTTTGCTCGTTTTCTTCAGCAGTGTATTTTTAACCTTGATAAGGTTCCCCATGGTAGGATATTGCTGAAAAATACCGAGGCATGGGATTGTGGGTGAATTCGCAGTTTGGATTAGAAATTGGCTATCTGAAAGAAATCAGAAATTGATGGTTTAGGAAACATTAATCCTGGAGTTGAGTTGCTAGTGGTACACTACAATGATCTGTTTTAGGTCCACTGTTGATTTTTTAAAAAATGATTTGGATGAGTTAGTAAAGTTGCAGGCAACACTAAAGTCAGTAGAGTTGTGCAAAGTGCCGAAGGATGTTGTATGTTACAGAGAAACATAGATAAGCTGCTGAGCTGGCCTAAGAGGTGGAAACTGGAGTTTAAAGCGGACAAGTGTGATTTGATGTACTTTGGAAGGAGCAACAGGAATGTAGAATTTGGGATAATGGTAATATTCTTGGTTATGTAGATAATCAAAGAAATTTTCGTGTTCAGATATATAGATTCTTGAAAGTTACCACCCAGATTGATAGTGTTGTGAAGAACGCATACAGTGTGTTATCTTCTATTGGTGGAGCGATGCAGTATTGGAACCATGAGAACGTGATACAGTGATACAAATCCCTTGTGTGATCACATTTGAGGTATTGCGTGCAGTTCTGTTTGCCACATTATAGAACGGATGTAAACGATTTCGAAAGAGTTCAGAGGCGATTTACTCGGGTGTCGCCTGGTATGGAGGGAAGCGTTCACGAGGAAAGGCTGAGCGTCTTGAGTCTGTTTTCATTGGTGAGAAGATTTAGAGGTGACGTAATTGAAATATATAAGATAATCAGAGGTTTATATCGGCTTGATATTGAAATAGTCTTTCTTCGAATGCTGATCGCTAGCTCGAGGGGACAGCTTTCAATTGAGGGGCGATAGATATAGGACAGATGTCAGAGGCAGTTTCTTTACTCAGAGAGTAGTAGTGATATGGAACGCATTGCCTGAAATAGTAGTAGACGCGCCAGCTTTAAGGGCATTCTAAAGGTTATTGGCAAAGCATATCGACGGGAATGTGACACTGCTCGTGAGATGGGAGTCAGATTGGTTCCACAGGTTGTCACAACATTCAGGGCCGAAAGGCTTGTACTGCGCTGTAATGTTCTATGTTCGATGTTCTAATGCTTTTGCCAAGTCGACATGGGCCAACCCCTTCCTCAGGCCTGTATAATCTTTGTCCAACTCTACAACTCTGGCATGTTACTCTCTCTTCACTCTTTCAATCTGAATGTGAAACTCCAGCATGTTGTGGTCACTGTTTCCAAGAGAATCCTGTACGACAGGATATTTTATCACCCCTTCCGCAATACATTTTGCCAAATCTAAGAAGACCAGTTCTCTGATTGTTGTCATGCCATGTTGCCCGAAGGAACAATCCTCATTCATACAATGAATCGTTCTTTGAGGCCACCTTGTCAAATTGATTAATCCAGTCGATATACATGTTCACATTATCAGAGTTACTCTTGTGACCTTCTCATAAACAATCATCATGCCTTGGTTTATGCAAGAACCTACTATGTAAATTACTCCTAATATTTCTTTCCATTATTTTGACCCAGACTGATTCACGATTTTGGTTCCTCGTGCTCATAAAATTTCTTCATACAACCTTGATATCGTCCATAATCAATACAGCAATTCCACGTGTAATTCGTTCTTGTCTAAATACTGAGTGCCATTGGGCATTAGTAACCACTTTTCTGTATTCCCCACTAGGCCATTCCTATTTGTTACTTGTTGAGTGTCACCTCGTTGATTTCGTTCAAAATACTACATGCATTTTCGTACAAGGTACTTCAATACGTTTTATGGATTTGTCTTTCTCTTTTAATACTTTTTGAGCACGACACTTTCCACACCTGCCATCATTATTCAATGATCCTCAGTAATAACATGCCAATTATTGCTCCAACTTTCTAGTCAAGATTTTTATTTTTTTCTGATTCCTTCCCTCAGCATGAGACTAGCCCGTTCTGTTTATTCTATTGACGTCTACTTTCAGCTCAGTTTCTGATTTGCTGCTTTGTTTTCCAGCCTCCTTTCTTATTAGACGAAGCCTACCTGTGTTGCACTACCACACATCCCTCCAATGATGTTGTTGCTACTCTAGTTGAGGTAACCCTGTCATTTTGGTACAGGTCCCACCTGCCCTGGCAATTGTCCCAATGATCACAAAATCTGAAACTTTCATGCCAAACCAGCTCTTTAGCGAATAAACGGCACAGTCTTCCTTTTCTCCGTCTAACGTCCACCTGGCCCGCAAAGTAATCCCACGATTAGAATCCTGGAGATCATACTTTTCAACTGGGGCCTAGCTTTCTGAACTCTCCTTGCAGATCCTTCAGATTATTCCTTCGTATGTGATTGGTATTAATGTGTACCATGACCATGGAATATTCACCCTCGGCAATCACTATCCTGAGCATGTTTGGAGTCATCTTTGATCCTTACATCAAAGTTATTCTTACGAAGAAATATAATCTTTGAAGCCCTACAGTGTGGAAACAGGCCATTTGGCTCAAGTCCACACCAACCTTCCAAAGAGTAACCCAACCAGACACATTCCCCTAACTTATCGTTCTGCATTCACTCCTGGGTAGTGCACTTAACCTATACATTCCTCAACACTATATCAAATAGTAACCCACCCAGACCGATTGCCCTACACTACGTTGATTGTATTTCCTCACCATAGATGCTCCCAGAACTATTGAACATGTGCATTCACTTCTGATTTTGACACCAATGATGATTGCTTCTTGATGAAATTTTATGCAACGCAGACTCCAAAAAATGTTGAATTTTATAATCAGGTGAAAACTAAACGTCTGGACGTTCAATGTCCACAGTAAATGTCCATTAAAGTATTTTTGTTACAACCATGAAAATCATTTATTCATTGTGACAGTTCATGAATGAAAGATATTTTACATCTTTCCAATATCTGACAGCTTGGAAACTTTGTGTATTTTCTCAATCAAATGGTAATGCAATTCCGTCCTATTCTTCCATTTCAGTCCAATTACAGGAGATTGTTCACACCACATACATATACAGATACATACCGAAACGCATAAAGATATACATCCATCCGACCAGAACAACACCGAGGCGCACATGGGTGCACGTGCGCGCGCGCGTGCGCGCGCACACACACACACACACACACACACACACACACACACACACACACACACACACGCACACACACACGCACACACACAATGCATTACATTGTCGAAGAATACCAACAACATTACGATAATTAGAATGATAACTGGAATGAAGGATTTAGGTCAGGGAAGGATGACAGAAGTTGGGTCTATTTTTCGAGGCACAGGGAAGAGTATTATATGAAAATATAGATGTAAGATCAGAAAAATTCTGGGAGTGACCTGAATAAGAATGGATAATGTTATAAGACTGAAGTGATCACCTCTGTGACAAAAGTTGTATACCGCTCACAAATGTAAAATAATCAAGAAGCTGACTTACATTTATTTAACGTTATGCCTTTGCAATGTATTCCTGACACGATCTGGATAAGTAATATGAACTCGTCGAGGAATTTCCAGCCGTAAAAGAGGCGAACAATGTTTTTTTTTCGGGCCAGACCAGGCAGGGCCACGATCCAAGTTACAGGTAAAACCGAATCTATCCAGCGACCTCACAATCCCTATTTGCTCTGGTCCAGCCCCGACAGGATTGATGGAGACCAGCACACACACTGCAGGGGGAGCCTACCTGAGATGCCCGCCTAACGACCGTGACTGAGCAAATATTTCCAGAGGGCAACCATGAAATTGGGATGGGCAGGTCCCAGTAACACATATCTGGGATTCAGATCAAATCAGCAAAGGCATCGAAGGACAAATGGTTGGGCCTTGCTTTAACCATGGAAGTATGTCCACTGGGGAACAAAGTGTCATTTGGTGCGGCCGCATCTGGAATATTGTGTGCAGTTTTGGTCGCCATACTATAGGAAGGATGTGGAGGCACTGGAACGGGTGCAGAGGAAGTTTACCAGGATGTTGCCTGGTATGGTAGGAAAATCCTATGAGGAAAGGCTGAGGCACTTGGGGTTGTTTTCATTGGAGAAAAGAAGGTTTAGGGGTGATTTGATAGAGGTGTACAAGATGATTAGGGGTTTAGATCGGGTTGACAGTGAGAACCTTTTTCCACGTATGGAGTCAGCTATTACAAGGGGGCATAGCTTTAAATTAAGGGGGGGTAGATATAGGACTGATGTTAGGGGTAGGTTCTTCACTCAGCGAGTCGTAAATTCATGGAATGCCCTGCCAGTACCAGTAGTGGACTCTCCCTCTTTATGGGTATTTAAGCGGGCATTGGATAGGTATATGGAGGATAGTGGGTTAGTGTAGGTTAGGTGGGCTTTGATCGGCGCAACATCGAGGGCTGAAGGGCCTGTACTGCGCTGTATTCTTCTATTACCGTTACCTTGGAGCTCCTGCAGGGATTGACATGCTTGCACCGGACCAAAAGGAAAATCTGCAAAGGAAAACTGACTCATGTTGTGCTTTTTGTGTGACTTACGATTACGGAGCCTTGTGGGAACAGAGCGGATTGCTAATATCCACAGGACATTCAATTAGTAATGTTGCTTTAGTCTGGCAGTTATGAAGATGTTCGGCTCACGCTGAGGCGGTTGATACGTTTCCAAATTGAGTCTGCAGATTCTGCAGCCAAGCAGGCAGACTGACATCCAAACTTCTTGACCCATTGGCTTCCCAGTAAAACTTGGGTAGAGACAGTAAAACGACGGTATGCCAGACCTGAGCAAGGTACAAAAATCACAGGGGAAGCCCTTGCTGAAAAGCTCAAACCATGGGCTAAAATCGCGTGCTCCCATGATGCTCATTTATAGTGGGTAAGTGTGGGTGACCCCTTCTGGACAGGTTTGTGTTCCTTCTTTGGGAACTAAAATGAACGACGAACTCCACTCGTTCTGTCTTGGTTCGATGATGTCATCATTGACCTTCACATCCACTTCCTTCAGGATCTGTGTGGTTTTGAAAGGATTACGACTGTCGTGCAATGTTGTTGCATCAGAATAACACTACTTCCACCTCACGCACAATAGTATTCATACTCTCCACTCTATTCTTGCAAATGTCCTCGTAATGCTGTAGCAAACCTTCCAAATCGGGCCAATGCTCCTGAGACATACAGAGTGTCACATTATTCATGTACTACTTCATTGTTTAATGCATTTTGAAGCACACCAATTCCATGTATCCGCATTTAATTCCCCGTTCTGAGGGGGTGTAACGACACCCGTTTCTCCAGTTCCCAATCTCAATTATAGAAAGGCTTCAATGTCATGACATGACATACCGGATACTTTTTTTCCTATCCAGCATCTTTATTCGATAGCCTACGTTACTTAACTTTTTCTCAGCTTGGTCGGGATCACGAAACCTGGCTTTGAAGGAATCTCCTACGATTGGTAACAAGACGAATGCATCCTCCCTCGTGGAAATGTTCGAAATTTGGAGCTCTTACCTGTGACCCTCCTCATTCTATGCTCGACCCTCTTCAGATGTTTTGCTTTTTTGCTCACTCACTGGCACGATTTATCTTTCTCTCATCTCAGATACATAATCCTAGTGTGAGATCTCCGATTTTGGTCCAATCAATTATTCTTTAATTAGCCCCAACGGACCTTTCAATTCACGTTTCAATATTAACTGAACAAGCATTCATTGAGTCGATTCGTTATGTGGCATCTCTAAACAGTACCAATGGGATACAAGTATCCCAATCATTTGGGTAATCTTGTTAGTACTGTCTAAACATGGTCTGATTCCACCTTTCTAAAGCTCCCTGGGATTGAGGATTATACATATTTGATGTACAGTACTGCATGCCTAAGCTATCCATGTCTGCCTTAAAAAACCTCGCAGTAAAATTAGATGCGTTGTCGACTTGAATCTCTCTGGGTGGCTCAGATCGGGGCAAGGAAGCGACCAACACCTCCATCGCGCTTTGAACTTCAATAATCCATCACAGAATTGCCTCTTGAAACCTGGTAGACACATCCATTATGATGAACAAGTTTTGCTTCCTACTCTTCGGGAGCGGACCTAAATAATCAATCATAACTCTCGTGGAAGTGCCTCCGAATGCACCGGTTGGCAAAAAAGGCACTGTGTGATTAGTGTGCGTGGCTTATTTAACATTTGACATATATAACATGTACGGCCAAAGTTATCCAAATATTTGCACGTTCAAGGCCAGTAGAAATGCTTTTGTACCTTAGCTGGAGTCTTCCTTAAACCGTGGTGACCTCCACCAAGTAGATCATATGCTCCCCACAGCAATTCCTCTCTGTATGCTACCGACAACACAATCTGATGCACTTCTTCCCATCTCTCTTCTGTGATAATCTGCCTTGCTCGCATTTTTCGTGTTAGCATTCTATACCTCAGGTAATATCCCTCAGAAATACTTTCTGATTTCTTACATGTATGGTTTTATTATGTCGTCATTCTTTTGTATGTCCATAAGTCTTTCCAGACGAAACACGTCTGCCCGACCCGCTGCCTGTTCAGGTTGTTCCTGCACCATTACGTCAAATCGGGTATCCACAAACTGAATCTGGAATCATTCATCTTTCTTTTTTAATTTTTCCTTCTTCCCTTTACTTATGACAATGGGATCTTGTTACTGTACAGCCTGAAAAAAAAAACTACGAGTATGTTTCTTTCAAATGCTGAGTTCCATGATCTTCATTTGGCATCTTCACGGTAAGGGTTTCACTCCAACCTTGGATCCTGCTAAATCGTTCCCAAGAACCAACTGCATTCCTGGAACTGCCACACTCTCAATCACTCCGACTGTTATTTCCTCAAACTTGAATTGACACTCCAAAATGATCTTATAATGGCGAAAGTTGAATTTCTGTCTGTCTATTACAAAAATTATTAAATACTTGGTTAACCTGCCTGAAAGAGTGCAAACACCTCTTCCTATCAGAGTTTGACCAGATCACGTATCTCTTAAAATTGCAACTTCTTTCTCCTATCGCCCTGTTCTTCCTGAGTAAACTTTACCAAAAGAAGATGACGTCTTTGTAGAGATTGGGCACTAACTCAACACCAATCCCCTTCCTACGACGTGCAATCTCCTGTAGCTCCTCGACCTTTCTTGGGGTTTCATTTGCTATTTTCACTCATACAACTGACTGAGCCTGGTTGACCACAATGTTTCCCTCAGTGCCTTTCTTCGATGACCACCAGCGCGATTTTACGTGTCCCATCTTACCAAAATGGAAACTCCTGAAGCGTTTAACTTCTTTGGCCATCTTTTTTCTCTGTTGGTTAAAAATTCCCAGTGTGTTCTACTCTTTGATTTGTTGTGACGGTTTTCACCTTCTCGAAATTTCTATCGCTTAAAGGTTGAAATTCCTGCCCGAAGCCAAGCTTTGCCTTCTGCTCCAATGTTTGTGCATCTGCTATCCCTGCCGCTGTTCTCTCTTCTTGAACATTCGCTTCATCCACACGAATTCTTGTACTCTCTGGAAGTTAGTTTTTAAACTCCTCCAGCAGAATAATCTATTTCATACCCTCATGTGTCTTGACTGATTTTAAACCCGCACCTATCTCACAAAATTGCTATACCTCGTTCATTCAAATTCAATATAAGTCTGAACTGATTCCTCTTGCATGCTTCCGAGCCGCTTCTGTATTTTTCTGATACCAATCAAAAGACAGTCAAAATAGTCTGTTTGGCATGGACATAACCTCTTCATCCCTCTTCTGACAGCGCTGCAAATACCTCACAAGCTCTGCCTACCAGCCAAAGTGAAGTTTCAAAAGACACAAAACCACGGTATAGCCCAAGAGATTTATCTGTAAGCATTAACTTGCGACGCGCTTTCTCTTCATTAGGTGGTTGTAGAACATGACCATACGACTTAGAATTCACCACAAAAGGTTACAGATTCATGAAGTTGTAATGATATATTTTTTAAAAAACCTTTAGTTGCAAACCACACAACACCAGATTATAGTTCTTAAATAAATTTAGATTCAGTCTTTCATCTTTTAAATTTTGATATGGTGTTTTATGTTCTTTAACATATAAATCCCAGAATTGCATTCCCAAGGGGGCGTTAGTTTATCTTTTTTTCGGTGCCATCTTCGATCAGACAAAACGTTAAACGTGCGAAGGTAAAACCTGTTCCCATGCACTGTTGAAACAGGCTCGTCAGCCCAACCAATCTACACCAACCCTCTGAACAGTAACCACTCAGACCCATTTCCCTCTGACCAGTGTACCTAAATCTTAGGGCAATTTTGAATGGCCAATTGACTTGAAATGCACATCTTTGGGTTGTGGGAGGTAACCAGAGCACACGAGAAGAATGCAAAAAAAAATCGACCCTCACAGTTGCCTAAGACTGGAATCGAACAGGGATTCATGGCATTACGAAGCAGCAGTGCGGACCACAGATCCACGGCGCCTCCTTTACTAAGGCAATACTATTCCTAAAGTGGGACTTAAAGAATAGTATATGGACTTGAGTAGATTTCGAAGAAAATTAAATGTAATTATATTAATACAAATTCACCCCATAAACTTATACGTTTGCACGAGCAGGAGAGACAGAGAACGGGTGTGATTGTGAGTGCGTGTAGATGTGAGTGCATGTGTGCATGTGTGAGCTTGGTAAATTAAATCTATGATTGTGATGAGGTGTAAGGCTGTGAGAGAGTGGGTACGTTGGGTGAGTGCGGCGCTGTGAGAGAGCTTATGCATGGGAGAACGTCTGCCATTGGGACCAATGTTTATCTTAGCCAGTCTTTTTCTTTATATATTAAATAAACATTTGTTAACTGTCTGTCTATTCTGAGGTAATTTACCCTCATAACCTAGCTTACTTTCCCTTGGAGACTTTTTGGGCATTTTGTTTACCTTTGTTCAGCAGTCCCACTATAATGTCTTTGCTTCCAGTCTAATTTAGCCATCTACTCCCCCACCCTATTGTCATCTCCTTCATTTTACGATAAAATCTTGTTTTTGATTTTGTTTTCTTACTTTCTATCTGCACTCTAACGTCAACCATACTGTGATCAAACCATCCAAGATGATGTAAAAAGGTAAAAACAATGACTGCAGATGCTGGAAACCAGATTCTGGATTAGCGGTGCTGGAAGAGCACAGCAGTTCAGGCATCATCCAAGTAGCTTCGAAATCGACGTTTCGGGCAAAAGCCCTTCATCCAAGATGATGCCTAACTATGTGGTCATTGATTTTTCTTGTTTTATTATACAGGACCAAATCTAGGAAAACTTGCTACCTCATTGGTTCCGTGTCAAACCAATCAAATATAATATTGCGGATACAGTCAATCAAATCTTCCTCAATGCCACCCTGATTGACCTGGTTCATCAAATCGGGATGTAGATGAAAATCCCCCATGATAATTGCCGCAGTAGTTTTACAAATATGAGTTATTTCTTTGCTCATTACCCACCCTAATGTGATGCTATTATTTGTTGCCCTGCAAACTACGCCTACCAGGGATTTCTTTAAATTTTTTCCTGGAATTTCTCATTTCCACCCAGATGGATTTAAGCTTGTTCTCCACATAAACTACATCATCTTGCACCACCGCCCTGATATCATCCTTAGTTATGACAGGTTGCCTATCTCCCAATATTTCTGTCTGTCGTTACGGTCAGTCTGATATCCCTGGATATTTAACTCGTAGTCATGCTCATCCAGAAATCATGTCTCTGTAATATCTTGTAAATCATACTCCTTTGCAATGATTTGTGTCGTTCAGTCCTTTATCATTGTTGCAAATGCTATGAACATTCAGACACTGTGCCTTTATGATACTTTTTAGAACATTGTTTTTGAATTCCAACAACTATTAATAATATCTACTCAGTTATTATTCCTTTTCATTTCTTTCATAGTCTGTCAAATTAAAACCTCCTGCACACATTCAAACCTGCTGACTTCCTTTCTTTTTTCCATTATACTTCCTATTGTTTTCCACTTCCTCCCCCTCCCAATTCACCAGGTTAAAGTCCTACTGACCATCCTATTTAGTTTTTTTCACTGGAACACTGGTTGCAGATGCATTCACCCATCCCATCAGTAAAGATCATCCCCGTTCTAATGATGAAATGCCCAATGAAGTGGAACCCTGTTACCACACCACTCCTCAAGCCACATCTTTGCTTCCCTAACGTTCTTATTGCTAAGCCAATTTGCACCTAGCTCGGGTGTAAATCCAGAAATAATAACACTTGAGGACATGTTTCTTCATTTATATCCGGGTGCTTGATAACCACCAAAAAGATAATCGTTCCTGGCATTGCTGATGGTGTTTAGCCCAACGTTGTCCACAAAAACTGAATTCTCACCTTCCCCTCAAGTATCCTTTCAATCCAGTTAGAAATGTCCCTCACCCTGGCACCGGCAGGAAATAGACCATGCAAGACCCACGGTAATGCTTATAACGGCTCGTTTATATCCTCCTAATTATGGAATTCTCGGCACCTCCCGCCTGACGTTTTGCTCCGGCATTTTTTCTCGCTGATTTCTGTGCCCTATTGCTCTGCACGCAAGTGACACTGATGTAGAGCATCAATGCATAACATTACCTCCGACAGCTTGTTCCAGGCATCGTGATGTTAAAGGGACTCTCTGCTTTTCTCTGATTTTATTATTTCCTAAATGTTCTCATAAAATATTCATGGATATCTGTTTATTTTATCAGATATTATTCCTGCCTGTTCCTTGTCTTTGCTCTAACTCATTCTTAACTATTCCCTTGTTCCTTCTCTATCCCTTTATAGGTTCTGTTTTTTTTTCGGTCAGTTAACGACAATTCGGCTCGATGTAAAGGACTCATTGGTTTGAGGGTACCACGACTTTTATTTCATTGAACATCCTGTCCCTTTACGCTTCTTATTTCGTTTTCGAATGCGACAGCTTTCTGACACCGAATTGTCAAATAAAGAATCTTTTCCCACTCCACTCTCTCCAAATCTCATTGGCCTTCTTTAAATTCACGTTCCCCGAATTAAGAACTTGGATTTCAGGCCGATTCTCATTATTTATTTTCCATTACAATCATGATTGCAACTGAGTTGTGAACTCCTGGATGTGTTTTAAGAATTCCACTTCCTAAAGAAAACTCCAGCGATCATTATTCCAACTTGTATTGGGAAAGTTGAAATCGTCTGTACAGATTCAGATGATTTTTTAAATTCCTGGGAATTTCCCCACATACATACTCATTTGTGCGTTTTGTCCCGAAGTAATAAAGGGTACATATAACATTTCATAGTGATGTAATTCCTCGTTCTTGCTTTTATTTTTGTTTTGTTTTGTTCTGAAACTTTTAATTGGATAACTTGATTTGTTGTAATTCCATGGGAGGTATGATTGGAGACTCGTGGAAATAACACTCTGAATTGCCCTCCGCTTTTTACTACTTTCCCATCTCTTTGAAGCTAATACATTCTGGAATATGGACATGACAATAAATCTAACTGCCCACCCTCCTCTAGCTTATCTCTCCACACTTCAGGCTCACTGCCTTTATTCCTGATGAAGGGCTTTTGATCGAAACGTCGATTTCGAAGCTACTTGGATGCTACCTGAACTGCTGTGCTCTTCCAGCACCACTAATCCAGAATAAATGTACTTGCGCCTACCGATTTTTATGACTCCAAGCCCTGTCTGCTCATTTGTGATATCAAGTCCTCTGTCCATTTACTTCAGACCCCTTATTTGAAAATATGCATCGTCCAATCTTGACAATCTAAATTTCGCTTGACTGCAACTGTTCTTATCAAATATAGACCCGCCTGACCAATTTAATGTCTCTTATAGACCTTATTGAGTATCACCCCAATGACCAATCCCTCTCAATTCCTCTCCGCTGACATCTTAGTTTGAATGTGCCCTATCGTCACGAGCGAAACGTTGCCTGAGAGATGCTGTTACCATTCTGTCTAAGGTGCAACCGATTTGACTTTTTCCGCTACTACATAAAAAACAACGGTCAAAATGTCCCAGAAAGATAAATCATCAAGCTCATTTTTATTTAAGCCAAAAAAAGTAAGATCTTAGTGGTTCGGAAAAGACACATGATATACACTGCAGATTTGCAACACAACTCACAATTTAATAAAAATCTATTTGCGATTCAAGAAAACTTAAAGGACTTATACAAAAGAAGACAGAGTGAATAAGGGTGATAGTGTGGGCGGGGGAATGTGCATCCTGTAGAGAAGTAGAGCCATCCCACAATATTTAGGAAAATAACGATTCTTTGATCAGCAGCTTATAATTATAACTTTCAAGGTTATGGATCACTTGCACAAAAGTGGGATTGGAGTTGATAGTTTTGGCGTTGCATTCTCGATGTTCCAAAGGCCTTATTAGTCACTGCATGATTCGATGATGATATGAAATCACGAGCAAACAGAAAACGCTACCAGTCAAGCATTATTTCAGGAAGTGGGAACACCGAAACGTTACTCACTGCACTGACAGAAATCTAAACTTGTTCGAAATTTGTTTAAAATTTCGTATTGTTGTATAGTACATATTTTATTCAATATGCAATATATATCACACAGTTTATATCGCGATATTTTGCAAATTATGCCAGTCAATGAGGATGTGGGATGTACGATATTTTTGTTTAAATGAAGAGTTTAGCACAGCACGTCAAGTTTCAGCGATGTTACGAGTAAAATACACAAAGCTGCATTTCAGCTTGGTGAATCCCTATCAACATTGTTACATGTTTGAGATGTCACTTTTTAACGTAGAAATGGAGACATGAGGAAACGTGGCTACTGAGCTAGTAAAAGAGGTACGACGTGAGATATGTGGATTATTGACATACCTTCTTGAGAAGGTTGGAGCATTACAAGAAGGGTGGTTTGAACTTGAAATAGAGGAGCACCAATATTCTGGGTAGAAGGTTTGCTACAGTACTTCAGGAGGGTTCAGGTAAGTTTGTCATGGGTGGGAACCGGAGCTACGGATCTGAGGATGGAGTCCTGAGTGAAAAGCCAGATAAAGCGTACAAAGAGACTGCGAGGGGTGATACACAGTTGGAATACGAATTTACAATCAATGTGGTGGATTGAAGTGTGTCGAGTTTAACACAAGAAGTATGAAGATGAACTTGTTGTGGATAGTTCGTACATTATGCTATGTGAGAATCAACAGGAGATGCGGAGAATTCCTAAAGTAGCTTTTATTGCGAACAAATGCTTTGACAATCAGAAAACGGCTTCCAGACTGCCCCCAATCATTGGGGCTCACTACTTTTTATACTTTTTTCATTGCCCCGCTAATCTGGGGCATTAGCATAACCAAGTATATTAGCTTGCATTATCTTTCTAAACTAAACATCTTCTGACACAATGGTCTTCTCCTTCACACTTAACCTATCACATTATGCCACCTTTGGTTAACCTATCTCATTGTGCTACCATTATTTTCAGCCTGTGCTCATCTGTTGCTCATCTGTTACATACTTCTATGTTTTGCTCTAATAATTTAATTACACAACTGTCATATTAATTTCCATATATTCCACTCTTTGAGATCTACAGGTCTGATTCAGAAAAAAGATGACAATAAGGCTGAAACCACGACGGACAATTAGGAAGCTGCAGGCCCAAACGTGGGCACAAATAATTTTGGAAGCCAGTTCTGAAAGGATTCAACCTCCGTTCCTGGAGTCACTGTGTCAAAAATCTGCCCTCAATTAGCTTCAACGGAAATAAAGGCCCAAGAGCCCACAATATCTCAGCTCATGAGCTACATAAACTAATTGAGGCACCTTTGTCTGGCCAAGCCCCCTGTACCTCAGCAGTCATCAAGTCATAGTAATAGAGCTTTGGAACCTTCTCGGAAGAGGGGGAATGTCAGGAGTTCACAGGAAAGACTAGGAGCTGTCATGCAGCGAGACAAGAAATGGAAATGACTTAATAAGATGTAAAGCACAACAAACTACAAACTCAGGTATGAACAGCACGATGCCCACAACAATCCAAATCTTGGCTAACCAAGACCCAATCTCCCAAAAACCTACCCAGCCAGTCAAAAAACTGATGGCCAGATCCCGTATTTTTCTTAAGTGTTGTCTTTAGATTCTTCAGCTTAGACATCACCTTAGTAAATGATCCTTCTGGGCTAGTAATATTGGGTATGAAGTAGCAGCTGTTTTCCCCAAATGTTACACAGACCACTCCTCTTTCGACAACTAACCAGTCCAGTGTCTACCTACTTTGCTGCCTCACATTGGAAATTGCAAACAATTGCTCGCCCAAGGCTGAGAGGGCATCATCAGTGTAATTAATAAATCGCTGCTGGTTGCAATAGATGTTATTAATCTACTTGGCATTTTAACTAATTCTGAGAGCATTGAGAAAAGTTTCCCACCCTGCGACAATTTCCTTTCGGAACTTGAACTCATCAGGATGCCACTTGGCTAACCTATACTATCAAGTCGTACTGTTGGATCAGGCATGTACTCCCATTTAGGACGGTGTAAAGTCGGTTGTGATAGGGTGCCATACTGGACCCGTGGGAACACGACGATCTCCTGGAGGAGCATTACACGGGTGTAGGTAGCATTCTCACTGGAGGGAACCTTCGGACTCAGACCCCTTTCCAATCCACACAGCCGCCATGCATTTGCCATTGCAAGGTGCTGGGAACTCGTGATGAGGAACACTGACCGTGAGGTCCGTCATTGTCGACATCGGAAGTCTAGGCACATGGGCCCCCAAAATGGCCAATGGGGTCTGAACCATATCGCCTAAAACATTAAAATGTCAAACCCTTTGCAAATAGTGGAAGTGGCCGTAGGAAAGATTTAGTTAGTCTTATTTGTAGATCATGGAGTGCTTTCGTTGCACAGCTGCTGATTGTCGTCTTACTGATAGAAGTTGGGGCCTGGAATAGAAAGTACTAGGACGGACAGAGCGTTTCTACGTGTGTGTTCTTCGCTTGTAATGGTGGAATGGAGTATTGATGCCGCCACTGAGAGTAGGTGGACAATTATAGGGCATGGGAACGACAAAATATGAGGTTTCGCCTGAATACACAAGAAGCAGTCCGACCGAGTAAGTATTGCAGTCGTGCAGTTGCCCAATTGGTATCAGTGGTTAACACACGCCTGCAACCATCAGACGGAATTGGGTTCTACACTCCTAAATCTTCTGGACACGTTTGCTGTAGGGCCTTGGCACTATGACGCCAGATCAGTCAATTCTCCGGTTGACGGTCTCCAATTATGCACAGGGGGAGCAGGTTTCGGCACTGGGGATGGGATTATTGACCTTTCAGAACCCTTCCCCGGCCATGCACTCAGGAGAAAGACAATCTCCCATGGACCCATCGCTGACAATCCCGGATGCATCAACATTTCTGAGAACCTCAATCCTGAACTGCTCAAAGTCTTCTGAAGGAGCACTAATTTCCAGCGTGTCCTGTTCGTTCTCTGCTGCCCCTTACTCATCCTTACGTACTGCTGCTCCGGAGTCCGTCTGCATCTGCGGGACAGCTGTGATGCAATGATTAAGATGCTACCATATCGATCGTCCCTCCACTTGAATGGCTGAGGGCAATGCCTTGTTTACCATGAAGGGCCCTTCTCTACTCTGCTCCTTCCACTTTCTCCAGAAAGCCCACATATACACCCTATCTCCAGGTTTAATCAGTCCCTCCTTTTTGACAGGCACAATTTCATTTTTTTCTCTGTAAGTGGATAGACTCATGCATCATAGTTAGTTGTTGCACGTACTGCTTAAGTTCAACCGCCAATCGTTCCAAGCAAGGGCTATCATAGGGACCCCTCCCCTTGTGCATGGCATAGGTCTACCGTTCAGCATTATATGCGTCGTCCAAATTGTCATATGGTAAGCTTGCATTCAGGAGCTCATTCCTGCCAGTGGTACCGTATCGACCCAATTAACGTTGGTACTTGCGCAAATTTTATTCAAATTGCCCTTGAAAGTTCCATTCATTCTTCCCACCATGCCTTGTGACCGGGAAGGCACGCACATCAAAATCTCTGTTTGATCCTCAGGTCTGCAGCATCAACTTCAACAGTCTTTGGATAAAGGTAGGCCCATTGTCAGAGCTGATCTCTGACGGTGTACCAAACCTTTGAAAAACCTTATTTGTTATCAATTTCTCTACCCTTCTTGCTCCTGAGTCTTGAGATGGAGTTGCCCCTACTCATCTACTAATTTATCATCACCAACGGATATCCTTTTGTTCTTACTCACTATGTCATGTCCACATTGTTGATCACCAAGGGCTTAAGTCGTCACTCAGGTATGTGTCCCATAATGTTCGCTATTCTATTTTGAGCGCATACCTCGCATTGTGACAATATGTAATCCACTGAAGCCTGCGATTATGGTGACTAGAACCCGTCCTTTTTAAATCTTCTTCATTATTAACACCCCTTTCAAAGTAATCCAACCCGTGCGCCTCTGAAATGAGAAAAGTCAACAAAGGGGTCGGTGCTAAATACAAACTTCCATCTGTGTTCCATTGAACTTTTTGGTTTCGTCTGGCTCCAATTTGTTTTCACATTGTCTGGTCTGCGAAAGTAGGCTGAACTAGCATGTCAATGATGTCTGCTATTGTAGGTTCCGGGTCGAACTGCTTCTGGGTTGTAGTGACAGCTGAGGTTCAACCAAAGGCTCGTCTAGCAGCTTTATCTGTTGTCTGATTACCATAATTCCAAATTCACCCAAGCCGTGGTTGTTCAGTGGTTAGCACTGCTGCCTCATTGACTAGAAGCCCTCGTTCGATTCCAGCTTTGAGTTCCTAGTTGTATGGAGTTTGTACAATCACCGTGTGTGTGCCCTCTCCTATTTCCACGAAGTGTCAGTCAAATGATTCAGCCATGCTCAATTGCCCATACTGTAATGTGCATTAGTGAGAGGGACGTGTTTTACTCATCGGATGGTTGTTTTGTTGGAGGGCCTGTTTCCACTTATTATGTTTTCTGTATACCTGACACTTTATAATAGCTAGTGCTTTGGCTTCATTAACGCGGTTGCCAACTCTATAAACTGTTGTCAACATTGTCCGGATCTCCGTTGCTCCTCGTGAAGCTTCATTGCTTCCAACTGCCCCACATAGATGGCATAAGCTGAAGCAGTATAGATATCCGCTTTCTCATCTTCTATCAACTCACATGCTGCTGTTGATGCTTTAATCTCAAACAGGTGTGCTGAACATGGCCGTGGAATGGCCTCCAATCCCATTGTCCTAAACTGAGACTGCTGCTGTTGCACAATCGAAAAGCCTGCATGACCCGCAGCAGAGTCCCGAAAGCGTGAGCCATCTACAAATAGAATATATGTATCTTCAATAGGAAGCGGCTCAGATTGTAAATTGGACCTAATTTAGCGAATGTAGTCACCTCATTTGCAGAATTATGGGACTCTCCCTCATGTCCCAATGGAAAATATTTTGCGATGTTCCTTGTTGTATATCTCCATATAGTTATATCTCGAGACACCTGTAGCACCCGAAATGTTATTATCCTGGCACGTAGCAAGACAAATTGTGTTTTTTCGAACAATTCTGTTGCCTTATTGTGTGTATGCAAGACCATAGGATAATCCATTGTCATGCATGACGCCTTCTCATATTAAAATGCGCCGCTGCCAGCCTCTGGTAACAAGGTGGACTTCCCTGAGCCACTCCATTCAATCTGGTGCTACAAAACTCAATAGGTTGCTTAGGTCCCCCCATGCCCGTCTCCTGTCCAACTACTGTGGCAGCACACCCTTCCTGTCTGTTGGACACGTAAAGATGGAAAAGCGAATCATAGTCAGGCGGGACCAACCCCAGAGCCGACTTCAATGCCTGCTTTACGGCGTAAAAGCTGCAACAGCATCCTCATTCCACTGCAGTGAGCAATTCAGAATTGCATATCCTTCCTCCTTAAGTATTTTCCTCAGGTGAATTGTAATTTTGGCTTACCCCCCAATCCAGTCTGAACGAAATCCTGCCATTCCCAAAATAACAGCATCATCTGGCTGACTGCCTCAGGCCTGGGACACTTGTTATTGCCTCAATCTGATCAGGCGCAGTCAACTAACTGCCCTTAGATACTATTCTGCTCAAATACCCAACTTGCTGCTTGCAGAATTGCAGCTTATGACTTTACACCTTGTGACCACCACATGGCAGTGGAACAAAGCATCAACACATTTGATAATCATATTCTCCAATAGCATGTTCTCTAGATCTGACTTCAAAACTTGTGTAAATGTATGTAGCGAATGGATGTAAGATTGCTCGCTGAGCTGGAAGGATGACGCAACGTCTGGAAATGAACCTCCCAGCTCAGCGAGCAAACCTCCATCCAGAACGTCAACCTGATCTACAAATCTGCTACAAATCTGCATATGTAGGATTGGAACTACTGCTGGCCAATCAGCCACCACCTCATTTACGGCTCTCAAATCATGCACTAGTCACCATTTGGTTTTATCCGCTTTTGGGACAGGCAGCACTGGAATGTTTCAGGGGCTGCATGTTTCCCTTAGCAGTTATGCTTCCAACAGTCCATGCATTGTTGCTGCTAATCCTTCCTTTGCCTCGCGTTTCAAGGGATATTGGGTCTTCTCAGTGGGTTTGCTCCCTGTTCTAACGTTATTCCTCCTGGCCTTGCTGATTTCATTCTCCCCACATCAGTGTTATTTTGTGACCATAACGTGTTTGGCAATGCATCCAACTGTTTATCACTTTACGGGCCATCATCTCCAACTATCTCCGATATGCTCCATTGAGGAGTCACCTCGACTTCATTTCGGTTTCCCAAAATGTCTATACAAACTTAAATTCAAACACTGTTACTATTTCCAGATTTTCAAGCATCAGGTACCGCCATTAGCTGATCACTTATCGTTTTTGTTTGCTTTACCATGTGTCCCAAACACTTGGACTGATGACCCTCATTTCGTAGCAGCGTCACATGGGGCGTGGCTCCTGGCACACTGCATCATCCTCCAGAAGTATTTTTTTCTGATTTGTTACACCGCTCCTTGCTTTTCTATTGTTATAGCTTCACTCTGTAAATGCTGTACCACCAATGCCACCAATTTTCTAACAATTCGCTCTAACATTCAACAAATATCAGTGTACAATGCATGTCATACTTGGCTGGCTTAGCTTTAGGTGGCAATGCTAGAATACCGAGCGTCCATTCTCCACAAGGTTTCAGAATGTGACTTTCTATGTCTCCTATCCAATACACATTGGTGCTTCTGGCTTCCTGCGCTACCCACTGGATGATCGTGCTCTATTCACTTAAACACTGTTGAGTATATTACAATTTCAATTCTTGCCATAGCAAGGCATCTCTGCCCAACAAGTTAATTGGCGTTCTCTTGGACACTAGTATTGTCAAGAGACTAGTATTGTCTCTGATTCCCATTGTCAAATTGACTGGAGCTGTAAATCGTGCTATCTGCGGTTCTCCAAAGAACCCGACAGTTTTAATAAATTGATCAAACATGGGAAGGTGGGAGGCATACTGCGATTGTACGCAGGTATACGTGTCTCCAGCGTTAATCATTCTCGGCGTCAACTGCCCTTCGAAACTAACCTGTCTCATGGGTTCCTGTTCAGCCTCCAGCGTTATCATGCTTTATTATCCCTTGCCATTTGGGGTTCTCTGGGCACCCCTAGCATATCCCGTACCGGTTAACAGGCACATTTGGGCCCAAAAGCGTTTGTCGCGGGACAGCAGCATGTTCTATGTGCATAGGTCCACCCTGGGGCCGGGAGGGTGATATCCAATAGGCATGATCCCTTCTAAAGTGGCTGGGTTGATAACACCACCAATACAATATTTCTGGCCCTCTCCAAGACTGGCTTCCAGACATACCCTTTCTCTTACTTGATCAAACTCAGCCACAACAGTCCTCGGATGGTCCGCCACATTCTTCAGGCAGGTACACTCCATCATCTCTTTTAACTTCGAGAGTCCCGTCACCTTTACCAGCAGTGCCTCCAAAGCTCCCGAGGCCAACAATCGCTCTGTAGTTTGTCTTCTAATCCACTTTCCTGCTCTGTCAGATAAACTGGGCAACACATTTTTCAGTCCACTCTGATCCCGGGTTCCCGAGGGAATGTGTTGTGGCTGCACTCCCCCCCCCCCCCCCCCCCCCCGCCCCGTTATATGAAATGGCAGTAGCATCTTCCCCATGGGGGTTTCTGTCCTTGCTGCGACTTCTGCATTGTGATTCCACTTCTGACTCTTTTTCTATTTCCTCCCATGCTTTTCAGATTTGTTTAGCTCGGGGCCATCTCCTTGCACGTTCGTCTGCCTTCTCTTCTCCCTTCATCATCTCACTCCCAATGTGACCCCTCTCAACATCCCTATTATGGTTATATATTCCTGACAACATTGTTCTCCTCTTAAAGTGCGTAACGTGTTAAGTTCGTGCAGGAGGTCCTGCTTTTCACGTTGGATAGTTTCCATTTCGTCCTTCCTCACCTTCTATTCTGCCTGTTTTTTGTCTTTGAATTTGTTCTTCTCTTTTACCTCTCTCCAAAATCAAATTCTCCCTACAATCTTACCATCCTCCTTATTGTGACACACTATTTCACGTATCTTTGTCTGAATAGGGAGGCGATTTACCGAGTTCCTTTAATTCCGGATATGTTGAGGTTTTCTCTTCCTGACCCTCTGTTTCCAAAGGCTTTTTGTTTTGCTCTTTGGCAACCTTCCTGGTGATAAATGGTGCCTGATACGCTTTCGTCAACTCTTCTTCCTCCGTCTTAAAATGTTTTAGCATCTCCACCTCCTGCTCCCTCTTCTGGTTCCGCTTTTTAGACTTATTTTTTTGGTGTGTTGTTTTGAATTAACCCTTCCATTCATCGCAGATATTTATATCAAAGGTACCGTCTTTTGACCATTTAAGCTAATAATTCCTCATTTCTTTTTTTCCCACTTTTCGAAAGTTTTATGTCATTTCTTGCTACTGGGAATTGCTTACTCATTATTTCAACAACAGTCCCGTTGTTTATGGTTAAAATTACGTCAGTCTAATCTTCATACAGTCCTTGTCTTTCCACAACTCAACAATGTGGTGGGACTCTCAAAACTGTGGGTATTCTCCGTTATTTTTACTTTACTCATTTATTACCAATTTGCTAGTCTTCAATTTTAATCAGTTTCGATGGTGCTTTTGATTTAAAAAAATCTTGATTTACTTGTTATGTGCAGAGAGACCCCAAACATTTCCAGGGCGGTATCAACAGAAGATTCTACCATGAGTATGCAGACACCTTATTTTCCTACGACAGTATTGGCAGACTGCTCCTGTCCTATCTGTTCAGACCCTCGTTACTCACGAGGTGTTATCAACAGGAAATTACTTACGCCACGTGGAATTTTATCTCATCCAATCTCTTTGTTCTACACTTACTCACCCCAGGACCTGCTGGACCTCCTGCACGAACTATACACGTCACACACTTTAAGAGGAGAAAAATGTTGTCAGGAATACCTAAACCATAATAGAGATGCTGGGAGGGGTCACATTGGGAGGCACAGTGGTTAGTAATGCTGATTCAAAGCGCCAGAGATCTCGGTTCAATTCCTGCCTCCGGCAACCGACGGTGTGGACTTTGCACGTTCTTCCTGTGTCTGCGTGGGTTTCTTTCGGGTGCTCCGGTTTCCTCTCACAGTCCCAAGGTGTGCAGATAAGGTGAATTTCCTACAGTGTTAGATTAAGAGTATGGGTGGATTGCACTTCGGTGGGTCAGTGTGCACTTGTTGGGCCGAAGGGCCTGTTTCCACACTGTAAGGTAATCTATTCTAAAATCCCCACTCTGCAGTTTTACTGAACAATCCTTTATGTCTCCTCTAACTTCAATTTACCTCCTGCTTTTTTATTCTTTGGATGAGAGAGACCCTCCAGCAGACTCACTGCACTTCTGCATCTCTTGGAATCACCATCTTCATAGAATGTCGTCCGAATTAACTGCAAAATGCTCACATCTTTTTTTTGCGGGCGGCCAATCCGTTTTCTGTCAGTATCGGGAGTGCCCCAGTGGACCAGGAAGTGTACTATGGCTGGCGCCTCTTTTTGGGAAGGTCTCTTCACGACTCCAGTCGCTGCACCAAATTTGCAGTGGAAGAGTCTTACACAAAAACTCTGTTCGAATCATCAACAGAATTGAGAATTCCTCAAGAAGTTAACCTTTTATTTGCATTTCAAAACCTGAGACAACAGAAAATGCCTTCTAATTGCCCCAGACTCTTGGGGCTCGCGACTTCTTCTACTTTTCTCGTTGCTGCACCTATCTGGTGATATTAGTTAAACCAATCATGTTACCTTGTATCATCTTTCTAATCATCTTCAGCCTCAATATCTTCAAATTTACACTTAAATTATAACGTTATGCAACGATTGTCTTTGACATTTTCTCATTTATCACGTGATTTGACTAACTTGTCATTTTATGCTACTACTATTTTCAGCCTGTACTCAGTTGTTGCTCTTCTGAGACATGACTCTATGTATTCTTCAAATAATTTAGCGACAGGACTGTAATATTAATTTCCATACTGTCAACGGTGTTTCACAGCCATCTGTGCTGGGACCACTTTTGTTCATAATTTAAATAAATGATTGAGCTGAGAATACAGAAGGCATTGTTAGAAAATTTGCGAATGACCCAAAAATCAGTGACATAGTAGAGAACGAAGAAAGTTATAAAACATTACAAAGAAATCTTGATTGATTGGTCCAATGCATCGAGGAGTGATAAATGTGCTGCAATTTGTATAAATGGAGTTACTCCGCTTTGATCAAGCAACAAAGGGCTGAACTTTGTTCGCAACTTTGATTGTGCTGTGGAATAGAGAGTGACCTATGGGGTCAGCGTACACAATTCATTTAATTTTGCGTCACACGTAGACAGGATTGGTAAGAAGATGTTCAGCATACCTGCGTTTAGCCCTCAAACCTCTGAGTACAGCAGTCAGTACGTCATGCTGAGGTTCTGCATAACGATGTCGATGTCTCTTCTGTAGTCGCCTGTCCAGTCTGTTCGGTCTGTTTTTGGATGAATATTATCAAGCTGAAAGTGGTTCAGAAAAAAGTTTTAAAGGTGTTTCTGGGAAGTTTACGTTCAAAGGAGAGTCTGGAAAAGCTGGGATCCTGCTCAGTGGAGCGTAATAGTTGAGGGGTGATCTTAGAGAGACTAAAAATTATTAGAAGTACAGTGAAGGTGAATGGCAGATGTTCTTATGCACAAGCAAGACTAGACAACAAATGTTTATGGTCAGAGGATAAAAGTTTGAAGAGGACACGTAGGTCAATTCCTTTTAGACCAACAGTGCTTTGTGTGTGGAACGCATTTCCAGAGGAAGTGGTGAATAGGAGTACAGGCTACAACATTTAGGACACATTTAGATTATTAGATGAATAATAAAAATGTGGAGCAACATGGGGGACAAGAGCAGTCAGATGGGCGAAGTTGATTTGGGATAATGCTCAGCATAGAGCTGTTTGATCACGGGTCTTTTCTGTGCTACAATCTCTAAGAGTGGTAAATGATCTTTAATTTAAATAACGTGAGATATTGCATTTTGGCAGGGCAAAGCAGAACAGGGTTTATGCAAAGGGCAAGGGGTATTTTGAACAAGCTGCGAGAGGAAGGGGAGAACGCTAGTTCTTTGACAATAATTTAAAGACATTTGGATGAGTACATGAACAGGAAGAGTTGAGACGGAAACGGGCCAAATGCTACGAAATGGGACTCAGTGAGATTGAAATGTCTGATCGATGCGAATGAGTTGGACTGAAATGTTTGCTTCTGTGTTGTATGTTTGTACTGCTCTATGAGTTTTGTTAAAACTATACAAGATCTAGCCACGCCACAGGTGGAATACTGTGTACTCTTCTGGGTCGTTCTTATATGGAAAGAAAGCTAAACTGCAATGCGAGGCAGTCCACATGGCGTTCTGGAATCTAATACCGCAGATGAAGGTACTGTCCTGACAGTAGAGATTGAGTAAAGTATGTATTTACTCATTGGAAACTTGAGTAGCCCCGTATTAAAACATATATTATTTACATGGAATCTGTTGGGTTAAGTACAGAAATGTTGATTCCCTTTGCAGAGAGTTTCTGAGCAAATGGGATTACCTTAGAATTAGAGGTCATAAATGCAAAGCAGAAGTGAATTTCATCTCCCAGAACGCAGTACATCTCTGGAATTATTAATGATTAAAAATATCTGTTGTGGTTAGATCTTTTCGTATTTTTATGTGTAAAATGGACAGATTACGAAATGGTTATGAAATCCATACTCATGGAAAAGGATATCAGAATTTGCTGCAGGAATTTGATCAGCTGGAGAAGTGAGCTGAGAAATGACAAATGAAGTTTAATAGAGATATGTGCGATGTGTTGCATTTTGGAAAACAAATCAAGTTAGGTGACTCTTTATAAGTGCAGGTATTACGACAAATTATGAACCTCTGTGCTAGTTTAAAACAGCAACACAGAAAAGATTGACCCCGTGCTTTAACCTGTAAAAATTCGAGAGATAAAGAATTATCCCAAAAGTCACTATTAAAAATTAACAACTTTTTAAAAGACTAACAGAGACATATTAACTTACAACTATTTCAAATCCTCTCTCTAAACTCTGTATTTAATTTATCTTCCCCTCTGTATTACTCATCTGATTTAAAAGAAAATCCACATTACGTTTTTACAAATAAAATCACTTATCAAAATCGTTCAGCTGTGCCTAGTCTCCTCTGAAGATTTTCCTCATTTTCTTTTCTTCTTAGGGATTCTGCTTCACAGTTCTTTGATAGATAAAGAGAGTAGAATTTTCTGTAAACAATTTCTCTCATTGTTGATGATAGCACCTCTTTGTCGGTCAGGGCAACTGTTCAATTTGTTCGTTATTGATACCCCAAAACATCGATCGTTTCATTTGTTTGAATATTGTCAAAATACTAAATTTAAACTTAATTGGAGTTTGGAAACTGATTGGCCGAATTTGATTGTTTCTTTCTTCTACAGGCAGCACTGTTCTTAGATGTTTCGACGAAATGTTACAGTGTTACCTTGTCCCAGACTCTTCGTGCTTCTCTTAAACACTGCTTGCTTTCCAACTCCCTAAAAAATAGAGCACACCTTTTCACCTTCATACCGGGCCTTAGGGAGTGTAGGAGGGCAGCGGGACCTTGGTGTTCAGGTACACAGTTTTCTGAAAGTGTAGTCACAGGTATAGAGGGCAGCGAAGAAAGCTTTGAGCATACTGGACTTCATGAGTCAGGAAACTGAAGTTGTGAAGTTGTATTGCAGGGTAACAGGACGTTGGTGATGCCGCACTTATTGTGTTGTGTTAAGTTTTGATCATCTTGCGTCAGGAAGGATATTGTTAAACTGGAAAGAGTGCAGAAGAAATTTACAAGGATTGATCCTGGTTGCAATGATCAGAGTTAGAGGAAGACGTTAGGCAAGCGAGGACTCTTTTTTTAGAGTGCATGAAAATGAGAGGGGATCGTACAGAGGTGTATATAAACCTGAGAGGCATGTATAGGGTGAATTCACTCAGTCTTATTCCCAGAGTTGGGAAATCCCGGACTTGAGGGTATTATTATAATATTAGAGGGAAAAAATAAAAGGAAAACTGAGGGGGGACCTTTTTACACAGTGGGTGATATGTATATATATATATGTAATTCTCAACCAGCGTAAGTGGTTGAGGCAAGTACATGAACAATAATTAAAAGGCATTTGGACAAATACATGGTTGGAAAAGGCTGAGAAGGATACGGACTAAGTACATGGAAATAGATCAAGAGTGGATGGACAGTTTGTTAGACATGGGTCAGTTTGGGCCAAAAAACCTGTGTCTGTATTGTAGGATTCTATGACTCAAGGATACGAAACGCGTCGTGGAATAAGAAAAGATTGCCTTGTTTATTGCTAATTCAGTTATTGTCGTGAATTTCATAAATGTTAAACAGAATCGGTCGACCAGATCAGGATTCCTGATTGCAATCCCTGCTGTCACCATATAAAGCACATATCGTGCTGGGTGCCTCGGGAATTGACTATACCAGGAAACAAAGCCTGGAATCGCTTGCGTTCAACTTCAGGTTAGTCTCACTTAACCTCCTTCGTAACCTGTCATTTCGGGATCCAGCTCTTCCGGTCTGCCTTGCGGACATAATTTGAAAAGTAAAAAGTATTCAAAATTATGGTTATTACCGGAATTGTTTTGCTAATAATAACATATGGATTGCAAATATCTGTGTCGGTGGAAATTGAATTTTACTGGGTACGAAACACGTATGAAGTTGTGTGACAATTGTGAGGAGCGGCGTGATAAGATGCACTCTGTGTTTCTAATTTTACAGTCTTTAAAAAAAAATCTTTCAGAGTTCCCTGCTCAAAGCTGTTCCATATAATGACACACAGTGACGGAGGCAGAGGTTTCTCAAATATCACAGGGAAGGGAATGATTTGCAGAGTCAGAGAAGCAAAACGAAAGCTGAGAGTGGAACTGCTGTAGTCTCAGCTCTGAGTTAACCACAGCTCCGTGTCAGAACAGGAAGTGAGCAACAACAATCATCTGCAACCAAAGCTGTGGGAAATTGGGAAGTCTGCCACCCGCTGCCACCTCAGCAACAGAAACACTGATCAACGAACAGAGGGGTCAGCAATATAAAAGAACAAGAATTTCATAATGCAGATTGACGCCATTCGGCCCATTGAATCCGTGCCTGTTCTTTGTAGCATCCGTGTAATTAATTTCACTGCCACAGCTCTTTCCAAAAACTGCAATTTGGAATTCTTATTCCTTCCCAACTGGTTTTACAATACCATTCTGAAATTTAGCGTTGCACCTATTTGCACACACATCGGATATTCTAGATTACAATAATGTTTAATGTGTAAAAGAGAGTCTGCTCCCCCTTTTTGAGTATTTTCCTGATCTTGTTCCTCAGTTTAATTTAAACCAATATACGTTAAAATAATTTGGCAGGATCGATTCCATCAAGCCAACTGTACGGGCTCAGTGGCTCGAAACACTATTTGTTGATATTAAGTTGACGTGCACAACGTAATATTGTGTTGTCAAAACCTAACATTTACCATGTTTTTTTATTATTGCTTATTTCCCCAAATCAGCAAATCTTTGCTGATCTCTGAGCTGAACATCCAATCGATATCCACATTCCATTTCTCTATTCTCAATTTTCTCCCTTTCCCTCTGCTGCCTGTCCTCAGCTCTCCAGTTCCTGTTTGCAGCGACCCAATCAAATTAGTAATATCGATTTGGGTCTCCATGCAGACTTCATCAAGAACTAAATATTGTTAATCTCTGTTGTTATTGTAGCGATGAATTTGCTGTTTCACCACCATGGTCTGGCTTTGAATCATGTTCAGGAAATGCGATGTATTGTTCTTGTACAAACTCTTTAAACAAACTTGAATTCCTGACGCTATAAAGAGGAAGTACAAAAACAGAGCACATCTGCCGAAATCAGAAAAGGTTTCACATCAAAGTTGAAGCCATTACCCTGTACCAGGGAGAAACAAGCGGGAAGGAGTAAACTAAAATGGCTTTAACTGTCTGGCAAGACTCATATTGTATTCATACATCTTGTGCTTTCTTTTCGGTTTCGTTTGTCAAAATGAAAATCCGAGCAAAAGTATAGGTTTCTCACAATGGGGATTGGAACCGTCTTGACCCAGAAAAAGGAAACGTAGAGAGAGTTCCTACGAGAATGTGAGAGGTCTGAAGAGTGACAGACACAGAGAGAGGAAGAATGTGCCCTCCCTGACTGAGATTTTGTTCCCTTTGTGGTCACAAAATTCTGGATCCTTGAGAATGTACAAAAAAAGAGAAAAACGAGTTCAGTTTTATGCCCCTTCAAACTCTAGGCGATTCTAAAGTAGCATCGTTAAAATCAGCGACAGGAACAAAAAGAAGTGATAAGATAGAGACATGCTGAGAACAATTTCACTCGGTGCTAAGTACATTGTCTTACACATTAAATCTCAACAATGAATTGGAAACATGTGCAAACGATATTCATTTCAGTTGCACACAAAACATTGCGTAAATAGGTATGTGCCAGCTTCGTAGAATCAAAATGAACACGTTACCTCTATTGAGGGACATTGGTGCTCATTGTTATTATGATCAGATGGAAGAAGGCAGAAATCTACATTCAATAAAACTGCACTTGCTCACTGCAAGACACACAGAATCACACGAATCGCGAACCAATAGAAAACCTGCCCTTCAAAGAGACAGAAAAGAAAACCCCACGCTCGACCGTGGTATCACTGGAGCGCCCTCAAATTGACAGTTATTACCACGTCAATGGTATGGAAGGTGAGAAGTTCATGCTTCTCGAATCTGATTTGCCATCATTAGGTCATGCCGAATTAGAAATCTCAATAAATGTCTTCCTCCCAATAACATTAGACTTCCATTCATTTACAACCCGAAATATCTCTATCTCGGACTTTCTTATTCAGCAAGGATGCACGCATAGCGAAAGTGAGGACTGCAGATGCTGGAGATTAGAGTAAAGATTAGAGTGGCGCTGAAAAAGCACAGCAGATCAGGCAGCATCCGAGGAACAGGAAAATCGACGTTTCGGGCAGGATCCCTGCATGAGGACTAGATGTACGCATGTCTGGGCTGGAAAATTCGAAAGATGCACAACCTATGACGTAAGAAAAGACCATGCATACACTTGTTAACATGGAAACTCTTCAGGACTGTTTCATGGACCCGTGATGAAATGGATACGTGTCTGATTACAAATAAGGAGGTTGTGGGGGAACTCTTCCGCAGTTTAAGTGCAGTTTACACGCGCTCTGGCTGTTTACATAGACAATGCATGTTACTCAGTATTCACTGTTTCAATGAATGTCCATTTCAAGTGTTAATTGATGGAAGTGTTTGCATTATTCTCCTCGACATAGCATACATCCAAGTAAAAACAATGTATAAATAACTTTTACCACATTCTTACCTGCACGTTTTCTTCAATGTTGCCAACCAGTATTGACAGCATGTCAACCGGGAATTAATATTGACCTCCTGTTTCTTTTCATTCAGAAGTCAGATGTCAGGGACAACTAAATCATTCTTTTCATGCCATCTACAGTCTTTACAGTAAGTTTCCAGTTTCTCAATATGCCCACAAAAGGTATACACCAAACAGAACGCTTATTAATTTAGTAGCCATTAAATTGTTTATATATTTTCCTCTTAATGGAAACCCGTTGGAAATATATAGATCATTTCGGACCTTCATATGCTCTGATCCAAGAAAAAGTGACTTAGATTCCTCATGGACGTTGAACGTAGCACAATTCACTCACTAATGCAAGTCGCTTGGAGCTCATTTGCAGATTCACAACAATCAATTTTGCAATCAGATGAAGGAACCTTTTTGAGAAAAGATTAAATAAGTTGATGTGACCTTTTTTGCAATCATTCATTCGACGATTGAGCAAGTAAATTTTGTGGTTTAGTGAGCAGGCTATAATCTTATTATTTTGATTTTAATCGTGATCCAAGGCAGAGCGACACATTGAATATGAGTTTGTTTGAATTCAATCGCGACATATATATCGAGGCATTATATTTAAGCATAGGAAGTGTCTAGATTATCAATACTTTTCCAATGGACTTCCATTACATGAAAACATGCGAAGTCTTCCATGGTTGCCCATTGTGTAAGAGTACTGTTTTGAGAATTTTTTTCTGAGCCATCGAGAACCCAGGACTACGCTGCATATACTACAGATGGGGAGAAAAGAATGACACACTGTCTCTGTAACATCTCTTACCACCAGCCTTCTGGGAGACCACTTGCATCACGGATACAAAACCCAAAGTTTTTTCAAGATCGTCTAATGCAAGCTGTCAGTGTGTACAATCTTCTAATATAAAATAAGGACTTGTGGAAGCTATGTCCCTGCAATGACGAATAGGTTATACATGTTCATTTCCTTGAGTGCTTCTATGTTTACTGTCTTCTTCACATGTTTCTTGAGGGTTGATACCGACATTTTAATTGTGACTACTCATTATTTTTGTCATATCTCGCTTCATCTGTCGATTTACACACGTTTGCAATTTCTGCCCATCAGGTCACTTACAGTTAATTATGTTCATCATCATGACTTTGCCTTTGCTGCATTGTTGATTTACACCATTCATGCAACCTTCACTACGTCCCTAAACTTGTTTGAACATGGACTTTTGGAAGAGCTCAGATGTCGAATCCAGAACGGGGCAGCTTCCAATTTATGCCAGCGTTGGTCACATTGGAACCAATTCCTGCCACACACAATCTTTGAGGTCTTCATTAATTCTTCCTGTCTGTTCCTCCACCCCCAACTCTCACCTGCTTCTTCACTTGATGCCTGATCTTCATTCTGCCCGTCTATCATTGACTTGGCGGCCCAACACGTTCCATTGATTTGGCCACACAGACTTACAGTCTCTCTTTTTTTGCTGCAAACTTCACAGTTATTCCCACTGAATGAACTGATCCTAACGTTCCTTTTTTAATGTTCCTTCCACGTGGACTATCTCCCGAAATTGTGACGTAATTGCCAGGTATCAGTGGACGAGAGATGCTTATTTCCATTTCAACGTAACTGATAATTAGGCTGCATGACAATTACTCATCAGAAATACATTAGAATCCGAGCAATGTCCGAGCAGTCCATTTGTACCATCGAGTCCACAATGACCCTCTAACAAGCATCCCATGTAGACACCCCCTATCCTATCCCTCTGCATATATCATGGTCAATCCACCTAAGCTGTACATGGACGAGGACAATGTGCCAATTCCACGCAGATCGTCATCCTAGGGTGGAATCAGAAATTGCCCGTGGTAAAGTAAGGCAGCAGTGCTAACTGCTGAGTGACTGATTCGCACTAAGCTCTTGCTCACTCGAAGTCACACATCCATGTCAATGGAACAAAACATTAAATGCCGCATTCGTTTATGACTGAGTATACCTTGCAGTAAATCTATCTTTATTGTTGGCACATAAATGATTCTTCTTTAATGTCAACATTATAACATCTTGGTCGCTGTTCACATTGATTTTTTTTCTCTTTCTCAGTTCTTCGCACAAAAAATGTGATATTTTTGACAAGTGATGCTAATTGTACCGTTGTTAGTGTCTTCTTTCTAAGCCATAGTCAGTTGCTGTTCCACCTGACAAAAGCTCTGCTGATAGGAGAGTCGACAATTTACTGGCTCTTCCTGCACTTGTGGTTGAACTCAAGCAAAGAAGAATATTTTAGTTCCAGCATGCCCCCGAAATTTGCATGGCCAAAACCCAAGATGCCGTCCCCACTTAGCTAACACTAATTTCATATACGTCAGTAATAAAGCAGTTGAATTTTAATGGAAATAAGACGAACACTCTTACAAATAAACGCAATATGTGAACCAGTCCAAAACTGAAAATAAAACAAAAACTCGAATTGATAAAGTAGACGATTTTAGAGATAGGCAATTCAACATTCAGCAGTTCCGCTGATGGAGAGAGAAAGCCAGGTTTGTTAAGAGGATGGACTCACAGAATCATTCCCTTCTCGCAATCATTCATTTTGCCAATGATACCAACTGTAGTCAAGCAAAGGCAAATCGATCTGTTTGTTCACTGAACTGTCAATACTGTGCATGCTGTAAGTTAGTTGTCCCTCCAGTCACTCTGCCTCGGAATAAAAGAGGAACAAATTGAACGTTGCAAGCAGCTATGGTCTGCAGTTTCAGCGGTTTCTGAAAGGACGATGCATGAGCATGCTGTTCGTCCCTTTTCTGCTATTGCTATCCCATTCTCGCTGTTTTCGGCACTGCCGGTGAGTAATAAATGGCAAAGAAGATTTTGTTTTCGTTGATAACCTGATCATGTCTCTCTTCCTTTTCAATTAATAACAGACCTGGAGTTGGTCGACAGGTTCAGTGAGCTGGACCATGAAATTTTCGTCATTCAGCGTAAAATCCCTTCTTGTCCTCAATTGATCGTTCAGGAAAGCGATTCTTCCCTTTTTTCCAACTTCACAGAACAGCCCAGTGAATGTTTTTCATCTTGACTAAGCTATGAAACGTCCGACAAAGCTTTACAGATCAAGGGAATTTAGAGATGGACAAGAAATGCGAAATTTACCAGTGATGCTGAAGTTCCATGATCGTTTCTTATTTGTTATTTTACAGTTTTATGGTGAATTGTGGTGAATCCCATATTTTTGCATGATAGAGCATTAATAGATAATATATGATTTTACGTTCCTAGTGATATGATCAAATAGATTGCTGGGCTATGAAACATTATGTACAATGATATGAATTACCAGTATTTGTGTGATATGCAAAATGTTTAATTCTCACGCAACAGATTTCCATTTAGTCTCTCTCTCATCCCATTTGTCAAGGTTTAACAAACCCAATGTTTCTCTCTAGCAGGTGTCTTCCAAAACTTCGTAGAATCATAGAATACTTACAGTATGGAAACAGGCCATTCGGCCCAACAATTCAACACCGGAACTAAATGATTCTATCTTTCATGCTGTAACGTGATTAAAAGGAAAGTTTGATAGCAGGATGGATATTTCGCATTACTTGAAACCACTTTTCATCTTGTATCTATTCGAATCACATGCATTATTTTTCATGAAGTCTTTGAAAAAAGTCTAATTGGACCCGTTATGTTGTTTGCTATGTTTGAAGCATAGATTGTTTATTCTCTCGAGGTCATATTCCAAAATTGATTCTGCCATCCTTGCTACATTATCTGTCTCTTGGTACTGTGCCGATATTATCTTGTCTTGAGTTTTTTGTTGTTTGGCTGGCCACTGAAACGTTCCTGCAAGGATGTTTATCAAGACCAAACTCTGCACCCAAGTCTAACTACCTACAGAAATCTGATGCAAATCTCCAATATCTATTAAATTTAAACACTTAATTTCGTGCCAATATAAGTTCAACTTACTATGCAACAACAATTATTTTAAAAAGCTTCATCTCGCGTGGGCCAACCATTTACTTTCGAATTCATAGATCATCAGAAATTTCATGTTAAATGGTGTTTATCTGAGTTGGCTTATCAAAATCTCACGGTTGACATTCTGCTTCTATTTCATGAGAACTAAGGCATTCTGTGATCTGTTTTGAAGGATATGATTTGAGCTATATGAATTGCTTCCACTGCTAAAATTTCCTTTGATTGCCAGTGAGTTGAGAATAAATGTTCTAACAAAAACTTCGTTTCATATTTAACCATGAGCAGCAACGACAGAGCTGACATTATGCAGCACTCCATGCGTATTGATTGAGTGATCATCGAGTGGATGTTGCGTTTCTGAGTGTTTGGCTGACATTGGCCTTCACCATCGACCTCTTTGTCGCTATCTGCTGTCAGAGTCTGAAGCTCAGATACTGCACTGAGAAATCTGCATCCGTGGTCATAGGAATACTCTGTGCTTTGAGCTGCATTATGAACATGCATTTCTATTTCATCTACCAACCATTGTACGTGGTGGATGGGGTTCCCTGGTTCTGCGACATCAAATCAACTTTCTACACCTTACCTATCTGGCAGGCCTACGACTGGCTGGACCACGTCTTAACCCCAGTTCTTCCATTCGTCCTCATTTTGCTGCTCAATTCCCTGACCGTAAGATACATCCTCATAGCTATCCGATCCCGTAAGAGACTCTTGAGCATGGAGAATGGCACTGATCCAGAGATGGTCAAACGTAGAAAGTCTATTGTTTTTCACTTCACTATCTCTCTCAGCTTCCTCTGCCTGTGGGTCATGCATGTTAGACGTTTCCTCTCCGTCAGAGTGACAGGCAAGGGTTACTTCACTGGTCTGGAGGTCAATGACTTGCAATCTACCTTTCAAGAGACGACCAACATGTTCCCGTTACTCAGTTCTTGCAACAATGTCTTCATATACGCAGTGTCCCAGCACAAGTTCAGAAAGGAACTGCAGAAAGTGTTGACTTCTCCCTTCAACGGCATCATTGGTTTCATTAAACAGTGAAGAAAAATGTCATGTGTTACTTTGAATCAATGAGCTGTACTCTCTCCCACTTTCTCCCTGTAGTTAGATGTCATGCATTCACCCAGCCAAACCTGAGACATTTTGATCCATTGGCAAATATCAGTACTTCCCTGTTGCAAATACTGAGCTATCAGCTATGCTGTCTTTCTGGGTGGCAGGCTGAAACATGAGTGCGTCCAGTCTTGCAGTTGCTGGCTGTAATATTTACCTGTTCGTATTCCAAAAAGGACCCGTTATTTTATCCCTGTCTCTTTGGCCCACATTTGTCTATCTTATATTTGCACTGAAATCAGTTTACTGCTTGATTATACGATTTTGTTCTGGAATCGTCTATTGTTCTCCTTTGAATATACATTTCCCACTTGAAAAAAATGCCTAAATTGGTTTCGAATATCCCGAGGTAGTGAAAGATGCTGTACGGATTCATTTTCTTTCTTTCTTATTAACTTTTGTACTTTCTTTCTTTCTATCTTTCTTTCTGTTTTTGTTTATTGTCAATGCAATGGGAAGAAGACAAATTGACATCACTTCTGAAGATGCCTGGAATACACAAAAAAGAGAGTAACGACAATGGTGAAGGCCAAACTGAAATGAAAAGTACTTGTTAAAAATTCTTTTGAAATGTATTAAATGTTCCAGCTCTTCTGAAAGCAAAGGCCAGAAGAGATAAAAAATCCGAAAAAAATCTTTAAGAATTGAAGAAACCTCTTAAAGAAACCTTGCTAAAAAGAATGCTGGAGAAATATCGTACGTCAGGTACCATAACAGGAGATAGAATTAGACATAAGTTTCGAGTACGGTATAATTGATCTTCAGATCGATGTCCTCACCCCAAACAAACACTAAGGATTTCTTGTGAGCGGAGTCTATCTCCAGAAAAGAAATCCTAACTGTTTGGGGCTTCGAGTTTGTCATCAAATTGTAGAAGAGATGTCATGCTGTGAAGTCATCAAACTGAATGTTGATATATGGCTGTAAAGTGCTGAAAAATCCTTAAATTCCTTGCTAACTCTACTTCTGCCTATTCATAAAAATAATCACTTTTGGTTCCCGGTAATCCTGAGGAAATCTCACGTTTGACTTTCTACGTTGGCTCTCTTTCTGGGTTCACAGATGCTGTGAAGCACAATGAGTGTCTTCAGCATTCTGATTGTATTTTGGCGAAATTGATTGTTTCCACTTGCTAGTCGAGGCTTGCTGAATGCATAACACACTGCAAACACAGTGACCCCGAACAACATTTCTGCACCGAAACTGTAAATCTTTGCTCCAGATTCAGAATTCACCCGAACTCAGATTTTAATTCAACAGGTTTATTTGAAATCTAAAAATTTCACAGCTCTGCCTCTTCAACAGTGGTAATCTTGTGATTTTCAGTAAACCAGCTGGACCATAACCTGGAATCATGCGAATTCTGACCTTAAGAATTCAAGTCCAACATCGAAATTTCAATCAACAGCATTTCTTCTGCATTAACCGAACTAAAGATGCTCAGGATGGCTTCTACTGGGACCACTCAATAATGTTACCCTCACTAAATCACCACTATTAATATTCTACCTGTGACCATTAATGAGAAACGATATTCCGCAGATAAGCACAGTTGCGAAAAGATCAGGTGATAGGTGAGGAACACTGCAGCGAGAAACTCACTTCCTTAGTTCCCAGTCATCAACATGGGATCCGAATATCCTTTTCCGCCGCCAATGCTAAACATATCTCATTCTCTTGTGTAGTACCCCCGCTGGCTTGCTTTCCAGACAGGTTTCCCCGTTGACCTGTGGTTGTCTCAAGCAGCTCATTGTTCTCGGAGCTGGATGGTCAGAGCCAGCAGAAAGCAAGGCAGAAGAGCAGCATTCGCACTCTCATTGGGGTCCTCTGCCACCTGAAGAGATTAATTTCGTTGCACAGGATGCAATGTCATAATCTGATTTTTTTTTCAGCCGATGCCTGCAAGAAGGTAAGCCACAGGCTCATATGTACAGGCTGATGCATTGTAGTATCATTCAATTTGTCTGATTCCAGAATCTGGCAAGTAATGACCAATTGCTTCTGGCAGGATTTGTTCATGGTCTTGACTTAAAAAGACATGATTCAAACTGGGAGAATACACTTTACCAAAGTGGGTCATAAGATAGTGCAGTGAATGTAAATGAAATGATGTAAAGTTCCGGCAAGTATGAAGCGAAACTAAAGTAAGTACTCGAGTAGAAAAGTCTTTACAGTTTTTCGGGAAATCTGCTCCTTCACTGTTTTTCGAAGTGAGTACAATTGAAGTGAGGCAGTGATGGTGAAAAGTTTTGGTTGTTGTGCTTTTGGATATTACCATAAATGGCCATGTCCCTTCTATCACCAAAACACGAGAGGATCTTTGGTAAATGGCATACCATCAATACGGTCAGTGGTGTAGTGGCTAATGGGTCGGATTATGAACCCGGGGATGATAAGTTTGATTCTAATCTCGTTCACATGCGTTTTGCAAACGTTGACTTGTCACTTCACAAACTGACCCAACCAGAGCTGGTAATAGAATCAGAGAAATCCAGATTGAAAACCCGTTAATTCCGTTGGGTCAGCGCTGCCAAAAATCCACTGCCTGGCTATTCGAATCACATTGTCCTGCATTTAGCTCCTAGATATTTCTGCGTTAACATGACAAATGTGTATGTACATAATTAAACATTATGACGATTTCAGGCTCTGCAACTCAAAAAGGTAGTTACTTCGAGATTCCCACCACCATCCCTGTGAGAGATTTTCCCTCACATATTCTCTGACGCCTTCAACTTACCAGAAAGATCATTGGTTAAAATAAGATTTAAAAATTCCTTCCGCCCATCTTTGAACGTCAACTTTGGACACAATCTGAGGTTTCGAAGCTGAGTATATACACCCCACAGTTCTGTTCCCAAGGGAATAAACGCAGTTTAGTTTTTAAATTCGTAGAGGACTCAGGTTTGTTCAACATCTTCATATTGAAGGATAACACGGAGTGCCAGATGTAGGAGATTCGACCCATCCACCCGAAACTGCCATTGAAGGAGACTATGGCTAATCTGCTTAACATCCAGTCCTGGTTTCTGTGTTTTCCCAAAATTCTTGGTTTCCATACTGATTAAAAGTCTGTCTATTTCATCTTAAACAATCTTGACAGTGCTCTGTGTCAATGAATTCCACAGGTATACGATCCCCACTCTTCTCGCAAAAGAGAAAAAATTCTTCCTCATTTCTGCAGGAAATGGATAGGACTGTGTTCTGAAACCATTTCCTGTAGTCCCAGACTCTCTGTTCCCTGGCTTAAATTTGTCTTTTACAACTGTATGCCACGTTCTTTTCTTATTTTGCCGTTTACCATGCCCATTCTCCAAGTCGCTTTATGAGGTGTCCTTTTCTTTTCCCTCTTTATATTTATGCGTTGCTTATTCCTACACCTCTGTTTCAATGCCTTGCTTTACTTCACCTCTTTTGTAAATCATTGTGGCAGTTTTGTTTTGCCTTGCAGTTATCGTAAACAGGCCATTCCAAATGTTGTGTGAAATTTTAAAGAAAACTTTGATCTTTTTGTCACTCTCAAGGATTACAGAATAAAGATAGTCGACAGGGCTCCCATTGGCAATTTCCCCAAGAGGCAGCATGTAAAGAGACACAAACACTGGTACTACCGATAATTCGATTACAATTGCACAATTGAAAATGAAACAGTGCTGCAAATTTGAAATTATTGTTCGTTATCCCAAGCGACGTGTTTAGTCAACAATTTCCTGAGCAATTCAGTTCAAATTTGAACTTACCACTGAGCTAAGTCAGCAGTGAAAACACCAACTCACTGCCCTTTATTGGTAAGCATTGAAAACACATCCTTTGAGCATTTTAAACCTTTGGTGCAATTCAACATTTTAACATATTTGGCTCATAGGTGATGACTTTCTGGATACAATTTTGTCATTTAGTTTCAGTGTTTTTTTTCTTATTATCTTCTGGGCGACTTTTGCAACACATTATACACCCAAATTGAAATGCACTATTTGGTTTGTAAACTTAGATTTTTTCCAACATTTATTCTCATTTGTAACGATATCAACAATCTGTCATTGATGTAGAATAAAAGCTTGGGACATCATTTCGATTAACAAGGCAGCATGTTGACTTACCATCACAATATCTAAAGGGAAATCAGGAAACTAAAGAGTGGTCTGTCCTTTCATGCTCTCGATTCAGTACTTGTGAAAGAATATTATTTTTCACAGCGAAAGAGAGTTCTACATTGTGACATGATATTAGTCAATGTGCTACCATCGAAGAGTTTGCAATTAAATGCTGAATATCTCGAGGTAATCAGTGAAATGTGGCATTTCTTTCTCGATGCATGAAGGCGGGCAAAGCTCTGTCAGGTACCTAGTACCACCTCCCTGCTGTTACAAAATAAGAATAGTATTACAGTAGGTCATAAATGTCTGTGATAAGTGTGAGAAATAAAACAAACGGAAATTATGGTTGGGAATACTGCAAACATAACGGTCAATGAATTGTGTGGTAGCTGTCAGTCGTGAGCAGAGCAAATGTAGCGGAGAGAAAGAGAATTCAATCTCGAGGTCAGTGATTACCCCAATTCTACTCGGTGTTCCAGCCACTGAGAAAAAAAAATGAAATGGAAGAAGTTTGAAGGGTATGTGTTTAAGGCGGGAGTGAAAGACTTAAAAGAGATCCTAGGGATACCATTTTAACGCAGACAGTGTGCATGTCCAGAACCAGCTGCTAGAGGAAGTGTTGGAAGCGTTTAAAATTACGATACCTTAAAGTTATCTGGAAGGACACATGAATAGGATAGGTTTAAAAGAGAAATAAGACAAATTTGTGACAAATGGGAAAGGATTAATTTAACGTATCTTGACGGCATAGGCAATTTGGATTGAAGGGCCTGTTTCTGTGTTGTATAACTCGATCTTTCTAAATCAGGATCATCGATTATGTTACACTGAACGAGGACGATTGACCTTATCCAGGTAAACGTCTTCCAAAGAGCTGTCTAAGCCTTCTTTCACCTTCCAAATCCTTACATCAGGCTATTCACTGCCAGACATAATCTCGGACATGTTTCTGATAATACTGCTTGTGGTGTTTGAGAATAAATACTAGACTGTGCTAATTTAAATTTCATTGAATTTACACCAACACAGCCTAGACAGCTATTGCAATGAGGCTAATGTCAACTGGTGCAGGTTGTGATTAGATCTGCATATATGATATGAAATTTTATGAACGGATGATTACATACAATCGTTCCGATCGACACCTGTTTAGGCAATTTCTATTTAATCTTCGAGTCTTTAGTTCCACTGCCATTACCCGTGGACTATGCATAGATAGTGGAACCAAGTCCCTTTTGATTTTAAGGTCCATTGTTATAGCGGGAGTCGGGAGAGCGCGAGCTTACGGGCAAACGAGAAGGTAAGGTCGAACATAAAATACTTACAGCACAGTGAAGGATGAACAGGAGGGAATAGACACGGGGACTGCTGGGTAAGCTCAATAATATATTCGGGCAGTGGCGACACCCGTGTGAATACACATGTACAGTCGCCACACCCCTCTTCTTCTAGCCAAAAATAAAGACACAGCCTGAGCGGTTGGTCAGTTAGGGTTGTTTTCTTTATCACTTTGGCAATTTAAGCTGAAGAAGTGGAAGCTGGGGCAGTTACATGCTATTCTTGCGGGATGTGAGCGGAAATGATCACCACTCGTGTCCCGGTTGACTTTACCTTGGGAACTGCCGTGAACTTCAACTAGTCATAGCTCCCTCAAACGGAACTGGAGCTGGAGCTGGAGAAACATTGGAACAGTCGTAAGGCTGAGGATGTGATAGAGTGAGGTTATATGGAGGTTGTCACACCTCAGTTACAAGATAGATAGAGCTGTGTGACGGTCAGGAGAGGGAAACGGAGGCAGGCAGTGGAGGGATCCCTATAACTATTCCCCTGAATAATATGTGTACTGCTTTGGATACTGTTTGGCTTGAAGACCTGCCAGTGCAAAGCCACAGAGGCCTGGTCCCTGGCACTGAGCCTGGCAGTGTGGCTCAGAAGGGAAGGGGGAGAATAGGAAAACGATAGTGATTGGAGATTCAATCGTTAGAGGAACAGAAACGAGATTCTGTGGTTATAAACGAGCTTCCGAGATTGTAAATTGCCTCTCGGGTGCCATAGTAGTGATGCTTTGGAATAAGACTAAAAAATGCGTAAGGTGGACGATGATCATCCATAAGTCGTCATATACATCTGTACCAATGCTATTATTAGGAAAAGTGGTGAGGAACTGAAAAGGGGATATAGGGAGTTAAATTGGATGCTAAAATGCACGACAAGTGGAGTAGTGATTTAAAGGTGGCGACCAGTGCCGGAGACGAAAAACGCTGGCAACAGAGAACGAATGTTATTGAATGTGTGGATGCAGAGCTGGTGTAGGAGGGATGGATATAGACATTCGGATCAATGGGATACATTCTGGGGAATATGTGATCTTTACTAGAAGAACCTGTTACACGTGAAGTGGAGGGGTACCAATATCCTGAGCAGCATTATTGCTCGAGCACTTCAGGAGAGTTTAAGCAACTTTGGCAGGCTGATGGGAAACGGCGCTAAGAAACACAATAGGGGATCGGTAGTGAACAGTCGGATATAGCGTGCAGACATTCTGTGAACATGCATTGACAAATAATAATGCAAAGTTGAAGTCTGTGTGATGTGTTGAGTTGTGTCTATTTTAATACAAGAACTGTGAGGAAGAAGGGTGATAAACTTAAAGCATGAATCTGGCCATTACTGAGACATCATTGGGTTAGTAATGGTTGTAGATTTTTCTGGGATTTCGATGTTTCCAAAGGAAGAGGAAGCGAGGTAAATGAGGCGGGCAGTGGCATTGCAAGTCAGGGATAGTATATCTGCTGCAGAAAGTGAGGTCGTCTCAGTGGGTTTGTCTCATCAGTCATTATGGCTGGAAGTCATAAATAAGAAAGGAGAAATAGCTTTTGTTGGGAGTTTTCCACAAGGCCCCCAGTAATAACAGAGAGAGGGAGGAGCAGATTGGGAGGCAGATCTTGAGAAGCGGCAGAAAGAACTTTTTTTTGTCTTTGGTGACTTGATTTTCCCTACTATTGATTGACACCTCCTTTATGTAAATAATTTGGATGGAGCAAACTTTGTCAGGTGTTTGAGGAAGGATTTCTGTCTCAAAATGTACATATGTCGAGTCGGGTTGGGGGCGCCATATTCGATCTGGTGTTTGGCAACGACTCAGGTCAGGTGTCAGGTGTCGGATCTCTCGGTTGTACAGCATTTCGGCAATCTTTACTATAGTCATCGAGAGGAAAAGCAGCAGGCGGTATGGAAATGTATATAATTGAGATGGGGGGATTATAGTGCAGCCACTATATTGCAGTAACTATGGAGCATAAAATTGGGAGCCTATGTTCTCAATGTAAATGCATAACAGAAGTGTGGAGGTTGTCCAGGGAGCATTTGGTTCGCGTGCTGAATAGGTCTGCTCCATGGGTGACAAGAGATATGGAAAATCTAGTCAAGCGGTGTAGGTTGTAGTTAAGTCATAGAGTCCTAAAGATCTACAGCACTGAAAGAGAATATTCGTGCAACGCGTTCATGCCGACTAGATATCCGAACCTAATCTAGTCCACTTTGCTAGCTCTTGGCCCATATTCCTCTAAACCATTCCTATTCATGTAAACATCCAAACTTATTTTTTTAATGTTGGAGTTTACCAGTCTCTAGCATTTCCTCTATCAGTTCATTCCACACACATACTATCCTCTGCGTGAAAATGTTAGCCATTTGGATCCGTTTATTTTTTTTCCACTCTCACCCTAAACTTATGTGCTCGAGGACAGGTTCACCACCACATTGTCTATTACGCCATCTATGCCATTCATGACTTTCTCATCTTCTATAAGTCACCATTCATTCTTGATGCTTCAGGTAAAATAGTCCCAGGCTATTCAGCCCCTCCTTGTAGCACAAATTCTGCAATCCTAACAACATCCCTGTAAATCTTTTCTGAAAGCTTCCAAGTTTCACAAATTCCTTCCAACAGAAGGGAGTACAGACTTGCACACAATATTCCAACATTTACCTAAAACATGTCCTGTCCAGCCTTAACATGATCTCTCAACTCCTGCACACACTGCCTTATCTAATAAAGGAAAACGTACCAAACATCTTCTTCACAATCCGATCTAACTGCGGCTCTACTTTCAAAGTAAAATGAACCTGCACTCCATTGTCTCTTTGTTCAGCAGCACTGGCCAGGACGTTATCCATTAAACGTATGTGCTCTGCACTGCTTTGCCTCTCCAAAATGCGGCATCTCACATTTATCTAAAGTAAACTCAAAGTTTACATATGGTTGAGGACGCAAGAATCAAACAGGGTTCTGGAACCTTCCAGATTTTGTAGACATGTACTGTATCTATAAGGGAGCTGAAACCTTGTACAGACAGTGTTGAAAAAAATTAACATGTAACAATTGGTTCTAAAACTAAAATCTGGACCTGCGTGAGAATTGTGAACAACAAATTGAATTTCGTGCAGTCAGTTTAAGTTATGTCCCAGATATTAAATTCCAATCGAATTTTAATTTTATTGTTTTGGATGGCATCAAACCAATGAGCCGGTCAGACGTTTTGGGTAAAAAAATCGGATACATTGAACAGTAAGGGAGAAAAAGAGAGAACGGCCAAACCCTAACAGACTGCCAGAAAACTAGTTCTCTGAAAGGCACTTGTTAAGAAGAAAGTTGTGCACCAGAAGACCAAACACGAACTGGTGAAATATACAGAGGGAAGTCTCCATCCAAAGATGATTTGGAAAATTGGTTTGCCGTAAAGATAAGAGGTAATTTATCGCAATAGCAATTAAAATCGGTTTCAGATGAAGGATTTATCAACAGCTGTTGATTAATGTTTTCTTTTGGACATAGACAATTAAATTGTGACTTTTTTGTTTAAATAATGATATTTGGTATAGCGCTTTGCCACTCGAAATTGAACAGATTTAAGCATGAGCTGAGCTTTGCTTTGAGTTTGGTTTAAGTTGGCAGAACGGTGCACCCGTTGCCATAACAGTAGCGAGAAAAAAACTGAAGAGTGCACGTAGAGCAGTTGGAAGCTCTCATGTAAAAGTCTTGTCGTGTAGAATTAAGCAAATCCCCAAGGCGTTCTACAGTTGTATGAGGAACAACAGAATGGCCAGTGTAAGGGTAACGCCGAGCAGAGATAGTGGAGCGAACTTGGGCCTTGAGTCATAAGAAGTGGGTGATGCCCTTATTGAATATTTTGCTTCAGTATGACGAGTGTGGCGGAACTTGACGTTTGTGAGGACAGCGGGAAACAGATTGATAAGCTCGAACAGGTTCAAATTAAGAAGGAAGACAAGCTGGAAATGTTGAAAAACAATCGAAGTGACAAATATCCCGGACGGGACAATATTGGAGCGAAGGAGGATGAGTGGTGGCTTAATATTGTCGAACAAAATGATGAGAGGCATAGATAGAGTGGATAGCCAGAGGCTGGTTCTGAGGGGGGAAATTTCTCTCAGGAAGGGACTTATATTTAAGGGGAATGGTGGAAGGTTTAGTGGAGATGTCAGATGTAGGTTCTTTACACAGAGTGATGGTTGCGAGGAATGCACTGCCAGCAGTTGCACTGGATTTAGATATTTTATGGATATTTAAGCAACATTCGGATCGGCACATGTAAGTTAGTACAATGAAGGATATATAGCTCGTGTAATCTTCGAGTAGGATAATCAGTCTTTTCAACATCGAGGGCTTAATGGTCTGTCATGTATGTACTATTATATATGCTATGTTGTATGATTGTTGGATAATGCAATGGTATCGACAGAAAATGGAATGGCTTCTAAGCTGGATCGTTATCAAAGCCGAACTGTAAAATCTAAAAAGTATCCATGGGTTGATGCATCTGCCGACATTTGTGTTTTTTTTAATCATCAGGATTGCCGTGATCCCAGCTCAGTGCAGAAGAAAATTGTTAAAGAAATCGTTTGCCCTCACACGTCAATGTGGTGCCACTTCTGCATGGAAATTAGTGATAAATTGTTACACTCGAGAATCAGCCATTTCCAGACTGCTGCCCTTTGCGGCTAAACTGATCCAGGTTCCCTCACTGATGTCAGAAACCATTCTGTAGGTTTCATACAGTCAGTTAGAACATTGCACCTTTCGTTGCAGGATTTCCATTGATAATGCAATGGAACATGTCAATGATGCAACATCTCTCTCGGTAACAATTCTGGATTCCGAAGAGGGTGACACTGCCACAAAGACAGGTTCTGCTTTAAAGACTGTAGATATCCAAGAGGGCTTTTAACCGATCATCATATCCGACGATAAAACATGATTTAAGGTATTAAAATACAATATATAATTGATATATTGTACAACACATTATAATATATATTAACACCCCTCCCACGCACAACCCCCATTTATGTATGTTTAAAATACCGTGAAAAATAGTGACCACACTCACAAGGTAGGAAGAGGAAAAAGGTTCAGGGAGATCATGACTGAAGTTATCGTATAATTTTGTCACACGCTGTCGTTTTCTTTGACATAACTTCCAGAAAACTCACGACGCCGGAATTTCTGGAGAAGGCATCGTTGTTGTATATCTACCGAACAGTGCGCCAGTTACACTGAGGACCCAGCCTAATGTCCAAAGATTTTGTGATCACAACGATGAAGGGAGAGATCACAATAATTTACATGACAGCAGGAAGATTATCAAAAGACAAGTTATTTTCAAAAATATTTTTACTGTAAATTAAAATCCGAGAAAAAACTTCACATGGTCTTCAACTATTCTCATTAAATGTTGTGCTTTGATTTGATTATTTTTACTTGCAACTTTCGGATCCTCAATTTGAAGTCTGAATTCCTGATTCGGTCTGTGCTGATTTCTCACTGAAATTCTCAAAGTGGGTTTTGCACTGAATCGCTTGTTCCTCTACAATATTTTGTGTCCATAGCACAGACTTATAGAGCACCGTGGGAGAGAAGAGACACAAAGTTGTTTGTTATTTGAATCAATTTGTTTCCTCTGCTCAAACAGTAGTGAATCTGTCTGGGAATAGTCAAAACTTTACGTGCATACAGCATACCTTTAAAAAGTATCTCTGAGTTTCCATGGGAAACTGGATATACCAAAGTGGAGTTGAAGAACAAACTGCTGACTACTACATTTAAGCGTTCTCATTTGTTCTGATAGGTCCTTGAACAAATGATCTTTGCCATTGTCCCTGCAACAAAATGTACAGTTGATCAAATACTTGAAATGTACATAATTCAACGCAACGAAACTGGTAATTTGAGTATAAAATTATCTATCTTCATGATCGACATAATGAGTGAAGAAAATTTGGAAACTGTTTGAACATGCCAAATTTCCTTTGGCTACTGAAGAAGGAGAAGTGCTGCTTTTCTTTCTTGACTGTAACGCTAAAGTGGATGGATTCGGGCAGTTTGATGTTCATTGTCCCTGCCTGGAACCTGACGCTGCCGACCATCTCCACTTCAGCATCATTGATGCAGAGAGGGGTATGTTCTCGTACTCCTGCTGCAACCTAACCAAAGTAATGTACCACTAGAGAATATCGTGGTTGTTCTTAAAAGTGATCTGAGGAGACCCACTAAGCTGTCTTCTTAAAAGCACCTCTTTTGATGCACTCACATGTTTAGTAGGGGGCTGTAAAAAAATGCCTTCAATCTCCACCTTTCTGAAATTTCTGGTAACCTTTTATGTCTCTATTAAGTCACCTCTCAATGTTATACTCTGAGCAAGAACAGTCTCAATTCCCTCAGCATTTCTTCGTAAAGACCCTCGCACCATACCAGGCAACATCCGAGTAAATCTCCTCTGCATCCTTTCCAATGCTTCCACATCATTCCACAAATACGGAGAACAGAACTGTATGCAATACTCCAAGTGCGCCCAAACTAGAAGACTTCTCATACTTCAACTTGACCTCTTGCTTTCGAACCTCAATCGTTCTACCAATAAAACCTAACACACCGTGCTCCTTTCAAACAAAGCTATCAATATGAGTGGCAACTTTCACTAACATTTCCTTCAAATGAACCTCAATTCCATCTACTCCAATCGGTTGTATTTCAATATTCTTATCGACAACATTGTCTTTTTGATGTGTAATACTGAAGGAACATTTTCTTTGAGCGCCTCCTGTATGTTCGCACTCCACGCACAATTTCCTACTTCTGCCCATAACTGGCCCGAATCTTACCTTCTTCACTCTTTTATTCATGACATGTCAATCGAAAGCTTTAAGTTTTTCATTGAATCTACTTGCCAAAGAGTTCTCACGTCACCTCCTGGCTCTCCTTGACTATCGCTTTAGGGCCTCTCTGGTTAACCTTTAACACTCACGCACACTTAGTGAGCCTTCAGGTCTCATCCTTACATAAGACTCGTTCTTCGTCTCGATTAGACTCAACTTCTTTGGTAAACCAGAGCTCGGTTTCTCGACCACTACCTGCCTGCCTGTAGCATACATAATTATCAAAGACAAACAGTACCTGTTCCTTGAACAAGCTCTAAAGTTAAATTATGCCTACCCCCTGCAGTTTCTTTCCCCACACTCTGCATCCTATAACTTGCCTGATCGCATCATAATTGTCTTTCCTTCTGCTCTAACTCTTGCCATGCAGTACATACCTATCCTTATCCATTACTAAACTAAATATAAACGAATTGTGTTCACGATCATCAAAGTGCTCAGTTACCTGCAAATCTAACACCTGGTCGGGCTTATTACAAAGTACCAAAACCAATTTGACCTCGCCTTTTTTGGCCTATGTACATACTGTGTCACGAAAACCTCCTGCACACATTGGGCAAAAAGTGACCCATTTGAGCTATGGAAATATAGCGTTTCCAGCCAATATTTGGAAAGTTACATTTCCCCATAACAACTGCATTGTTACTTTTGCTCCTCTCCAGAATCATATTTGCAATCCTTTCCTCCACAACTTTGGAATTTTTCGGTATCCCTAAGAAAACTCACAATCGAGTGACCTCTGCTTTCCTGATTCTGATCTCAGACCATATTGGCTGAGTGGACGAGTCCTCAGCAAACGCTTTTTCTGCCACCGTACGTCTGTGCTTGACTTCTACACTTCCATCTTCCTTGTTCTTACTGAAAGTTTGAAATCCCGGAACCTGCAACAACCATTCATTCACCTGCTCCATCCAAATTCTCCAAAATGACTACAACATCGAAATCTCAGGTACCAACCAAACCATGCAACAAGTTCATCCACCGTATACTGGATGTTCCTGGCGTTGATGTGGAAACATTTCAAACCACCTTGCTGCTTGTTGGTGCAGCCTTGGGAACATGAAACCTAACTTATGACCGCACTAATCACAACCTCCTGGATACTGACGCTACAATTCATGTTTCTTTTCCACTGCTGAATTCATTTAAACCCTCCCGAAGGGCTAAAGCAAATTCCACACCCTTGGAATATAGGTCGTGCTAGGGTTCGGACGAAGACCATCCTGTGTGCAGAGGTCCCATCTACCCCAGAATGAGCTCCAATTATGCAGGTATCAGAATTCCTCCCTCCTGCAAACTCCCTGCAGAAACCTGCTCAATTCGTCTCACCCCATACCTCGCTTAATTAGCGCATAGCATGGTCAAGACATCAGATAGCAACTCTTTGTATTCTAGCTTTAATTTCCACCCGAGCTCCCAGAATTTTTGCTTTACAACCCCATCCGTTTTTTACTTCCTATGTCAGAGATACGTATGTGGACCACAATTTGGGGCTGCTGCCCTATCCGGAAAATGATCCAAGACATCATGAACGCTGGCAACACACAAGTGCGAGTCTGTCTCATTCCCACAGAATTTTCTATCTGTCCCACCAGCAATGGAGTCCCCAATGACTAACGCTCTACTACTCCTCTCTCCCTTTCCCTTCTAAGTCACAGAGACAAACTCTGTGCCAGACATCTGCACACCGTGGCATACCCCTGCTAAATCATTTCCCCAACAATATCCTTAAAACGGTATACTTGTTAATAAAGGGAACAGTAGCAGGTGATCCCTGTACTAGCTCTCAGTCCCCCTTATCTTTCCCGTCTGTAACCCATCTACCAGTCCCCTGTACCTGAAGTGTTACTGTCTCCTTGTAACTAATTTCAATAATTCCCTTATTCTCGCGAATGATACGAATGCAGCTCAGTTCCCAAACACTTTTTCCGAGTAGCTAGAGTTGTGCGCACTTCCTGCAGATGCAGACAGCAGAGACACTAGCAGTGACACTTACCTCCCTCATTTGTCAGAAAGAAAAGTCAAGTCCCTACAATGTAACCCCATTGTTCTGATTTCCCAGACAGACTATGCACATATAAAAAAGAATCAAAATAATATTGAGTAAAGCAACATTTATTCGAGATGTCCGGTTTCTGATTTTGTGGAGTGTTCTGCCCTTGGGAAACATCTCAATTATGAAGGAACAGCTCCAAAAACTCCCGAGATGAGTATCCATCTGTGGCTAGAGAAACAGAGGTGACTCTTGAGCTCGATGACTGTTCTCATATCAGTGATGTTGAGCTGGGTTAAATTGCAGGAAAGGCTGTTTAGCTCCTTTCATAGTATTGCATTTGCTGCAAACTCGCACAGGTCATTAAACCAATGCGAAATGAATTGGATTTACCTTTTGGACTGTTTGAAAGTTCTTGGAAAAACTGGTATCGAAATGATAAAGTGTCTTTAACGTACTGCTCTGAAGGACAGAGGTTTTAAGCAGGAGTAATTTTGAAGTCTTTTCACTTGATTTCTTGGGCGGAGATCAGTTATGACAGCAGCGAAGTGTTCAAGGCAACAGGTGACAATAAAAATAGTGTGCCACATCGACAGATCAATTTCTACTCAGGATGGTATAAATTCCCTTTAACATGATGTTAGTGTCACCGAAGTGTTTTGGATCAGGTGAGCGGGGAGATTGGGTTGCTTATGGTGTTGTAAGACCTTGCGAGAAGAAATCCCACACTGTTGGCATGACTTGGTATCATAATCAAGGTAGGCAGCAGATTGAACTAAACGGTTTCCCTTCAACACAGTACAAAAACAAACAGCTCAGTTCTTTTACAATTTATCATAACTCATGTGGAACAAGCTACTACATCTTTCAAAACCATCAGATCTTTTTATGCATCGTCTATTTCAGTTGTGAGTGTTATGCAATTTCTTTCCAATTAATGTTATGCAATTAGAGAGTTCACCCCTTACGCCTCCCCATCCCAGCAGCGAAGACTCCCTGTCCGTATTGAATTCACTCCTTGGGTGTCTGTACACGGTTTTTCAAATATTCTGGGATCAGCTACTGAAACGATTTTTTCTCTGAAAAAAAAATCACTCCCGAATTCAATAACTGGCAGAATGAAAACAAAATCCGTGATCCAAACTTTCCTTTATCATTGACTGCTGGTTCTGAAGCTCGAAACTCGAGTTATCGACGCATTTAATTGAGGGAATTTCCCTCCTATTCGCTCTCACCAAATACGCAACATCTGGTTAACCTCCATGAGGACACAGCTCAATCTTTACTGTTTTCAATCCACACGATCTATTCGTTTGTTCCATAATTCCATTAAACACCACCTTGTATTTTCTAAAGATTTCATCTCCCAGTAAACCCCACTGGCTTGCTTTACAATGTTTTTGTATTCAAGTAAACACTGCCCTTACCTTCCGAACGTCTTTATACTCCAGTCAATGCCCTCCCTTTTTTATTTTTATCACGTCTTCGTATCTCGGCAAATTCCCTCTTGAGAAAGGATGCTGGGTCCTATTCTACACATGAAAACTCGCTGTCATGCTGTACAATTTCATTTCCAGTTTAAGTAAGGTGGGGGCTCTTTTATTCACTACTGAATCGTTTGGTGCTAATCCCTGACTGGTAAGTGACTTTTTCTTATCACTTTTCGTCTCTCTCTTAACATGTGCTGAAGTAATACAATAAGGGATCATGGAATGCGGACAGCGGGGAAACAAGTAATTTTCTGTATCAAATCCACAAAGACCATCCGAAGGTTAATGCTCCCAGAGCTATTCCCCGACCCAATTATTCTACATTTGTCCCTGAATACTGCCCTTACCAACAGTCTACTTAAGCTGGAATGAAACCGGGCTCGTTGGCACTGATAGGCAGCAGTACTCACTATTGAGACACCGTATCACTCGGCAGCAATATTGCAAGAGACATACAGAGGCATGTGAAGTGCCAAGTTTGAGATCAAGTCTTAACTCGAGCAGCTTTTATTAACATAGGCTACTGTCGTTCTCGCCTTCGTTCAATAAGATGGCAGCAAACCACGATGAGCAGAAGAGATGTTTTTGACAAATACCAATTTCGGCAAAAACCGGTTTCCGGGGTTTCAGTGTGCTTTCGCTCATGTATGCTTTTTTGACTCATTTAGGAGTATTCAATTGTCTGCTATTGATATAAGGTCATTTGAATCTATCCAGAATAGACATGGTCCGAAAGCGACCTTCTGGAACTAGCACTGTGCACTCTCATCGAGTATGGAAAACAATGCCCTCTCAGATGATGCTACATCTCCGTGCCATGGGACTTCCCATTCTTTAGGATTCAATTCTGCGCAGAATTACACACAACAAATCTTGTTACTGAGACATTCTTTATTTGTGTTCAGATCATGTGAGCAGAGTGTCACAGTGGCACCAAATCCCAGACGTCAGTTCATACTCTTTGAAATCTACTCTGCTCCTTATCATTTCGCTGACACCAAAGTAACCATCTGCTGCTCTATAACATTCACTCACATGTTTTAAGAAGCAAAGCAAACTGCCTCCGCTGTTTGTTGTTACAAGTGAATTATTTAATCTCTCAAATTTTGTTATTAAACACGGGCCAAAATGTCCCTTTCCCCCTAAGAGGGGCCAAGATTATGGCCTCATATACTTTGAACTGTTCCCTGTCATTCTGGGATGATGCGAGTGGGAAAATGTATTATCTAAGCTAGTAACAACGTGAGGAACTTTATACAGATCAGCTGTTCTATGCCTATGTTACAGGAATCCCTGCAGTATCACTCCACGCTGATTCAGACAGCAGCAAAGCAGCACCCACCCTGCGGTATCGAGAAGGATACAGACACAGTTCTCCATTACTTGTCGAGATTCTCTCTTTCTCAGAGGCTCTGCATCTGTCTCTCTCTGCCTCAGAGGGTGTAATTTGGACGATTTACTGAACGGAATTTTAGTTCGAGTGTTTGCCACAATCCCCCTTTTGCTCACCCTTCCACATTTTCCCACCCTCTCACTCCCACCACTACCCCAACCCCTGCACAAGCCTCTGGTTCACAGGGAGCAGAAGAGCACATTGACGCTTCTCTCCCCCACCTGTGCCTGCCAGTGGGCTTTCCTTGTAAAAGGTTTCCATTTTCCAGCCAACCCTTTACCTGTAAAATTCCCTCGCAAATCAACTTTTGAAAGTTCTTGCCTAATGCCTTCAAAATTGGCCTTTCTCTAATTTAGAAATTTAACTTTTTGAAAGGATTGTTGCAGCAGTATTAGGACTTATGCAGGAAGAGGATGGGGAAGACTAATCCCCTTGGGCATGAGCTTGACATAGTGATTACTGTTCCGATAAAACCACACGACTATAGCCTCAATCCTTTGAAAGCTGGATTGGTCTAGAAGAAATAAAGGCAATGCTCAACGCATACACAATACCGAGATTGGAGGACTGTTCAGAGAATGTTGAAAAAGCCAGTGACATCTCAAAGTTGGATTTATTGAGTGGTTATTGTTAGGCAACTTTACCAGAGATATTTCTGCATTGTTTACACCAAACGGGCTACATCAATTTAACGTGGTACCCATTCGAATGAAGAACTTGCCTCCCCCACCCCACCAGCCCACATTCCAAAGACTCATGAAGAGTGTTGTCGCTCAGTTAACAAACTGTGCCGTCCATTTGAACGTTATAGTGATCGTTAGTGAGTCCTGGAAAGATCACCAAATCCATTTGGCAGTGCTGTTTGAACGATTAAAGGAGGCAAACACTGTACCAAAATTATGGAAAACAGAATTCGCGAACACACAGGTGACATTCTTGGGAAATATCTTTGGCCATGGAACGCTGAATTCAAGGAAATCGAAGAAGAAGGAGGATTACCTCCTCCTAACTCCTCCCTATCATCCCCTGAGCCTCCCAAAACATCCGAAGTTCATCCAAGTCCAGCTCCTGTTCCCCCACGTTGTGTGTAAGGAGTTGAATTTTGGTACACTTGTTGTGGGTATAGTCAACAGGTTAAGCAGTATAATCTTTACATCCCACTTCCTGCAACAGGCGAATGCAACTGCACTGGCTTCCATCCTCTCTGCTCTGAATTGCCAACAGACATTGTTGAAATGAAAGAAAATGAAAAAAAAAGTGACCTTGCCGACCCTCAACACATAGTCTTTCTTTCTTTGGAAAGAGGAGGACAGTGGGCGTGAGGCACCCTGCGTGTTGTGTCTCGGGTTTCACCATAGCCTGAATCGAACAGTTTTCTATCCAACTCCATACGTCCAGCCCAATCCCATGTGCTTTAATCTTGCACAATAATCTTTTCTGCGGGACTTTGTCAAACACTTCTGAAGTCCAAATATACCAGATACTCTGACTTGTCAACTGTGCTGGATACATCTTAATAGAATTCCAACAGATTTGTAAGCCATGATTTCCCTGTCAAAATCCAAGCTGTCTCTGTCTGATTCTGCCTTTGCTTTCTAAATGCTCCAATATAAAGTCCTTAATAACGTATCCGAGAAATACCCCACTACCCATGTTAGTTTTACTGGCCTATAAACTGCTCATACAATTGAACAGAAAAGAGATAATCCTGGGTGAAGTGATCAATGAATGAATTTGATTGATTGATGAATTTGGGTGAAGGGATATTGCAGCACATTCTTCAGCTGCTGTCTGAATGCAGTCTGGGTCACGGCATAAATCACGGTGTTTGAGCAGCAACTGAGGAGCTGCAGCATGAAGCCTAATTCCAGCACAAAGTAATCCAGATACATTGAGTCATCGCCAATAAACCACATCCGTTTCCATATAGAATAAACCATTAACATTGACCATAACAGGATGAAATTAGCCGAGATCACAAACTGCAAAATCATGGATTTCTTTCGATTTTGTATTCCTGTGTCACCGAGACCATCCCCATTAGTGTGAGCCCGGACCCTTCTGTGGGCTCTGCTGGTCACTAAAATATGTCTGACGGTGAGGGCATTGAGCAGCACAATCAGGAGAAATGGAAGAGCCGGAGTTAGAATGTGATGGAGGAACTCGATTGTGAACCAGACACGAGAGTCATGAGAATCGCTCCTTTCTATACAAAACCAGGGGACGTTCGCCAAGCTATACCAAGCTGTGAGCATAAAATACCAGAAAATGTTTTTTAAGCAGCTCAGCACAGTCACTGTTCCCAGAACCACAGCCGCCGTTTTATCATTGCAGTATTTACATTTTAGCTTCTGGCAACAAATGGTCACAAACCGATCAAAGGTGAAAGTGACGGTGAACCAGACAGAACAGTCAGTGGCTGCATAAAGCAGGACGGCGTGGATATTACACACGGGAATGGACATCAAGAAATAAAACTGTTTATAATAAAGGATGGGAATGTGTCTCAATATCAGGTCGATGATAATGACCAGTAGGTCTGCCACTGACATGGCCCCCAGATAACGTCTGATACATGGGGACAATCCACAATCTTTACAAAGCAGGACGTAGATCGTCACGACGTTAACTGTGAGGAAGGAAAACAAACACATTATCCATCAGGCTGGAAGCAGAATTATCAGTTTGAATGAGAATAGAGAGCGATTTTCAAATGAGTATTCAGATATGTTTTTGAAATAATGAGAGCTGAAATAACAAATGACAACTTCTGAATTATTCACAAAAATGTGAGGTAATCTATAAGAAATCCTGTCTCCCCAAGCAAACAACAACACATCCATAAGACCGTTTCGAGGGCATTCCCACACACTAGATCACTCGAGAGCAGACAAAGGTCACTTCTTTCCAGTTACTAACTTGGTGGGTGAAAACGTTGCTGTCCTGAAAGATTCTCTCTCTGTTCCTTTGAGACAAACAGAGTTGGGAAATGTATGTCTTTTAGTTTAACTTGTGAACGATCCTCTGTCTTGAAGAAATGAAAACTCGGGGAAAGCACATTCCCCCCTTTAACTGCCTGACCGGACTACGGAACAGTGTCTCCTTCTCCATGGAACGGGATCTATTACCTAGGGATCTTCTCTTTTATTCAATCTACTGACGGTCGTCCGTTCACAAATCATGTCATGGATAGAACGTACCGGGAAATGTCAGTTTGAAACTGTGAGAGAGTCATAAAAATGCATGTCACAAAGGTCTTCTGCCCATTACGATTGGTGAGATCTACTCAGCCTCAAGTTTCGAATCTCCTCCCAAACTCGAGTAAACCTTGGTATTGCTTGTCTTTGCAGACAATACCGATAAGATTAAGCCAATACCATGGGTGTTTCATGTGCGATCGTGATGGAATATCATATCGTCCTTATTCAGAGATCTCCTTTAACTCCTTTTTTCACTTTTTCATGGCACTCCTAAGTGTAAAGTGTTCTGGATATTCTGTGCTCCATATCAGATACCAGTCAGCTCTGCCTCTCTAATGCATTTAAACCATATCCATTTCCGTCAATGTATACATTGAAATGTCACATTCTTCTTTGAGAATAAGACATCCATTCAGATAGAGTACCTTTCATTTTAAGCCATTATTAAGCCGTTGTTCCCTGCTTCATGTTTCCGTTTATTCCTTATTTTGCTTAATGAGAAAACATTCTGACACAATCTTATCACAGAATTAGACCCGATGGGTAATGTAAGTTGAAGCCCATCACCATTCCTGGGAAGATCCTGTTCGACAGGCAGGAAAGACCCACCAGTGGTGGGGACATCGCGGGATGCAGACAGGGAAGGTGTTACTGTGGAATTACCCAACATTGATTCCAGAAGTGGGGAAATCTCATGGTAGCAGGTGACAGTTGATCGAAGAATCACCTGATGATGAACCTCTAATGCCTTCCGTGATAATTCCGTTCCTCTTGATGTTAAAATAAATCAGAGAAAACACTAAGTTGACAAGGGCACAGAACGTAATCTGTGAGTGAGAGTTCAATGTCCATCACGAGAATGTCTCCACGGCGCCACCACTGACTGGGCACGGACACGCCTCAAGTATACAGTAGCCAGACTGTGGGAGGTGATGGGCGAATCAATAAGAGGAAATCATTCTCACAAGCCACTTGTCACAGATGGATATGTCCTGTAGAAGCACCCAGCACACAATCCTGGTGGAGGGAACGTCTCGGTCTCATATTGAAGATCCTGTCCACTGGCAAAACGTCGTGTTTTTTCAGTTTTACAGAACTTCATGACTGCAGTGACACAGTGAACAGTGCTGGACCCTTCATTATTTGCAATCTATATCAATTGTGCAGTTATATGGAGCAAATGAGTTCGAATTAAATTTTCATGACACGAAGGTAGACAGGGAACTAATTGATCCAGTGGAGGTAAACAGTCTGTGAATGGATAAGCATGCATAATAGTTTAACAGATGGAATATAAGGCGAGTAACTCTGAACCTGCAAATTTTCCATAAGAATGAAAAGGATGTATATTATTTGAATGCGGAAAGATTACTGGACTTAGTGATACAGTGTGTACTGGACGGTTCACCCTGAAATTCAGACATGGAAAGTGTTGCTCCATCTCCCTGATGGTCTGCTCCCTGAGGTCCCCAGTGGCCCCATTGCACTGAGTACACACGGGACATTTTGATGTGGTTAATTGGCAGTGGGGAGTCCTGAGGGGGCGAGTGCTTTGAGAGGTTTATCAAGTGAATGGCATTTTTACGAGAGGTCACCCTTTCTTTCCACGTGGAGACTCGATGAGGATGGGATGGGCGAACTGCTTCTGAATGAAGAAGCAACGGCTGCTGCCAAGAGAGTGAGAGTGTGATGTACTGTGCATGGCCATACTGCAACATTATTAGAGTGAAACATGGAGGGCCCAATCACAGGGATGTACATACAGAAAAATATATTGCCTAATGAGCTGAAATGATTAGTTAGATCAAGACCATTATCCCCTCCAGACTGGTCTCTAAACTGCGTGACCTTGGCCTAATCTCCGCACACTGCAACTGGATCCTCAGTTCCCGACTCACAGACTGCAGTCAGTGAGAATATGTAACTACACCTCCTTCATGATAACACACAACACTGCAGCTACCGCAGGATGGACCCTCAGCCCCTGCCTGCACGCCCTGTACAACCGTGATTGTGCTGACAAATTCCAATGGAATGCCATCGACAAGTTTGCTGACAGCAACACCATAGTAGGAAGGATAAATGAAAAAGACGAAGCAAAATGCAGAAATAAGGTCGAGGGCTTGTTGACGTGATGCAATGAGAACAGCCTCACTCTCAACTTCAGCAAAACTAAAGAACTAATCTTTGACTGCCGAAAGAAACGAGCAGCACACGGCCTCATCCACATCAATGGAACTGAGGTTGAAAGGATGAATAGCGTTAAGTCCCTCAGAATGATGATAAAAGACAATGTGTTCTGGAACTCCCACGTAGCTGCAACGGTGAAGAAGGCTCAACAACGTCTCTTCTTCCTCAGGCGCCTCAGCAAATTCGGGGTGACCATAAGGACTCTTAACAACTTATGCACCATTGAAAGCACACTGTGGTGTTGGTGTAAGCGAATTTCTAGATCACATTCATTTGGAAATCTCCAACACAACCACAGTTGTGCTGCGCGTGCCGGAAGGGTCTGTGGGTGCATACTATCCGGAACAGAAAGCCTCTGGTATGGCAACTGCTGTGCACAGGACCATAAGAAAGTACAGAAGCTAGTTTGGGCGTGGTACTTGATCCTGCTGGCAGACTTTACATGGAACTAAGCAGTGCTAATGGTGTTCATGGATGGCAGGTTGGCTTCAGTGATGGTCAGTGTTCTGCACACCAAATCAGGAAGAAGACACAGAAGCCTGAGCACATTAACGAAGTGGTTTAGGAACAATTTCTCTCAGGCTGTTATTAGACGAATGAATGCAATCTCTCACCTCAAATGTTGCTGATCTTCCTAACTTTACTCTTGCCTATTCCACTACCTGTCCATGTTAACCACTATACCTCAGTCTAAGTACTTCTGATCTTCCTATCCTTGCTTGGTATGACCTGTCTGCACTGCTCATAAGTAAAGATTTTCACTGCAGTTTGGTTTCACATGACACTAAATCAATCAATCATTCAGTCAATATCACATTATCAATCCACCACACAGAACCAGCGCAGACACGTCTTCTTTAATTCACTCACACGAAGTGGGCATCCCTGGCTGGACCAGCGTTCATTGTTCATCTCTCAGAAGCAGTTAAGAGTCTGCATCGGGAATCAGAAGTAGACCAGACCAAGTAAGAATTTTCATGCATTAACCTATAAACTTGGACTAGTTATCTGTCGAGTATTTGGACCTGTGTAGATCTCAAACACATTGATCTATTAACCTGTTTCATCTAATCTGTCCAGCACTGGGAGCTGTGCCGACCTCACCAGTGTACAGATCTAAAAACACAGATGAGCTATCTATCCAACGAATACAGCTGTGCAATGAACGCCAGTCACTTAATCTATGAACAAGGATCAGTTATCCTCTCAGCATGTAGAGCAGTGAATTCCACCACCAGTGCGTTGTTGGGTAACAGTGTGTTCCATCACTGGTCAGCTTGGGGAAATTTACAAACGATAGTGGAAGTGACAGGGTGTGCAGCTCCCATCCATGTAGATCTCGATATCTCCGTTGAGCCATGACAAGGGGTGTTGTGCGTGTGAAAATCACTGTTCGAGAGAGATTGCAGGAAACTCGTTGAAATGCCAACATATGGGAGGGCTGTGTGAAATATACAGACAATGAGAGATTGACAATGTCAGTGGCAGGACATGTTCACAGATTTTAGAATGAGGAAATATAGACACTTTGATAGTATCCTGCAACATACGCCAGTGATTCTCAGAAGGACGTGTGAATGAGGTGTTTGCGTGTGGTCAGATGCTGGAGAGTCTTCAATGAGCATTTGTTCTGCAGCTTTGTAACTGGAAATGTAGTAATCAAAATACTCGGCTCATTGGGCTGCATTTAAGGATAATGTGTCCCAGTGCCATTTTCACTGTGTGCGACAGAGGATTTATTTCCACGAGGCCGAGCTAGTTTCCTCGAGCTATCTGAGCGAACTCAGCTCATTAACTACCTTTCCCACACCATGGTATCCCTCTGATTATGTGCAAGCCCGATTCTCCCATCCATCATGGCTAGAGGTTCACACCACCCCTGAGATGTCTCTGAATGTTCTGTGATCTGGAACTGATGCCAACCTTCAAAGGCCAACGGGCACAGGATGGAACTTTCTCAGTTGAGCGCTGCCTGCATAGTTTAACGTGACCAAGGCAAATATGGGACATTTACACAATGATTTGTCGATAGAGACACGGCGGTCCTGGTGGATGGGTCAGCACAGAGGCAGACCATTCTCTTCCCACAGGAGAAAACACCACCAGACCCACCGAACCTGGTCTGAGCTTATCACCTCCTCAGTCCAGTATCTGGGGTCGAAAGAGAAGTCCAGCAATACAGGGCATGCGTCAATGCAGAAAGAACAAAGAAAGTTTCACCACAGGAGCAAGCACTTCGGTCGTCCAATCCTGTGCTGATCCAAATTCTCTTTCTGAACCTGTCACATATTTCATAATCGTCTGTGTCCCTTTTCTCCCCACCCATTCACGGATCTGTCTTTATACATATTAAATAGCGCCAACGCACCCGTCTCCAACAGCTCTGCTGGCAACAGGTTGCAGCCACCCACCAACCTCTACGCACAGAACTTTCCACGCATATCCTCCTTTTTTTCCCTCTCACTTTGAACTCGTTACCACAAGTAATTGGTTCCCCCATTATGGAAATAACAGTTTCTTGTGATTCACCTTGTCCATACGTCTCATGGTTTTGGAGACCTCAATCATGTTCCTGCCAACCTCTGTCTTTCGAATGAAAGTATTCCTAATCTTCTCGAAATCTTTTCACAGCGAGTGCCTTCCATACCTGGAAACATCCTAGTGAACGCCCTCTGCAACCTCTCCAAAGCATCCACATCGTTTTGGTATTGAGGAGACCAGAACGGAATGTAATGTTCCAAATGTGGCCAGCCAAAGTCTTATCCAATTGTAATATGACCTGATAACCTTTGTATTCAATACTCCATCCAATGAAAAAAAAGGTTGCGAAAGATTGACGCATAACTTTTTTTTAAGATTGGATTAATTACAGTGCGGATACAGGCCCTTCAGCCCAACAAGTTCACACTGAACTGCCGAAGCACACCCGCCCAGACCCATTCCCCTACACCTAACACTACGGGCAATTTAGCGTGGCCAATTCACCTCACCTGCACATTTTTAGACTGTGGGAGGAAACCGGAGCACCCCGAGGAAACCCACGCAGACACGGGGAGAATGTGCAAACTCCACACAGTCAGTCGCCTGAGGCGCGAATTGAACCCAGGACTCTGGCGCTGTGAGGCAGCAGAGCTAACCACTGTGCCTCCGTGCCGCCCTCTTTTTTTTCTCTTGTCCTCTTTTTTTTTAAGAAGGAAAACAGGCATAATATCGGAAACTCTCGGCTGATGAATCTCACATCAGTGCTTGGGAAGTTTTTGGAGAGAATTCAAAGGATAGGAGTTACGATTGTTTCGAAAAACAGTGCCTAACTAAGGGCTGTCAGCCTGGCGTTCTTTTGAGCAGATCATGTTTACTAACTTGTTTGATTTTTTTGAAGAGGTGACGGAGATGATTGATGAGGGTAGAATAGTGGATGTTGTCGGCACGGATTGCGATTGGGTTTTTGAAAAGTTATATTGAACATGACGTGAAATATAATTAATCTCTTCTGCTTGCCGTTGGCCGATAACCCTCCGTTCCTTCGATTTCATGTGCATATCGCAATGTTTCTTAACCAGACTTATCGCATCTACCATCACCAACATCACCCCTGGCAGTACCTTCACGACCACTGCAACTCTCTATTTAAGGCTCTTCCAGAAGGTTAAAATGCATGGGATTTACGGTGAATGGCTGCGTGGATTCATAATTGGTTTGCTCAAAGGAGAATACTTCAGAATAATTTTGAATGATATCGTGGGATATATATCAGTTGGAGGTATGGGCGGGGAAATGGCATATTGAGTTTTACCTGGATAAATGTGAGGTACTGCACTTTGGGATATCAAATGTTGAGAAAAAGTCCACGGTTAGTGATACAACCCTGAACAGCATTATTGAGCAGAAAGATCTTGGGGTTCAATAACACAACTCCCTTTAAGTGATCAAACAATTATAGAGGGTAGTAAAGAAGGCATTTGACATGCCTGCTTTCTCTGATCGGGGAAGTGAGTACAAGGCTCGGAATGTTATCTTGCAGCTTTACAAGAGCATTGCGTCGGCTGCAGTAAGAGCATTGCGTTCAAATATGGTCACCACATGACAGGAAGCATGAAGAGGTTTTGGACCGGGTGAAGAAGAGGATAACCAAGACACTGTTTGGATTCAATGTTATGATCTTTGAGGAGAGTATAAAAACTCAAGCTGCTTTCTCTGGAGTACAGAGGCTGAGGAGGGACTTCATATATTTCTTGAAAATTATGAGATACCTAAAGAAAGTTGACAGGCAGAATTTCTGTCACTGTGATGAAATATCAAAAACTATTGGGCATGTATTTATGATTGTGCGGAAGACCAAAAGAGATTGTCAGGAGGCTGAAACACACTGTTAGGGGTGGTGGTGGTGATGACAGAGGTGAAAGGGACGTGTAAGAAACGTCTTGACGGCATGTGAATATAAAAAGAGTGGAGAGATATGGAATAACGGCAGGCAGAAGGGCGTAGTTTAATTTTGCGTCATGGTCGGCAAAACATTGCGGGACGAATGGCCCATTCCTGTATTGCACTATTCTACGTTTCGTGTTCTAACTAGATTGACTCTGAATGCAGCCCATAACTTCGCCCAGACTTGAATCACCTGGTCATCTGGTCCGCCTGAATACAGCATTTCACAACACAACTTCCAGGATCAAAACACTGATTATTCAATATCAGTACAGAGGAATATAAGGAATAGGAGCACGATTATGTCATTCAGAGCTTCAACCCTTCATTCATTATGATCATACCTGACATACTCCAATCATCAAATCGAATTTCATGCTAGTCCTTGTATTGCTCAACTCCAGTAGGACAAAACGTCAATCGACTTGCTTTTGAAAATATTTTCAGTGATTGAGACTCCAGAAGTCTCTTGGTTCAAGAGATCACAGGCTCGCTACCTTCTGAGAGAAGGTATTCCTTTGCATCCCATTTTGAAACGAGTATCCCGAGATCACTAAATAAGTCGCCCCTAGTTCCAGACTTCCATCAGTTTGGAAACATCTACTCAACATTCCTCTGTCATGCACCCTTTGAATCTCACGGATTTTAACAGTATGATTCTTTATTCCTTTCTACCACAAACTATAAAATTAAAATTCTCACACCACCAACTTATATTCCACAGGTATTTTTGGAAGCACCAGCTTTCGGAGCACTGCTCCTTCATCAGGTAGCGAGTGGGGCAGGATCATAGAGTACGACATTTACAGTAAAGGTATTTTACTATAAGTTATGTGTGAGTTAATTATGTGGTTTGTGAACGCCTGATGAAGGAGAACTCGAAATAAGCTTGTTGGACAATACCCGGGTGTTATATGATTTTTAACTTTGTTCACACCAGTCCAATACCGGTAGCTCCTAAACAAGTATTAAAGAACTACCTTGTTAGTACTACCATAAGACTATAAGACCGCGGAGCAAACATCCGGCCATTCATCCTGTCGCATCTGCTCCTCAATTCAATCAAAGCTGATAAGTTTCCCAACCCACTTCTCCCTGTTTCTGCCCGTTACACTTGATCCCCTTGATACTGAAAAACCTATCTATCTAACTCTTAAATACGGTCAATGAAATGGGCACCACAGCCTTCTGTTGCTGTGAATTCCATAGATGCATCACTCGCTGGTTGACGAGGATGCTTCTTATCTCCAATATAAAAGGTTTTCCCTCCACTCTAATACCCTTGGTGCCAGTCTCTACTACAAATGGAAGCATCTTCCTCACACTCTTCTGTGCAGGCCATTCAGTATTCTGTATGTTGCAATCAGATTCCCCCAATATTCTTAAAACACCAACGAATACGGACTAGTAGTACTCATATGTTCCTCATATGTTAAAATTTTCACGAAGATAATTGTTGTGAACCTCCTCTGAACATGCTCCAAGGCCAAGATATGATTTCTGAGATATGGCGCCGAAAACGGCGCAGAATGTTCCAAATGTTGTCTGGCCAGAGACTTGTAGCGCCTCGGAATTACGTCCTTGATTTTATATTCAAGTCATTTCGACATAAACGCCATTTTTGCATTTTCGTTCCTAAATTCTGACTTAACCTTCAAGTTTTCCTTGAGGGAATTCTGGATGACAGTTTTCTCTTTGCACTTCAGATTTCTGAATTTTCTAAAAATTTGAATAATAGTCCATGCCTCTTTTCTTCTTTCCAAAGTGAATGACTTCTGACTTTCCCATGTTGTACTCCATCTGTCCCTTCTTTGCCCACTCTCCTAGCCTGTCCAAATCCTTCTTCAGCTTTCCCCACCTTCACTGTGCCACGTGTCCTTTTATCTATCTCGGCGTCAGTTTAGAACTTCGCAAGAGTATTCTCAATTCCTTTTCCAGGACATTAATTTGTTAAGTGAAAAGTTGTTGTCCTAACACATCCATGCCGAACACAACTTGCCACCAGCTGCCATCCTGAGAACGACCTCTTTATCCCCATTCTCTGATTTCTGCCAGACAACAAAGCTAGCACCTTGCCTCTGATACCATGGACCTTATCTTATTCAGTGGCGTCCTGTCAGCACATTGTCAAAGATTCTATTGAAGTCCAGGGAGATAATAATCATTGTTTTTTTCTTGGTCTAATCTGCTCGTTCCTTTCTCAAATACTTCCAGCAGATCTATCTGGCATGAACTCCCGTTGATGAAACCATGTTGACTCTGCCATAATTTACCATACACTTCCAAGTATTCGGAAATCTCTTCTCGCACATTGTAGTGCAGGATCTGATCCACAACCAAGATTTGGCTAATTGGTCCATAATTTCCCCATGTTTACCTTTTACTTTACTCCCTTCATCTAATGATTCTTGAAAGATCACCATTAATGAATCCACTGTCTCTTCACTACCTTAGAACTCTGGCGTGTAATCCTATGGTGCAGAAGATTTATGCATTTTCAGGCCATTCAGTGCTTGTCATAGCTTCTCATGTTGAAGGCCACCATAGCCAGTTCGGCCCCTCACTCTCTTGAATTTTCAGGGTATCACTCGTGTCGTCCAGCAGAAGCACTGAAGAAAAAAATAATTGTACACTTTTTCAGCCATGTTCATGTCCCCCACTACTGTCCCTCCAGTGCAATTGACCAGCGGAACGACAAATGCCCACTATTGCCGTTTGTGAATTGAAACACACTCTTAGAGTAGCTAATCTAAAGTGTGGACAGAGACCATTTGGCCCAACAAGTCCACACCGACTCTCCAAAGTGTAACCCACACGGACCCATTCACCTACACTTACCCCTGACTAATGCACTTAACACTACGGGCAATTTAGAATGGTCAATTCTCCTAACCTGCACATCTTTGGAACGTGGGAGGAAACCAGAGTACCCAGATGAAACAAACACAGACGCGGTGGGGGTGGGGGGATGTGCAAACTAGACACATCCCGTTACCCGGAGTGGAAATTGAACCTGGGTCCCTGCAACCATGCACTCCACTGAACCACCGTGCTGCCCCTAGTCTACTGTTTAGCTTCCCCTCATATTTAATCTTCTCCCTTCTTCATTGCTCTTTTATTGCCCTTTGTTGGTCTTTGCAAACTTTCCAAACCTCTGGTTTCCCACTGCCCGTCATCGCATGATCGGATTTCTCCTTTGCTTTTCTGATATCCCTGATTTCCCTCGTCGCCCATGGTTGTCTCATCCTTCTTTTCCACGTTCATGTTCCTTGGAAAGAATGTCTGCTGTGTCTCCTGAATTCCTCTCAGAAAACCCTGCCATAGATATGTACAATCCTCTAACATGGGGCCCTTTGGGCCAAACTCGCCCACAGCGACCAAATACTGGATTAGTGGTGCTGGAAGAGCACAGCAGTTCAGGCAGCATCCAACGAGCAGCGAAATCGACGTTTCGGGCAAAAGCCCTTCATCAGGAATAAAGGCAGTGAGCCTGAAGCATGGAGAGTTAAGCTCGAGGAGGGTGGGGGTGGGGAGAAAGTAGCATGGAGTACAATAGGTGAGTGGGGGAGGAGATGAAGGTGATAGGTCAAGGAGGAGAGGGTGGAGTGGACAGGTGGAAAAGGAGATAGGCAGGTCAGACAAGTCCGGACAAGTCAAGGGGACAATGCTGAGCTGGAAGTTTGAAACTAGTATGAGGTGGGGGAAGGGGAAATGAGGAAGCTGTTGAAATCCACATTGATGCCTTGGAGTTGAAGTGTTCCGAAGCGGAAGATGAGGCGTTCTTCCTCCAGGCGTCTGGTGGCGAGGGAGCGGCGGTGAAGGAGGCCAAGGACCTCCATGTCCTCGGCAGAGTGGGAGAGGCAGTTGAAATGTGGGCCACGGGGCGGTTTGGTTCATTGGTGAGGGTGTCTCGGAGAGGTTCCCGAAAACGCTCTGCTAGGAGGCGCCCAGTCTCCCCGATGTAGAGGAGACCACATCGGGAGCAACGGATACAATAAATGATATTCGTGAATGTGCAGGTAAAACTTTGATGTATTTGGAAGGCTCCTTTAGGGCCTTGGATAGAGGTGAGGGAGGAGGTGTGGGCACAGGTTTTGCAGTTCCTGCGGTGGCAGGGGAAAGTGCCTGAATGGGAGTGTGGCTCGTAGGGGGGTGTGGACCTGACCAGGTAGTCACGGAGGGAACGGTCTTTGCGGAAGGCGGAAAGGGGTGGGGAGGGAAATATATCCCTCGTGGTGGGGTCTTTTTGGAGGTAGCAGAAATGTCGGCGGATGATTTGGTTTATGCAAAGGTTTGTAGGGTGGAAGGTTAGCACTCGGGGCGTTCTGTCCTTGTTACGGTTGGTGGGGTGGGGTTTGAGAGCAGAGGTGCGGGATGTGGACGAGATGTGTTGGAGGGCATCTTTAACCACGTGGGAAGGGAAATTGCGGTCTCTAAAGAAGGAGGCCATCTGGTGTGTTCTATGGTGGAACTGGTCCTCCTGGGAGCAGATTCGGCGGAGGCGGAGAAATTGGGAATACGTGATGGCATTTTTGCAAGAGATAGGGTGGGAAGAGGTGTAATCCAGGTAGCTGTGGGAGTCGGTGGGTTGGTAAAAAATGTCAGTGTCAAGTCGGCCGTCACTAATGGAGATGGAGAGGTCCAGGAAGGGGAGCGAGGTGTCAGAGATGGTCCAGGTAAATTTAAGGTCAGGGTGGAATGTCATAGCGACCAAAGTGAACCTCCACGATTGCTTTGCATTTCCCAGCACTCAGCCCGTAGCCTTCTAATGGTTTCTGCTACACGTATTTGTCCAAATACATTTTTAAAGTTGTTAATGAACTCCTTGATCACTTCTGCTGAAAGGTCATTCATATGTGTAAACTCACTTGTCAAAAAAAATTACCCCTCATGTTCCCTTTTCATTGTTTCCCTTCTAATCTTAAACTGATGCCCTCTAATTCGCGTTTCCACGGCCCTCGGAAAACGACAGAATACAATCACCCTATCTATACCTCTCATGAATTTATGCACGCCATATGATGCCCCCTGAATCTCCTATACTTTAATAAATAAAGTCACAGCTTGTCCAATCTCTCCCTGTAACTCAGGCCGTTAATCTTCGCAAAATTCTTGGCATCCTATTCTGCACTCTTCAACGTTACTAAAGTGCTTACTATCACAAGGTGACTAAAACCGAACACAATATTCTACGTGTGGCATTATCACGTGTATAACTGTCTGATAACGTCCCATCTACTATACCCAATGCCCTGACTAATGAAGGCCAGTGTGCCAAATAAGTTCCTCACTGATCTGTTTTCCTTTGACTCCACTTTGCGAGAACGTTGAACCTGAATTCCAAGATCCTTCTGTTACACGACACCTCTTTATGCCTGCCCATTAACCATAAAACTCTTACTTTGGTCTGTCTTTCCGAAGTGAAAGATGTCACCCTATATTAAACTTGATTTGTTCTGTCTCGGTCTACTTTTCTGGCTCATCAAGCTCCTGCAGAAATTTATGACAAACTCCTCATCTGCGATCTTACTGGTCATGCATGCACATTCACATCCAAGTCATTGACATTGATAAATAAAAACATCCATGAGCTTAGCACTGACCCTTGATGCACTCCACTCGTCACAAGTCTCCAATCTGAGTGCATCCTTCCGCAATTACCCTCTACTTCCTACCATCAAGCCAATTGTGTACCCAATTGCTGGCTTCCCTTCCATGCCAGGCAGTCGAACCTGCCATTGCTTGCCCACTGTCTTTTCTGCTGGGCTCTTCTCCCCGTTAATTCTAAGCAGCTCGTTCCTCGTGCATCTGTTGTCGCCTTTATTCAGCTGTCATACCGTTACGTTTGATTCTATCTTCTCCCTCTCAAGTTGCAGATTAAAATTGCACGACGAGCTGTTCGAAAATCCGTCTCATAGACATTTTACATATTACTTTTCTTCAATCGAATATCAAGCTGATTTTTCAAATCCACTTGCAAATTGAAATACCCCATGATCACTGCACGTTTGCCTTTCCCACATATCTTTTCTGTATACAGATATGCCGTGCACCCCAGCCCCTGACGACGGTACACGGAATATACATGACTCCAACTGTGTTCTTTTTAAAGTTTGTGGTCCCTCAATTCTACACACATAGATTGCACAACATCTGACACGATTTCGCCTCACATTAATTTAATTTCATTTCTTACTCATAAGGCAACCCCATCCCACTGTCCATTTGCCTATTTTTTCGAAAAAAATGTTTTTCCTTGAATTTTCAGCTTCCATTTGTAATCCCCTTGCTGCCACGTCTCTCTGATACCGACCACGTCTTACCTGCCAATTTCGATTAACGCCACAAGCTCATTTATCATACGCCTAAAACTGGGTGCATTCAGGTACAACAACTTCAGTTCTGCACGAACTGGACTTCACTTTTCATTGTCATTTTGTTTTTTCACTGTTCTCGAAGTTTGTTTGCTCACCCTTTCCATGCAATCTCTGTCTGTGCTGGAGATTTAAATAAACTCTTCGGATTCCAGCACTCTTACGTCAGCCTTTAATTCGGAGTTTCTAATTTACACCAGAACTGAACTTTGTATTTTGAAACCCTGTCCAAAGCCCGAGTTATGTGATTTGCCAGAACACTGTTCACAGCATGGTCCAAGTGAAGATCATCCCATCGGAACATTCCCTTCTTCCCCAGTACTGCTGCCAATGTCCGAAGAATTCATATCCATTTAGCCCTCACCAATCTTTGATTCAAGCATTTATTTACTTACTTTTCGTGAGCCTCTGGCAATTGGCACGTGGCTTATGTAGTAACCCAGAGAACAATACCTTCTTGGTTTTGGTTTTCTTAGTTTATCTTCGAGCTATTCGTCCCCCCCGCACCTTATCAAGGCCTCTGCCCTCATTTTATCTGTGACATTTGTACCGATGTGCGCCACGACCACTGGATCTTTTCGGTCTCACACAAATATCCTCTAGAAACTAGATACGATATCCCGAACACGATCTTCGGGACTTTCGATTGTGGTCACAAAGAACATGGTCTATGACTCTAACTGTAAGTCAGCTTCTTTAACGCAATGATCAGCCGAGTAATTTGACCGAGATTCTTGATGCACCTGTATGTTAACATTTTAAATTCCATGCACAGCAAAACCCAAATTTTCTGTTCTGCTGTTTTATTTAGAATCTCTCTGCATGTGAAAAATATAGGGTTTTTTTTGGTGTTTTTATCCCGAACTCATTATTTTGTGACAATGAACACCATCTACCTCTTTCGCTTTTTGAAACTTTTTGTTCTCATAATCATTGCATGCACTCTAAACTCTTTTATGTCATCCTCAACTGTCGATAGATTGTGTTTACCTCCTTCTCCAATTAATTATTATAGAGAGTAATGAAGGAGCGTCCAAGGGATGATGGCTGTGGTAATGCACTAATTGCATCTTTATAAACAAATAGAAACAGTTTGACTCACTCTTCTGTGTCTTAAGAGTTTTTCAATCCCTGAAAACAACACATAAGGGACTAGCTTCTGCATACACATTTTAAGTTGTACATTGCAAATTGCTTAACAAAACTAAATACGCAGTCTAATACTTTACTTTTTGTCACCACTTGACATATCCTGAAACAACTCAATACGTTTTCTAGTCACAATTTAATTTACAGAATACGAGGTTGACTTTTGAATTCATTCCTTTGTTTAAGTATCCTGCTGAACATTTTCTCTTCGAACAGACTCAGTTTCCTCATCAGAGATATAAGGCTATCAGGTCTATAGTTTTTACCTTTCTGTCTTCCCTGCCTCCTTGAAGATGGCAATCCCGTGAGCAATTGTTTTGAATCTACTGGATACCTCCTGACATCTTGTGATTTCAATGACATCTTAAAGAATACCAGGAATATCTCTGTGGTAAAATATTTCAAAGAAAGTGGAAACAGACCATCAGTAGCTGGTGGATAATTTCTCTCTCATCGCATTGCTTTTGCCACGAAAACAGGCCCTTTTGCAAGATTTGTTCCTGTTGTTAATAGCTGTAAACACATTAGGGTGTTTCTGAATCTCACCATTAAAACAATCAATTCAAAATAATGATTTGAATTATCTGCTATCCCCTTTGCTCCTGTGTAAAAGTCCCCAGGGTCATTTTCCTAGTTTCCCAAATAGATTTGAGCTACTCTGTTGCATTTTTACACGCACACATACAATTACATGCTATTTCGCCTGATATCTTTTTGCAATGTAATTTCCTATCAATTTTCTCCCACTTAATTCGCTTTACTTCAGTCAAGTATTTGATCGTAAATAAAGAAAACAACTTATCACAGATCAGCAGTTTTCATGATGATGTGTGTCTTTTCTTTTTGCATTGGGTACTCACGTTGAAGACATTTGTTAATTATGAAGGTTTCATCGTTTCATGAATTGCGTTTTGCTTTTCTGATTGTTATGAAGTATGTGACTAACATTTGCCACCGTTCGTCAACTGAACATCCCTTCGTTCACCTTGCCAAGTCACTTTATTAAACAATTAATTCAAAATGGCTCATTTTCTTCCTGGTGCTTTTCAAACCTCCCATGGTGTGGTGGTGGATGTCGGGCATCCTCATGGAGGTAAAAACATCATCAGCTGACAGTGCTGAACACAGTCTTTCAGTGTATAGGCACAAAACAACTTTCATACACGCCGGTCAAAATTGCTCATATGCCCTGTCCAACATTGAAAACCATGTTAACTCGGAAGTGAAATGCTAAAAAATAAGAAACATTATGGCACCACAAGCTCTACATTCAGTTAAAATCATGGTCAGGGCGAGAATCAGAGGCAAAGACGTTGGCTTTAAATAGACATTTGGACAGGGCGGGAAGGGGGAAGGTCTGAGCAAACATTTTAAAAATGATTTAGGACGCAGAGCATTGGAGAAGTTATGCCATGAGGGACTCTCATATGATTGAAATCAATAAAATGGAATTTCAGCACACCAGAAGCCAGTATAGGTAATGGTTACAGATTGATTGGTGAAACAGGCAGTGTTGTCAGTGAGTACAAAAGTAAGGTTGAATGGGAAAGGGTAGGTCAGTTAATTGAAGGTTGATTTTTGAACGGGACAGTGTAGGTTAGTGAGTATACGGGTGATGTGTGAATGGCACTTTGCAGGTCAGTGAGCATCGCAATGACGGTGAGTGTAACTCTGACTGGATTGAAGGATAGACAGCAGCATTGTAGATGAGTTTAAGTTTATGGAAGCAATGAGACATGAGAATACTTGACTCTGGAGCTATCAGAGACTTGGATGAAAGTTTCAGCAAGAGAGGAGCTGAGGCATAGGCAAAGATGGAGGATTTAATGGATGAATAAAGAGAAGAAAGTTTTGATGTTGGAATTGGAAAGTGGTAGGAAACGCACATCAGTGTAAGATATGTTGCTGCGGTTTTACATAAACCCACTCAGACATCGGCGAGGAGAGGAGATTATGGTGGGTAATGATGACGAAGGCTTGTGCGATTCAGTGGCAATTAACTTCTGTTGACACATTGATTCTCCTGCTCCTCGCTTGCTGCCTATTATTTAATAGCACACACTGTACTGATTAGTGCAGAAAACGTCTGTGGAACATGAGGGAGAAATAGAAATGAATTGATATTACTAGGACATACCATTTATTATATAATTCACCATTTGGGCAATATTATAAATTCCATCAGATTAATCACCAAATCTGGCTCATTATGATCAAATGACAGATCACAGCGAAAACCTCATTGTCTCTATGTGTGTGTGGGGAATTGAAAATTACAGTAAAGATGCTACACTACAGTTTTACAAGACATCCATGAGATTACATCATGAATACTATGTGCAGATTAGTTTTTGTGTTGTAATACTTAAATAACTCTCGGGCAGTCCAGAGGAAGTTTACCCAATTGATGGCTTGTATGAACAGATAGTCTCATGTGGAAAGTTGGCAAGCTGGCCTCGTTTCCAGCGGTCTGCTGAGGACTGAGGAGTGAATTGATGACTTCCTGCTCGCATTGCATGTGTGAAAATTATGATGAAGCTTATTGGTAAATCCACTCACATTTTTTAAACTGTCACTTATATTTTAAGGCCAGGATTATTTTACACAACTTATTAACACTTTATCACATAAAACCATAAAGGTCCAGCCCAACAGTACCCTGATTTAATAGGATCATAGTTGATATGATTGTAGCATTGAAATCCTCTCTAATCTCGAAAATCTTTCCCCTCTTGCTGGCCTGGAGCCTATTTGCCTTTGAGGTGAAATAAAATGTAAGACTTTGCCTCAACCACATTTTCAGGCAGAGAATGTCAAAGTCTCAGCAACCACTGAAAGGGAAGCAAACCGCTGTTTCGTTTGATCCCGATTTTAACCCATGACATTTAGCCGATCATGTCTGCTGTGCCATTCAGTCCCATAATGGCTCATTTGTTAATCTTCATATCCAGAATCTTGCCTTATCCCAACAGCCTTCGAATTCATACTGATGAAAAATCTGCCCTACAATGGTCTTCAATATACTAACTGATAGCGAGTAATACATTACCCTCTGAGGGAAGAAGTCCTCCTCATCTCTCCCAAAAAAACCCCCTTTGTGTGAGCTGTGCCCTCTGGTCCTCGATCCTCCTGCAAACTGAAAGAACGTGTTTTTTTAGGCAATTAACCGGTCAAGCACACTTTTTTCAGAACTATTTCTTCTCAGTTTTCCAAACTGCAGTGAACGCAGAAGTAAACAACTCAACCTCGCTACATAAGAAAACACCTCAATTGTCGGGATTTGTTTTGTGAAACTTCTCTCACCCGCTTCCAATGCATCTGTCATATCCGAAGAAAAGGGCTGCAAAACCGTTCATATTATTGCAGGCGCGATCTGCTAGGAAAGATGTGGGTGTTCAGACATCACCGTGTTTGAAATAGTTGCCATTGGTAAATTTGTATTCCCTGTAAGCTGCGAGAAGTTTTCTATTGGTCAATGCAGCAACTGAAGTTGTTCTTTCCTATGGCTTTCTCGAATCATTCTCAAATAAATCACAGTCAATTGATTGAAAACAGTGCGTCATCACAAACATTTAATTTTCATATCACAGATGCCAATTTTTTGCACAGTCACTTCAGCTACTTCATCCCAAGATAAACTGCTTGCATCATCTTCACCATTTACCTTCTCCTTCCGTCTGTGTCACTTACAAATATGGAGTTCGTGCATTCACTTTTATTGCTCAAGTCATTGTGCTGGAATTAATTATATCGCCAGAACTGCTCCCTGTGACACCTCATTAGTTGCAGGTCGTCATCGGGAAAAAAAAAGTTTCTTCAAGCTTCTCTGCCCATGATCAAACCTTCCCTGCGGAGATACTCCAATCAATTAAGCTGTAAACTTACACAGCCACGGCGAGGATTACCCATCTCTTTGCAATTATTCTGCTTTTAAAGCCGTCTTTAACCAACTGAAGTAACCGACACCAAGTGCTTACCCCGAAATTACCCCGAAAAATTACCCCGAAAACTTCTAAATTCTGTGGGCGGACAGCACCCAAAATGATGGATTTACATAAAAACTAGACAAAAGATGAGGCATGCTGGGAAACTGAGCCGAGCATTGCCCAAATTGATCGTGCTAATAAACAAGCTGTGGAACCCACACAACCTGCAGCAACAGACTGACAGCATGTAACTGACGAAACCGTTGCAGATTACACAATATTCACTTGAATCCCAATTGATGTAACTGACCTGAACGCCATGCCCAGATCAATCACAATATGGAGTTGCTTATCAGAAACAGCGGCAGCGCGCACAGTTCTTTGTAGAGTGTTCCCCTCTGTGCAACTAAAACTTCAAGAAATGGGTGCTCAAGGACCAGCCTTCCATCGACATGTCAACTCCTGTTTGGGTTCATTTAATTAAGGTCACCGAGCACTGATCTATGGATTGGAAGATAGCGACAACCCTCCCAAATGGGCGCAACAAAAGTTTACGGGCAAGACTCACTGTAACCCCACCTTCAGGAGCGGCAACCAGGAAGGGAAGACATGCCTGGGAGCATGTGACGAAGACTCGACGATCATAACCACATGGATCAAGGACAAGATTTCGTGTGGTGGTATTGGAGCATCCAGAGTTAACATAAAGCACAAGATAGTTGAACAGATTTATTGTGTAATCTGTTAGTTTGGAGTGTATTTTATTATAATAATATTAGTTATGTTAAATAAATAAGCATTATCAGTTATTACTATTACGAGTCAACTCACAGTTTCTTAGCTAGATAAGAGTTAGAACATACTATGTGGCAGGCGCTACCATCCAGTCCTGTGTACTTTCCCCATTACTCTTGACTCAATTATTCTGCATTCTACACATGAGGATGCCCTGATCCATCTGTAACTTATACTCTGTCATTGCTCGTCATTTTGATAAATGCAATTTTTTTAAACTATTATTTCTGCTAATGGGCAATTTCAAATTAACCCTCATTTATCCATTTGTCCGCATTTTGGTTCACTCACCTGACCCATCGTTGCCATGTTAAAAACACTAAAGATGGTCAAGGTGAAGTATTCGTAAACAATTAAGGGAAAGGTGCATACATTCCTGTTAAAAATGCTGCAAACCATATTTGAGGGTGAAGGAGAAGCTGATCACATACAGAATTGGATTAGTCACGGTCTTGTCGAATGACAGAACGGGAAAGGCCAAATGGACCACTTTAGTTCCCAGTCTCTGCGCATTTTCCCGTACAACTGCTATCTGGACGACCTCCTTTTCATCAATATTAACTTCATGCAATTCCCCATAATTACTTGTTATAGAATTTGTAATGATCACTGCAGAATGATACTGAAGTCCTTTCGATAGCAACTTCTCAATCTACAAATAAGTCCAAGGGCAGCAGATTCTTGGGAACACAGTCACATTCAAGTTCCCCTCCAAACCACTTGGCAACCTGATTTGAAATAGATATCACCGTCCTTCAGGTGTGCAGGATCAAAATGCTGGATCTCCCTCTAAATGGTATTCAGATTCCACCTACACCAACCAGGCTGCAGTAGATCAACGAAACAACCGACTAGCAGCTCATCCGACTTGGAATGGACAATAAAATCTGGCCAAGACAAAGACACCGAAATTCCATACATATCTGCAACTCGATACAATTTATTATGTTCAATGGCATTTCTGCCAGACTTTCTGTCACCCGCCCATGAAGACAGAAAGAATATGTGTCCCTCGCCCAGAAGTGGTGACCTCTACTACCTAATGAGCAGAGCGATTGGCAACATCTTGACATTTAACGGAAATGTCGCCCAAACCTGCCTGGAAGGTTCTTGGTCCTAGAAATTGAACAAAACTATGACATACATGGCCGTTGTGAGCATAGTTCTCATCCTGATGTGACACCCAATATTTGTTAAACGTGAGGCACAAAATGTTGACACCGCCTCATCATTGAAACAGGCTTGCCTCACTCTGTGTTCTTGGTTTACGAATTTGTTGGGAAAGTCTTCCTCGAAAATTCAAGATTTGTCCAACAAGTACAAACTGCCTCAGCTCCCTGACCTACCCCAACCTCATCTGCCTTCCTCCTCACAGAGCTTCTCCGGATCAACGGTCTTTCCTCACTTTGTCAGTGACTTTGCAGATCCTCGCTGAATCTCCAGCACAACTGAGAGGAAAATTTACCAAATACCTGCACCAACTTTCCAATGAGTCACCACGTCACATTCCACAAAGACACAGGTTTCCGACTCGGTGTTGATCAGAACACTCCCCTTTCCTGTCTTTGGTGCATTCTGTTTTTTCACCATTCTAATATAGATCATTCAGATGTCCAATTAACCTCAGCAATCTGCAAGAATGGACACTTCACCTTTCCAATGAAATAGTTGATAGTGGAATTCATATCATTTTCTGACGGTCACAATCACGACCAACGGTTTTGTGAAGGTAAACGCCACAGTCAGTTGGAGAAACATAGAGAATTCGCTTTAAGAAGCGAATTAGGTAAATATGTGAATGAAAAAGGATTTTCACGAAAAAAATTGTGATAACAGAGGAAAGGGATTCATCCTTCTTGAAAAAAATGTTTTGTGACATGTGTAATACAGGTAAAACCAGATTTTGTGATCTGTCCTGAGTTGCGTGGCTTGCTCGGCCATTCTCGAGGACAGTTCAGAGCCACTGACATTTGTATTGGTGTGAAGTCGCGTATAGAACAGACTCAGCAAGGAAAGAAATATCCTACACCAAACGAACATAAACGTGGCAGGATGAGGAAGGTAAAATCACTAAAATATTGATATTGGTGAGCAGGTATTTGTTGTAAATTACAACAGCTGCAAGGGGATGGGGAGGGGTTCCACTCATGTCCTCACGGTATGAGCCTGGATGTGTGGGTTTCAAGTGCATCAACACTGTGGCAGTGTCATGTCTTCCCAGGATATCAACATGTGTCGACAGCAGAGCAAGAAATATTTCTGATTGAATTAGTTGCAATTAGGAATTGTAGTTGGAAGGGAATTGGAATACCGAAATCTGAATTTAAGAAGCATACAGATTCAGTATCGACAGTCAGACTGAGGTGAAGACGAGGGGTATTGTCCAGTTGATAGAGTGCAGTGCTCGTAGTGTGGAGACAAATATGAACTCAGGGCAAGTTCACGCCTGGGGATTGTATATCAGTTTGTTTCAGTTTTAGATATAGGTTTTAAAGTTGGTTGACAAAAACATAGATTATGGATTAGTGGTGCTAGAAGAGCACAGCGGTTCAGGCAGCATCCGAGGAGCAGTAAAATCGATGTTTCGGGCAAAAGCCCTTCATCAGAAATCCTGTATTCTTGATGAAGGGATTTTGCCCGAAACGTTGATTTTACAGCTCCTCGGATGCTGCCTGAACTGCTGTGCTCTTCCAGCACCACTGATCCAGAATCTGGTTTCCAGCATCTGCAGTCATTGTTTTTACCTACTTGACAAAAGCATAGAGTTTATTGATGGAAACTACAGCAGTTGCTTCAATCCTTTCATAATTTAACTAATTAGAATGCTATTCCTGTGCAACATAGTTTTATGGAGTTAATGCTCAGATAATCTTACCAGGAACACCAACGATAGCGAGGGTGGGATAGTAACCAGCTTGAATCAACCAAAGTACAGCTCGTATCCGCAAATCCAACCAGGCCCACTCTTGTGAAAGCCAGAAAAGACCCCAGGATAAACTCCGGTCCATTGTAATTTCGTTAAAGTCAATTGTTCTCTTATTCCAATCTCTCCTCTCCCACTCTCTGGAGTTGTTCATCCCGGCGAGGATTGAAGGTGATGATCTCCTATCATTATGGAATAACACATTGAAATGAGTCATTTATTAATACAAGAGAGAAACTCTCCAGCGACACTGTTATAAATTGAGAATAATTAAATTCATTGAGTAAGCAGCTCCAGTTAACCCCTCTCATACTAACACCTTTTCTATTACAGTAAAACATGATATTTACGCAGTTTGAATGGAACACACTGCGGTTACTGAAGGAAGCATTGGGGGATGTAGCAGAGCGACTGGCCGTAATCATGCTAACCTTGATCATAATGGATTATCATCAAACTATTTTGGGAATTCTCGGAGTACAGCATCTGAAAAACTATATTGCTGCTCAGAAAGCATTGGTACTTTTAAGGAAAGTGAAGCAAACTGGACCGGAAACTACAGAGAGTATATTTTGAATTCCAGTCAGTCCTTTGACGCAGAAACTGAAGGGCCTATTTTTGAATTGGATAAGTTAATGATTGGAGCTGAATCAGAACAAAATGTGATCGATTGTCATTTAATTGTACTTGTGTAGGAAATGGAATGTCATTGATTAAATGTGAGTGGGAGTCTGAATAGGATATTGATTAGAAAAAAAACAGAAAAGAGTGTAATAAAGGAACATGGCTGTTCCAATAACATTCTCCAATCGGGCCAGTGAATGGATGTAGAGCTGAGCTGAGAAGCTGCAGTTGGATTTCAATGTGGAAAATAGACAATCGGTGCCGGAGTAGGCCATTCTGTCCTTCCAGCCTGCATCACCATTCAATATAATCACGGCTGATCATCGTTAATCAGTATCCTGTTCCTTCCTTATCTCCATAACCCTTGATTCTACAATCCTTGAGAGCTCTATCCAACTCTTTCTTAAATGAATCCAGAGACTGGGCCTCCACTGCCCTCTGGGGCAAAGCATTCCACACAGCCACCACTCTCTGGGTGAAGATGTTTCTCCTCTTCTCTGTCCTAAATTGTCTACCCCGTATTTTTACGCTGTGCCCTCTGGTTCGGCACTCACCCATCAGCGGAAACATGTTTCCTGCCTCCAGAGTGTCCAATTCTTTAATAATCGTATATGTCTCAATTAGATCCCCTCTGAGTCTTCTAAACTCAAGGGTATACAAGTCCAGTCGCTCCAGTCTTTCATTGTAAGGTAATCCTGCCATTCCAGGAATTGACCTCGTGAACCTACGCTGCACTCCCTCAATAGCCAGAATGTCTTTCCTCAAATTTGGAGACCTGAACTGCACACAGTACTGCAGTTGTGGTCTCACCAGGGCCCTGTACAGCTGCAGAAGAACCAACTTTCAATCCAAGTTACTACTTTGGCCCCAATACCATGCGCCTTAATTTTGCTCACTAACCTCTTATGTGGGACTTTATCAAAAGCTTTCTGAAAGTCCATGTACACTACATCTACTAGATCTCTCTGGCCAATTTTCAGAGTTACATGCTCAAAAAATTCCAGGAGATTAGTCAAGCATGATTGCCCGTCATAAATCCATGCTGACACTAACCAATCCTGTTACTAGTATCCAGATGTGTCATAATTTCATCCTTTATAATTGATTCCAGCATCTTTCACACCACTGAGGTCAGACTAACTGGTCTATAATTTCCTGCTTTCTCTCCCCCACCTTTCTTAAAAAGAGGTACAACATTCATCACACTCCAATCCACAGGAACTGATACCGAATCTATCGAACTCTGGAAAATAATCACCAATGCATCCATGATTTCTCGAGCCAACACGTTCATTACCCTTGGAAGTAGAGCATCAGGCCCCGGGGACTTATCAACCTTCAGACCGAACAGTCTCTCCAACCCCAATTCCTGGTAAATATAACTTCCCTTAAGTCCAGGTCCTTCAGCCACTGTTACCTCAGTGAGATTTCTTGTGTCTTCCCCAGTGAACACAGATCTGACGTACCAATTCAATTCTTCTGCCATTTCTTTGTTCCCTATAACATATTCCCCTGTTTCTGTCTTCAACGGCCCAATTTTAGTCTTAACTATTTTTTTTTGCCTTTCACATACCTAAAAAAGTTTTTACCAACCTCATTTAAATTATTGGCCAGTTTACCTTCGTACCTAATTTTTTCTCTGCGTATTTCCTTCTTAATAATCCTCTGTTGTTTTTAAAAATCTTCCCAGTCCACCGTTTTCCCACTTATCTTTGCTATGTTATACTTTTTCTCTTTTAAATTTATACGTTCCTTAACTTTCCTCGTAAGCCACGGACACTCTTGCCTCCTCCTAGGATCCTTCTTCCTTTTTGGAATGACCTGATCCTGCAACTTCTGCATTATACACAGAAATATCCACCATTGTTCCTCCACTGTCATCCTTGCTCAGGAATTGCACATCGAACTTTGGACAGCTCCTCCCTCATAGCTGCATAGTTCCCTTAATTCAACAGAAATATTGTCACTTACGATTGTACCTTCTCCCTCTCAATTTGCAGATTGGAGCTTATTGTATTATGGTCACAATGGCTCCTTCACTTCGAGGTCCCTGACCAATTCTGGTTCGTTGCACAACTGCCTTTTCCCTGGTCAGCTCCAATACCAGCTGCTCTAAGAATTCATCTCTGAGGCACTCGACAAAATCTCTTTCTTGAGTTCCAATACCGTCCTGATTCTGCCAATCTACCTGCATGTTGAAATCCCCCGTAACAACTGGAATAACATTCTTTGCGACAGGCCAATTTCAGCTCCTGATTTAACTTATATCCGACATCCAGACTACTGTTTCGGGGCCTGTAGATAACTCCCAAGAGGGTATTTTTACCCTTAGTGTTTCTCAGCTCTATCCATACTGACTCTACATCCCTTGATTCTATGTCCCACCGCGCAAGGGACTGAATTTCATCCCTTACCTACATGGCCACCCCACCCCCTCTGCCCGTCAGTCTGTCCTTCTGATAGCACCTGTAGCCTTGAATATTCATTTCCCAGGCCCCGTCCACTTGAAGCTACGTTTCACTTATCCCCACAATATCGTATCTGTCAGTTTCGAAAAGAACCTTAAGCTCATCCGTCTTATTTCTAATGCTTCGTGCATTCATGTATAGTATTTTTAATTTGTTACTGCCTTCACCCTTCCCATCAACTCCTATTTCACTCAATCTTACAGCATGATCCCTTTATGAGTTTTCTCCTTTATTGATACAGTTGTATTTCTTGACTTCCCTTGTTCTAACTTTTCCTCCACTTTCCTTCTAAACATCCAGTTTGTCCCCCCTCCCCCCGCCCCCCCGCTACTTAGTTTAAACGTGGCTGTGTTGCAGTAGCAAACCTGCCTGCCAGAATGCTGGCCCCTAACCTCCTAAGGGGTAAACCGTCTCTCTTGTAGAATTATTGCTTACCACAAAACATACCCCAGTGATCCAAGAGTTTAAATCCTTGCTTCCTGCACCAGGTCCCCAGCCACATGTTCAAGTCAATTATCTCTCTGTTTCTGGGCTCACCAGCCCGAGGAACTGGAAGCAAACCGGAGCTAACTACCTTGGATGTCCTGCTTTTCAGTCTTCTTCCTACTTCTCCGAAGTCCCGCTATGGTATGTTCCTTCTCTTCTTCCCGACATCATTTGTGCCGACATATACGACCCACTCAAATAACAATCACTTACCTTCCCGACCTTCTCTGCGCTCTGCCTTCACTTCCGCCCAGCTCCCGCCGCTCTCTGATGCGAAAAGACAGTTGGCGTCAAGTGAAGTTTTTAAATGACAATCTTAAATAAAATTCTGAAGGACTTCATTTTGCAAGTTCAAATTTGATTTATTATTAGAGTTAAAGGCAGAATTTCTGGCAGTGTGGAGGAAAACAGAGATCTTGGAATTCATGTCCAGTTTTCCCTTTCAGTTGCCACCTGAGTTGACAGGGTGTTTTTAGACGGTTATATGGTGTATTGGCTTTAATTAAAAGGGGAATTGAGTTTTAGAGCTGTGCTTTGATGCTGCAGCTGTACAGAGCCCTGGTTATATCGAGTTTGCAATATTGTGTTGAGTTCTGTTTGCCTCATTATCGGAATGATATGGAAACTTTAGAGAGGCTGAAGAGTAGATTTATGAGTAAGCTGCCTGGACTAGAGGGCATGTCTTATGAAGAAAAGTTGAGGGAGCGAGGGTGTTTTCTTATTGGAGTGGAGAAGAGTGAGTGGTAACTTGCTAGAGGAGAAAAAGATGATGAGCGGCAAAGATAGAGTGGATAGACGGAGACTTTTTTCCATGGTGGAAATGGCTATCAAAGGGGATCTAATTTGAAGTTGTTTGGTGGAAGGTTTACGGGAGCTGTCAGAGGTGGGTTATTTACACAGAGAATGTGATTGCGTGGAATGCACTGCCAGTTGTGGTATGAGAATCAGATATTTTTGGACATGCAAGCGAATTTTGGCGATGCATATCGGCAATCATACAATGAAAGATATGCAAGTTCACTTGATCTTAGATAGGCTAAATTATCTGCACAACATCGAGGGCCGAAGGTACTGTACTGTGTTGTAGTTTTCGAAATTCTATAAACACAGCCATGTTCTACGGTATTGTCGAAGGCACTTGTGAGACTGTGTGCAATTTCCTCTCCTTAAGTCAATCATAAAGACATAATGGCTTTAGAAGCTGCACAGTGCACTTTGTCTGCACTCATTCCTGTAATGAAGCGCTTATATTATCGCAGTTCAGTTCGTTTGGCCTGAAAGTGAGAAGTGATCTGATTGAACCATACTGGCCTTGAGGATATTGGATAGCCAGAATGCTTAGTTCTTCTCGTTCAGGGGCCCAAACCCAGAGAAAATAGCATTTTCATACAACCGTTATAAAACTAAAAATCACATCCAAACTTCTTGACCCACGTAATATTAAGTAACACTTCCAAAAAGGGAGTATATACTGTTCTGGGAAATTTCCGAGGCAGTTCATACGATTTAGTCTTGGGTTGTGGACTAATTCTAAGATGTTGGAACTTAGAGAGGGAAAATTATTTTCCTGCCTGATAAGTAAGAGTTCATAGTCCTCTCTTTCTTTCCAACAACATGGATAATCAGAGAATTCCAAAGTAATCTTGAACATTCTTGACGCATTTCTGTGGAGTACGCTTTGGATCAAGCCCACCAGCTGAAGGACAAGTATCTCAGCCAAATACAACTGCTTATTGATGACCATGCAGCGCCTGCATCTTGTGTGAGCAGAACTTCATCGTAACACCACCTGGTGCAATCTGTTACCTCGTCTTTGTCATGACTGTAACTCTCACTCGTCGAGCTGCTTCCAAGTTAACAATAAAGAGCTATTGTTGTTCAAAAACAAAAACGATAGGCATATGGGAACAGCATGTGACTAACTTGAATTGTGGCACTGTCTACTAATATTAAGGAGTTGGCTTGTCATAAACTGCAAAACGCATTTGGCTGACATTCCTGACAGTTCAGGTGAATGGATACCTGAATTATCATTTAAATTGGTGAATTGTCGTCTTCATTCAACATTCCTTCCGGAGAGCAGTTCCTGTATCTTTGGTTATGAAGTCTTGACTAGGTAATAGTCTTGCAGTTATGAATAAATATGTCAGCATGACAGATTTGTTAGTGCATAACCAGATATGTCTGAGACCTGTAATTTTTCGAAGTGACTGATGGAGTAGTGGCACAAGAAATGAATCAGTGACCCCCTTCGAATTGAATACAGAATCATTGAGACGAGGTGGAAATATCCAGCCCATAATGATTTTGAGCTTGCTCCACTATTCAATATGGTCATTGGTGATGCTTTATGGCAACATTGTATTCTTGCTTTCTTTCGATTCCCTTTGATCAATGCAAGTACCTCCAAAAAGCTATTTCGTTATTTAATACATTTAATGTCTCGGCTTTTATTTTCTTCTCAATGATAAAAATCTTTTCCCATCTTCCACAATATTAAAAACTTGTTTCTGGACCCCACAAACACAGAAAGCATTCCCTTTCCATGTAGTCTCGCCAATTCTGTAAAATGTTATCCATTTTCCACAGACTTTACCAACTGTTCTGCAAGCACATCTCCGATTGTCGACCCTCACAGTTTTCTCTGCGTTTGTATTAATTGGTCTGTCCTTTAGCTTTTATTTTCCTCTCCCTTTCATACCAAATAGTGAAATGGCATTTATGAATCTGCAAGAACTGATCCACAGATGGAATATTCGACGAAGGCAACAATTTACCATGTATTTCCAGGTATCCATTCACCTGAACTATCAAGAATGTCGGCCTACTACTTTCACAAGTTTCTAACAAGCCAACCCCTTTATGTGAAGAGACAGTCCCGTAAATCAGCATAGTCACATGCTTTTCCCACATGCCTATCTGTTTTGCTTTTGAAAAAAAAAGAGAGACCTGTCCTTTGTTTTGTGAATCTAATTTTAAATTGCCGCCAGTCTTTTGGGTTTTGATATGAATGCACTCTCATTATTTCATAATTATTGCTACCTTACTGAATCATCCTGATGTTATCAACCTAATTATTCTGCTGTGTATCAGGTTCCACCCTGTATGATTTTGCGGTATGTCTGCCAGATTTTCAAACATTCAATTATTTTTCAAAATTATCTTTTTACCAATACTAACGCATCATTTGACAAGCTCCCACACAGGAGGCTGTGAAATAAGATAAGAGGTTTAGGAATCTGGGGCTAGCAACTGGCATGGATAGAGCATTGGCTTACTGGCAGAAGGCCGGGGGGACAAACAAGACTTTTTCAAGGAAGGCAGATGGTGATTAGTGGAGTTCCACAGGATTCAGTGTTGGGACCACAACTATTCACGTAAAATATTAACAATATGGATAAATGAACTGATGGCATTTTTCTGAGTTGGCAATTGACAGAAAGTTAAGTGGCCAGACAGTTCAATATGAGGAAGCAGGGAGGCTGCAGAAAGTCTTGAAATTTGAGGACATGTTACCTCTCAAATTAGTAAATTGAATGCAATGTAAGAAAGTGTAAGACAGCAACTTTGATGGGAAGGATGGAGATGCAGATGGTTTTCAAAATGGGAAAGGCTTTGGTAATGTGAAGTGCGAGTGCACTTGTGAATTCTAATTGAAATTCGCTTATCGTTATCAACTGGAAGTTCGGAAGATAAATCCGACTTTCGCGCCAAGAGGGCGAAAATACAAGAGCAGGGATGTACTGCTGAGGCAGCATAAAGTCCAAAGTGAGACTGCAGATGGAATATCGTGAAACAATTTGTTCCCCTTGCCTGAGAAAAGATGTACTGATCTTGAAGGATCGCCAGAGGGGATTTATAAGAATAGTGAATGCCTTGGAATTGAGGAACGATTGAAAAACCGTTTGTACTTTATGGATTTTGGAAGGTCTGTTTGAAATATACGTAATACTAAGAGGCCTTTAACCTGCCGCTGTAGGTAAGATGCTCTTACTATTCGGAGAGCCATGATGCAAGCAAAGACTCAGAGGGAAGGGACAATCCATTAGAAATGAATTTTGAGTGATTTTCTTCAGCCAGAGGGTGGAAAACCTATGGAACTCATGACGCAGAGGGCTTTGGAGGCCAATTACACTAATTAATTCATAACTAGAGTATTGATGAAGTGCACACATACAGAGAGGACCCTCAATTACAACAGTAACCACCTCAAAGACCACAAACAGAACTGTGATAATGGCACATGTTAACGAGCAATAAGACACTGCAACACGCCAGAGATCGACAACACTGATGACGAACAACCACGTGGAATATAGAACATAGCACGTAGAACATTATAGCGTATACAGGACCTCAACCCCGATGTTGCGCTGAGCTATGAAACCAGTGACGAAACCCATCTAACCAACAATATCCATATTCTTCCATATGTGAAAACAATGACATTTAAATGCCCTTAATTTTTGCGGGTCTACGACTGCTGCAGGCAGAGTGTTCCTCGCCCTTAAGACTCTCTGAGTAAAGAAAGCAAATCTGACATCTTTCATATATTAAAAAAAACCTTCAATTTAAAGTTGTGCCCCCTCCTGTAAGCCATCACCACCCGAGGAAAAATGCTCTCACTGCCCATGCGATCTAATCCTCTAATATTCTTTTATGTCTCTATCATGTAACCTCTTAACCTTCTTCTCTCTAATTCAAACAGCCTTCAGTCTTTCAGCCTTCCCTCATAAGCTTTCCGTCCATACTAGACAATACTTTTCAATCTCCTCTGCACACTTTCCAATGCTTCCACTTAGTTCCTACAACGTCGTGACTAGAACTGTACACTATACTCCAAGTACGGCAGCAACAGAGTTTTGTGCAGTTGCAACATGACCTCATGACTCTCACACTGAATCCCTCAAACAATAAAAGCTAACAATAAAAGCTAACATGCGTGCTTCAGAACGCTCCAACCTGTTGGCAACTTTCAGGGATCTATATACATGGATATCGACACTGCTAAGAATCTATTTCCATAGTGAACCACATTGCACTTTTCTGCTTAAACGCCATTTGTCACCTCTGAGCCCAACTCTGCAGCTTAACTATTTCGCTCGGTATACACCAACATCCTAAGGCAATGCCAGCAACTCCACCGACCTTAGTGTCATCCGCAAATTTACTAACACATCCTGTATGCCCTCATCTAGGTCATAACCAAAATGGCAATCCACAGTCGCCCCAAAACAGACCCTTGCCGTACATCACATGTAATTCAATTGCAGGATGACTATTTCCTTCAAACTTGCCTAATCGCAGCATGGTTTATTTCCTTCAGCTCTAACTGTTTTCCTGTGCTACATACCTATCTCTTTCTATCGCGAAAGTAAACATAACTGTATTGTGGTCACTATCGGCTAAGTTCTCACCTGAACCCAAATATAACATTTGGCCAGGTTCATGGTCCAGCACCTAACGCAATGTGGTCTCGCCCTTTGTTGTCTTTCCACATACTATGTCAGAAACACGTATGAACACATTGGGCAAAGCAAATGATGCATCTGTAGTACTCGAACTATCGAGATTCTAGTCAATACTTGGAAAGTAACGGTCCCCACCACAACCACCCTGTTACGTTTACTCCTATCCAGAATCATCTTTGCTATCCTTCCTTCTACATCTATGGAAATGTTCGGAGACCAACGGAAAACGCCTTCCAGATTGACCTTTACTTTCCTGTTTCAAACATCAGCCCATACTAAGTCATTGGATGAGTCCACAAACGTCCTTTCTGCCACCGTAATACTGTCCTTGACGAACAATGCCACACACCTTCCGCTTTTCACAACTTTCCTGTTCTTACTAAAACACCCAAATGTTGGAAGCTGTAATAATTTTTCCTCTCCGGGCTCTACGTGCGTTTCCAAAATGACCACAACTTCGATGTCCCAGGTACAAATCCATGCTGCAAGTTCACACACCTGATTCTAGAAACACCTGGTGTTGAAGTGAACACACTTAAAACCAAATTCCTGCATGCAAATCCTTGAAATCTCATTTATCACCACACGACTCTCAACATTGTGGACACTGGAGCTACAATTTAGGTTCACATATCCCTGTTGAAGTAGTTTAAACCCGCCTGAAAAGCATAAGCAAATTCGCCCAAAAGATATTGGCTCTCCTCTGGTTCAGGTGTATACCACCCCATTTGACGAGGTCCCACATCCCACAAAATGAGCCCCCATTATCCAATTCCATCTCTCCTGCACCATCCCTGTAGCCATGTTTTCAACGTTACTCTTTCCCTGCTCCTCTCTTCGCGAGCATGCTGCATGGGTAATAAACCAGACAAAACTCTGTTTGTCTTGTATATCTAAGGTTCCACACGAGCTTCTTGAATTTCTGCCTTACATCCCATATCTTTACCGTCGTAAGTCGTTGCAATCTATGTGGTCAACGATTTGGGCTGTTACCTCATCCTTTTAGGATCCCAAAAAGACGTTCCCAGTCGTAACAAACCCTCGCATGTGTAAGGCAACAAACCAACCGTGAGTCAATCTCGTTCCTACAGAAGCTTGTGTCTTTCCGACTAACTATGGAGTCCCCAAATTCCCATGCTCTGCTCCTCTACTCCTTCCCTTCTGATCGACAGGACAGACACTTTGGCAGAGACCCGTGTCCCATGGCCTTCCCATGGTAATTACATCTCCCCCCCAAACACTATCCCAAACGGCAACTTTGTAATTGAGGGGAATGGTCACCGGATTTCGCCGCACTGGATTCCACATCCTTTCTGTCGTCTGGCTGTAAACCATCTTCGATTTACCGGTAACTGAATTGTCAAAACATTCCGGTAATTGACCTCAGTTATACGTCAGCCTCCCTAATGTTCTGAAGTTCATTCAGTTCCAGCTCCAATTCCTTAACACGGTTTTCAAGGAGCTGGAGTTGGGTGAAATTCCTGCAGAGGAAGATTGTTGGGACACGAGTTGTGACTCTTAGTACTCGCATACCACAGGAGGAGCATTCAAATGCCCTGACCTCCATTCTCACTGTTCTGAATTTCCATAGAGAATATTGAAAATAAAACTAACAATCTTACTACTCCAGCGCACAGACACATTGTTTTGGTTAGAGGAGGATGATGGATGGAAACACTACCTAAAGTGTTTAATAATAAGGGACACCCGAACAACTTCATCCAAGAACAAGAAGTCACTGTACACAAGAAACCTACATTAAAAATGTATCAGAAATGACATCAAGACTCTTATGTCCACTGGGAATAATGACAGCCCACAAACCAACTGCCACACTTTGCCAACTAGTATCTAAGACAAAAAACACCACACCCACAACATGTGTTATACAAATTTCCATGCAGCAAAAGCGAAAACAAATTGACGTTGGTAAAAACAGACCGGAAACTTGCCACCAGAATACATAAGCATCACCTTGTGGCAACAACACATGCCCCGCTGACCAGTTCAACTGGGGGTTGTTACAATACTGGGACAGGCTAAACAGAGACAAACGTCGGAACTCCATACGGCCTGGTTTTCATCCACAGATACAAAGAACACAAAACGTCACAACGCTGGAATAGGACATTTGGTACTGCAAGACTCCAGCGATCCATATCCGCTATCAAAATACACCGTCTTCATTCAAGGATCTTTATTCCTTTGCTCCCTGTCCATTCACATATCGTTCTTGACAAATGTTAAATTACGCTATCATTTCCACCCTTATCACCTCCGCTGGCAACGCATTCCAGGAACACCCCACTCTCTGCATGAGGAACTTTCCACGCATTACTCCCTTAAACTTTTCACCCTTACTTTGAAATTGTGACCCCTGTTTTTGAGTCCTTCACACTGGGAGAAAGCGTTTCTTGCTATCCACCCTTAATACACCTGCCATGATTTTGTAGGACTCAATCAGGTCCCCCCTCAAACGCCTTCTTTCTATTGAAAATAATACGAACCTACTCAACTTCCCCTCATAGCTGGCACTGTCCATTCCACGCAACATCCTGGTGAACAATCTCTGCACCCTCTCCAAAACATCCACGTTCTTTTGGTAATGTGCCGACTAGAACGAGACGTAGTATTCCAACCTGAAGTCATGCTCATAGTTCTGTGCTTACCTGAATTATCCGTGCTTCCCCTCTTAAACAAGGAGACAACATTAGTAGTTTTCCTGTCCTTTGAGCCGTCCCTCGTTTTCAATGATGCAGCAAAGATATTTGTCATAGCCCCAACTATTTACTCTCGTACTTCCCTCAGTAACCTGGGATAGACCACATTCGGTCCTGTTCCCTATTTCACCTTAATGCCTTTTAGAAAACACAATACGGCGTCCTTCCTTTTGTCAAAGATAAATCAAAGATCTTTCCTTAAGCTCAACATCCACCATGTTCCGTTCCTCGGTGAATACCAATGGAAAGTACTCATTAAGAATCTCACCCATTTTCCCTCACTTCACGCGTATCTTTTCTCCTTTGTCCTTTAAAGGACCAACTTTTTCCCTCATCACTAACTCGGTCCTTTTCTATGATTAAAATGCTTTGGGCTTTTCTTGAACGCTGTTCGCTAAGGAGATCTCATGACTCCTTTTAGCCCTCTTAATTCCTCATTTCAGATTGGTCCCACAATCACAATATTCATCCAAAGCTTCTTCCGACTTCAGTCGCTTAGACCTTATGCACCCATCCTTTTTCCTCTAGGTGAGTCGCACAATTTCGCCTGTCATAAGTGGTTCCCTAACCTTGCCATTGCTATCTCTCATTTTCGCAGGAACATAACTGTCCTGAACTCTAGTCAACCTCGCTTTAAAGGCCTCCCACATATCGAATGTGTACTTCCCTTCAAATAGCTTCTCCCAATCCACATTTCCCACCTCCTGCAGAATTTTGTTGTACTTGGCATTCCCCTAATTTAGCACACTTCATTTCGGAACAATCTCTCCTTTGTTCATGAGTATCCTAAAACATATGGAATTGTGATCACTCTTCCCAAAATAATTCCACATTGAAACGTCAACCATCTGGCTGGTTTTGTTTCCTAACACCAGGTCCAGCATGTTCAAAGTTTGGTAGAAGTTTTGTTGCTCGGGTGCTCGTTGTGGTTCTGTTCGCCGAGCTGGGAATTTGTCTTGCAAACATTTCGTCCACTGTCTGGGCGACATCCTCAGTGCTTGGGAGACTCCTGTGAAGCGCTTCTGCACTGTTTTCTCCGGTATTTATAGTGGCCTGTCTCTGCCGCTTCCGGTTGTCAGTTCGAGCTGTCCACTGCAGTGGCCGGTATGTTGGGTCCAGGTCGATGTGTTTGTTGATAGGGTCTGTGGATGAGTGCCATGCATCTAGGAATTCCCTGGCTGTTCTCTGTTTGGCTTGCCCTATAATGGTAGTGTTGTCCCAGTCGAATTCATGTTGCTTGTCATCTGTGTGTGTGGCTACTAAGGATAGCTGGTCGTGTCGTTTCGTGACTAGTTGGTGTTCGTGTATACGGATCGTTAACTGTCTTCCTGTTTGTCCGACGTAGTGTTTTGTGCAGTCCTTGCATGGGATTTTGTCGACGACATTAGTTTTGCTCATGTTGGGCATCGGGTCCTTTGTTCTGGTGAGTTGTTGTCTGAGCGTTGGTTTGTGTGCTGTTATGATTCCTAGTGGTCGCAGTAGTCTGGCTGTCAGTTCACAAATGCTCCTGATGTATGGTAGTGTGGCTAGTCCTTTGGGTTGCGCATGTCCTCGTTCTGTTGTCTCTCCCTTAGGCATCTGTTCATTCACGATTTGGACAAGTTCCACACTGCCCGAGAAATTCCTGCTGAATAGTCCTTCCAAATTCTGCACCATCTCATCTCGAACACGAAGTGAATCCCATTCAATGTTTCGAAATTTAAAATCTCTTTTCACCACCACCCTGATACTCCTAAATCTTTCCATAATCCGATTCCATGTTTTTACCTCCATATCATGCTCACTGCGGGGAGGCCTGTAGTACAGCACCAAGATTGTAACCGCACCCTTCAAGTTTGTCAGCTCTGCCCATATTGTCGCATGCTCGAGTTCTCTATAGTGCCCTCCTTCAGCACAGCTTTGATATCTTCTTTGACGAGGAATGCGACTCCTCCATCCCATTTGTCTCTGTCTCTATCCTGCCTGAAGCATCGATATCCTGGTATATTTGGTTGCCAATCATCTCCTTTCCTCAAATATGTCTCAGTAATAGCAATAATATCTTGCTCCCAAGCATTAATCTCAACCCTGAGTTCATCTGTCTCACCTTCTATACTTTTTGCATCAAAACAAATGCACCTCAGACCACCAGTCACTCTGCATTCTTTGATCACTTCCTGCCTATTCTTCAACTCAGTCACTAGGACTTCATTTTCCTGTGCCTTACAGGCTTTAATTACTACCATCTTACTGTCCACTAACCTTCTCATTCAGTCTCCAGCCCGCTGTCACATTAATTTAAACCCTTCCCAACAGCATTAGCAAAAGCACCCCCAGGGCATTGGTTTCAGTCCGGCCTAGCTGTCGAACATCCAATTTGTAACAGCCACACGTCCCACAGAACCGGTCACGTTGTCCAAGAAGTCTGAACACATCCCTCCTGTCCCATCTCTCACACCAGGAATTCATTCTGAATATCCGAACATTCCTGCACTGCTTTGTAAAGTTGAGATGACTACCTCTGAGGTCCGACTTGGCTCATAAATCCCTACATTCCTCGTGAAGGATTTCATCCCCGTTTTTACCGATATCGTTGGTGCCAACATGCACCACGTCAACTGGATTTTCACTCACACCCTTGAGGAATTTCTGCAGTCGATCCAAAAAATCCCTGACGCTCGCACCTCGGAGGCAACATGCCATTCACAAGTCTCGAATGTACGACAGAAAAGCCTATCAAGCCCCCTGACAATTGAATCCCCTCTGACGATAGTCTTTTCATTCTTTTCTCCCGCCCTTCTGTAAAGCAGACTGCCACGATGCCATGAATTTGGCTGATGCTCCCTTCACCTGGTAAAGCATTCCCTGCAACAGTGTACAAACGGTATAACTGTTTTAAAGGAAGATGATCGCTGAAGTCACCTGTACTGACGTCCGCAAAATCGAAGACCGTACGGCCCCTATGGTGCTGTACTGTTCTACGTGTAGGTTTTGCGTCTCACGTTACTTTTCCTATTGCCTCAAATTATGGCTGTGGGTTCTTCTGACTACAATGCCCGGAAACGTTCCACTTTACCTTTCTTCTAATTTGCCATTTCTGTGATTTTCCTTTGGCTTCTCCAGGAAAGGGAGTTTCTGATAGTTCTTTCCCCAAGAACCATCTGTATTCCTGGAATTGACACTCTTTCAATTATTGTCACTGTCTCTTCCTCACCCTGAGTAGAAATTCCAACATGATCTTGCCAAGGGGGAATGTTAAGTCTCTTTGAATCTATCCCACAGATAACCACACTCTCTGGTAACATTAAAAAGTGTTCAAATACTTCCATCCCTTACTATAAGAGATTAATTAAATCCTGCATCTCTCACTATTTTAATTTATTTCAATTCTCCCCCTGTTCTTCCTGATTAAACTTTACCGAGAGCAGTGATGTCTTTCTAAAGATCAGGCAAGAACCTAATCCATGTCTAGGTTGGAGAATCTCCTGCAGCTATTTGACTTCCTTTGAGATTTCCTTCATTACCTTTACTGATCTCTTTGGTTTAACTTCTTGCACATTCATTTTCACAGGTGCCTGTCTTCAAGGACGAACACTGTGACTTTGTTTGTCCCACATTATTACACGGAAACACACCGAGGTCTTCCAATTCCTTTTTTCCTTCTTGGGTTTCTTTCTTTCGCCTGTTGTAAACTATTGCCAGTGTAATTCAATCGTTGTTTTTCTCAGAAGGATCTCCATCTTTCAAAATTTCTATGCATATTCAGCAGGCATATCTATAGCTCTCTCACTGTTTTTATTTTCTATTCCTTTATATGAGCTCTTTGCATTTCTGGAAGTGAATTTTTAAACGCAGAAGCAAAATAGTCTCTCTAATACACCGGTATGTATTTTCTTTCTTTCATGCCCTAAACTATTTACCCAAGTCGCGACATTTAATGCTTTCAATCTCGACATGAATCAAACTTAGTTCCTTCTTCCCATTTCTGAACCGTTGTCTATATGCTTCAGGTACCTACTCGTAGGGACTCAACATAACGTGCTTAACATCTTCTTAATCTCTTGACATTTCATTTGACAGCTCAGCCAGCCACTCAGTTGCATTGCCGACCAACTTGGTCTGAATTAACATGACCCACACAGTCTCTGGTCTGTCCATCTGCCTCGCGAATTTCTCAAAAGAAATGAAAAAAAGCGTTTGACATCTTTTTTTTATCGAATTTTGCTAATGTAATGAAATATTTGAATCTCTCCCTACCCGAACTTTGGCTATCATAGATTTATTTATTATCACTTTCCTCCTCACTGAACATTTTTGTTGCCTTCATCTCTATTCTTTTAAGTTGAGTTTTGTATTCAATCTGCAACTTAGGATGTTCAAGCTCTCTATCTTTATCCCTCTCTTTCCTCCCTTTTGTCTTTTACAAGACAAAACACTCTTATCTCACAACCTTTATCTTCCAACTCCAGTTGTCCCATTTGCAATTTCGCTTATTTTTGAACTCCACCGCACTTGGGTGTTTTTCTGAGAAGCAGAAGTGCTTGTCCAAATCTGTAAAAATTCGGTTTTCTTATTATCCTGAGTAAAATTCAATTGTAAACTGTTTGATAATTCTGAAATTATTCGGACCCTTCCTCTGTCGTTCGAAACTCTTCTGGCAAACGTGTGAAGCATCTTCAAATCTCGCAACCTATTTAGCAATGTTCAGAACCATTTCCCTCACTTTCAATTTAACCAATCACAAGTAACTGAAATTCATCGGATTTTCTACTTCACACATTTATTTAAAGATTTATTGTGATAATCCCTACGTCTGTTTGCATCCGTCCAAATTCCAGATTTGAGGCATCCAATATTGACTAAAGCCCAGATAGGAGACGCCAATCAGTTCAAATCACAAACGATATGCCGTCAGTCTGTCTTCAAAATAATAATTAAATGAAATGGAGACCCCTATATACACTTTATAAGTAACAAGTATTTCGAAGTTGAAGGTGTGTGAAGTACCTTGAATAGGAAGTGAATACTGTTGTGAACGGAGGGATTACAGCACCTGTGAGATACGATGAGATGAGAGTCCCAGAGTATACTGTAAAATTGTAATATCTGGCATTTCACTGTGAAGTGGATACTTGAGTTGGTTGCAGTTTTGATAGCATTATGAATTTTACGATCAATTTAAATTATGCTCCAGGATACTAAAACACAATCGAGTTTGAATTTATTGTTTTGCCAAAATGTAAGCAATGAGACAATCCGACGTTCGGAAATTTAAAATACAGGCTTTTAAAAATTGCGGAAAAAGCATCTGCCATCAACACAAATCCAATAAATTCGGACACAGTTTCTATCAAAGGTACCATTTCATATGAAACATATTACCTGTAAAAAGAAAGATAGTGACCCAGGGTGCGTTCGGCTGAAAGACGAAAGACACTGCAGGCCACAGTTGCTGTGTACTTCTGACATTAAGCTGATGAAATTTTAATAAATGTCTTATGGGAACACCGTATTGTTATGAAGTTGAAGGTACATAGTAAGAAGGTAAGAGAAAGGGGTGCTAAGAGTTATGAATAATTGATTAACACTTTTTGAGTTAAAAACAAATTGAAGTCATTTTCTTTGAATACTGGGATTTGAAAGTTCTTTGTCACTCATTTTATCACAGTTTACGAGGCGTGCTGAGCTTGTCTGAATGTTTGGTTTAATGAACCGAAGGATTCGCCGCTATGTCGGTACAGTTTGTGGTCTCGTCTCGGATATTTGGATTGACTAGGGCAGATTAGAAATATTCCTTTTGAGATTTGAACAGATTTGAACAGATTTTGGGATTAAATGTCCTAGCAGCTTTAAATATTTGCCGATTAGTATCCTTTCAATAAAATGTCATTGAGAAAAATTGTTTAGTTTTGATTACTTGTGGTTGGTTAAAATAAAAGAGAAGGAAATTACTCTCAATATTGCTAAAACTGTTCTAAGGTTTCAAGATGCTTCTCAAACCTGCCATGGAAGCTAAGAAAGAGAGAGCAAGAATATATTTTTATAATTAGCAAAGGGGCTCGAATTGGTTTTAATCAGGGACGAAAGGAAAGCTGAAACTGTAATGTAGTTGGTCAGGATTTCAGTATAATAGAGAAAAAGACAATTCGGATACAGCTCGAAAATTTCAGTTGCAATTGAGGTAAATGAAGTTAGAAGATAAAGAAAGGAAAGAAAAACCATGAGAGAAGGAAGAGAGTTAGAGAGAGAAAGAGAGAGAGAGCAAAAAGGAAGGGAGAGAAGTCTCTTAGCTGAGCAAAGAGAGAGTAGAATAAGAGAAAGAGAAAAATAAAGTGAGAGTGAACTTGAAATTCAAAAGTTGCGAATTAGGGTGGTCAATTTCACAGGATCGAGGTGAAGAGCGATGACAGTGATGTATCCAAATATGTTTTACAAATTGCAGCAATTTGATGAAAAAATGTTGAAGCCTTCTTTATTTAACCGGACAAATTAACTTGGCAAGTCAGATAACTTGTGGGTAATGCGAGGTCAGAATAAGTTGGTAGGCAGAGCTAGTAGGCATTTTCAGCGCTATCAAACGAAGAGTCAATTCACAGTGCTGGTCATTGAAGAAAGGCACTGTGGGAGAAGATGTGGGTTTACAACGAAGCTAGTGGCGCTGTTGAAAGTAATAAAGGAATCTCCAAGAAATTAGATGGAGATGCAGGTGTTGCTGCAGCTGAGGGTGGTGTGGATAATGGAATGAGGAAAAGCATGTTACTCTAAATAGGTGGACCTCAGGGATACTGGCAACTGTTAGCTGTCAACGTCAGAGCAGATGCGGCGGAGGCAGAACAATTTCAAGAGTCCACCAGCTCAATAAACAGTTTTTAAGTTTCATTAAAAATGAGGAGTTCACAAAACTCAGCTCTTCTCACCTCCAGTAGGAGAATTTGTTTGCTGTTTGAATTTCGTTCCTTGGTTCCAGCAACATCCAAACCCCGCCCACCACGCTGTTACCACCGGCATCACTCACGTGGAGACTCCCTCTCGCAGCAGACTTCTCCAGACGAAAGCGACTTCTGGATTTGACAGCTCTTCCGGTTCCTGATTGACACCTGTTTGTTTCGAACGTTTCATTCAAAGTTCAGCAGTATGGTGGCTTTGCTAACACATTTACTAAAGAAGAATGCAAACTTTTAGTGGACAGAACAATGCCAGGAGCTATTTCAGAACTTAAATCAGTCTTATCCATTGCATCAATTCAGGCTGCACCAATGGTTTTGAAAATACTCAAATTTGCAATTGATGCTCGCGATCGAAGAGTTCGAGCTCTGCTGCTGGAGGAAGGTGATGATCGAATTGAACGCCCAGTCGCCGACTTAGCAAATGAATCCAGCACTACCAGAGAAAGTACTCGAGCATTAGTGAAAAAGATATTGAGTTTGGTACAGGCGGTCCAACATTTTCTGTGTCGGCTAGGGACAAAAAACCTGCAGATGCTGGAATCGAAAGTCGACAAGCAGGAGGCTGGAATAACACAGCAGGGAGGCAGAATGAGGAGGTACAGAACTCAACGTTTCTGATGTAACCTTTCTTCACGATTGAGGCAGTAGAGTGGAGATAATCAAAGGCAATGAGAGCACTGACAATGTCTTGGGTTTTGGTATGATGTTTCATGGTGGGATTCTGGGCAAAGGGGAGGTAAGTTGTGGTGTCAGACAGTTGGCGTTCCACCTCTGCGTGACAGAGGTCCATTCCACAGACAACCACTGTCTCACATTTTCAGCGAGCATGATGGTGAGCCGAAGGATGTTGCAGAGCGAGTGGATTGTTTCACTTTCGGAAGGGGAGAGTTTGGATTGTGTGGTGCTTGGAGAAGTTGTGGCGGCCATTGTTATGCCGTCAGTTTGCAGTGACGAGGTATAAGGTGGGTATAATGCCGAATGAGGGGACAATGACGAGGAGGAAGTTTGAAGGTTGCAGGAGGGGTCCTTTGAGGGAGATTAGACGTTTTTTGTTCCAGAACAGGGCACGACGACTAAGGTGGCGGAAGGAAAGCTCCGCAATATGGTAGATCCAGAATTCATTTAGTTGCGAGTGGAGGAGATAAAACGAGAGCCATTTCCTTAATACAGAGAGTTCGAGGTTGGCTGCCCAGTAAATGTGTGGCAAGGCTCCGTGGTGGAATTTTGGGCGAGTCTCGTGGTGGGTGATGGACGCAGGGAGGAAAGGTGATGGCATGTGGTGCGTGAGGATTGGATGTGGTGTGGTGGGGGAGTGCGTGTGGAAATCAATGGTGATTGGGAGTGAGGTGGGTTGGGAGTGGGGTGGGGATCTGAGAAAGGGTGAAATGGGGTGAGGTGAAGAGGGGCAAGTGGCTGGGTGCGATGAATTTTGGAGTGGATGTATGAGGAGAGAAAGCTGGTGTATTGTTTGGCTACAGATCAGCAGTAGGTCCCATGACTTATGTTATGGTCAAAGAACATCACCTCTGCCCTCGCAAATACTGTTTTTTTTAAGGTTATTAGCAGTTTTGCTTCTTGTTATCGTTCAAAGAGCTCTGTCTACTGTACCATGTGATATTTCCAAGACACGCTAACGGTCAATGCATCACCCAGATAAACTGCGCATTTTGTTTGTCGTGCCACAACTTTGTCCGTGAGCCTTTAGAATGTAGCTAGTTTGATCTTCATTCTTAATGGCATCCCCTTGAATTGATATTGGCCGTTTGGTGTAACAAACACAGAAACTTATTTTGCATTCTATAATATATGTACCGTCAATGATCAGGCAGAAAGTATGATGGAAGTAGCCTGTCGAAACTTCTCCACACAGTCCTCCAATCTTGGTATTGGGTCTAGGTCCAACTTTGTTTTGGCGATGACTTTCTGATCATCCACAAAAATCCTTGAGTGCCATCAGGTTTGCGAACTAGCATGATCGGTGAATTCCATTCATGCTGATTAGGTTCAATGATATTTTCATTGTGCATTACATTCAAATCCTTCTAGACCTGCGTGGTTTGGAGAGGATTAAGTATATAGGGGTGTTGTTTTATCGCAACAGCATTCCCTACTTCCACATTATTCCCCCAAAAATAGTTCTTTCCACCTTATTCCTGCATTTGTTTTCATACTGCTGTAACGAACCTCCCATCTGGTTTATTTGCTCATGGTTCATATAGTTCAATAAATTATCACAGTCCTCAAGGAAGTCCACATTATTTAATCTATATCTGGGCATATTAAACTCCATGAGACCTTTATTAAAATAATTCGTATAATCCAAACAGAATGGTCGAAAATTGACATGAAGTGTCTGATGTTCCCTTTCTAAGGCTCCCTCCATTTTAGGATGATGCGCACTTGATTTAAGTGCTGCATCCCTGAGCTATCAATAACTTGTTTAACAGTCTAATAGAATCTCTCTGGGTACCCCATACCGACAGCAGAAGGCTGCTAAGTTCTCTCCCATGCTTTTTGCCTTAATGCTCCATCATAGAATTGCTCCTTAAAGGTTGGTAGATACATCCATTCTGGTTCTTAAGTAATGGTTCCACCTTTTAATTTTTGCAGAAGACGAACACAATCAATCATAACCCATGTGAAAGATTCTTCGAATGCTTACCCACCTTTGGCACGTACGACATGGACGGCAATATTAGCCACAACATTGTTAAATATATATGCTTTTGTATTTTGGCTGAATCTTCCTTGCACCTCAGTGACCTGCAACTGTTAATTCATGAGATACTCATAACATCTGTCTGGATGTTAGTTGTAACACAATCTAATTTATGTCTACCCTTTCCTCCTCTCCACATGATCCCCGTTTTCGTCTTGGGATTCCTTCTTTAACATACAGCCCTCAGAAATACATTCTGATTCCTTTTCTGAGTATGCATCAACATGGAGATCTATCATTGTCTTCTCTTTATTTTGCAATTCCCTTTGCCTTTCAGGACTAAAAGCTTCTGTCTGACCCTCAGCCTGTTCAGGTTTGTCGTGCAACAATATGTGAAACATTACAGAAAAATTCCATGGACTTGCGCTGTAAACGTCCTTTCGCTTCTCCACAATAAGGGGAGTCATTCTCGCATTGGATTCTGATACATCATTCACAAGAGTAATTATAACTTCTTTCTCTTCCCCATTTTTTTTCATGAGGAAACTTTACACACAAAGGCCAATTCTTTATAGATATCAGGCTCTACCTCAGTACCCATCCGCCGCCAAGCCTGTCCAGTCGCCTGCATCTCCATCTAATTTCTTGGAGATTCCTTTATTACTTTCAACAGCGCCACTGGCTTAGTTGTAAACACACATCTTTTCCCACAGTGCCTTTCTTCAATGACCAGCACTGTGTCCGGACTTTTGTCAGTGAAACTCCCTTTTTCCTGAGCCCCTCTTAAACCACCTGATTCCAACTCCATTACAGTGAGAACACCTAAGGCCTTTCACCTTTTCACACTCTTGGGCTTCTTTTTGAACGTGTGGTAAACTATTACCTGTCTGGACTGCTCTTTTTTATTTTCGTGCAGAATCTCCCCTTCTCCCAATTTTAATCGCTCACAGGATGAAATTCTTGTAGGAACTAATCTGTGCCTTCGGCACCAATGCATATTCATCTGCCCTCTCTGCTGCGCTTCTCATTTCATACCATTTCTGTTCATCTATATGAATTCTTTACATCTCTGGAAGTGAATTTTTAAACTCACCCAGCAGAATAAAATCTCTTAAAGTGTCAAAGGTCTCATCTATTTTTGAGACCATCTTACAAAATCACGATGTTTAATTCTTTCGAACACAACATAAATCTGATCTGGTTCCTCAATGATGTTTCTTAACAGCTGTCTATACGCTTCAGGTGCCATGTCATAAGCGCTCAAAATAGTCTGTTTGACTTTTGCATAAACACTTGACTCTTCGATTGATAGCGCTGAAAATGCCGACTAGCTCTGCCTACCAACTTATTCTGAACTCGCATTACCCACAAGTTATTTTCCACTCCATCTGCCAAGTTAATTTGTCCAGTAAAATAAAGAAGGCTTCAGCATTTTTTCATCATATTGCTGCAATTTTAGAAACATATTTGGATACATCACTGTCATCGCTCTTCACCTCTATCCTGTTAAATTGACCACCCTAATTCGCAACTTTTGAATTTCAAGTTCACTCTCCCTTTCTTTTTCTCTTTCTCTTATTTCTACTCTCTCTTTGCTCATCGAAGAGACATCTCTCCCTTCCTTTTTACTCTCTCTCTCTCTCTCTCTCTCTCTCTCGTTCTCTCTCTAACTCTCTTCCTTCTCTCATGGTTTTTCATTCCTTTCTTTATCTTTTAACTTCATTTACCTCAATTGCAACTGAATTTTTCGAGGTCTACACGATTTGTCTGTTTCTCTAATAGACTGAAATCCTGACCAACTACATTAGTTTCAGCGTTCCTTTCGTCCCTGATTAAAACCAATTCGAGCCCCTTTGCTAATTATAAAAATATATTCTTGCTCTCTCTTTCTTAGCTTTCTTGGCAAATTTGAGAAGCATCTTGAAACCTTTTTAACAATACTGAGAGCAATTTCCTTCTCTTTTATTTTAACCAATCACAAGTAATCAAAACTAGACAATTTTTCTCAACAACATTTTAATGAAAGGACACTAATCGGCACATTTTTAAAGCTGCTAGGATATTTCATCGCAAAATCTGTTCAAATCTGTGCAAACCTCAAAATGAATATTTCTAACCTGCCCCAGTCAATCCAAATATCCGAGACGAGACCACAAACTGTACCCACATAGCGGTGAATCCTTCTGTTCTTTAAACCAAACATTCAGACAAGCTCAGCACGCCCCGTAATCTGTGTGACAATTGAGTGACAAAGAACTTTCAAATCCCAGTATACAAAGAAAATGACTTCAATTTGTTTTTAACTCAAAAAGTATTAATCAATTATTCATAACTCTTAGCACCCCTTTCTCTTTCCTTCTCACTCTGAACCTTCAACTTCATAACAATACGGTGTTTCCATAAGACATTTATTAAAATTTCATCCGCTTAATGTCAGAAGTACACAGCAACTGTGTCCTGCAGTGTCTTTCGTCTTTCAGCCGAACGCAACCTGGGTCACTATCTTTCTATTTACAGGTAATATGTTTCATATGAAAAGGTAACTTTGATAGAAACTGTCTCCGAATTTAATGGATTTGTTTGGATGGCAGATGCTTTTATCGCAATTTTTAAAAATGCCTGCATTTTAAATTTCCCAACGTATGATTGTCGCATTGCTTACATTTTGGCAAAACAATAAATTCAAACTCGTTTGTGTTTCAGTATCCTGGAGCATAATGTAAGTTGATCGTAAAATTCATAATGCTATCAAAACAGCAACCAACTCAAGTATCCACTTCACAATGAAATGACAGATATTCCAATTTTACAGTATACTCTGGGACTGTCATCTCATCGTATCTCACAGGTGCTTGTAATCCCTCCGTTCACAACAGTATTCACTCCCTCTTCAAGGTACATCACACATCTTCAACTTCGAAATACTTGTTACTTATAAAGTTATATCGGGGTCTCCATTTCATTTAAATATTATTTTGCAGACATACTGACGGCATATCGTTCGTGATTTGAACTGATTGGCGTCTCCTATCTGGGCTTTATTCAATATTGGATGCCTCAAATCTGGAATTTGGAGGGATGCAAACAGACGTAGGGATTATCACAATAAATCTTTAAATAAATGTGTGAAGTAGAAAATCCGATGAATTTCAGTTACTTGTGATTGGTTAAATTGAAAGTGAGGGAAATGGTTCTGAACATTGCTAAATAGTTTGTGCGATTTGAAGATGTTTCACAAGTTTACCACAAGAGTTTCGAACGACAGAGGAAGGGTCCGAATAATTTCAGAATTATCAAACAGTTTATAATTGAATTTTACTCAGGATAATAAGAAAACCGAATTTTTACAGATTTGGACAAGCACTTCTGCTTCTCAGAAAAACACCCAAGTGCGGTGGAGTTCAAAAATAAGCGAAATTGCAAATGAGACAACTGGAGTTGGAAGATAAAGGTTGTGAGATAAGAATGTTTTGTCTTGTAAAAGGCAAAAGGGAGGAAAGAGAGGGATAAAGATAGAGAGCTTGAACATCCTAAGTTGCAGATTGAATACAAAACTCAACTTAAAAGAATAGAGATGAAGGCAACAAAAATGTTCAGTGAGGAGGAAAGTGATAATAAATAAATCTATGATAGCCAAAGTTCGGGTAGGGAGAGATTCAAATATTTCATTACATTAGCAAAATTCGATAAAAAAGATGTCAAACGCTTTTTTTCATTTCTTTTGAGAAATTCGCGAGGCAGATGGACAGACCAGAGACTGTGTGGGTCATGTTAATTCAGACCAAGTTGGTCAGCAGTGCCACTGAGTGGCTTGCTGTGCCGTCAGTTGAAATTTAAAGAGATTAAGAAGATGTCAAGCAGGTTATGTTGCGTCCCAACGAGTCGTTACCAGAAGCATATGGACAACGGTTCAGAAATTGGAAGAAGGGACTAAGTTTGATTCATGTCGAGATTGAATGAATTAAATGTCGCAACTTCGGTAAATCGTTGAGGGCATTAAAGATAGAAAAGACATTCGAGTCTACTAGAGAGATTATTTTGCTTCTGGGATTAAAAATTCACTTCTAGAAATACCAAGAATTCATATAAAGGAATGGAAATTTAAAATAGTGAGAACAGCTGCAGATATGCCTGGTGAATATGCATTAGTGTGTAAATCATAATTTGCTTCAAACAGGAACTTCAGTTCGTGGGTATAGAAATTATGAAAGACAGAGATCCTTCTAAGAAAAGCAACGATTGGATCACACTGGGAATAGTTTACCACAGGAGAAAGAAAGAAACCTAAGAGGGCAAAAAGGAATTGGAAGACCTCGGTGTTTTTCCCTGTAATAATGTGGGACACACAAAGTCAAAGTGTTCGTCGTTGAAGAAAGGCACTGTGAAAAGGTTTGTGGAAGAAGAAGTTAAATTAAAGAGATTAGTAAAGGTAATGAAGGAAATCTCAAAGGAAGTCAAATAATTGCAGGAGAGTCTACAGCCGAGGCATGCGCTAGGTATTGAGTTCTTGCCTGATCTTTATAAAGACTTCACTGCTCTCAGTAAAGTTTACTCAGGAAGAACAGGGGGCGATGTGAAATAAATTAAAATAGGGAGAGATGTGGGATCTAATTAATCTCTTATAGTAAGGGATGGATGTATTAGAACTATTTTTAGTGTTATCAGAGAGAGAGTGGCTATCTGTGGAATAGATTGAAAGAGACTTAACGTTCCCACTTTGCAAGATCAGGTTGGAATTTCTACACAGGATGACGAAGAGACCGTGACAATAATTGAAAGAGAGGCAATTCCTGGAATATAGTTGGTTCTTGTGGGAAAAAAAAACTTTCAGAAACCACATGTAGTGGAGAAGCCAAAGGAAAATTAGGGAAAAAAGGTAAAGTGGGATGTTTCCGGACAGTGTAGTCAGAGGAAGCCACAACCATAAGTTAAGGCAATAAGGAAAACTAACATGAGACCAAAAACCTAAACATAGAACAGTACAGTACAGTCGGGTCCTTACGGGCTTCGATTTTGCGCCGACCTGAGAAACTAATCTGAAGCCAATCTAATCTCCACCAGTCAAGGAGTAGAAGTTGAGATTCACTTAGCTGACAAATTATTTAAAGAAGTGATAAGGAAAGAGCCTGAACAAGGAGAGGGCAATGCAGTGTTGTTTAGTTCTGAACGATTACACGAGTTATAAGGAAAAGATGAGCCATTGCAAGATTTGCATAATAAATCCAATTTGGAAAAGGAATCTGAATGTGCTCCCAAGTGTTATAATGGCACAGATAAATTCAAACTTGAAAGTCGAGACAACGGCAGTTTAGGGCAGAAGAAAAAGGAGTTGAAGTACATCAGATTGCCATGCCGGTAACATACAGATGCAAAGAATTATGGGAGCACAGGAATTAATATTAGGAAGTCATCTAGGAATGAGTAGACATAGGCTAAGATAAAAAAAACATTTCTATTGGTCTGTATTGCACAAAGCTGCAATTGAATTTATACAGACTTGTCATAAATGTCAGGTCTAAACACCACATGCACTGAAATAACCATCGCCTTTAAACATGAAATCTGACTGATACTCCTGGCTGACGCCTACTATCCGGAGGTGCCCAGATTGATGCTGCTGCCCGAGGCCTATAATCTGGATACTCGTGGACTGGTGCTACTGCCTTCGACCTCATATCGGAAAACCGCACACTTCTACTACTGCCTGAGACCTACAAATTGACACGACGTAGACTGAACTACTGACTGAAACCTGCAATCCAGAACCGAGCAGACTGTTCCTGCAGTCTGACACTGACTATCTGGAACCCCACGGCCTGTTCCTACTATAACGTTTCTGTGAAGATCTAAAGCTTGGGTTGTGTTTGGAATTGTTGGTCGGTTCACTGATTGGATTGGTTATTTTGCAAATGTTTCATCTCCCAATTGAACCTTCATTGCTGTGTTGCCTCTGGATGAAACATTGTTGTCGTGATCTGACCTGAACTAATACAGTTCTGTCTGCCATGGCCAATGGTTATATTTCCAGTTTTGTACTGTTGTGGTATGCAGATGGGGTTGAGGTTCATGTTTTTGTTTATGGAAGGTAAACAAAGCATTTAAAACCCTACTGTTCGGAGTCTGCAGCCTGCAATTTAATTTCAGCGAGGGCAGACAGAACCAAGACCAGGGGCTGCTGGGAAGGTAATCAAACCGTTTTAAAGGCTGATACATTAGTACAGCAGCTGAACCCGTGACACTACCTGCCCTCCTCCTTGAGTTTAAAAAAAGGACTCTGGTATAATGCAGGGATTTTGGTAATTTAAGGTAAGTTGGCGAAAGAAAATCATTTTTCGTTGCTTTGCTCTCAATTTAAACAAAGTTTAAGATGAAAAATAGCAGGAGATATCAGAGACGCTTTATGCTTCTCTTGCTCAATGTGGCAACTCAGGGATACAGCTGGGCTCATTTGCAGCTCTTGTTCGCCTTCATGACGACTCTGGAACTGCGGATAGACTCACTTTCAAGCATACACGATGATGTAGGGGTCACTATTAGCACGTTTAGTGAATTGTTCACACCACAGACGAGGATTAATGAAGGAAAAATGGAACAGATGACCAAAACGTAGAGAGAGAACAGGAGGTCAGTACAGGTGTCTTCTGCGGTCATCTGCCTTTAAAACAGGTATACCGGTTGTACACTGTCGGGGGAATGCTTTACGAGGGGAAGGTAGCATCAGCCAAATTCATGGCATCGTGGCAGTCTGCTATACAGAAAGGCGGGAGAAAAGAATGAAAAGGCTATAGTCAGAGGGACTCCAATTGTCAGGGGGCTTGATAGGCATTTCTGTCGTCAAATTAGAGACTTCTGAATGACATGTTGACTCCCAGGTGCGAGCGTCAGGGATGTTTTGAATCGACTGCAGAAATTTCTCAAGAGTGAGAGTGAAATTACAGTTGACGTGGTACATGTTGGCACCAACGATATCGGTAAAAATGGGGATGAGGTGTTCACTCAGAATATATGGGATTTTGGAGCCAAGATGAGAATTCGGACCTCAGAGGTAGTAAGCTCAGTTTAGCAAACCAGTACTCCGTGTGAGTCAGTGCAGGAATGTTCCCATATTTAGGATGAGTTCGTGGTTTGAGAGATGGTACAGGGGGCAGGATTTCAGACGTATTAGACAATGTGAACGGTTCTGTGGGATGTGGGGCTATTACAAATTGGATGGTCGACAGCTCGGCTGGACTGAAACTAATGCCCTTTTGGCGTTTTTGCTAATGCTGTTGGGAAGTGTTTAAATTAATGTGGCAGCGGGCTGGGGACTGAATGAGAAGGTTAGTGAACAGTAAAATGGTTGTAATTAAAATTTGTAAGGCACTGGAAAATGACGTCAGAGTGACTTAGGTGAAGAGTACGCAGGAAGCGATCAAAGAATGCAGAGTGACTGGTGGTCTGAGGTGCATTTGTTTTGATGCAAAAAGTAAGGAAGGTGAGACAGATGAACTCAGGGTTGAGATTAATGCTTGGGAGTAAGATATTATTGCTATTACTGAGACATATTTGAGGAAAGGGCATGTTTGGCAACTAAATATCCGAGGATATCGATGCTTCAGGCAGGATTCAGATGGAGGCAAATGGGATTGATGAGTCACACTCCTGGTCTAAGAAGACAGCAAAGCTGTGCTGAAGGAGGGCATTATGAAGGACTCGAGCATGAGACAATATGGGTAGAGATGACAAATTTGAAGGGTGCCGTTCCAATCTTGGTGCTGTACTACAGGCATCCCCACAGCGAGCATGAGATGGAGGTACAAACATGTAATCGGATTATGGAAAGGTGTAGGAGCATCAGGACGGTGGTGAAAAGAGATTTTAAATTTCCATACATTGAATGGGATTCACTTAGTGTTCGAGGATTAGATGGTGCAGAATTTGGAAGGACCATTCAGCAGGGTTTTCTCGGGCAGTATGGAACTGGTCCAAATCGTGAAAGGGGCATGCGGGACCTGGTGTCAGGAAATGGAACCAGCTAGATGGTTGACGTTTCAATGGGGACCTATTTTGGGAAGAGTGATCACAATTCTATGTTTTGGATACTCATGGACAAAGGAGAGATTGTTCCGAAAGGAGGTGTGCTAAATTGGGGGAAAGCCAACTACAACAAAATTCTGCAGGAGGGGTTAATGTAGATTGGGAAAAGCTATTTGAAGGGAAGTACACATTCGATATGTGGGAGGCTTTTAAAGTGAGGTTGATTTGAGTTCAAGAGAGGTATGTTCCTGCGAAAGTGAGATATAGCAATGACAAGGTTAGGGAACCACTGATGACAGGCGAAATTGTGAGACTCGCCCAGAGGAAAAAGGATGAGTGCATAATGTCTAAGCGACTGAAGTCGGAAGAAGCTTTGGATGAATATTGTGAATGTAGGACCAATCTAAAATGAGGAATTAAGAGGGGTAAAAGGAGTCATGAGATCTCCTTAGCGAACAGCGTTAAGGAAAACCCCAAAGGATTTTATGTATAGAAAAGGACCGAGTGGGTGACGAGGGAAAATGTTGGTCCTTTCAAGATCAAAGGAGAAAAGGTACGCGTGAAGTCAGGGAAAATGGGTGAGATTCTTAATGAGTACTTTCCATTGGTATTCACCGAGGAGAGGAACATGGTGGATGTTGAGGTTAAGGATAGACCTTTGATTTCTCTTCGGCATAAGGAAGGACGATGTATTGTGTTTTCTAAAAGGCATTAAGGTGAACTAGTGAACAGGACCGAATGCGGTCTATCCCAGGTTACTTAGGGAAGTGCAAGATTAAATAGTTAGGACTATGACAAATATCTCTGCTGCATGATTGAAAACGAGGGAGCACTCAAAGGACAGGAAAACTACTAATGTTGTCTCCTTGTTTAAGAGAGGTAGCACGCATAATCAAGGTAAGTACAGAACTGTGAGTATGACGTCAGGTTTAGGGGAGCGTCTGTAGAATATATTAAGGGATATGATATATATATATATATATATATATATATATATATAATATGTGTGTGTGCGCGCGCGCGCGCGCGCACACACACACACACACACGCACACACATGCATGCATACTTACACATTTGGAAGAAAAACGTTTATGAGTGATATGCACCATGGTTTTGTGCAGGGAATGTCATGTCTAACAAGTCCAATAGAATTCTTTGCAGAGGTGGCAAAGTTGATTGATGAGGGGGATGTCGATGTCAAATGCATGGAATTTCGTCGGGCACTTGACAAGGTTCCCCATGATAGGCTGACGAAGGAGGCGAAGTCACATGGCGTCCAGGGTATTCCAGCTGGATGGATAGAGATCTGTTTGTGCAACAGGAGAAAGAGAGTAGTAGCAGCTTCTCAAAATGTAGACCTGTATATCGTGGTGTCTCCCATGGATGGGTGCTGGGACATCTGTTGTTTTGTAGGAAAGTGGCAATTGCCTGATTAGGAAATTTGCAGATGACACTAAGATTGGTGGAGTAGCACTCAAAGGGAATGTTTGAGAATACTGAAGAATATAGATAATTTGGAGTGTTGGGTAGGGAAAGGGCAGATGCAGTTCAATGCAGGTCATTAGAGAGGTGAAGAAGGATACAGCATGCTTTCACACATCAGACGGGGAATTGATTATAAGATTTGGCAGGTCATGTTACCATTACATAAGATTTTGGCTCGATCACATTTGGAATACTGCGTCTAGTTGTAGTCGCCACATTAGCAAAAGGACGTGGGTGCTTTGGAGAGGGTGCAGAGAATATTCACCAGGCTGTTGCGTGCAATGGACGGTGCCAGCTATGAGGGGAGGTTTCTAGATTAGGATTATTTTCAATGGAAAGAAGGCGGTTGAGGGGGGAACTGATTGAGCCCTACAAAATCATGGCAGGCGTAGTAAGGGTGGATAGCAAAAAACGTTTTCTCCTGGAGTGAAGGACTCAAAAACAGGGGTCACAATTTCAAAGTAAGGGTGAAAAGTTTAAGAGAGTAATGCGTGGAAAGTTCTTCATGCAGAGAGTGGGGTGTTCCTGGAACGCGTTGGCAGCGGAGGTGATAAGGGTGGGAACTATAGCATTAGTTTACATTTGTCAAGAACGATATGTGAATGGACAGGGAGCAAAGGAATAAAGATCCTTGAACGTAGATGGCGGATTTAGAAAGCGGAAATGGATCGCTGCAGTCTTGCAGTGCCAAATGGCCTCTTCCTGCGTTGTGATGCTTTGGGTTCTTTGAGTCAGTGGATGAAAACCTTTCCGCACGGAGTTCCAACGTTTGCCTCTGTTTAGCCTGTCCTCATATTGGAACATTGCCCCAGTTGATATGGTATCCTTCATTGTCAGCGGGTCATGTCTTGTTGCCACAAGGTGATGCTTATGTATTCTGGTGGCAAGTTTCCTGTCTGTTTTTACCAACGTCAATTTGTTTTCGCTGTTGCTGCATGGTGCTTTGTATAACACATGTTGTGGGTGTGGTATTTTTCATCTTAGACACTAGTTGGCAAACTTTGGCTGTTGGTTTGTGGGCTATCATTATTCCGAGTGGACGTAAAAGTCTTGATGTCACTTCTCATACATTTCTAATGTAGGTTTCCGGTGCACAGTGACTTCTTGTTCTTGGATGAAGCTCTTTGGGTGTCCCTTATTAGTAATGACTTCAGGTAGTGTTTCTCATGCACCATCCTCCTCTAACTAAAACAAAGTGCCTATGCGCTGGATTAGTAAGATTGTTAGTTTTATTTGCAATATTCTCTGTGGGAATTCAGAACAGTGAGAATGCAGGTTCTGGCATTTGAATGTTCCTCCTGTGGTATGTGAGTCCGAATACTCACATCTCGTGTCCCAACGATCTTCCTCTGTCGGAATTTCACCAAACCACAACTCCTTGAAAACAGCGTTAAGGAATTAGAGCTGGAACTGGATGAACTTCGGAATATTAGCGAGGCTGACGTGTAATTGAAACCAGTTACCCAAAGGTTTTGACAATTCAGGAACCGGTAAATGGGAGACGGGTTACAGCCAGACGGCAGAAAGGATGTGGCATCCTGTGCGTGGAAACACGGTGACCATTCATCTCAATACTAAAGTTGCCATTTGGGATATCGTTTGGGGGGGTGTAATTACCATGGGAAGGCAAAGCGTCCGTCCTGTCAATCAGAAGAGAAGGAGTAGAGGAGCAGAGCATTAGAAATTGGGGACTCCATCGTTAGCCGGAAAGATAGAAGGTTCTGTGGGAACGAGATTGACTCAGGGTTGGTGTGTTACCTGACACATGCCAGGGTTTGTGACGTCTGGGAACGTCTTTTAGGGATCCTTAAGGGAGGAGGTAACAGCGCCAAATCGTTCACCACATAGATTGCATCGACGTAGGTAGGTAAAGGTATGTGATCTAAGGCAGAAATTCAAGGAGCTTGTGCGGAACCTTAGAGATAAGAGAAAAACTGAGTTCTTTTTCTGGTTTCTTACCCATGCAGCATGCTCGCGAAGAGAGGAGCAGGGAAAGAGTAAAGTTGAAAACATGGCTACAGGGATGGTCCAGGAGGGATGGAATTAGATATGTGATTAATAGGGGCTCATTGTGTGGGAAGTGGGACCTCGTCAAATGCGGTGGTACACACCTGAACCAGAGAAGATCCAATATCTTTTGGGGGAATTTGCTTATGCTTTTCGGGAGGGTTTAAACTAATTCACCAGAGATATGTGAAGCCAAATTTTAGCTCCAGTGTCCACAATGTTGAGAGTCGTGTGGTCATAAATGAGTTTTCAAGGGTGCAAGAGTGCATTTGCATGCTGCAATTTGGTTTTGAGTGTGCTCATTTCAACACTAGGTGTTTCCAAAATCAGGCGTGTGAACTTGCAGCATGGGTTTGTGCCTGGGACATCGAAGTTGTGGTCATTTTGGAAACGCACGTAGAGCCCAGACAGGAAAAATTATTGCAGATTCCAGCATTTAGGTGTTTTAGTAAGAAAAGGAAAGTTGTGAAAAGAGGGAGGTGTGTGGATTTGTTCCTGAAGGACAGTAGTGCGGTGGCAGAAAGGACATTTCAGGACTCATCCACTGACTTAGTATGGGCTGATGTTCGAAACAGGAAAATAATGGTCAATCTGGAAGGTGTTTTTCGTTGGTCTCCGAAAATTTCCATCGATGTAGAAGGAAAGACAGCAAAGATGATTCTGGATAGTAGTAAAGGTAACAGGGTGGTTGTGGTGGGGACCGTTACTTTCCAAATATTGACTAGAATCTCGATAGTTCGAGTACCTCAGGTGCATCATTTGCTTTGGATTGCCATTTTGGTTATGACCTAGATGAGGGCATACAGGATGTGTTAGTAAATTTGCGGATGACACTAAGGTCGGTGGAGTTGCTGACATTGCCTTAGGATGTTGGTGTATACCGAGCGGAATAGTTAAGCTGCAGAGCTGGGCTAAGAGGTGGCAAATGGAGTTTAAGCAGAAAAGTGTAATGCGGTTCACTATGGAAATAGATTCTGAGCAGTGTCGATGTCCATGTATATAGATCCCTGAAAGCTGCCACCAGGTTGGAGTGTTCTGACACAGGAATGTGGTGTGTTAGCTTTTATTGTTTGAGGGATTCAGTGTGAGAGTCATGAGGTCATGTTGCAACTGTACAAAACTCTGATGCTGCTGTACTTGGAGTATAATGTACAGTTCTGGTCACGGCGTTGGAGAAAAGAAATGGAAGCATTGGAAAGTGTGCAGAGGCAATCGAAAAGGTGTTGCCTGGTATGGACGGAAAGCTTATGAGGGAAGGCTAAAGGACTCGAGGCTGTTTGAGTTAGAGAGAAGAAGGTTAAGAGGTTACGTAATAGAGACATAAAAGATTATTGGAGGATTAGATCGCATGGGCAGTGAGAGCTCTTTTCCTCGGGTGGTGATGGCTAACAGGAGGGGACACAGCTTTAAATTGAGGGTTTTTTAATAGATGAAAGATGTCAGATTTGCTTTCTTTACTCAGAGAGTCTGAAGGGCGAGGGACACTCTGCCGGCAGCAGTCGTAGACCCGCAAAAATTAAGGGCATTTAAATGTCATTGTTTACATATGGAAGAATATGGAACATTGTCGGTTGATGGATTTCGTCACTGGTTTCATAGCTCAGCGCAACATCGGGGTCGAAGGTCCTGGACTACGCTATAATGTTCTACGTGCTATGTTCTATATTCTATGTGGTTATTCGTCATCTGTTTTGTGGAGCTCTGGCATGTTGCAGTGTCTTATTGCTCGTTTACATGTTGCATTCTCACAGTACTGTTTGTGTTCTTTGGGGTGGTTGCTGTTGTAATTGAGGGTCCTCTCTGTATGTGTGCACTTTCTCGATACTCTAGTTTTGAATTAATTAGTGCACTTGGCCTCCAAAGCCCTCTGTGTCAATGAGTTCCATAGGTTTTCCAGCCTCTGGCTGAAGAAAATCACTCACGTTTCATTTCTAATAGATTGTCCCTTCCCTCTGAGTCTTTCCTTGCATCAAGTCTCTCCTAATAGTGAAAGCACCTTACCTACAGCGGCGGGTTAAAGGCCTCTCAGTATGACGTATATTTCAAACAGACCTTCCCCATATCCTTCCAAAATCCATAAAGTACAAACGGTTTTTTCAATCGTTCCTCAATTGCAAGGCATTCACTATTCTTATAAATCCCCTCTGGCGATCCTTCAAGATCAGTACATATTTTCTCAGGCAAGGGGACCAAATTGTTTCACGATATTACATCTGCAGTCTCACTATGGACTTTATGCAGCCTCAGCAGTACATCCCTGCTCTTGTATTTTCGCACTCTTGGTGCGAATGTTGGATTTATCTTCCGAACTTCCAGTTGATAACGATAAGAGAATCTCAATTATAATTCCCAAGTACACTCGCACTTCACACTACCAAAGCCTTTCCCATTTTGAAAACATCTGCATCCCCATCCTTCCCATCAAAGTTGCTATCTTACACTTTCTTACATTGCATTCAATTTGCATCTTCTGAAGGTAGCATGTACTGAAATTTCATGACTTTCTGCAGCCTCCCTGCTTACTCATCATGAAGGGTCTGTCCATCTGTCTTCCTGTCAATTGTCAGAAAAATATCATCAGTTTATTTATCCATATTGTTAATATTTTACGTGAATAGTTGTGGTCCCAACACTGAATCCTGTGGAACTCCATTAATCACCATCTGCCTTCCTTGAAAAAGTCTTCTTTGTCCCCCGGCCTTCTGCCGGTAAACCAATGTTAAATCCATGCTCGTTGCTAGCCCCAGATTCCTAAACCTCTTATCTTATTTCACAGCCTCCTGTGTGGAACCTTGACAAATTTTACGTCAGTATTGGTAACGAGATAATTTTGAAAAATAACTGAATGTTTGAAAATCTGACAGACATACCGCGAAATCATACAGGGTGGAAGCTGATACACGGGAGAACAATTAGGTTGATAACATCAGGATGATGATTGAGAAATACACAGATTCAGTAAGGTAGCAAAAAGTATATAATAATGAGAGTGCATTCATATCAAAACCCAAAAGACTGGCGACAATTTCAAATTAGATTCACAAAACAAAGGACAGGTCTCTCTTTTTTTTGAAAAGCAAAACAGGTAGGCATGTGGGAACAGCATGTGACTAAGCTGATTTACGGACTGTCTCTTCACATAAAGGGGTTGGCTTGTCAGAAACTTGTGAACGTATTAGGCCTACATTATTGATAGTTCAGGTGAATGGATATCTGGAAATACATGGTAAATTGTTGACTTCATCGAACATACCATGTGTGGAGCAGTTCTTGCAGATTCATAAATGTCATTTCACTATTTGGTATGAAAGGGAGAGGAAAATAAAATCTAAAGGACAGACCAATTAACACAAACACAGAGAAAACTGTGAGGGTCGACAATCGTAGATGTGCTTGCAGAACAGTTGGAAAAGTCTGTGGAAAATGGATAACATTTTACAGAATTGGCGAGACTACATGAAAAGGGAATTCTTTCTATGTATGTCGGGTCCAGAAACAAGTTTTTAATATTGTGGAAGTTGGGAAAGGATTTTATCATTGAGAACAAAATAAAAGCCAAGACATTAAATGTATTAAATAACGAAATAGCTTTTTGGAGGTACTTGCATTGATCAAAGGGAATAGAAAGAAAGCAAGAATACGATTTTGCCATAAAGCATCACCAATGGCCATATTGAATAGTGGAGCAAGCTCAAAATCATTATGGGCTGGATTTTTCCACATCGTCTCGATGATTCTGTATTCAATTTGAAGGGGGTCACTGATTCATTTCTTGTGCCACTCCATCAGTCACTCCAATTTTAAACATACCCAGGTTGGTGACATTGGAAAACTTACAGGTCTCAGACATATCTGGTTATACTCTAACAAATCTGTTATGCTGACTTAGTTATTCATAACTGCAAGACTATTACCTCGTCAAGACTTCATAACCAAAGATACAGGAACTGCTCTCCGGAAGGAATTTTGAATGAAGGTGACAATTCACTAATTTAAATTATAGTCCAGGTATCCATTCACCTGAACTATCAAGAATGTAGGCCAAATGAGTTTCGCAGTTTATGACAAGCCAACTCCTTAATATTAGTAGACAGTGCCACAATTCAACTTAGTCACATGCTGTACCCATATGCCGTTCGTTTTTGTTTTTGAACAGCAAAAGCTCTTTATTGTTAACTTGGAAACAGTTCGACGAGTGAGAGTTGCAGTCATGACAAAGACGAGGTATCAGATTGCACCAGGTGGTGTTACGATGAAGTTCTGCTCACACAAGATGCAGGCGCTGCATGGTCATCAATGAGCAGTTGTATTTGGCTGAAATACTTGTGCTCCAGCTGGTGGGCTTGATCTTAAAGGGTACTCCACAGAAATGCGTCAAGAGTGTTAAAGATTACTTTGGGATTCTCTGATTATCCATATTGCTGGAAAGAAAGAGAGGGCTATGAACTGTTACTTCTCAGGCAGGAAAATAATTCCCCCTCTCTGAGTTCCAACATCTAAAAATTAGTCCGCAACCCCAGATTAAATCATATAAACTGTCTCTGAAATTTCACAGAACAATATATACTCCCTTTATGGAAGTGCTACTTAATTTTGCTTGTGTCAAGAAGTTTGGTTGTGATTCATGTTTTACAACATTTATATGAAAATGCTATTTTCTCCTTGTTTGGGCCACTGAACAAGAAGAACTAACCATTCTGACTATCTAATCTCCTCATGGCCAGTATGGTTCAATCAGATCACATCTCACCTTCAGGCCAAACAAACTAAACTGCGATAATATAAGCTCTTCATTACAGGAATGATAAAGTACACTGTGCACCTTCTACAGCCATTATGTCGTTACGTTTCACTTAAAGGAGATAAAATTGCACACAGTCTCTCAAGTGCCCTCTACAATACTGTAGAACATGGCTGTGTTTATACATCTTCGAAAACTACAGCACAGTACAGTACCTTCGGCCATCGATGTTGTGCAGATAATTTATCCTCCCTAAGATCAAGCTAACTTCCATACCTTTCATTGTAGGATTGTCCATGTGCCGAGCCAAAATTCGCTAATGTATCCCAAAATATCTGATTCTAGTACCACAACTGGCAGTGCATTCCACACAGTCACCATTCTCTGTGTAAATAACTCACCTCTGACACCTCCCCAAAACCTTCAACCAAACAACTTAAAATTCGATCCCCTCATGATAGCCATTTCCACCATGGGAAAAAGTCTCCGTCTATCCACTCTATCTTTGCCGCTCATCATCTTTTACACCTCTAGCAAGTCACCACTCACCCTTCTCCACTCCAAAAAGAAAACACCCTCGCTCCCTCAACTTTTCTTCATAAGACATGCCCTCCAGTCCAGGCAGCTTCCAAGTAAATCTACTCTTCAACTTCTCTAAATCTTCCACATCCTTCAAAAACTGAGGCAAACAGAGTTCAACACAATATTCCAAACTTGATGAAACCAGGACTCTGTCCACCTGCAGCATCAAAGCACAGCTCTAAAACTCAATGCCCCTGTTAATTAAAGCCAAAACACCATATACCGTCTTAAAGACTCAGGTGGTAACTTCGAGGGAACTATGGACGTGCATTCCGAGATCTCTGTTTTCCGCCACACTGCCAAGCATCCTGCCTTTAACTCTGTAATAATAAATCAAATTCGCACTTGCAAAATGAAGTACTTCACACTTTTCCACATTGCAATCCACCTGCCGCTTCTCAGCCCAGCTCTACATGCTTTCACTATCCCGATTGGAAAATGTTATAAGAACAGCCATGTTCCCTAATAACACTCTTTTCTGTTTTTTTTCCTAATCAATATCCTGTTCAGATTCCCACTCACATTTAATCAATGACATTCTGTTTCCTAAACAAATACAATTAAATGACAATCGATCACATTTAGTTCTGATTAACCGATAATCATTAAGTTATCCAACTCAAAAACCGTCCCCTCAGCTCCTCCGTCAAAGGACTGACTGGAATTCAAAAGATACACTCTTCTGTTTCCGGTCCAGTTTGCTTTACTTTCCTTAAAAATACCTATGCTTTCTGAGCAACAACTTATTTTTCCAGATGCTGTACTCCGAAAACTCCTAAAATAATTTGATGATGATCCATAATGATCAAGGTTACTAGATTATGGACGTTCGCTCTGCTACGTCTCCCAGTGCTTCCTTCAGTGACCGCAGTGCATTCCATTCAAACTGCGTAAATATCATGTTTTACTGTAATAGAACAAGTGTTAGTTTGAGAGGGGTTTAACTGGAGCTGCTTACTCAATGACTTTAATTAATCTCAATTTCTAACAGTGTCACTGGAGAGTTTCTCTCTTGTATAAATAAGCGACTCATTTTAATGTGTTATTCCATAATAATAGGAGACCATCACATTCGATACTCACTGGGATCAACAACTCCAGAGAGCGGAAGAGGAGAGATCGGAATCAGAGAACAATAGACTTGAACGAAATAACAATGGGCCGGAGTTTATCCTTGGGTCTTTACTGGCTTTCACAAGAGTCAGTTTCGTTAGATTTTCGGATTCGAGCTGTACTTTGGGTGATTCAAGCTGGTTACTATCCTACCCTCGCTATCGTTGGTGTTCCTGGTAAGATTATCTGAGCATTAATTCCATAAACTATGTTGTATTGGAATCGCATTCTAATTAGTTAAATTATGAAAGGATTGAAGCAACT